>NC_064437.1:63133971-63733971 GCF_023343835.1 Lagopus muta | reverse complement strand
CTTGACAGGGCTCCACTGCTTTAACTTAAAATAAATGCAAGAAATTTGAAATGTTGCAGCAAAACAAAGGGAATAAGCAGCAGTGACTGTGTGTTCATCCCAGCGAGGCTCCAGCAGTGAGTGTTCTTTGTCCGTCTTACAGCCCGCTGCTCCCCTGTCTTTTCCTCTCTCTTCATCACAAATCAACCACATCCTCAGCACTGTCAGCTCTTTGGCAGTCAGTTCCTCCTTCCTCCCAGTGCGCTGTGAGACCTCCGGCAGCCTTCTGGCAGGACCCAGCACCCGCTGCTCACCCACAATTACAGCCACTTTGCTACTGCCTGGTGCAAAGCGACCTCCTTGGTCCAAGAGAGAGAAACCTGATGGGAAGCAGGTGATATTTTAACATCAGATGTTTATTTCAAATATCCCAGCATGATGATTGATGATCAGAGGGCTGGAACGCCTTTCTGATGAAGAAAGGTTGAAGGAACTGGGCTTGTTTAGCTTGGAGAAGACTCCTGGGAGACCTCATTGTGTCCTTGAAGTACTTGAAGGGAGCGGATAAACAGGAGTGGGAACGGCTGTTTGTGAGGGTGGATGGTGATAGGACAAGGGGAATGGTTTTAAACTGAGACAAGGAAGGTTTAGGTTGGATATTAGGAGGAAGTTTTTCCCCCAGAGGGTGGTGAGGCAGTGGCACAGGTTGCCCAAGGAGGCTGTGGATGCCCCATCCCTGCAGGCATTCAAGGCCAGGCTGGATGTGGCTCTGGGCAGCCTGGGCTGCTGGTTGGTGACCTGCACACAGCAGGGGGTTGGAACTGGATGAGCATTGTGCTCCTTTGCAACCCAGGCCATTCTGTGATTCTTCCTGTGATTCCTTCTATAGTGAGCCTCACTGCAGTGAGGAAGACATCTATTGATAAATAATTGGCCATGGTACACTTGGGAGCAGCACAGTACATCTGGGTCTCCACCAACCCCCTGGAACTCACATTGTAAACGTGCTGGAGAAATTACAAAATCAGAGGCAGAACATCAAATAACAGATATAGGCATCATTTTTATAACAGGAAATATATCTCAGGTTAAAAACACAATAAAGTCTTTAAAGTGAGAGTCATTGGACGAAGGTGTGACAATACGTAACGTTACAGCAGCAGCTAATTTAAGGACTTCAAAGACATTTGTCTCGGATTCTTACATTTGGAATCTAAATTTAAAGGTTTCTGGGGATATCTTTAAGTATTTGAGATGACTTGTCTTTATAATTGTTACAGAAATTGCAGTAAATGAAAGCCTGCTCTGCCAGCTCTTCCCTCCATCTCCACCTCCAGGATTTGTTCTAAACATTACATGCTTTGAAGAAGCTCTAAGTCACATTTCATTAAATAGAAAAAAATAATAATAATAAATTGAAAAGCAGTGACTGCTTCACACAAGACCAGAAAGCTTTTTCCCTGCTCTTCAACAAGCTCTATCTGACCATCCAGCTTGGAGTGTTCAGTCATGAATGGCAGCAGCTATTTGATGTCTGAAGATGTTGTTTTAAAGTTTTGTAACTGTCATCTTCTAGGGCAATTATACCTTTTAACCCTCAGGGTTAAAGAAAAATGAAAAAAACATCTGTATGTTTTCCAAGTTTTGTTTGTTTGTTTTTTTTAACTTCTTACTTTACTGCAATGGACAGCACTATTTTTTTTCTAAGGGTTTCAAGAAGCAAACCCAGCCCTGGGCCTGAGCACCTGGCAAGTCCCATGTGGGTACAGCAAGAGGGAATACTGCTGAACATCACTTCTTGTCTACTGAGATGAAATGAGTTCAGCCATGAGGCGCTTGTGTGTCTGGGTAGCAAATACATTACAGTGATATTTGGGAGCAGCACAACTTGTGCCTGAGGATGTCAAAGGAGACAGCAGACAGCTCGCTCAGATGGTGAAACTGAAGGATGCTCTTTTACAGCAGGTGAACATTTTAAAACAGGATTTTTCCCATCACATTTGTGTTGATACCAACATGGTGGCTTTGGGATCTTCCTTCCTTCTTTTATATACTATGAGAGTGGTGAGGTGCTGGAACAGCTGCCCAGAGAGGCTGTGGATGCTCCATCCCTGGAGGTGTTCAAGGCCAGGTTGGATGGGGCCCAGGGCAGCCTGCTCTAGTGTTAGATATGGAGGTTGGCAGCCCTGCATGCATCAGGGGGGTTGGAGCTTCATGATCCTTGAGGTCCCTTCCAACCCAAGCCATTCTATGATTTATGATCCCTCCTTTTTCTCTGTCCAGGCAGAAGCCAACAGTCACTGCTCCTGGTGGCTGCTCCCAGCATGGTGCTGCTCACAGGGTTGGGAGCAGCACTTTCTGATACCCAGAGCCAGAAGTCAATACCTGTCCATTGAGGAGATTTAGTCATTTCTGTGAAGAAATCCAACCAGCATTTGAAACGTGTTTGTTTTTTTTCCTGCAGCAGTGTTGTAAAAAGGATCAGAGCAATAGGAGAACAAAGTCGGAAGATGCAGGAGTACAAATCCACCGCACAGCAGCGCTGGGAGCAGATACACAAAATGTTGTGATCACATCCAAGTTTCCCAAACAGCTGTTGCAATAATTTGGCAGTTCAGCTGAGCTTCCGATTTCCATCTCCAGCTACAATAAAATTCATGGTGCTTTACCTGATTTCCCTCAGCCAGCCCAAAAGGCATCAGCAGATTTCCTATTTCCATCACCACTCAGAACGCTGGCTGCAAAGCTACCAGAAGAAAAAAAAAAAAAAGAAAAATCAATCAATCTCATTCATAGTATTCTCTATTACACTTCCAGCAAGTTGTTTCAATTACCTTTTATCCAGCTTAGAAGAGGTAGAGATAATTAGTAATGCACAGCCTCCTCCTGCAGTGCTGTGCACACGTGGATGATTATTGACCCCCTTTTGGAGCCAAGAGCAGCTCAAGGACTTTGCCTTCTTAGCTCTCCTCTGCGACTAGACATGGAAAATGGAAAATAAAAAGGATGTAAAGGGTATGTGAGATCTGCGAGGGTGCACTGAAACAGTGGGCTCCCAGGAATACAGCACATACCTACAGGCCAGCCACGATGCTATGTTAACTTATCTCCTGACATTTTTCTGAGTGAAAGATTTAAACTAAATGTGGGATTTTGTAAACTGCCAGTAAATGCTGTTAAATGCTGCGGTTGCAGCAGAACAGATGATCTGCAGTGGCTCACCTTGAATTTTTTCTGGCTGCAGGGTATAGGTGAGCACATTGCCTGCAAGCTGCTGCACTGTGTCTGCATGGCTGGGTCCTCATTCGAGAGCATGTGTGCAACACAGGAAGAGAAATCCATGTGAAATGTCATAACCCACCATAGGAAAATGCCTTTGGACCAGCTGTGAGGCCATTCAGTGGTCAGCAGGGGCACAGGATATGGCCTGTCTGAATCAGCAGCAGGCTGGAACATTCCGTTCACAAATAAAACTTTCATTATATATACCTGTATATATATACATATGTTTGTTTTACAGCAGACCTAGTTGCCTGAAGCAAACTTGCACATTAATATGAGATAAATACATATTCCTCCTTTAAAAATACAAGGCTGTGTGTAATTTTATTCCACATCTCTCTGCTGTCTGGGTCCCTGTGAGTTACTCTGATTTATTTCTTTTTTTGACTGCTGTGTAAGGACTGCAGCATCACTAGCTGGAGCAGAGCTGGTAAATTACTGATAGAGACACATTTTATCACAGCTGGATGAAGCCCATCTCTTCTCTTTTCCCTGAAGCAATGAGGTGTGCCATGTCAGACCGAATTTCCATGAGAGTTCCTGGTCTGGAGCAAGGCATGGAAATGCTGCCATTGTAGGAGGAAACCTCCCCACATAGAGCTATAGTTTAATCTTTAGGATTTAGCAGGAGCATGGCATTGGAAAGTGATGGTTTTGCTCTGGAAAGGTTATGAAATGCATAAATGCTTCTCAAAATACAGGAGATACAATGGTTTTTTATGTAGCTATGGGAAGAAAAGACACAAGCAATCATACCAGCAACAGAGGATGGATTAGCTTCAAGGTAACAAGGAAGAAAAGGGCAAATGATGGGCTCATTTACATGGTGATTCCCCTGGCTTCAGGAGAGTTTCAACAATTTGAGCCACAAAAATTTGAGCCGAGTCCCTGAAAACTGAGAATAATTGAATAAGATCTTTAAGAAAGGAACTACATGTTATGCCTTGCAGCCCTGTTGCTCAGCTTGCCTATATTGGGTTCTCTCAAGTCTGCCAAAGGAGGTGCTGAAAAAGCATTCCCTCAACTTCAATACCAGGACAAATATTAATATTTCAATATATATCTTTTAAATGTATTTCATAGTGGGTCAAGCAGCACAGCTGAACCAGGGCAGAAACTTTCTACTGCCTGTGCTTCACCCAGTAAAGGGAGAAGCTCTCTGGGAAAGGATCACTCACTCCTCCCCAGCAGCATGGACCAAAGGGTGGTGAAAATGGACAGACAGACCCAGAGTGGTGATCATAAGGAAGCTTATCCATCCTTCTGTGGTTAAAATTTAACTGAAGGTCTGCGAGGAAAATGGAAGGCAGGTCTCCTGTTCCTCATTTGTTTAGAAGGGCTGAAATCTTCCCTTGGGTCTCCAGTGCTTAAAGCATGCATGCACTCAAAGTTTGACTGTCTATGAAGTATATGCAAGGTACATAAACAAAATGTATACGTTCATAAAAGCAATGACATCAAAAGTATCCTTTAAATCCCATATAAAATAAAAATACACATGAGACCGTATCACACGGAAGACCAGCAGTACATCTCAGAAATAAAATGCATTGATTTCAAACTTGACTTCCACTGTAATGTTTCTCCTGCTGAATCGCCCAGGGCAGATTTCCTTCTGTATTGCCTCCTTTACACATTCACCAGCCCACTGAAATGAATCCCTCTTTAAGGTGTTTGTTTCCTCCCTGTAGAGCAGTTAGGCAACCAGCAAATAATGCATATTTCATGTCTGAGCTGAACAAGAGCTGAAGGCTGAAAGCCCCATTGGTAAAGTGCAATCAAAGATCATTACACATCTAAAGCAAGTGATGCTTAGAGAAATTGACTGGAACTTAACAGAGCCCAAACAAGCAAAGAAACAACAACAACAACAAAAAACGAGGAAGAGGGAATAGGTATTGTATGAAAACATATGGAGTTTAATAAAGATCTACAGCTTTTCCTTAGGAAAAAAATAATTTTTTGATACGACACAGAAAATCCTTCACCCTGAAATGGCCCAGAGCAGCCCAGTCCTGTCACAGGGAGCATCAAGAATGTAAGAGGTCCCAAAAGTGGAGTGCAGCTGTTAAGGAAGCAGGGAGTCAGCAGAGCAAAGGAACACTCACCCATCTTCACTGTAAGAAATCAGAATCTATCTCTTGCTTCCAAAGGGATCTGGGTGTGGAGCTAGCAAAAATTGTTTCCAGACTAAGTACCGACCTTCCAGAAGAAAACACAGGAATACAATCACAGGGCCATGGCAGTTGGAAAATACCTTTCAGATCCTCAAATCCAACCCCAGACCACCACAGTGGTTCTGGAACACCTCCAGGATGCTGATCCCACCACTCCCTGGGCAGCCTGTGCCGGTGCAAGAACAATTTTTTCCTGATGCCCAAGCTGAACCTCCCCCGGTGCCATTTGAGGCCATGACCTGTCACTAGTTAACCTGGGAGAAGAGAAATCCAGGAAATGTGGTCAGGGAGTTCCGTTTGGGCTCCAGAATTGCTCAGAGGGGGGGAGCTGTGGGAATTCCCTCTTTGGGCACTGAGTCACGTCCTGGCAGCAGCAGCTCCCTCCCCTCCACGTCAGGGGTGTTTGGGTACAGCCACGGTAACGCCTCTTCTCCAGACCAAAGTTCAGTTATTTTTCATTTTTATGACTTCTGCTGCCTGCTTAAAGTTTACCAGGATTACTTTCAGAGCAGGCTCCAGGGAGCAAAGGGAGGAACAACCGTACGCCCAACAGGGCCGAAGGGAAGGAAATCTGAACCTGTGGAAAATCTGCCAGCCAAAATGCCAACCAGACAGAAAACACTGATGTATGGAGGTGCTTTTTTCACCAGCATTGCATCTTTCATCATCATTTGTGCCGTTCTGGGAACGCAGAGGTGGATGAACAGCGAGGTCCGATTCTCTGGAGGGAACTCTACCACTACTGTCAGCCTCACGTATGGGCTCTTTCAAGTGACCTGTGCTCAGGTCATCAACTCCGGGCTGCAGATCTCAGCTAGCAATTTCCAAGGTAAGGAGTAGTGCATGGTGGTGGGTGCCAGCCTGGGTAGCACCAGGGGTACAGGAACAGCCTTTCTTCCTTCATCTACAGCTGTAAGACCTTCAGTGAGAACCTCAGGAGAAGCTTAGGTTGGGTATTAGGAAAAACTCCTCCAAAAGACTGATGATGCACTGGTACAGCTGTCCAGGGAGTGAGGGGCCCTTGTCCCTGCAGGGGGCTCCAGAACCACAGGGATGTGGCATTGAGGGATGTGGGCATGGGGGGGGGGGTGGGCTGGGTTGGCTTGTGGGATCTGAGAGGTCTTTCCAACCCAAATAACCCCCCCTATGGTTCCATTCAAGGACATGGTTTGTGTGCATGGCGCAGGCGGGGTGGGATTGGATGTGGGGGGCTTAGAGGCCTTTTCCAACCTTAATGAAATTATCCATGAAAATATCTACAAACTGCCTCGAGGATTTGAAGTGGTATAAAATAAAACCCAAGAAAGGCAGTCAGATGCTGAAGTGTTGCTACCAATGGCAACTTCTGATGATGTGTGGCCTTAGCCAATGCCTCCAAAGGAGGAAACAATACAGGATCAGAATTTGTGTCAAAAAGATTTTAATTTGCAGAAGCTTTCAGCGACAAACAGGAATGCAACACTCTATTAGCATTTCATTAAAGGCGTACAAAACTAATTTGGCTTCCTTTAAATTTCATTATGTTAAATTAATCGTTTGATTTAAAACGTTTCGCCTGCCTATGATCAAATTAGCATCATTTGTATAGAGAAAGGTTCTGAAATCGCTGAAGGGAGAGGAGCAAAACACGTAAAGATAATTTAGATAGAGATGGTGTTTATGTATCTGGCAGACCTGCACTTAAAGGAAAATACTCGTTTTATTTCTTCTTTCAAGAGAACCCCATCCCATTTCTAAGTGATGCTACTAAACTAAAGCATGTCGTGTTTCAAAACCTATCCTTTCTCATTTCTTTTAACCACTCATCTGTGAAGTAAGCATTATGACATAGCTTGTCATCTTTTATAAGGCCCTCACCAAAGGCACAGGTGAGATGACACCTTTTCCAGGTGGCTCTTTGTCTCCAAGATTTTGGACTGAGGTTCTTAAATAGCACAAAAAGCTGTAGGCTGTTCATATTTTGTTGTTATGTAGCCCAGTTTTATTTATTTCTGTATTTATTTTCTGCATTTGCAGTTCTCAGTATTTATCCTCAGTGGTAAAATTAAGAGCAGAAGGAGAAAAATAATAAAAATAGTTGAATAGTTACAAAGAGAAGAATTGAGAGACAAGGGAAGAGAGATGCTACGTGGGAAAAAATAAAGGTAAAAAATTAGGGGAAAAAAGAATAGGGCTCACCTAACAAGACCTTGGAGAAAGGTATTACAGAAGTGTGAAAAACTGTAGTATGAGAAAGAAAGCATGAGAAAAAGCAAAACAGCAACAAGAAGTGATGCATACCAAATGCAACCACAGGCTGCATACTGATCTCAGTTCAGCACAACTACCTCCATGCACAAGGACTGTGCTGACATTAACAGAAATATTCATAAAAGCCCAAGTTAGCAAAGTCTGGACGCTGCTGCAAAGCACAAGGATTCGCACTCATTTTCTGGCTTTGAATCACAACGCTCACACGAGCACATGTGAAAGAGCAGAGAAGGCAGTCAGAAGAAACACTGCTGTCTTTTGGCAGAGTAGGTCAAATAGCTTTGAAACCTGAAGAAGGCTTTCTGGTTTTATTGGTAGGCTGTGAGATGTCCCACCACCAGGAGCAGACAAACCCTCGCAGGCAGAGCACAGCTGATCTAAACACCCTCATGGTTCCCAGCTCTTTCCCACCTGAATTTAGTATGAAAATTACACCTGAGTCACCCAAATTAGCAATGTGACAGAGCTGTACTGTGGATGTCAGTTCACATTGCAATGATTACGTTGCAGTGAAAAAGCTGAGTGCAGCAGCATTCCTAACAGAGTACATACTGAGGTCAGTGCCCAACAGCTGTTAAATCACAAGTCATTCAGACTCGTTTTCTTCTGTCATATCAGAATAACCAAAGTAGTTTTAGAAAAACAAATATGCATTTACAACAATAGCTTATATAAGCTTATACCTGCCCACACCAGGTGGCTCAGGCACTACACCTTGCTCCATCCAGGTGTGTTCTTCCTGATTTGAGTAGGGTGCTGCATGAAAGCAGGACTCTGCCCATGGAGAGCTGGGCAGGGCCAGCAGAGGATGCAGGCTGGCAGGAGTTTGGGGCGTGCTTTGCCTTTGCCTGTAAAGCAATGAATTCAACCAAACCCCAGGGCCTGGGTACTGCCACGCATCCCATCAGTTCTTTGCACGTCCACATACAGTTTAGTCATCACTGTAGTTTGTCTTCCTTCAGATTTAAATTTTTGGGCTCATCGTTTAGGAAGCATCATCGCAGTTCTCACATGCACACCATTTATAGATGGATAAATCAATTGAGCTTCAGGAGCTGCTTGTTGTTTCCAACAGCTGCTGAGAAGATGCTTCCTGAGTACTCTAAATATGGACATGCCTGCATCCCTCACTAGCTACATCAGGCATGTCTCTAAGACAAAATGTGCTCATTTAAAATTAATGCTTAGGTCCTATACTAGACACGATTGTCACGCTTTGTATTAAGTAGGATTCTGTGCATTCTTAAAACAGGAGAAATACTTCACAGACCTGCATGCATACTAATTTTAAATTGAAATCATAGAATGGCCCTGGGTTGCAAAGGAGCACAATGCTCACCCAGTTCCAACCCCCTGCTATGTTCAGGGTCGCCAACCAGCAGCCCAGGCTGCCCAGAGCCACATCCAGCCTGGCCTTGAATGCCTGCAGGGATGGGGCATCCACAGCCTCCTTGGGCAACCTTTACCTATAGGAACATAGCAAGTAGTCTGTCCCAAGACGGTAGGATTTCTCTCATTTGACATTGAGCCTTTGCAAAGGCAATATTATCATTTGGATACCATACCATCAAAAAGAAATTCAGAGCCTAAAGGTGAAAGACAAAAAAAGAAATACAGGCTGTACAAGCACACAGTGCACGATGGATAAGCTTAACAAAGCAACAAAACATCAGGGCTGCTCCAGAGGCCCTGGGGATACCCAGAACCCGGCCAAACACAGATATTATCTAACAACTTCAATCCCTAGAGCCTCCATCAGCTCCTTTAAAGATTCACCTCGGAAAGGAACCACCTTTTCTTGCAACAGTGACAGATGTGCTGGTTTCCAAGTCAGACCCACAGAGCAGTGAGCAAGGTGCAGAGGCGCACCCAGAGCCCAGCAATCAGCTGCACTCCAGGAAGTCTCAGAAGTTCACTATGGCACAGAGGAATTGATTCGTTTTCTACCTTTTAAAATACAGAACAAATGCTTGAATTCTGCTGGCACTTGCATATTCAGCAAAGTTCTGACCAGCTTCCAGGTCCTTGGTGGGACCCTGTGCCAACCGGAAAGTTTGGGAAATTGAATCTGACCATATGAGAGTTACAGACGAGGAAAAGGAGGTTCAGGGAAATATGAAAGACTTGGTGGAGGCACAGCTCTCTGCTTTCGTTCTGCACTCAGGCTGTTCTACCCTGACACAGGGGGTATTTCTGTCACATTCAAGCAGATCAGCTGCCGGAGAATCCTCTAGTTTGCACAGCCTGTCTTGTTTGGAAAAATGCCTGCTGACAAGAAAGTTGCATTTTATTTCAAACATTCTGCAGCTCTGTGCTGCTGCAGGAATGCTTGCAACAGGTGGAGTCTGGCAGAAGTGCATCCCCTGAGTGGTGGCTTGCCGTTAGGACAAAAGGAGTGCAATGAGGGGGGTGCAGCCATCAGCTCTGGGAATGTTCCCAGGGATAAAATTAAGGAAGGCTGCCAGAGGGAAATCATACACAGCTGTCTGCTTCAGGTCGAAGCGTGTTTCTTGTGGTAGGCAACAGCCAGCAGCATTAAAGCTGCTTCAGCACACGCACCAGCACAGCTCTGCTGTGCTCACCTCCATTTCCTTGAGCAATGCCTCCTGCATGCCTGTTTTTCCCTTTCTTCTAGCAGAATTGCTTAAATCTGCATCTCATTTCCATAACGCATCCTTACCTGCCATTTGTTCAAACCGAAATTAACTTCTACTAAAAATAAAACATTAAGTGAGATGAAAGCTCTCCTTTTAATTTATTTCCAGCAGCTCTTCTTTTTGCTCTGAATGTTTATTTTCCTTTTATGGCTGTTTATTACGGTTTTGTTCTCTTTACTGCTATGATTCCCCCAAACTACATGCTAGCTGAACACTGCAGTAAGGGCTTTGCATGAAGAGCAGCACAGAGGGGAAGTTTCCCTGCAGATGGCCGTCTATCACAACGCCTTTTTGAGCAGAGCATGACAACGCTGATGTCAGATCTGTTATAGGTTCAGGCAGCCTCAGGCACATTACAGTTGCCTTCTCAAGCTTTAAATTGAAAGGAGGATACTATATTTCAGTGTAGCTCTGCTGCAATGGCACTTTGAGTATGCTGCGTTATCTGCATAGGTATCAAATAACTGGAAGGATGTAGGTAAAACAATAAAACTGATTACAGTCCCGAAGAGACTGACTGCACGTACCAAGTGCATTGGGCTGGCCATGCACACAGCTACAGAAACAGCAACAACCTGCACAGGAGGACTGCAGCAAGCTGGAGCATGGGGCAGAGGTGCAAACCGTGAGCTTCCTTGTGTGTGGGTTTGGAGATCCCTGAGATTCATTCATCCTCCCTGATAACAAAAAGCAGGAGCTGCTTCTTTCCTTCAAAAGAGGGCAGAAGACACTTTCCCCAGCCTTACTTCTTCCTGTGGGATGAGGCAAGAGGTAGATGGGAGATGTAACAGGATATGAGCACCAGCCCAATGCCCAGCCCATCTCATCCATCCGTGCACGGCTGCACTTGGGCATGTTTGTCCTACAAACACATCTGGCTGGCTGGACTTTTAGGGGCTGTTTCCCTGGTCAGATTTACTCCACACGAGAGGATTGCTGGTGCACTGAAAGGAAATAATCTGTAGTGGAAACCAAGTTTTAAATCACCAGACTTAGAATGTTTGTAGAGCCAGCAGGGATGGGATGATGGGCAGGAGCAGTGAGCTTCCTGGCAGGCTTAGCATGGAATTTCTGCCTGGCCTTGTCAAGATGAAACATTCTCAGAAACATTAAGGAAGAGAAGCTTGCTACCTAACCCACAGGTTTCTGTGCCAGTTGGATTAGTAGGCATGCACTTTTTTCAGGCTGAGATACCTCCATCCCATTGCAGATTTGGGCTTATATGCTGCAGCCAAACCTACTGCTCCTGCTGCATCTCTACAGCTCAACCAAATCTCTGGTTGTTAGCTTTTAATTACAATTAACTAGGTGTCAGTAAGCCTTGACCTGCTGGGCACATTTAAACACTCTGGGCACCTTCTGTCTCCCAGTTGCAGATGGTCTGAGCAGCAGTGGAACGAAAGGCATCAACACGGCCATCATCGTGCTTCTGGTTCTCATCTTGCTGAGCTCCCTCCTGAGCTCTGGCTTTACATGCACCAACGCTGTGACCAACCCCTACCAGACCTTCCTGGGACCCATTGGAGTCTATACTTGGAATGCCATCAGTGGTGAGTAACGTGTTGACAATTTTGTGCCCACCATACAGATAACTCCATATTCCCATTAAGAAATGTTTATAAAATGGAACAACTGAAAACGTGTTCATAGGATTGAGTTGGAAGGGATCTCTAAAGGCCATCTGGTCCAACCTCCCTGCACTGAACAGGGACGCCCACAGCTCCGTCAGGTCCTCAGAGCTCCATCCAGCCTGACCTTGAGTGTCTGAAGGTCAGGGCACCACCACCTCTCTGAGAAACCTGTGCCAGCTGTTCAGCTAGCTTTATTTTTAACCATATCTACTAGGGATATCTGAAAATTAGCTTAACTACTGATCGAGCAGCAGCATTAGCCTGTAGGAGGCTGGATTTTCTGGCAGCAAAGTGGAAGAGCCCCAACAGGTGCAAAATCACTTCATGCATGACACACACTGAGGAGAATAGAATAAGCTAATAAATCATAGAATGGCCTGGGTTGCAAAGGCCCACAATGCTCATCCAGTTCCAACCCCCTGCTGTGTGCAGGTCACCAACCAGCAGCCCAGGCTGCCCAGAGCCACATCCAGCCTGGCCTTGAATGCCTGCAGGGATGGGGCATCCACAGCTTCCTTGGGCAACCTGTGCCAGTGCCTCACCACCCTCTGGGTGAATGCAGAATCAAAGCAGAACTGAGAAGTGTCCCTATTGGATGTGACTACAGAGCAATTTGTAACCCCTTAAAGATTCTGTGCCACTATTTCATGCTATTTATAGCATAACATTTCCTGGGTTACCTGTGAAATAGTCCTCTAAGGTCTCATCAATAGGATGGACTACAGCTTTGTTTCTGAAACATATGTTGAACCAGATACATCTAAAACAGCACTAACATCAAAGGGAAGATGGACAGAAGGCCTGAGTCACAGTAAAATGCATTTCATTGTCTTAAAAAGCACTTGTGGAGATCAAAATATGCTTCAACTTTCCCTAAACAGGAAAAAAGATGGTGGAGATGCTGAGTTTCAGAGCCATGAACTCTGCCAAACAGCTCCCGGGGGCACGGCCCCCATCCCCTTGCAGCTGGCTCCTAACACACCTTGCTGCAGTTGCAGTCTGTAAGCCTTGACCCAAAATGGAAGAATTATGGGATTGCCAAACTAAACATTAATGAGAAAGTAACCCACACGTTGGCTGAGGATCACTGTTACTTTTTACAGCCCTCTAAGAGCTGTGACCTGGAAGCTGATTTTGCCACGGGCATATTTGGATGAAAAAATCACACATTGTTTGACGTGTATCTTGAAGGCTCTTAATCTTTGTACCAGATAGCTTGAAATCCCCATGTCCTCCCTGCTAAATCCCAACCCAATGTCAGCAGGAGCACTGGTAACACGGTGTGCCTGGAGGGAAGGGGGGGAATACTTTCACCAGTGCCCATTTGTTATATCTCTGCTTGCACTGTGAGAGCAAGGAAATAAAAGCAGTATTTGGTTCCACGTCCAAGTGGCAGAACTCAACGTACGTTAAGGAGGCTGTGGGAGATAGGTACAGATCCAGTAAGAGATCTCATTTTGGCTCATCACAGTCACTGAAAAGGCTGGGGAGAAAAGAACCCCAGGATGCTAAACCCAAGCTATTTCACAGAGCTCTGCCAACTCTGAGCCCATAGCAGGTTGCTCGGGGTCTCATCCACTTGTACCACATATCCCATGAATTTGGGGTCATATCAAGTGGCCACCTCAAGTCTCTTGAGGAGTGAATATATTATATGCATCAGCACTAAACTCAGTGAAAAAAAATGACATTAAATGACTTTAGCTAAGGATAGCCAGCACGAATCCATTAATTTTAGCAGAAGGCAGTTACCAATAGCACTGGGTACTGACATCCTCAGGTTTTAACGACAGAAAATAGTGGATCATATTTGTTCTGCAGGCATCCACACTAACTTAGGGAGAATATTATTAAGTAGCGACTTACAGAGCTACTCAGCACAAGTATTTCTAACATAATACTACAGACCCACCTCTAAAACTCATGCTTTTACTTTGCAGGAATCCTCACGCTTTTGGTCATGATACTTTTTCCCGTGAACGTGGAAGGCAATGACATGTCTGTGGAGCTGGCCATTGAATGTATTTCTCTGTCACTGACACACAGTGGATCTGAACACAGGTATGAGTACTCCTACTGGATCCTGCTGCTCAGCATCATTTTCAACATCGTTACTATTATTATCATCTATTTCTATGACCATGCAAGATATTCTAAGAAGAAAGAACAGGAAAGGCCGATTGAAAACGCATCAAAAGACGTCATTCTGTTTTAAGGACATCACCAAAAAGAGGGTCTAAAATAAAATGACTGCTTAATATGGACAATCCCAGCTGATCTTTTGTGTTCAGATTGAAGTTACGTGCATAGCTCGATTAACAAAACAGCCTGTTGCTTCTTCAAAGCAGATTGATTTTACTCTTCTGATGAAAGATGTTGGGTAACATCTATCAGCTCCCATTGGAAATATGCTGCCTGAGCACTTCTGAGCAGAAGCACTCAACACCAGCACCTGCCTGCAGGATGAACTACTGCTTGTAGCCAGAGGGATCCGCAGAAACTCTCCCCTAAAAGGAAAGGGGCACTAAGAGCCACCAGCCCCACATGCCTGAGAGGCTGCTACAGCCATGGCCCAGGCTTGGAAAGCCATAGCACAAAGGACTCAGGGCCAGCTCACTCCTTCATACCCCACGGTTGCCTTTCTGAGTGCCCCACGAAGCTCCCACCTCCTGGACCTGTTGTAACACAGAGCAGGGCTGCCGTGGCTGCCATGGGTGTGTGTTACTGTGAATGCATCGCTGCCCATTGGGTGCAGGCAATGGGAAGATTGAAGGCATTGCATCCATCATGCGTGCAGTCTGGGATCCAAGGGCAGGACAGTACTAAACCATGCAGAGCAGCCAGCACCTTCTGCTCCTCCTCTCCTACCTCTGCAGCTATAAGAACAATGCTTTATTGCACATGCTTGGCATCTGTCCTATGATGCAAGAGATGCTCACAGGTGAAGTAAAGCATCTCTAGGAGGAGATGCAATGCAAGAGGTGACCTCTCACTATTTATGTCACAAAAAATAAAGCTTCAGGATTAAAGCATTATGCTTTTTGCAGCTTTGCTCTTTCAAAGCAGCCAAAAAGGAGGGTTTTAAGCGTTTATACCCAAGCATTATGAGGGCAGAGCAAAGAAACACAGAACAGGGTTTGTAGGACCTGTGGAATGGGATAGCTCAGTGCCATGAGAGCCGTTATCTGCTCTCTCTGACAAGAACCATGCCTAGAACGACTTTCCCTGCTGTAAACATTTCAGTTCAAGTATCAGATGTTTTGCACCCACGAGCTAAGCTGGCAGCAAGTCAAACATTTGCCAGTTTTGCTTTGGCTGCAAAATTTTTCACACGGTTTCAGCGTGCATCTGTCAGTGTTGCACCACGCCAGCACCCATCAGGCAGCGCACTTACGCTGCCATCAGGCTCTTGCTTGGAGAGCAGTGAAGTCGGTGGAACAGAGCAGGGTCAGAGGCGGCTCCTGCTGGGCGAAGGAGCGGCTCGGCATCGCTTCGGGGCTCCTGTTGTGCAGAGCTGCTGCCCGCAGGGTGTTGGGGCGTGGGAAGGAGTGCTGCTGTCTGCAAGGAGACAGGTGGTTCAGGTATCCATTTCCTGAAGAGAAGCTTCATAAGAGGAGATGGAGCAGGGGCTGACACTGCACTGCTACAGAGGAAGGAAAAAAGAGAATGCAACACAAACCAGCCTTGTGTTTTGCTTTTAGGGTATAAAAAAGGAATGAGTCTGGCTCCTGCCAGCCAGCCAGAATTGAAATGAATGGAGCTGTTCAGTACATTCCTTCTCCTAACAAGAGCAGATTTTGGCAGTTACCCTTAGGTAAAGAAGCAAAGGGCATGGACTGTCGGCACCAAGTTCCCACCTTATCTAAACAGAGTAGCTTTACCCATTCATCACTTGCCAGCAGTGGACGTGCAGTGCCAAGGGAAAGAGTGAGGCGAATCCTGGCCCTGCAGCCAGGGTTGTTTGATAGCAAGTGATTGCCACAGCAGCTCTGCTTCCTGCTTACCCCAAATCTCTTCTAGCCCTATGCTTCACTCAAAGTTTCACCCTACGGAGGAGTTCTGCTGCAGAGCTGCCAAAAAGCAGCAGCTTTTTCCTTGGAAAACACACAAGCTGCTGAACACGCAGTAAATTACCGATGACCTGAACAATTAGCAGCCACAGAAAAGAGTCGATAACACACAAAGTAACGCCTGGTGCTGGCACCTCCTTGTGACAGCGTGGTCAGAGCCCTCAGCAGCAGGAAGCAGAGCACAGCAGTGCTGTTCAGTGCTGCTATCAGCCGCAGCACAGCCCATAAAACCAATTCCTGTCCCCCAGGAGCAGTTCTACTAAAGAGCCACCTGACTCGTGGTATTTAAAAGCACGGGGAAACCGCCAGAATTAACCATCACCATTCTAAATCGAGAGCCAAACCACCAGCACGGTAATGGCTTTTATTACAGAAGTGTCAGAATTGAAAGTCAGTATCACCCTTCTGGCCATACGGGGCAGAGCTCCAAACCAGCACGGGCTGAGGTGGCAGCATGCCCACAGGATGTCAGATCTGGTCACACGGATGGGGATAAATGCACAACCACAGCTTTTTCTACAGGTGTCTCCTCTGCAAATGAGAAATGAGACTTATGAAATCTATTTGAGTACAAAGGCAGCTTGAGGAATTTTTGTATGAAAATGGACAGCATGAGAGAGTGCCCTCGCAGGCACACACATCATGTGTGGGTCCCAGCTGCAGCCAGCACCAAGTGGGGCAGATGGCATCTGCAGGGGAGCTCTGCTGCAGGGAACCCCAAGCAGAGCAATACCCACTTGGAGAGATGCACTGCAAGCATTCAAATCTTTCATCTGATCTGAATTTAAGCGTCCTTCTTCTGGATGTTCCTGAACAAAAGCGGCTCAGAACCCACTTTTTTCTAGGTGATGGGATCTGTGTGGTGACAGACACTCCTATGAGTTACACTGATGCTCCTCAGGGAATTGGGCTATGGGCAGCAAAGTGCTGCTGCAGAACACTGTGATGTTTGCAGCCAAGCTGTGCTGAAGCAGGGCTCACTGATAACACAAAGAACACTTCCATATTTTTGCTTTTAGAGGAAACATCACCCCTTTGGACTCCTAAAATTTGTGTCAACTGACACGATGCATTTACACTCAATTAAATCCCTGTCCCCAGATTTGGTATTATTAGCATGTCAGTCACTGACCTGTGGGAGGGTGACCCATCACCTGCACCACAACCCATTCCTGCCCACAGATGCACGCCGCAGACACCAGCAGTGGGACATTGCCATGACACACACACCTCACACCCACTGAGACACAGTGCCACACAGCACATCTCAGAAAGCACAAAGTTCTCCTTTTGGAGACCAGCCCCACAGAGCGGGTGCACAGCAGCACACCAAAACGCAGGCTTGTCTGCTCCACCTATCGTTCAAAACACTCGAAATCTCCAGGTATGTCAGGAGCGACTATCCCCCCATCCAGCCCCGGGTCGGGGAGGGCCAGCTGGGCTTCTCTCTGAGCCTCTCAGACCTTTGGAGGGGGCTCCTCTCAGCCCCTTCCCCGCTGTGCGCCTTGGAAGCCATAAGAGGGCAGCAGTCCCCTTCCCAGCCTCAAATACTACCTTTATTCCCCCTCTTCTGCAGAAGAAAATAGAAAACCTTCCATCAGTATCGTCCTTACGTATATGTTTATTTCACCTGCTCTGCTAAGACACAGATAACAACAGAAACGTTGATCCTAGGTGCTCTACTGAGCCCTCCCCGCATCTGTGGATGCTCTGGAAAGGAGCACAGCAATGCATGGACTAAAGGCTCATTTGTACAGGACTGGTTGAAAAGGCTGAAACAGAAAATACAGTTTCATACAGCCTCAATCTTCAGAGTAAGGGTAAAAGTTTGATCTTCCATTGCTTGTATCCCAGTGCTCCATCAGACTGATGGGACTCTTTGGGCAGAGGGTTTGCCATTCAGAGTAGGGAAACCAGTGATGAGATGTGACAGGACAGGGCAATATATCAACATGCTGGTGCTCAGTCTGTCTAGAGCCTCCAGGTAACTGTCAGTGCTAATAAAGCACTCAAAGATGGATGATACTCTAATTATGAGAACTTCTAAAGGAAGTCACTAGTTACAACAAAAATACAGCTTAATTTCCTAATAGCTTTGGGGCTCAGTATACATATCACTGTCTCCTGCCCACAATCCAGGTAGGTGCAGTTTCTGCCCTTCTTAGTGAGTGTTAAGTCTCCATTTATGGAGTGCCATGATGAAGGGACACAGCATTGAAGCTGTCTCTCATAAATCCCCATAGGTAAGCATGGGAAGAGTGGGACAGGTGAGTGGGCAGCAATGGGGACGAAGACCTGGCCGTCTGGCAGAGCTCAGAAGGTTCTCTAATGGCCCCATCCACCACCTCATCACCGCCAGCATTGCCAGAGCTCTGAGTTGCACCTTCTAGAGCCACAAACCACTTCTTCGAGGCTTTTCCCAAATCTTAACACAACTTTTACTCTTTCTGAGGGAGAAGGCTGTTAATACCCCATGACTGAGGTCTGAACTGCTGTGCCTGTGCCGGGAAAAGCACTTCTGCCGAATTTATGCAAGCAAGTTGGAAAGAATGGGAACCTTCATCGACTTAGGGAGGTTTGGATCAAGCTGTGAACCAATTAACATGACAATGATGGGGAAATTCTTTGTGTTTATCCCGCAAGCTGAAGCTGATGGGGAATCAAAATATCCTCACTAATCTCTTCCTCCCTTCAGCAACCTCCTTTAAGGAGGAGAGAACGTGGATTAGAGACTCCAGAGCAGTTGTTGCTTCAACTATTAAGTTCTCCAGTTCTCTCGTGCGTGTTCTGAAGTGGGGGGGGGGGGGGGGGGGGGGAAGAGAAGGGGGGAAGGCACTAAACGAATTCCTACATTAAAGTCATCTAAACACTAAGCATTAGGCACCTCTGTGTAGATATCATATCTAGTACTGGACCAGGCTGCCCAGGGCCCCATCCAACCTGGCCTTGAGCTCCTCTAGGGATGGGTTATGTGCTGCATCTGATGGTGTGAGCGAGCCCCCAGCCGGCAAGGGGGAACAAAGCAGAAGCCACACTAAGCATGCACAGGGATAAAAGTGCTGCCCAGTAACATCAGTCAAGGCAGAGCAGCCTGGCAAAACACACCTCTCAAGTAACACTTTAATTGATAAATGTTGCTCAGGCCATAAATTACCATTTTCCTGGCATGACATTTTACCTGCAACATAGCTGTAGAGGCTGATGAGAAGAAAACTGACAATACATATTCATCCATCTTCATTTGTCTTTTGTGAGCAATGGAACACCATTAGGGGCCCGTTTCAGAGCATCAGCCTTTAGTACCTGATACCATCTTGGAGGTGACTCACCCCCATCCTTCCCCTCACCCCGCTGCCCCCACTCCTGGCACCATGCTCCAGTGACCCAAGTTCCTTCAAAATAAGGCACATTTAGTCATAGAATCACAGAATGGCTTGGGTTGCAAAGGAGCACAATGCTCACCCAGTTCCAACCCCCTGCTGTGTGCAGGTCACCAACCAGCAGCCCAGGCTGCCCAGAGCCACATCCAGCCTGGCCTTGAATGCCTGCAGGGATGGGGCATCCACAGCCTCCTTGGGCAACCTGTTCCAACCCATTCCTCCAACAGAAATCACAGAATTGTAGGGGTTGGAAGGGACCTCCAGAGATCATCGAGTCCAAGCCCCCTTCCAAAGCAGGTTCCCTACACCAGGTTGCAAATAAGTATACCATGGAAGAAGAGAGAAATAACAACACAAGAAGATGTCATCCAAAACAAAGCCTAAATGTGTACACCTGTTAAGTTTTAAATGCAGTTTGCAGCCTCTTATTACCAATACCACAACAGTCCCTGCAGATACCGTTGCACAGTATATTGGATTTTAATAGAGCCTCTAGCTTCAATATGAGACAATGAATGAGATATGCCCACAGAAATCAAAGGGTCCTGCAAGCAGGTGTGCATTCAAATTATTTTGCTGCAGCCAGAGGGTGAATATTTCCAATCTGGAAATTATAACTGAAACCAAAGAGGCTCTCAGTTAGGCTTGGGAAGTTTTTCTATGATGGTTGAAAGTGCTTTTAGGCAGCACATGGCTGATCAGCATGGTCAGTGCCAGGGAAGGCTGATAAGAAAGGACATGTGAGGATCAATCAGTTCTTTATCAGAGTGTTAAAGAAACTGAGGTATGAAAGAGCTGCACTGGGGCTGCAATTTTTGTTACTCAAAACTCCTTTAGTAAGAAAAAGGAGAGAACTGGGTGCTGACTTTTTCCTGTAGATACCACTCTTCATCCTCAATACAGAAAGAAGGATGCTGTTACTTACTGCAAGTGACACTCTGTGGCATGGGCTTGAAAGAATAAGCCCTGGAGTTTTGTTTAATTGATTGCACACATGTAAGTAACCAAAGTAATTGAAAGAGCCCAATTTTCTCCAAGAGGACAGCAAGGTGCCAGCCATGGCAGACGCCTACAACTGCACTGAACCACTGCCTGCTAGCTGGGAAGTAAAGCCACCTTTTAGCCAGACATATTTTGTGGAACCAATTCTACTACAGCTGGCAAAAACAACCTACAACTGTCAGAGCATTTGTGAACTGTCTTCCATTGCACACTGAACTGAGACACAGCAATAAACAAGGGCTGCATCTCATGTCCTTGCACATGGCTGGGTGGTGCAGCTTGGGTCCTCCTCCTCTTCTTCTCCTGCTGTCAGCTGCTTTGCTGATCAATGGCAGGGAATTTGCCCAGAGGGCCACTGCTGCCCCAAATCCTTTTTAGAGGTGGATATTGAAGCCAGTGCATTCCTTCATAGAAATGGCAGGCCAGTCTTAGTTTGAAAGTGTAACAAATGAAAGGGTTCCATTTGCCAGTGTCAGGATGGGGCAGTGATCTCTTCCCTGGGAGCAGTAAAAGCCCCCTAGCAGGTGCTTAGCAGAGAGGGGATCACACAGGGAGAGACTCACCATTGAAACAAGAGCCACTTCTAAGAAGTCACTGTCTTCAGGCAGGATATGGCAAAGATACTATGAACAATATGCTATAGGAAGCATGAAGGAACATTACCAACAAGTTGATGAACTAATAAATGCCATGCAACTCCCACAGCTGTATTTTTTTTTTTTTTTTTAAGATGGATTTTCCTGGAATTCCAAACTTATATACATATATACCTCACTGCATTTCTATTGCACAACACTTCCTGCGTCACTTCCCACACATCCAGCACTGCTGTAAGTCTGACACCTGTACTGACTGCATTTTCTACAGACAGGCCAAAAAACAGAACAGCCCCAAAGCTATTACAACGTTTGCCAATGGATGGATGCTTCAGGTACCTCTCTGCCTACAGGAATCTGTGATGAATGCAAGAGAAGTGATGTGAAACAAAGAATAAAGAGATCACAAAGGTCACTGGGGTCTGGAGAAGAGGTGAAGGAGCACAGGAAATTATAGAAGGGAGCAGAAGCACAGAGGAATGCCAGAAGGTCAAGACTTGAGGATCCTTGCAGTAAGTGCTGCCCAGCAGAGCTCTGTTTGCAAAGGATGGATGAAGTATTTTAACTATGCACTGCCAGAGGCTGTAACAAGGATTTGAAGCTTCATTAACCTATAGGCTCTCCTTTTCTTTCTTCCTACACTCTCCAGTGCTCCCATCCTGCCCTAACTCAAAAGGAAGACACCTGCAATGCCATTACGATCAGAAGGAAAGCCAGAGCTTCTCTACAATGACAGCAAAGCTGCATTTTGTGCCAACAGTTGTGCTCTGCTGTTGCCTCAGGTATCATGATTGACATCTGCAGTCTGCCCAGGGAAGGTAGCTTCCTTGCAAAGGCCCAGGCAGTGTTCCTATGGGGAAGAATAGCTTACTTCTTTCCACTGCTCCAACATACGATCTCTTTTTACTGAACTCTCCATCATACCTCAGCTTTTGAGCTCAGTGGGAGGTGGGTTTCCTCGATCCCAGCCAGGCAGCTCTGTGCCAGCCATTGAGGGTGGGGATACATTTTACCTTTTTCCATTTCTACTCTTGACTCGGTCTCTCCAGCCTGTCCAGTCTCTGCAGGTGCAGGAGGAAACCACCCACCTTGGTGAAGTGGATGATGGTAAGCTCAGTCCTAAAGACAGGTGCAGTGATTCTGGGTCCCAGTTTCTGGTACATGAGTCAGAGTGAGGGCGGTCCTGTGTGGAGCCAGGAGTTGGACTCAATGCTCCATATGGGACCCTTCCAACTCAGGATGTTCTGTGATCGTGGTTGAGCCCATGGTCTAGACTTGATCTTTGCCCAAGACCTTTCTATATTGAATGGACTCAGTAATCGCTTGCTCTTGGACAACCCTTGGTTGCCTGAAGAGTTTTCTTGGATTTGTAGTTATCCAGCCAGTTACATTATTCAGCTTCTTACAAAAATACGTTCATGCTCTGCACTGCAAAATCAACTTATTAAAATACCCACTGAGTCAGTGTCTGCCATGGCCTCCTGAGCAGCCACTGGCAGAAACAAGCAAACCAGACCTCACATGCTAACCTAGAACCACCCTGGAGAACCAAGCTCAACATCTGGACTACAGTATAATTCTTATTACTGTCAGGGGTTTGAAACAGCCTTCAATTCAAAAGTAGGTGAGCTGGATGCAGACACGTATATTTGCAACAGTGTAAGTATCTAAAAGTAGTTTGCATTATCAATCATTCAGGTCTGGGTTTTGGCCTTTGTTTATGCAGTTAACACTTCAATTTGATTTTTTGTATTTGATGCTCTGTCTTGGACTTGTAGTCAAATTTCTACAAACAAAAACTTCATTAACAAAAATGGCTCAGCAAGCCAACATGGTGCTCAAGAGATCTACTTAGTTTGCAAGCAGTTCCCCCAATGAAATTAACCCAAATGGCTTAATCCAAGTATGTAAATGGCTCATCTCAGTGAGATTTACACTATGTGCAAGGTGCCTGCAGTCAGTAAACCAAACTGATGCAGAGACTTTATGTCTTTCCTTTGCTCTTCTCTCCAGCCAGGGGTGTATTTTGGGAAAGGCTTTGAATTTCAGATTATTGTGTCTTCATCTACTTAAAGCAACGCGCAGGCTTCATTAGTGCTTTTGTCTTGACTGGTACCTACTACTGCTGATTAATGTTCACCATTTGTCCAATAAAAAACTTGCATGGAAAGCTTTCGAAAGCTGCTACTGGATTTCAGTCCCTGTAAGCAGAATGCTTCTGGATAACTACTTTTAAGAGGAAAAAAACACCCTCACTGCAAACTTCTCAGGAAGGCAGCAAAGCATAGCTCTGTATGCTAAGCATTTCCAACCGTACTGATGTAAGAATATTTGTTAGTTAGAAGTGAGAGTAAATGCACGCATAAAGGACAATACAACGTGGAGGAGCTGGGGGTCATAGGTTATGGTTGTGGGTTTTTTTGACCAATCTATTTCTGAAGCCCTACCAATGCATTTATTTCAAGTACTCAAGCAAAGCAAACATCCTCCTCGCCGCTCACACTGCCTTTGAGATTTAGCCACTTCTCTTTCCCCTGAATCACAGAACAGCCTGGGTTAAAAAAGACCACGATGATCATCTAGTTTCAACCCCCCTGCTGTGTGCAGGGTCACCAACCACCAGACCAGGCTGCCCAGAGCCACAAAGTTGAGGCCCTTCTTGAACCATAACCCAGCTTTTCCCAAGTCAAGTACACGCACAGCTGTCTCCCTCCCAGCTAAGAAGGCACAAAGACTGCAGGAAAAATAGTAAGGTTTTCCATCCTATTTACTCATCATTGCTGATAAAATTAGAAAATGGGAGCAAACAAAAACGGTTGTGGAAAAAAGCAAGACAAGGAAAGCGTGCAACTCAGCTGTGTGAAGGAACAGTGTTTAAAACGGGGCTTTTTAAACAGATAAGGTTGTTCCTTTGACCTCCGGTGGCACCAGTGAGCTGCTAATTACTGGGTTGTTAACTCAAACTGGCAAAGGATTAATTAGATAGGAAAATGACTGGAGAAAGAACTCTGCTAGGAAGTCAGGAACTGAAGTGGTTTGCAAGAGAAATGTAGATTCTGGAATAGAAGAGATGCAATTCTTTAGGCAGCTGAGGAAAGTAAACTAACAAGCTGTTTTAAGATTAGGAGTCCAGAATAGAAGAAATCTGTGAGGCTGGAGAAGGCTGCTTTTTGGTCAGGGAACAGCGAGGTTGGCTGTGGTTTTGGGAAGAGATTTCAAGCTAAGAGAGGCAGTTCTGTCTGTCAGCACAAGGAAGGGATGGAGATGGAGGGGATACCAAAGTAAGAAGCTAGAAGGAGCTGGGAACGAAGTCATATTTGGAAGGATTGGACATGGACGTTCAAGTTGACACTGTAAAGGAGAATAGAGTCCTTTTCCCTGAAGCAGAGCAGAGGTTGGGACCACAGTAATGATGTCTAAGCATGGAGTGACCATAGCTCACATGGTTAGAGCCTACCAGGCAGAGATATCCTTCTGGCCATCCATCCACTAACGCAACCACTGTATATGAACTACAAGGACTGGAAAAGCAGGGTACAGCAGCACAGACACTTCTGCTCTGAGATGAAAATTTGGCCATAGCAATTCTTAGTGTTATTCTCCAGCTCTGTGGGCGGGAGTTGGGCCTTGTCCTTGGGTGATCTCCAAGTGACAGAAATAAAATATCAGGGCTTCATTGTAGCATACAACCTCTTCTCCACTTCCCTGAGATCAGCACTGCTGTTTGGATGTTCCCGTGGTGACAAGGAAATAACACTGCAAGCTGGCATAGGTACAACAGCATTTCATGGGAAAAAAACAAAAACAGGGGAAACAAGAAAACAAGTAGAAGTTCTTGAAACAGTGCTGGATGGAGCGAAAGACTCACAAGGTTAAAACACAGGGATTTATGAAGCACAGCTCCCAGATCAGAGGCTTCCCTTCCCATTCCTAATGCGCATTTCACCTTCTGGTGCCAGGTATGAAATTATACTCTCTGTGCAGAAACTCATTTTTCAGCCCACGTGGGAAACGTTCAGACAAATGTATTTTCTGCTAGAAAAGAAAACATTTTAAGAGCCACAGGTATTTCCCCTCGGGTGACTTCCCCTTAATCTTCCCAGTGACACCTCTCCCAGACACTTCCCAGCACACTGAGCTGCACAGCAGCAGCTATTCCCAAGGTATTCAGTTTCTCCCCACAGGTTTTTGCAGCAATTATGTGACTTCAGATCCGAAAGGCTGCTCCTCTCGTTCAGTGACAGATAATTGAGCTGCGTGACGCTGAGCGACCCGCAAAGACAGCAGAGCTGAGTGCTTCTAACCTCAAACCTGGGTGCAGATCTCAGCCACTTTTAAAAAGATTTCATAACAGAAATAGAGCCCAGTCCAAATCTTTTGTTAGACCAAGAGATACAGCAAACAGTGTTCCAAACACACACAACAAAGTGCTGACTGTGCAGCACAGTACTGACTTTTTGGGACCGCTCTGCCTGCATGGGATCACAGCAAGGTGTGGGGGTACCTCTGCAGGAACAAGGTCTGCTTTTGCTGACCAGCCCTGCCTGCCACTAACTTTCCAGTGTACCACAGATGTCTGCATGTCCCTAAGACAAAGGTCAGTTCTCTTAGTGTTGGATTCTAAAAGCATCTGTTGCAGTTAGGCAAATGCCTAGAGCTGCAGCTTTGGGAAGTTCTCAACATCCCCCAGACTTCTTTAACAAGACCTGGTATTTTCAGTGTAGCACAAACTGCTGAAGCCAGTTCCTGATGTAGTGCCCCACGTGGGGAAGTGCTTGGCACGTTACAGATCCCTGCAGCATCATTACAACAGCTCCATAGAGACAGATGGGCAGCCATGGAGCTGCGCCCCAGCACATCCAGCACTCCATGCAAGCCTTTGAAACTGGGAGTCATTTAAACACGACTCATTTTCACATTCACTCTGGCTTTAACTAATTCTGTTCTACATCACATCATGGCTATGTTAGTTTTTTCCCCAGGTGAGAAATGAGAACGATGCTTCTGTCACAGCCCAGTAGCATACATAGACCACCGCCTGTCCTCAGCTCTGCACCTATCAGATAAGGCCTGGGGACATGGACAAACCCAAACTCTGCAAGGAGACAGCAACCTCAGAGTGTAAGCTTTATAGAAATAAGAAGATATGCTTCTAAAACGGGAATTTAAAATATTAATAAATATCTGTTTTAAACTCATTTTCTCATGTCTCTTCCCCCAGATTAGCTTCCGTTACCACAGGAGTAATTATCCTCTCCTCTTCCAAAACTCACCTTAACAGCTGAATTAAAAGATCAAACAAAAAGATTTCTGGCCATTGCTATGTTCTGATAGTCAGGGAATGTCCTGAACTCAGAATCAATGCTCTCAATTCAGGTGGACAATCAGAAACACTCTGTGTTTTTCTAATCAGTTCCAAAGTCCCCAGCTCTATTTGTTTCTAAGGAAATAGGAAAACCAGAAGACAGCAAAAGTCTCTGCGTTGAGGTAAATTAAATATCTCCTTTATGACAGTCATTTATCAGTGCTTTGATTGATCTGCACCCTACAAGTTACTGCTTGAAGTGACCACATAACTGTAAGAACTGCAGAAACAAAGCAAGGCAGGAGGGAGGGCAGATCTGGGGCACAGACACAGCATGCCATGCAGGTAGGGCACTCTGTAGCTGAGTGCCTGAAGAGCAGAACTAACACAAAGGTGCTTAAATAGCATTTGGCACAGCCAAACCTGCCTGTCGAGGGCCGTTTGGGAAGGATATTGAGTGCCCAAGGGGCCTTTTGTAGCCTGTTTGCTTTAAACTGCAAGGAGCAAGCGCCAGTACTTGCTTACACTGACATAAGTGCAACTAAATCACAGCACCTTATTCTGAAGAGAGGAGGAAACAGAACTGTTTACACTGCGTGATCAATAGGAGCCATGAAATAGTGCTGCAGGACACCTTTAATCAAACACTGGGATACGTCAGGCAGGATGGATTGCAGGCTTTACATCATTCTGGAGAACCACAGGGTGAGAAGAGCTGTCAGGATGTCACCTGAAGTTTTCCAGCTCAGTGATGTGTTGGAGGGGCAGGACATTGCTTGAGGCTCTGCAATGGATGGTGCACTGACTCTTCTGTACAATTGGTGACAATGTCTACTTTGACACATCGCTTCCACCACGACAGCAGGTTGGCATTTGCTCAGGGTTTATAGTTTAAATAACCAAGGCATAAATTGTGCCTAAGATGCCTTCTTTTAAAATCAGAACCGTGAGGGGCAAGAGTAAAAGCTTGTCCAAGCACAAGGGGCAACCCATTAAAATGGAGCCTTACAGCATCTCAACGAGAGATTTTCCAACAATGCCAGGCAACTTAATTTTCCTTTTGATTTTTTTTTTTTTAATTTCCTTGTTAGTGTTAAGTTTCAGTGTATTTATACAAAAATGAAAACCAAGGAAACAAGAAATTGATGTGTGTAAAAAGAAATTGATCAATTGGTCTAGATAGCAGTGTGTACTCCTGAGGGCAGTCATTGCAGTACTCCAAAGTCAGGACTTCTGAGCCAACTGAACTGTGGATTCCAGAGGAGATACAGGCAAAATGAAGCCCTTGGCTTGAGTGGGACAACACTAATCCCAAAGCTTAAGACTTAGAAGGAGCTGTGAAAGCCTACTACTAGTACAGGTAATGTTAAAGGCTCTCCCACCAGTTAACAGCACAGAAGCAGTGTAAGTCAGTTCTGTCTGGGAAAAAGTAGCACTGCCCAGCTGTGATCAATCAGCAGTAAGAAATGTGATGGAAACCATGTAGAGAACACCAGAAATTCAGCTCCCTCACAAAGAGCAGCTTCCAGCACTGTCTTTCAAAGCAGCAGAGCAACCTTTTTCCACAAGCAGACAGATGATGGATCGCCTTCCCTCGCAGTCAGTGGAAATTAAAGGAGTTCAGTGCTTTACAGCCAGACACCAATTGCCCAATGGGTGCTGTATTATACTCTATTTGACTATTCCATATGCATGCTGCTCTGATCCTGCCTCCCAAAAGTACTTCTGCAAGGAAATAACACAATTCTGATTTATTCCTAGGGCAGTGGAAACTGATGTACAGAATTACTCACGGGCAGGCTGCAGCATTATTAGCATTCATTAAAAGCCCAGAGAACAAATTAAGTTGTCCCCATACAGCAGGAGCAGACCTGGAGCCTGAAATCAAGTCCCAGCCTCACGGTCTGCATGCATCACTGGGAAACACATGGGCAGTTCTGCAATGTCCCATCACAGGCTTCCTGCTGTAAACTCCCAAGCTAAGAACATGAGAAGAACGTATTTCAGCTTCCTTCTGGAGGTAGCTGTAGCAGGACTGCAAGGTTTCTATAGTAATAAATAAAACACAGTAAATTAATTTTTAGGGCCCTGAACTACTGTAACACGCCAGGCATTTCATAAGCAATATGAAACCATAAAACATCCAACAAAAAGCACAGGGAATCAGGGGGTCATAAATACTGAACATTTTATCACTGTGCCTTTGCCAAAAAGGTATCAGAGGCTCACAAAGAGATCTTGGCACTCATCTCCAGGTATGTAATCCTCCTCACTGTCATGTGAGCAGTGCTGAGATGCTGCAGCACGCACAGCTTCTTTTCCATCAGACCAAACCCATACAGCAATTTTCTCATCTCCGAAGGGATGAGGATGCTCAGGAGGACACTGGGATGGCAGCACATTTTCCAGAAGTTATGCAATTGCCAGGATTCTGTCACAAATAAATAATTCACCATAAACCATCAAACTGAAGAAATCCACCTCTTCCCATGCCTAGCTCTTGAAGGTTGACACGAGCATAACACCTCGGTTATTCTGCACCAAAAACTTCCCAGCTGCTCAGACAAGTGCTGTAACTCATTTACATGTCTTACCACTGTAAGAAGAGCTTTTCAAATACAGGAAAGAAGAATCATAGTATGGCTTGGGTTCTAAGGGACCTCAATGATCATGAAGCTCCAACTTCCTGCTGCATACAGGGCCACCAACCTTCACATTTCATAGCAGCCCAGGCCCCCATCCAGCCTGACCTTGAACACCTTCATGGATGGAGCATCCACAGCCTTTCTGGGCAGCCTGTGCCAGAACCACTACTCTCAGTAAAGAACTTCCACCTGACATCCAACCTAAATCTTCCCTCCTTCAACTTAAAGCCATTTCCCCTCATCCTGCTATTATCTACCCTCTCAAAGAAGGAAGGTGCAGACACAACAGGATACACTTACCTTCTCCAAAGGTTCTGATTCACATGGTGAGACCACAGCAATGCCATACCCCACAGCAGCACAGTTTGGCCACAGAATTCCATCACAGAGCCCCCACTGCCATCCCCCAAAGCAGCCAACCCATCCAGCAGCCGGCACAGGCTGATCATTAACACCAATTAGTGCTTGATTGGCAGCATTGGGTTTGGGGGAAATGGGGAACTGGAGCCTCTCTCGTGGCAGGTGGGTGGCTCATCAATAGTAGTGGGATGAGCACAGGTTGCAGGGAAAAACAAATTGCAATGAATCACAGCTGGCCCTGAGCTTAAGACTTACTTTTAGACCTGAGTCCTAAGTCACATATTTGGGTTTGTAACAATTACTCCAGAACTCAGCCAGCAAGAGTAGCCTAACAAATAAAAGTAAGCTTTATGAAAGCAGTAGAGGTGACAGTATCCAGTTTGGAGATCTTCATGCTCATCTGTGCTTGAACTAGTGGTGCTGTGGGCCATTTATAAGCCTGCCATGCACACACGTGTTAAAACAACGTGGATAAAGTTCAAATGAATTTGTCTTTGGAGTTCAATTTATTTAAGAAAAAATCTCTGCATCGATGTATGCTGCACAACATTTGTGCAGGCTCCAGCTCTGCAATGATTAAGAATAGCTTTTATTCCTATAAATGCCTGGTACCACTCTTCTTCAATTTGCCCTGGGTTTGGTTTATTGCTGATGCCTGCCAGTTTCAGCTCTCTTCTTAATTTACTTCTTTTTTCCTTTCTAACCAATCGTCCTCACTGCATTCTGTTCCTGCAGTTCCATGAGTGTAGTTAGCTTCACTTTTATTCATAAGAAAGCTTCCAGTTGGCACAAACACAAGATTGAGGGTAACTGCCTGCTCACAGGTGTGGGCAGGAGGAGGATGGGCTGGGGAATGGGCTGATAGAGGACAGCTGGAGCAGAACAACATGAGGTTCCCCCCATTGCTTAGAAGATTGCAATTGAAGTTTTAGGGACAAATCTGACAAAGAATATGAAGTCACTTAAAAAAAAAAAAAAAAAAGAGGTCTTACAATGTAAGGATTTGAGATTTCTCCAGGCTAACAGGCAAGGCACTAAGTGAGGAAGCAGAGGAAGCAGTAGCGAGCTGCAGTGTCTGATATTTGTAAAAGAAAGTTTTACTTCAGTCTTTGTATCCTACTGCAAGGAATAGGTACAGCCATGCTGTTTCCCCGTGGCATATATGCTACAAAAGAAGCAGTGGAATGGGTGGTTAATGCCTGTTTTCCAATGTAGATACAGTTTTAACTTCCCTGAAATAGCAGTGTTTGCTTAAGATGCATACAACTTAGCATCCTTGTGTAGAATAAGTAAGTGCAAACTATACCATGCTCCATCAAAACAGAACATGAACAGAGAGGCAATAATTTACCCTTTGGAGATAGCACAGGCTATTAAGGAAAGCGACATACACGGAAGGGCAGTGCTGAGCTTAATTAACAATGCAAACTCAGGGAGCTAATTTAACTCCAAGCATGGCCGTTAGAAGTCTTTGGCGAATGTAATTTATCCACAGCAATTACTGGCGTGTGTTCATGGAGATAACTCAATGAAGCATTGCTTCATCAGTGGCAATGGGATGCTTTCAAGGGCAGTATTTATTTTAAGACAAGAAGCTGTGCAGAGGGAATGCTTTACCTCGGTTAGCTTCTGCTCCCATCCAACAGCACGATTCTGCTGTTGAGATGAACTCGGCCCAAAGCACAGGAAGCCCAAAGCTTCCTGAGAAGTCCTGCCAAACGTGGCTTTTTTTGGGTGGCATACAGCAAAACAAAATATGGTTTGCAAAAACAAAGCAAAGTGGCACCGTGGATCCCTGTGACGTAAGGGCTCCATGCTCAGCACTCATCTCACATAGTTACGTTCCCAAAGGAACATGAATAAAAAATTGAGGCTAATTTCTTGGTCTGTACCCTCTCCAAATCCCCTAATATCTTCCTAGTGGTTGTACTGCTGGAGACAAACAGGGTCTGCTGCCTGCCCCGGCTCTCCCTTTTGAGACATCTCAGCTGGGGAAAGAATTGAACTCGCTTCTCTGTTCAGGTAGATCTGAAAGCAACTGGACGTTGAAGATCCTCTGGGGACAAGGAAAGTTAATTAACAGCGTATTATCTTGAGAGTGTCTTCCTGAAGCCCCGGAGGTGCCAGCTAATGACATTACTGCCTCATTTATAGTGACAGCCCTCTCGACTCCACTGTCTCTTCCTTAATTTTCAGGGCAGAAGGAGTCAGCTCCTCATTAAGTATTTGTATTTTCTTCAGAGCTTCTTTGTTTTCCAGTCTCTTTCATTAAGAGGCCTTCACGACATGCTTACCCTGTGAAGAATTCAATCCCTGCTGCCGGATAATTTTTCTTCCACCAAAATACATCAAGATGAAGATGTTACATTCCTATTGGGACCACCCTAATACCACAGCCAGTAATCAGCCTTTGGCTGACTTGCTTTTTTTTTATTATTATTTTTTTTTAAACACAGCCAGATGCTTTAGGGGTATTCTTCTCATTGCCTCTTCTCTACTCCCATCCCAGTGCTATATTTTCCTCTTTTATCCCTGTTTTCAGGACACTCGTTTTACTCTTTCCTCCCTGTCTCCTCATTCTCGGTTTCACTGATACCCACCTGGGCAAGGCATAACCATCCAGGTCTCTCAAAAGAAAGGCACTGCCATAAGATGTTGACACAATTGTTCTCAATTGCAGCATCTTGGCACTGCTGTGGGCATAGCAGCAAGGGAAACTCAGCGGAGAGACTTGAGTTGTGTCAGTAAAACATAAATACAATGAGACGTACCTCGGATTTCAAGAGTTATTCCACTCTCCTGCATCACATCATCTCGCTGAGCAAAAGGCAGGAGGAATGAATATAATTTCCACCTGTATTTCTTTATGAGATGAGTTAATGAGTTTCTGCTGTCATTTGCGGTGAGAAATATGGAGAGCGCATATTATTTTCAGGATCTCAAGAGTGTGAGAAAACTTCAGAAGCATGAAATATCTCCCCCCCCCCCTTAGCAAGCCCTTTTGTGCAGTTGTTTTATAGCCAGCAGGAGGAAACTGTTGGAACTTTCTCTGAGAATTGATGACTGCTGGTAAAAGAGATCCTAACGATTTGGGTCACTTTGAATTATAAAAGTCATCCCCGTACTTCTGACTGTTAGCTGTTCCCAGAGTACAGTGTTGGAAGTGTCAAGCCCAAATGATGTGCAGTGCATTTAGATAACCTCTGGCTCGAGACACGTCTGTCTGTAAGGTCATACCCCACTGATAAGAAGAGCAGAAGCCCAATGGAGCATCCTGGGCAGCCATGGCCATCCACACGCATGCTGGTCAGGCTGCTGGGAAGGATCTTTCACTTTATTACTACCAAATTATTTGTTATTATGCTTGGAAAAGGTGATACTGCAGGCTGCATGCTTTGGATTCGCCATCCTTGGAGGCCAAAGGATACTGAACATGGTCCTGGACAAGCAGCTTGTGGTTGGTGACATTGTACATAGCAGGGGGTTGGAACTAGATGATCACTGTGGTACTTTTCAGCCCAGGCCATTCAATGATTGTATGATTCTCTATGTGGCCCTGCTTGTGCAGGACGGTTGGAGGAGATGGCCTCCAGAGGTCCCTTCCAAGTGCACATCACAGTAAAGGAGAGGAGGAGGCACCCCAGGATCTTCCCAGAGCTGTACAGTGGAGAAGGCTGAGGCATTTACACTGACTATTCACATTACCTGGAAGGAAAAGCCCCAGATATGAGCCATAAAGAAGGCAAAATGTTATGTTACAAAGTCACTGCCTTCATGTTCAGCACAGTGCAGTGCTTACATGTAACAGGAGGGAGTGCCAGAGGAGCCCTGCTTGGTGCATCTTAATTATATTCTATTTCTTCATTATCTTTTAGAAAGCTCTCACTTCCAATTACACATCAAGCTGGTGAGTTCTGTGTCCTCCTGGCAAGATATTGCTAAAACCAAAACCCACCACCTCTCCTGCAAACAAACAAACAAACAATCATGCAAACCAGCTTAATTGGGGGAAGGCAGCCCTTCACACACTCAGCCAGAACTGCTGCTGTGGAGCTGGGCAGACCCCAGCCATGGCCAGGACACTGCTGGCTTTGCCCCATTTCCTTCATCAATGTCCATAGAACATAACTTTGTTGTGACTTTATGAACAAGTGGAATTACAAGCCCAAACATCTTGGCGGCATTAGGCAAAAGAGGTCATCTGTTTAGCACAGACTGCAGTGCCATAAGAAAAGACTGAAAACACAATATGGAAAAATGCTAACAGTTGCTGGTGGGAAAAAAAATCCCCATTTTGAAGAACACAGCAAGGAAATTGTAAAGCCCATGGAGCAGCATGGATCTCCCTGCTGCATGTCTCTGAAAGGACGAAGTTTAACAGCAGTGAGAAAATCACAGGCGTGGTGCTTGGCACAGGAGAAGCTTTATTTAAATTAAATAGGATTACCAACATCTTCAGTCCATTTTCCTTTTCTCAGGACGTAACACTGTGTGTCAGAATGTGTTTTATCAGCAACGTATATCCACACAGGAGCAAAGGGAAGTGATCTGACGTCAGAATGCCTAAAACCCATACCTACATTGCAGATGTTAGCAGGGATGTATTCAGTCTTTTCCAGGCTTTGCCCAAAGTCCCTTCCTTTTGGATAAAAAAGGACTAACCTGAATGTACCTACAGTCAGGATTTATAGGATTAAGCACACCCAATGAATGTGTTTGCACCCAAAGAGTCACTGATATATTGATCCCAGTGTAAAAGTGCATTTCCACTCAGAGGGTGGTGAGGCACTGGCACAGGTTGCCCAAGGAGGCTGTGGATGCCCCATCCCTGCAGGCATTCAAGGCCAGGCTGGATGTGGCTCTGGGCAGCCTGGGCTGCTGGTTGGTGACCTGCACACAGCAGGGGGTTGGAACTGGATGAGCACTGTGCTCCTTTGCAACCCAGGCCATTCTGTGATTCTGTGATTTTATGATCTTCCAGCATGATCCAGCAGGGTTTGAGATGTGATCTAGGAATTATCCCCAGTAACATGTGCAAGTCTGAAAATAGAGCAGAAAAAGGCCAGCATGACTTAAAATACAAACACCTACAGTGAGCTGCCCAGACTGGTGCAAGGTGCCCATCTCTGCAGGAACCAAACCTTGCTCCACATCCTCAGTGATGCTCCTGCCCAGCAGCATTCTCTCTGTGCCCCCACACTCCCCACCCATGAGAGAACGGTGTGTGGAGTTGTGTTATCCACACAGTGTATGGACATTAAACGTGGATAGCAGGTGATGCATTTCATCTTCTGCAGCGCGGTGCCCTCAGGGGCAGCTGGGATTTATTTGCCTTGCTGTCAGCACGCCCAGGGCTCAATCTGTAGCAGGACTGGCATTTCTTTGCTCCATGTGTAATTCCCAGAGTAATTCTAAGTAAAAGGTGTCCAAATCATCCTCCCAACCAGCAAGCAGAGGCTGTGCCCCATGGAATCCCCTCAAGGACCAAACAGAAGGCGGTGTGGGTACTGCCACTAAGTTGTGGTTATATTTCTCCATTTAAAATTTGGATGGATGAAAAACACAGCTGAGGTAGATTTTAAAGAGGTGCAATTATTAAAAGTTGCATTCAGTATCTGATATGTATTTCTGTGGCAAAAATTAAGGCTGCATCCTGTTGTTTGAAAAGGCACTCTAGTTCTGGCAGGCTGACCACATCTCTTCTGTACCTCATGGCCAAATCTTGAGATAATCATTTCAGGGTGGTGCACTGAAAATGGGGAGAGGTGTCATGATACCAAAGGAAATTACCGAATGCCTAAAATGGGCTAAAATAAGCAAATGGGAGCTTGAACTGGAAAGGAGATCCCCAAATCTGTTGACGTTTCCAGCAGGACCAGAAGTGCAATTCCTCATCTCTGCTCCCAGTAAGAGGAGCCTTGGACCACGAGCAGTGTCTTTCAGGTCTTTTCCAACCTGAGCAGTTCTATGATTCTATGATAAAGATGAGAGCTAGCAGGGGACACCAGCGGAGTTCAGGCTACTAACATTCGCAGAAAAAAAATTCCTGCTGCCTTGCATGTGCCTTTCCATTAATGAATTTTGACATATGGAGGTCGAATTTTCATTACCATGATGTAATTTAAGGAGATCCCAGCAAGCAGCTTGCTAGAGCCCCCACTCCTATGTTCCTTTTGCTGTCAGCAGACTTTTCTTCTGCATGTGCAGTCTTCATTAAAAGGGAGAACTAAACAATTCTTTGAACGGCTAGCACTTGAAATTGCTTTTAAAAAAAAATGGAAATAGCCATTGAATGGCATCCAGTGCCAATGAGAGCACTGCGTGCTTTAGCAAGCAGGCAGAAGTGTTGCTGGCTGGTGCTTGTGTCCCGTTCCCCTGACTGGATCCCAGTTGTTTTATAGCTCTGCTCTGCAATCATCACATGGGTTCCAGCTCAGCCACTTACCAGTGCACCTATTCATGATAAAAGCCCAGCTGAGGAAAAGCTTTGAGCAACTCCTTGATGTTAAATATTGAAATCTAACCGCCTCAGTGGGAATTAAATTAAGCACACGCTGTTCTTAATAGGTATGATTTTCTGAACAATTTCTTCCACTAAAAAAGGACAAAATCTCTCCCGTAAGGTTGTATGAAGTAGTCAGAAACCACGATTACCTGGTTTGCAGTCCTGAATCACCAGCTTCAAAACCTGCTTTCATCTATTGTATCTTAAAGAACCGTGAGCTGTTTAATTATCTCATTATGGAAGCAGAAGTGTGAAAAAGAAGTGCAAGGGAAAGCCATGAGTCTGGTCAGGATTACAAGGGGAACCTGAAGGGTTGACTCCAATGAATCTGAAACCTTTAATTAAAGTATTAAAAGTCTCCATTCTGAAGGCTGTTTCCGTCTTCATGGCAACACAAACCCATCTGCCCCAAGGCTTCCTGTGTGCTGGGTTAAAACGCAGCTTGGGCAGCCCAGCCATTGGCTCTGAGCTGTGGTAACGTTCACCTACACACCTGGGCACCATAAAGAACTTTTAAATAGCCATTAGTTATATTCAGGCTTAAGGAAAATTGTCTTTATGCAAACGAGAAGCTCCAGAGTAGAGTTATAGGACATTTCATGAAATCTCAGATAAAATTTATTGATCTTTTGGAAAACACTTCAAGGGAAAAACCACCTCCAAGTGAACAGTAAAGGACTACGCTTATTGTAAAACTCATAGCTAAAATACAACTGAAAATGGGGAGCTTCAGATCAGGTATAAGGAAGAAACTGTTCGCTATGAGGATGGCTCTGGCACAGTGTGCATGTGGAGTGGTGGGAGATGCCCATGGGTGGTACTGAGTGGCTTTTAACATCCCTTCCAACCCAAGCCTTTCTTTGATCCTGCCATTCTAATATAGGTTGTCTTGGGGCAACTTATTTCCTATGTTCCTATAGGAACAGGTTGCCCAAGGAGGCTGTGGATGCCCCATCCCTGCAGGCATTCAAGGCCAGGCTGGATGTGGCTCTGGGCAGCCTGGGCTGCTGGTTGGTGACCTGCACACAGCAGGGGGTTGGAAATGGATGAGCATTGTGCTCCTTTGCAACCCAGGCCATTCAATGATTCTATGATACTACCAACCAACTACTCAACAGCTGATACATCTGCATTGGCTTTTATGAGGCTGAAGAAAAATTAATGTGTTAATCTTAGCAAAACACTGGGAAACGCCTGAGCTTAACATGTGTTTGGACCCTGCCTGAGCAGCAACACTGTGCAAGTTAAGATCTCAATGAAAATAAAACAAAATGTACCAATTCTGTCAAAATCTGACATTCATAAACGAAGTAAGATGTTGACAGAGACAGCAGGATGAAATCACACAGCAAGCACAGCAGTTATCACGCTCAAGTGAAAAATCTTCCCTTCTTCTGTCTGGGTATATGGATGAGAGAGAAGTGCTTTCCTTAAAAAAAAAAAAAAGATAAATAGCTTAGTCATGTATTGTCATTTTGAAAGAAAAATGTTACTGTGAGCTGCTGAAAAGATCAGATTAATGCTTTTAGGCAGATGAACACTGGGGCACGTGAAGATTACACGCTCCTGTAACATTCACACACTGCAGCAGAAAGGACTAAGGAGACTGCAATCCCCATTAAGGACATACCACCAAAGCCAACACCAGTCTCATCTTCAGCTCTTTTCTGACTGATGGCAAGACAGTGGCTAGAATACGTAAGCTCAGATTCAACATAGAGATTTATTTGTGAGGAAAGTATCTTTATCGTAGAATCATAGAATGGCTTGGGTTGGAAGGGATCTCAAGGATCATCAAGCTCCAGCCCCTCTCCTGCATGCAGGGCCACCAACCTCCACATTTAATACCAGACCAGGTTGCCCAGGGAAAGCTCACCCAGTGGTCTTTAATCATAGGCAAGGTAAGAAACCCTGAATTCCTCAAGAACTCAGAAATCCCACTGGAGCTCGCAATTAACATGACTTCAAAACATGTAGTTGCAGAGCCTGGATTTAGAACAGACTAAAATCCAGTGTGATATGTGATGATATCACCTAAACAGTCCGGCTGTACAGAACCTGACAGTACCTGTTTTGCCAAAAAGTCCTGGGAAGCAAAGTTGTGATGCAGTAAGGCATAGGGGAATCGTAATGGTTAGTAACGATGAGATGCATGCAAGTGCTAGACCTGATGGAAAAGGGAACAAAAAGTAGAAATTAACTTGATTTACCACTTTTGGGTTGCACTCATTATGGACTTCTCTTGGTAAGAACAGAGAATTGTTGCCTTTGATGTAAATAATATTAAAACAAAAGGAATCAAATTCAGTAAATCAACCATAGCTGACGATTTGGAAATTTTCATAGGAAATGAAATTCTCTCTCCAGCTCCTGCTCTGTCCTGCTCAGACAGCATGGGCTGCAGAGCCAGCCCTGTTGGTGTTGGGAGCTCACCAGGCTTTTCCTTTCATCCCATTAATTCAGCAGACGCCCCGCAGGCACTGCTTGCAAGCAACTGAAATTGGTTGCACCCCTGGGAGAGGGAAGGAGGTCACTGTGCCCTCCCAGCCTCGCCCAATGCCTCTCATCAGGGAGAAGTGCCAGGGATGAGAAGCAGATCACGCCTGGCTGTTCTTTGTGAAGATGGCCATTGTCTGTGAGCAGCCCCTTCTTCTACACTGACCCATGTGCTGCCCAAGGGTAAAGAAACGGTGGCCTGAAGCTGGCTGGATAAAGCCTAAGCCCTCAGTTTCAGCTCTCAATAGTGCTCCAAAGCCGTTGTCATTTGTTGGCAGTGCTACTCTGTGAAAAGCAGAAGATAGGAAGCGTAACAGAAGCTGGATGAATAATCATTTCAAGCCATCAAGTACGTAAGTTCCTAACATTTCCATTGCATATTCGTGTAAGTCCAGGCCTCCAGCACGCTCTGGTTTAACTGCATTGCAAACACTCAGTCTTGCTCTGTGTGGGCCATCCTGCTGTGTGTGCAGTTGTGCCCCTCTTGCACAAAGCAAAGGAACTCCTGCAGGTCTTCTCAAGCTAAATCAGTCTGGTTGGGTTGGCACTGCAGAGTGTGACTTTGGCTATAGAGTGTGTTTGGGAGTGCGGGGAGGCTCAGAAGGCTGTCAGAAGCTTGAGCCATATGAAATGAGCAGCAAATCACTTTGTGTGTCACAGCAGGACACGTCTCACAGGATGCTGTGCTGTTGCACACCTGTGGGACACCAGGTCCAAGCAAGGTTTGACCACAGCACATCATTGTATTGGCAGCCCTTTTCCCTCCAGCCCACAGCTGCCCTGTTGAGAGCATGGAACAGGTTGCCCAAGGAGGCTGTGGATGCCCCATCCCTGCAGGCATTCAAGGCCAGGCTGGATGTGGCTCTGGGCAGCCTGGGCTGCTGGTTGGCGACCTGCACATAGCAGGGGGTTGGAATCAGATGATCATTGTGGTCCTTTTCAACCCAGGCCATTCTATGATTCTATGACTGAGCAGAGCTTTGTCACCTGATGCCTTTACTTAGGGGCATTGCCACTTTTCTGCCCCAAGCAGACTGAAACACACACTTATTTGTATTTGCACGGGGACACGCACACCGCAGGCTGTCAGCACCCTGCAAGCACTCATCGTGGGGGCCAGCAGCAAACCCAGCAATTAAAGGGCTCCTCAGCAGGGATCCGGCATCATTTTGGATGCTCGATTAAATCTGAAATTCTTTGGATAAATTATCATCAGCTCCACGGGCTGACACAAAGATCATCTTTTGTGTTTGGGAAAATAAAGGGGTTTTATTCAGAAATGCCATAGAGGATGTGGGGCTGGTTGCCCCACAAGCCATGCCCAGCTCCAGGGGCACGTCCCGCTGTCCCTCCCCACTCAGTGAGCCCAACACCACCCCAACCACAACTGAGAGCTGTGCCTTGCAGTGAGGGCATCCCAGCTGCACACCTGGAAAGAGGAGAGAAAGGCACCTTGGGCATCCATGGGACAGGAGGTCAGCGGGCAGGGATGGGACAGGCCGCTCTTGTCAAGGGGGAAGGAAAGCCACCATCCCACCCAGCTCACATCATGGTGATTCCTTTCAGTATCTAATGGGGGGCTGCAAGAAAGAAGGGGACAGACTCTTTAGCAGCAGCATCTGTTGCAATAGGTCAAGGTGAAGTGGTTTCAAACTAAAAGATGGGAAGTTTAGACTGGATATGAGAGGGCAGTGAGGCACTGCATGGGCTGCCTAGAGAGGTGGCAGTGGTCCCTGCAGACACCCAAGGTCAGGGGCCGGGCTCTGAGCACCTGATGGAGCTGTGGGTGTCCCTGTACACCGCAGGGGGTGGCACCAGACGGCCTTTAGAGGTCCCTTCCAACTCAAACCATTCTATGAATGTTCCACCATGACTCGTGCGTTGGATGCTTTTGAGTCCCAACAGGGAGCGCTTCCCACAGCCCTCCCGCCTTCACTTCACCCTAAGCACACACACATCCCACTCCTTCTCTCATCTCTCTATTTATAGACCTACAGAAATGTACAGTTACGCATCGCAAAAACACTCCTTCCTCCTCCACCTCAGTGCATCTGGCCGTGCCCGGGGGCTGCGCTCACACGGGGGCCCCCCGCGGCCCCACCGCCGTCTCCAGCCTCCGGACGCCTCTTCCTCTTCCTCCTGAAGTTGCCGTTATCGAACATTTTCTCGCAGTTGGGGTCCAGTGTCCAGTAGTTGCCTTTACCTGCAGATGGGAGAGGAAAGGTGCGGCGCCCATCGCTCCGGCCCCGACCCACGGGCAGCACCGCTCCGCCCGCCCCATCCCCACCCTCCGCCTTACCCGGGTCATCCTCGTCCCGCGGGACCTTCCTGAAGCAGTCGTTGAGGGACAGGTTGTGTCGGATGGAGTTCTGCCAGCCCGCCTTGCTCTTCTTGTAGAAAGGGAAATTCTCGGCCACGTATTGGTAGATCTGGCTGAGGGTCCTCCGTCGGCCCGGCGCGCTGTGGATGGCCATGGCGATGAGCGCCGAATACGAGTAGGGCGGCCGTGCCGAGCGGGGCCCCTCGTGCTGCGGGAGCGGCGACGTCCAGCCCCGCTCTGGGCACGGCGGTGGGAACGGAGCGGCGGGCGGGTAGGGGGCGGCGGGGCCGCCGAGCCACGCGTAGGGACCGCCGGCGGGCGGGCGGAGAGCCGCGTCCAGCAGCTCCCGGGCGAGGGGCGGCTCGGCGGGAGGCCCGAAGGCGTGCATGCTCCGGCGGCACCGAGCTCAGCCCGGCACCGAGCCGCCTGCCCCGACGGCGCGGCCGCACCCCGCCTGCTTAAATAGCGCCCGCGGCCCCTCCGCCAGCACCGCGCTGCCCCGAGCCCGGCTCCGGGAGGGCCGCCCCCGCCCCACGCGTGTCCGCTCGCCTGGAGACCCCTCCCTCCGCACCCTGCCGTGCCCCTGCTAGGATTGCCACGAAGGCACGTGAGCTCCTAATGCTGAATATCCCGAATTGGAGCCGTGCCCACCCGCAGGTTGCCCCCCAGCACCAGGCAGAGCTGCGGCACTCCGATGAACGGGGGCTGTCTGCTCACCCTGCTGCGAGAGCAGGAACTGCTTTCATTTCGTACTGCTGGTAGTAAACTTCGGGTTGAATTTGTACTCTGCTTTGGTCGATGCCAACCCACGTGCCTGACATCCTATAAACACTTTGCTTCTGCATCTCTTGTTCTCCTGTAACAACATTCTTTTGGGTTATGCTTTTCCTACTGATAAAGCAGTGAGAAGGAAATCATCTACAATTGTTCTTCTCTGCCAGAAGATGTAAATTGATGAAAACTCGATTTTCAGTTGCATTTCTGAACATTCTCTCGCTTTAGAATCCATCCATCTTTTAGAGATTTCACACCATTCCCGAGACATACAGAAATAAGGTGTGGATTTAGCAGCAATCGCAGTTATAGAGAGGTAAAGGTGAATGGGCTCCTGACCATGGTAGGGAATTCAAATAACTGAGGTGGCTTCCCACACCTCTACCAATAGATCTTTGCACTTTGAGCAGCATGCTTATGTTTGAACTATTTCTAAACCATACACTGCACCCTTTGTGTGCCTAATATTCACATTCCCCTGGCAGCTCTGTCTGATCCAATGTGCTTTCTCTGGGAGATGCCTTCTCAGAGGAGATGCAAGAATTGCTGTGGGGGTCAGATTGCTTCCTAATGGAGGGCAGTGGATAGCTTATGCCCTGGGGCAGGAGGGTTATAACCTACGTTGTATAGAGATACAAGTGTTATAACTCATTTACATACATCTGTATTAGCATTATAGCCCACTTTAAGCACCCACATAGGTACGTAGGCTTATGCCAAGCCTATTTGCCAAGTAAAGGACCTGCTGCAATGAAATTAGTTCAGCAATCCACCCCCAGACATTGCCTTTATTTATCTTCCCTTCTCTGGCTGATCCCACACTGATGCACAGCCCAAAGGGCTCTCAGGGCTGCTCCCGCTTCTCAGGTCACAATGTGTTCTGTGTCACTGCTACAGGGAGCTCATTACCTTCTGCCTTCCATAGTAAAGCTGACACCACAGGGCATAAAAATCCTCGTGCCCAATGTGTTTGGTGGCACTGACTGCTTGTTTCACAAAAACTCGGTATCAGAAAGCAGCAGTCTTACCCAAATGTAACTCCTTGCCTGCTTCATGATATGGAACCCATGGGAAAAAGTAGTTTTGTTATGAGAAGTGTATCATTTTACAACTTTTGCTCTTCTCTTCCTTTAGAGTTTCACCAAAATCTCATGATAAAAAAACATGATGACAGCGTGACCGAAGAGCATCCTTGGCTGTTCTGTGGTTATAGTCAATCCAGGCCTTAAACTGAGCCCCAACCCCAGCCCTGCCCCAATCCTATTGCCAGCCCCAACCCCAGTTCCATCTCGATCCCCATCCCCAGCCGCCAGCCCATCGCTGGTAACGGTGTGCTTGCAATGCCATCTAGCGATCATCGCGGCTGATGAGCTCCAGGAGCTGCTTTTCCCCTCGGTACTCCCACCTTTCTCCCTCCTCCCGCCGCCGCAACATCCAATTAGGCGGCTTAAAGCCCGAGAAATGAGGTGTGCTAACAAGCAAGCGTGAGAGACAGAAGCACTGCTGACCCCGTGTCGTTTGCAAGCTGTGTAGTACATCCTCATCAAGTAGCACGGCTTAATTGGCTTGCTAAAGGCATCATTACTGCCAGGTCCAGCCTGCTCCCAGGTGTGTGGGGTGGTGGGTGACAACCGCTCGTGGCCACCCAGTCACCTGCATTTCCATAATTAGTGATGTATGTGGGCACCACTTGCCTCCTTCTTCTTGGTAAGGTGGCTTAAGAGGTCACAACACCTGTAACGAAAGGTGACTTCAACATCTGAAGGGGAACTTAAGGGAAAGAAGGGGGCAGGTTCTTCAGCAGGGCCAGCTGCGATAGGACGAGGGGAAATGGTTTCAAGCATAAAGAGGGCAGATTTAGGTTGGGTATAAGGAAAAAGTCTTTTCTGGTGAGGGTGGTGAGGCACTGGAACAGGCTGCCCAGAGATGTGGTGGATGCCCCATCCATGGAGACTTCAAGGCCAGGCTGGATCAGACTCTGGGCAACCTGCTGGAGCTGTGGTGTCCTTGTGCACTGCAGGGGAGTTGGACTGGATGGCCTCCAGAGGTCTCTTCCAACTCAGGATTCTATGATAGCATGCACAAGACCCAGCCTGCAGAAGGCAGGAGGAAGCCTGCCTCCCTCTCAGCAGAGCAGCTTCAGAGGAGCAAAGCCACCACACTGAATCTCAGGGCACTCTATATCAATGCTACTATTTTTTTTTCCCCCATATTTATTTCTCATACCTTGAAATTACAACCTTGAAAACTACTCCATGCCCCAAAACCACAGCAGAAAAGAAGTGTGATAGATCCTATATCAAATACCACTACCAGCCACTCTAATTGTTTCAACTATAAGGAAGTGGGAGCAGCTGACATATAAATACAGCAAATAAAAACAGCAAATAACTGGAGGTGAACTACTCGGATCATAGCAAAACAGAAGGAAATCCATCAGACACCATGAATACCCACCCAAACATTACTTTGGACTTAAGGCAGCTCTGCTCATTTGCTGTGACAATTATTATCTAACTAATGGACATTTTTCGAGCCAATCAAGCTTGAGACAATTGGCCTATGGCAATTAACTCTATTAACTCTAAAATTAGAATTCAGATAATTTAAACCTGAAATACGTATCTCATAGGAAGACAAATCTGCTGGAGACTGCCATTTTTAGATTGCACAACATATTCTAATTTAGTTAACTCTTCAACTCACAAGAGCTCAGGCAACACTTTTCTGCAGCCACATTGCGCAAGAGAAATGTCATAGGACCATAGAATGGTCTGGGTTGAAAAGAACCACAGTGCTCATCCAGTTCCAACCCCTTGCTGTGTGCAGGTCGCCAACCAGCAGCCCAGGCTGCCCAGAGCCACATCCAGCCTGGCCTTGAATGCCTGCAGGGATGGGGCATCCACAGCCTCCTTGGGCAACCTGTTCCTGTGCCTTACCACCCTCTGGGGGAAAAACTTCCTCCTAATACCCAACCTCCCCTGTCTCAGTTTAAGACCATTCCCCCTCATCCTATCACTATTCACTCTTGTAAGCAGTCTTTAAATGTTGTATGCATTTTTTTCCATTATTTGCATTTCAAAGCAATAGACTTTGCATACACCAAAGGTTTGGGCAGCAAAAGCATCAGCACAAGCAGCACTAATGCCCTCACAGCGTGGTAAGATCACACATTCCTTCATTATGTTTTCTTTCAGTCTAACTATTCAGAAAGTCTGTCTATAAGAAAGTGAAACATGCATTCAAGCATTGATCTTCTTTTGTCCACTAAACACTTTATCTTTCACTTTTACTTCTTATTTTATTTCAGCTCATTAGCGATCCCATGTATAAAGATCCCTTTGAGTTAATGGTGTTCAGATCTATTGATATGGAGCATCCTTGGTCTGTTGAATTCTGGAAGCGTAACATATGCCTTCATTGCCTTCAGTGTAACATTGCCTGGGTTGAGGAAAAATAAGTGAAGAATTATTGTTTCATGAATTTTATGGAAAGAATATCATTAATGACACATAAGGAGACTGCTTATTTAGGATATATGCCCCTTACTACAGATCTCCCATACGTTAGCACCTAAAGGGAAGGGATATGCACCCCCCACTCCAGCAGCAAGGCAGTTCCTGTGGTTGAGACAGTACGAATGGAGAAACCAAAGTATTCATTGTCCACACTGAGCACAGAAAGCACACAGAAGTGTCACAGAACTCCAACCACCTCCCTGAAATGCTGTGGTCTCTACTGGTGGCATTGCCAGGGGGAACTACTGCTGTGTGGGGAATTGGAGCATCACCATTTGTGCACGTGTGTCACAACATCCTGTGTGTGCTCCCTTCAGAAGTGAAATGGTTATGGTCATACAGGCAACAAGCAGGTTGCAACATTCTGCTTTTCCAAGGCACATCTTTTCATCACTCACCTGGTCTAAACAGGAGATCGGTGTCAAACATGGGCTGCCCTGCAGCTGTTCCACTGCACAAGGGGCAGCAAGTTGTGAGCATCTTGTTCTGCTGCAATAGAGCGCAAAGAAACCCCTTGAGAAACCCTTTTTATTTTTTTTGCTTCCATTACTAAGCAGGCTATTAATTACTGCAAAACTCATGTTTAATGGAAAGACATTGCAGAACATGTCTCCTAGAGGACCTGTTTTGTTTTTGAAAGCCTAAGTGTTTACATCATGCGTTGTGATTTATTCTCAAATGGGCTGAGACTCGCTGTGCTGGACTGTGGACAAAACCCATTTATTTCCCAGGCTGGGAAGGCCATCCATCAAAGAGAACACGGGGCGAGTTGCCAGCCAGGAGCCCGTGAGCTGGGTGGGGAGGGGAGCTGCTCAGCCATCCCTGTTCTGATTTCCTCCCAAAGCTCAGCAAAATAATGGGAAACTTCTTCTTGGGAGCGACTGGGAGGAGCATCTTTGGCTCCTTGTCCTTTTCCTGCTGATCTTCTCCAAAAGAGCAGTTGGGCATTGGCACAGCTGCCCAGGGACTGGTGGGGTCACCATCCCTGGAGGCGTTGCAGAGCCGTGGGGATGTGGCACTGAGGGATGTGGGCAGTGGGCACGGTGGGGATCCTAGCAGACACTTCCAGCTTTAATGATTCTAAGATCCAATGGAAGGGCACTGAGGGGAGCCTTGCAGACTCCTGGCTTCCTTTGGGGGCAGCTGGAGCTGTAAGACAGCTTCATTCTCTGCTGGCTGTTTATGTTTCTTTGAAAGACACATTCACTTTAGCACCAACCAATTGCTCTCAAATGACTCTGAATGTTGCTTGGAGCCCAAGCTCACCCGCTTTCAGTATGCAGTATCAAGTTTTATGCCGGTCCTCTTACCGACAGATTTGCTTAACAGCGTTTGTACTTTTAACTGCTCACCTTTAAGTCTTCATTTTCAAGCTGTTACATAAACAAATCCACATTTAAAAAGCATCCAACTTCATTGACACATAGAGCAATGTTAGCACTTCCAGGTTCATAACCTTCTACTACCAGCTGCCCTGTCTCCAACACATTACTAAGAGGGATTTGTTGCCTTGCAAAACCCAGTTTGCTCCTGTGCAAAGGTATTTGACACTAAGAAAAACCTCAGTGAAAGGAGATTTTTGATATTGCACATTATGAACAGCTATAACTTGCCAGCCAAAGAACAGGCAAGGGATAACCAGGCACCTGAAGCTCAGCAGCGTTTCAGAAGTCAGGCAGCTGTTGGATGGTTTGAAGCTGTGCACAGCTGAAAGCGAGCTAGGGGCTGATCGGAGTTGCTGGGGATTTAGAATGTTTTTAGGCTCTCTATTACACTTTCCAATGTGATAAAAATACAAATTGCAAGCAAATAACGTTAAGGATGAATAAAAAATTACGGTCCCCCAGGGCAAAGTAAGTTAATATAACGCATTTTGTATGTGCAATTCCTGCAAAGATTCCAGCAATTGAAAATCACGGAGTTGCAGGGGTTGGAAGGAACCTCAAGAGTCCATCCAGTCCAAACCTCATGCTAAAGCAGATCCCTACAATAGATCACACTGGTAGGCAACCAGACAGGTCTTCAATATCTCCATAGAAGGAGACTCAACCACCTCTCTGGGCAACCTTTACCAGTGATCCATCACCCTTACCATAAGGAAGTTCTTCGACATGTTTGCATGGAACTTCCTATGGTCAAGTTTTAGGCCATTGCTTCTTGTAAAAATCACCTTAAGATCATGTTTGTGGTTCAGCAAGTCTACGATTTTGCTTTGGAAAAGATGATCCTGGCTATATGGCATATAGATTTATTTACTTTAGGCTGTACTTCTCTGTATATGGTGTAACTGCTAAGAAACAAGATCAATTGTTCTCTGAAGTGTATCTTACAGAAAGAGCCAGGCACGTTACTTCAGAGAAAAATGCTTTTACATCAGCTGCACTATGGTCCTGACATCCCACAAAGCCCACTTCCTCACCTCTCCAAAGGCTTTTCCTTCTCTTTCTACACTGACAGAGTGACTCCTGTCCCTCCTCTTCTACACCAGATATTTGTAGCACCAGAGCCCGAGAGAAAGATGGATGGAGAAGGGCTGGGGATGTCAGCATGCTGCTGCTCCGAGTCACTGCCAGCAGACTCAAAGTCACAGGTCCTACATCCCATTTACTTTAATGGGTTTTGTTCAGCCAATTAGGCTCTTTTTCCTTCAGATCTCATCCGCACAAAGGACGGCGCTAATACTTAGAGCCTCGCGGGACTAATTGTCTGTGAAGTCACTTCGAGACCTTGGAGAGAAGCACTGGCAATTTAATTATTATTATAGGTATTATAACGTTAAACATAAGTTCATGCGTCCATTTGGGGGGGAAAAATAAAAAATAAAATCAGTATCAAAGGAGCTAAAGCCTCCCCCAGGCTGTTCCATTATTCTATCGCCCTTCGTTTGAAAGGCGATGCTCAGCTCTATTCTCCTCCTGGTGCTGCGGTGTGCCAACCCCTGTAAGATCACATCCAGGTCAGAAACGCAGCTCACTGCCTCACAGAAGTCAGAGGCAACAAGAAGTATTGTTCACCTGATCATTTTCTACAACCTATGGTTGTTTGTTTGTTTGTTTTCCCTCTATTCGAATGCTTTAATTTTGTTCTCCTGAGGAACGATTAAATTTGCTCCTGTAAAAAGCCAAGATGAGCAGGGATTTGGAAAGCTGGGATCTAACAGTGCCAACTGTATGCTGCAAAAGTACAGTGACTGTTATAAACGTGTAATATTTGGCAAGCAGTTTTCTTCTGGTGATAAAATGCATTCTTACCAATCAAATAATCAAGAGGGCAAAATTAATCTCTTCCCATATTTACTGAGCCAAGTGACGTCTCACCATCAGTACACCGAAGTCCCACAGCACTACACAAACCAAAGATAAATGTAGATTATTTCTAAGGGTGAGTTACAAGAAATAGTTACCCTTGTCCTAATGCAAATCACAAAATGGAAGAACTATTTGTAGAGAACAGCAGAAACAGAAACCTGGGCCTAGAAAGAAGCTGCTCTGTACTAAGAGGGTTTCCTAGGGTAACTGCTATCTAGACCTTTCCACCAAGTGACCAGCACAGATTTAAAACGACTCACTGCAGCTAAGAGAAGAGAACATTCACCACCAGGTGAACAAAAAGCCCATTTCTATACTGGTGATTCCAACCCCAACTGGGAAAGCAGTTCCCACTGTATCCTGGGTACGTTGGCTGACTTTCTTGCCACTAGAAGTCAGCCAGCAGCCTATAATTACACTGAATATCTTCCTGGAACCTAGCTTCCATAAAATGGTGCCATCTTTTGAGTAATATATCATTGGTATGCCCTGCTCAGATTATTACACTAATATATCATTAAAGCAACAGCTTGCTTCAGTGATGGATTGGTGTAACGTGGTGTGAGAGCTACAGCTCTCTCAGGTAATATACGACGCTCTTGTGCTAATGTATGGCCATCGTATCTCAGAGAGGAGCTACTGGGATGATGCATTCCCCTGTGGCAGCACAGCCCCACAGCGAACAACACAGGCTCATTGCAGGAGGATGCTCCATCTCAGCATGTCTTTGCTTTACAAGTTCATGGGCTGATTTCCCTGCTGACGAGGCAGGTCCTGATGAGTTTTGATGTCCTACAGGACCAAGCTGGCCTGCAGGTGAAGGAAAACTTGGTACATGCTCATGCCAGGGAACCTGCCAAACTGAATTCAGGTTAGAAAATGCCCTTGCTGTGATTACCCTCAGCATCACACCATCTTGAGCCTAGAGAAACCCATGGGCAGGCAATTATTTACCATATGGCTGATGAAAGACTTTGAGATTACTAACAGAGCTTAAAACATCTCTCAGTTCACAGATAAGATAGAGCTAAATCTAATGCATCCTACCCTTGTTTTGCAGTCAGTGCATGATGGAAACCCACTCACACCTGGAGGCTTCCAAGTCCAGTGGTGTACTGCATGTTACCACTGCAAAGTTTTTTTACACAGAACCACAGAATGGCCTGGGTTGCAAAGGAGCACAATGCTCATCCAGTTCCAACCCCCTGCTGTGTGCAGGTCACCAACCAGCAGCCCAGGCTGCCCAGAGCCACATCCAGCCTGGCCTTGAATGCCTGCAGGGATGGGGCATCCACAGCCTCTTTGGGCAACCTGTTCCAGTGTGTACATGAGGAGTTTCCACTGCTCTTACACTTTCCTGAGAGTACAAAGGGGGGAAAAACATGACAGTTGACTTCTGAACTGGGAAACATTAATCTTCATTCTTGAAAAAGTGAAAATGTCTTCCTAGATTTTTTCCCCCCAGTAGATTTTGAGCAACTCCTCAAAAGAAAAACCCCAAATTGCATTGTTTTCCCTCTTGCATTGCACAAAACCAAGCAATCACCACCCATGACAAAAGCACACAAAGCAGCTTTCTGGCAGAGCCCAAACTCATGCTAGCTCAAATTGAAAAGGAAAATATTTGCATGCTATGACTCAGTGCAAATGGTTTACATACTGTTCTTTTTTTCCAGCTTTAATTACTGTGGTTGTCACCAAGAAACCACTGAAATTTTACAAGGACATGCAGAGGTTGTGTTATGTTTCTCTTTCATCATGACAGCAATTCTGTTACCTCAACAATGTGAAAACATTTAAAAATCATTAACAATCACTTGAGAAGTTATTTCTTCTATAAACAAGATGATACAAGCTGTAATAAAGCAATCAGCATTCCCTGTAATTTGTTTTGTTTCCAGACATTCACCTGACCTCTACCTGGACTTTCTGCTAGCCTCTGGCATGGGAGTGTTGTATTCCATCCATTATATGCATGGAAATTAAATTGAGTAGTGGGTGGAAAAGAATTAGATTTAGCAAGTTAAACAATGCATGGAAATTGATCTATGCATATTATGCATAACCTTCTCAACGCTGTTCTATTCAGTGCTGCTAAATGCATTTCAAGGGGCAGCACTAAGTGAAATGGCTGCTATCTACCACATAGAGTGCTTTTCTTTTTGTTCCCCACTCCCCCCCCCCCCCCCCCCCCCCCCCCCACCTGCTGAAGCTTTGCAGTTAAGATAAAGTCCTATTGTTTCTCCTTCCTTGTGCCTCCAGGAAAGATGTCCATTGGCTTTGGCCCCAAGTGCCCTGGTTCCAGCTTCGTTCCCTGCACTGCTGGCCTGGCATCAGTGCTCACCAGAGGTCCTTTGGGCTTTCGCTCCTTCACTTCATCCCTCTTGTGCAGCAAATGCCAGAGCTGGGGGAGAGGAAAAGGGATGTTAAGAAATGAATGTGCTGTGTGAAATCAGAGACAACTGCCAGATACTCCTACATTAACTAATGACATAAGTTTCTGCACCTTGAGGAAATAATCAGGAGTTAATAAGCTGTGTGACACACAGAGGACAAGAAACAAGGAGAGAAAGAGCACTTAATCAAAGTTATAACCTATTCCTCCAGCTCTTGACTGCCTTTTGCCTGCGTGGTGCTCTAGATGTAGCTAATTTCCAGTTCCACCCTCTTCCTCCCATAGGCACTGAAGGAGAATGGAGGGCTGTGTGCTGACCAGGGCCTGCAGAAGACAACTTAAGAGCATCTACAGAACTTACAAAAGCTCAAACAAAGTTCTGTGCGTGGTTATTGGGGGAATTGATATGTTTGAGTGTGTTGTGATGTAATGCTATAGTGGGATGATAACAGCAGGGTGGCAAAAATGTTTGGCTACAGCAAATGAGAATGAGCCCAAATGCAGGAGCCACAGATGCAGAAATAAAAGAAAAAAGCTACTTACCTTTGAAAGGCCAGAAGTAGGCAGGGAGCTCCAACAAGAGATGCCCTCACATCCACTGCCAAGCTTAAAATGAGGTCTAGAAAGGGGTGGATTCTGGCTGCAGCCCTTCCAGTCACTCAGGTGCATTGCATTGCACTGCATGCACCTGAGCTCCCCTGGATTGGCTCTGCCTTCCCACCAGGTGCTCCTTCACTGCTTCAGATAGTGACTTAGTATTGCCACTATATGTGATTTGATGTTTCCTATTTGCTAAGTTCCCCTATTTCATTCTCTCCTATCTATCACATGAAAAGGGTGTTCTCTAAGGCAAGAAGTAGCAGCAGAAGCAGTAGTCGTCCAGTTTGTGTTGTGCCTGGCTGAAAAAGAGGACTTTGCCTGTACACACCAGTGACTGCTGGCACCCAGAACACATACCCTAAGAGTTATAGAGGCACAAAGAAAATAATGAAGTGATATTGGAAGAAAAAAGAAAAAAAAAAGAAAAAAGGGGGTTATTTATTGGTATCCCAGGAGATGAGATAGAAAGGGGAAGTACAGAGGGCAGCAAGGTGATTTTGCAGCAGGGAACAGAGCTAGTTCAAGGACATTCAGCAGCAGCAGCCAAAGTCAGCACCATTGACTGGATGAGTGCAGGTGCTATGGCCTCGTGCTGTGACAGAAACGAGAGGAGAAGGATGCAACTAGGCCAGAAAGGCCTTGAAATGAAGATATACTGTTCAGGTTTGCTGTGTATCCAAGGGAAAAGCAGTTCATGTATTCAGAGTAGTGAGACACAGGTAATGTAATAGGAAAATGAAGGAGGAGTTTAAGTGGTTGGATCACGCTGAAACAGCCAAGGACTACAAGCAAAAGCCTCCCAGATGATGGATATCCAAGAAGGCTGAATACATAACGTTATAGAATTTCTGATGGGTTATGGCTATAATCTACCCTCATAAACAGTATCCCAGTGTTTCGAGTTAGCTGAAACACAAGCAAAAAATCTTATAATATTAATATTAATTAATAGACCAGCTGAATGGGGGCACAAATAAGGCAGTGGGATGCCTGCCCTGGGAAAGTTACCCAGGTGGTTTGATTGTGGCAAAAACTGACCATGTTTTGTTTTGTTGCAGCTGAGCTTCAGGCAGAAGCTGGGGGCCTCAGACCAGCTGAAAAACTGCTTCATAAAATAAGAAAGATTGAGTGGAATCATTAACTTGAGAGGGGGGAGTAACTTCAGAGGAAAAGCTTATTTATAGAGTTTTAATGCCCGTTACAGGTGTTATTATGTTCCATGTAATTACCCTGCAAATCAGAGCATGGTAATGAAATCCTATCAGTGTTGGGATTCTCTGCAGTTATCCTATGGAAGTGTACGACAAAGGTTTAATTCTCTCTGAATTTCTGTGGATGTTTAGATCATGCTCTGAATTACAGTCGGAAAATGCTGCTTGTGGTGTTCCAAGCCCAGTTTGAGACTGGTATTCAGGAATCACAGAATCATTGAATGGCCTGGGTTGCAAAGGAGCACAGTGCTCATCCATTTCCAACCCCCTGCTGTGTGCAGGTCACCAACCAGCAGCCCAGGCTGCCCAGAGCCACATCCAGCCTGGCCTTGAATGCCTGCAGGGATGGGGCATCCACAGCCTCCTTGGGCAACCTGTGCCAGTGCCTCACCACCCTCTGATCACACCATATCTCTTTTTTTCCCCACTTAAATTCTTCAGGACTTTTAAAACCGGTGAGGGGTTAATACAAATATTTGAATACTTGTAGTTTTGAATATTTGAACTTTGGTGCACTGATCCCCCAGTTTCGCCGTTAGCTATCCCAAGGTAATTGTGACCTCTACTCGTTAGCAGAATGTGTGATGCTGGAAACCTGGAGGTGAAAACACGCAGTCTCGGGGCTGCACTTTGTCTGGTTTTGTCCCTGTTAGTCGCCATAAAAATATTCTTAAAAGTGATTAGAAGTTTGCTTATGCAGGGCAATTATGTTGCAGATTGCTTCTTATTATTATGTAGCTAATAAAAATAACAGCAATGTATATCTTGGCCCAAAGAGGTTGGGAGTTTATTAAAGTTGTAAATTATGGATTCCACTAAAGTGGGATAATAAGATGAAGCAGCACAGCGTGTGCAGTAATCATTCTCCTATTTTCATCTAATATTGTGTAGTTATTAGACATTTTGTTCCTTATTAATCTTCCTTGACCTTTTTTTCCTCCACAAATTCTCCTTGCTATAAAAATGAATAATTGCTGAGAATCATAACGTGCTGACAAATGTCTGCAAGGAGAGCAGGGTGCAGTATGACATAGTGGGGCCAAAAGAAGTGATGCCCTGTGGACAGCACACACCAACCCTGCTCCCAGGGCATGGGCTTCTGGGCAGGGACACGTGCTGGAGTAACCCTGCCATCTCCCATCCACTTCAGCCGTATATTGAACTTTAATTCTTGTCTTTAGATTGTTTTTTCCCTTATTGGTGGGATAATGAAGAGGGGAAAAAATTGCATGTCTGGAGTTGATCATTCTATTCTGCTCGTCTGAACACACATCAGATAAAATCTTGCCGGCCACAGTGCTGTAAATGAGGTGCATAGGGCGCTTGAATAAATAAATACCCCAGATAGTAAACTCCAAAAGTCAGCAGCTCTGCATACCGAGCAATTCGCTTGCTTGCCCTGCTTCTCTGCAATGTTCTACGACTCACGTGTTGCAGCAGCAGAGGTCGCTGGTCCCACAGCCCATCAGGAAAGGCTGATCCTCATCCCCAGGTGACCGCGGAGTACTCTGCGCTCGGAGCACTCAACTCCTGCCCACTCCCAAACGATGCTGCTGCGGCTGAGTCTTCCAAAGGCTTACAGTCCCCCGTTGGGCTACAGATAGGAGACCAGGTGAAGCAGAAAATACATGCATGCGGCTTCGCATCCCCATATCTGGCTGATGCAAAACACCCAGACAGCTGGCTCCCAACGGCCAGGGCAGTGGCTGTCATGTACTCAGATAGGCACTAGGGCTAAATAAGAGTCAGCAGCATCGTGTGCTCAGCCAGGCAGCATACAGGGAAAGGTGCCCTGACACCTGCATGGCACTCACAGAGCTGACATCTCCTGCTGCTCTGCACCCCGGTGGCAAAATCCAGTGCATGGAGCCTGCAGAGCACCACGGTGTGTGGTCATGAGCACGGGCAGGCACAGCAGATAGCTGCCAACACCTACTGAGCACCAAGGGTTACTATTTGTAACAAAAATGCTCCATTTGGAACACACTTTTTACAGCAGGTGGCTAAAGAGTGTTTTCCCAGCATGGGGAATAACAGCTTTTAAGGACTGTTATGATTCTTTTATGCATACAACGAAACGAAACAAAAAAAGCAACAACAGCAAAACACCCAAATCCACCATTTGTGTCATTTAATGGGCTCCATGTGAGCGCTAAACAGAAGGAAGTCACAAAAAAGAAATAAAATGCATGCACTGTAAGCTGCAGCGAACCATTATCCCTCCGTGGTGTCTGCTGCAATCCAGCAGGCAACAAGTGGCCATCGCAGCCCAGAGCTGAGGAGATCATAGAATCATATCATAGAATGGCCTGGGTTGAAAAGGACCACAATTTCAACCCCCTGCTGTGTGCAGGGTCGCCAACCACCAGGCCAGGCTGCCCAGAGATCTTCAGGACCCTGAAAGTTTTTGCTCTAAGCTGGTTGGATATTTAGTGCAGGTATTTCTGCATGCTGCAGGAGGCTGTGAGCATCAGGTCACCAATGGGTACCTGGGGCTTCAGTGGCAGTGCCACTGGGAGGCCATGTAGGGCAGGAACTTCCATGGCTTCATGCTTGGCCAAATTTATTTCATCTGTGTCTTTTTAATTTAACACCCTCTGTGAGGCTTTATTTACTTTGGACGCATCCTGTGATGCTTCTAAGCTTAAACTCAGCATATTTTAAACCTCGCTGGAAGAGACTTGTTTTCTGCACTGAGAAAGAGGTTGGCAAAGAGCTAGCCATGCTGCTGAGCCACACTGCCCTACTCCTACCACTGATATTGCACACCACTCACCAGCAGTGCTTCTCCATTTGATCATCATAGAATCATAGAATGGCCTGGGTTGAAAAGGACCTCAAAGATCATCTCGTTTCAACCCCTCTGCCATGGGCAGGGTTGCCCAACCACCAGACCAATTCTGGGCCTGTTTGTATTTCCTTCCTTTTCATTGGATGGTACCCTATTCTGTGAAGTCCACCGACCTGCTCACCTCTGAAGTGCTCCTTTGGCCAACTGAGAAAAAAGAAATACACATTTCATTTTTTTTTCCCAATACTGTTCCTGATGTGTCTGTGCCCTCCAACCCAGATTGCTGCAGTGTGGGAGAGGAGCAGCCCTGCTGCAATGCATGGCTGCACAGAGCTCAACGGGCTGCTTTCCCAAAAACTTACCTCATCTCCATGAACAATTCCTCTGCTTCCTCTCTAAAAAAACATTGTTTTGTTTTTGGATTAAAATTTAAAGTGCTTTGAAGTACAGAAATTATTAACTTTGATATCTCTGCGGTTGTTCCACAGGAGAATGCCTGAGGGTAACAGCGATGAATGCTAACATAAAGATTTACATTTACTGCAATATTAATTTTTTAAAAGCTTTTAATTAATACAAAATAATCAGAAATAAGCAAGTTTCCTTCAAGCTGGTCCGCTACCCATGAAACTTCTTTCTCACAGACTTCAATAATGTCTTTTGCAGGACAACAGTGTACTCATAATCATATCTAATTAAGAGGCTTGAAAGACATTCTTATCACAACTTTCCATATGTTGCATAGGATGGCTATTCTGTACTGTTTTCACCATGGCAATGCTAAAGTCAAGAGAAGGTCCCACCACGCTGGATGCTGTCTAAATACACATCCTTGTCCAAGAAGTTTACAATAATCTGAGGCCAGTGGAGCCTGTAGCAAAAAAAAGGGGACGTCAAGACAGTGATGGAGGGATAAGCAGTTTATGCTCATGAGCGGTGCTCAGAAAACCCAACGCACGCTATGAAATTAATGAGATAAATATATGAAATGAAATTGCAGCACATCCTCATCTGCAGAATATTTTCCAGCCCATTTACATAATTTTTAAAGGCTTGTTGGTCTATTAGCAATCAGCACAAACAACTTCTGGGTGTTGACTTTTCCCAGCCTGACTTGTATGTTTTAGGCAGGCCAAGACCCCCTGTGTTAGCAGGTGTGTTAACACAGGGGCAGTCCTGCTCTGCGTGTCACATCAGTTCCAAGATAATAAAGCAACTCAGGCTATACATTCTGCAGGGTTTTGTCATCTGGATTTCACATGCTCCAGTTTGCTCCTGCTAGTAAGGAAAGCAGGATATAAAAAGGGTTGTATTTGTTCTGGGGTTACGTAGCAGGGAACAGCGTTTGGCAGTAAAATTGGTTCTCCAGGTGGGCCATGCACAACTCTCCATGCTGGTGTTGTCCTGTCCTGTTGCACACATCCATGTGCTCTACCTACCTGCACCTTTCTTTAGCCTTACTACACGAATGTTGTTCAAGATATCAGATGTGCAATAGCATCCGTTCAATCATTCTAAACTTTAATATTCTGTAGCCCTTTCTTATATCATAGAATCATGGAATCACAGGGTTGGAAAGGACCTACAAGATTATTCTAGTCCAACTGTCCTCCTGTCACCATTATTACCCACTAAGCCACTAAATCTCATAGCAGCTCCTCCAGATGCCTCTTGAACACTGCCAGGGACGGCGACTCCACCACCTCCCTGGGCAGCCATTCCCGTACCTGACCACCCTTTGAGAGAAAAGATTTTTCCTTGTCTAACCTAAGTCTCCCCTGGCACATTTTGTGGCCACTTCCTCAAGTCCTGTTCATTGTCTGGGAGAAGAGGCCAGCCTCCTTCTTGTCACAACCTCCCTTCAGGACGCTATAGAATGCACCCTGAGCATCCTCTTCTCCACACTAAATAACCCCAGCTCCCTCATCTACACCTCATAAGACTTGTGCTCCAGACCCCTCACCAGTATCATTACCACTCAGTATAGAGTTTGGATACTCAGTGCAAAGTTTTAGCTGCCACTGGTATCATCCCCTCTGAAAACAAAACAAAACAAAGACAAATACAACAACAAAACATTATCCTCACCCTTCTGTAAATATCTTTTTATCTATTGCCTATTTATCACCGAAGTCACCTGGCAGATTCCAGTATGCAAAGAGGAAATCTCAGATGTCAGTTGTATATGAAGAGTAATTCTCCATGAACACTGACTCTCAAATGACATTTATGTTAGTGCAAGACAAAATAATCAGCAAAAAATTAAGAGCCTATTTGCATAAGATCAAGCATAGAAAGATTCTACATCAAAGTTGACTACACTGGAAAGTTATCTAAGTAATTCCATAACTTGGGCCATATTGGTCATTACCAACTGTGACAGTAAGTAGATACACATTTTGCAAAGGAACTTGGGGTAGAAACCAATGAAGGGTACTGGTAAGGTGTATTTCAGCCCAGTGCATTTCAGTTTTGTCTCTTGATTTCAATGGTTTTATTTATTCATCATCTATTGTTACATATCGCTAAGACAGTAAATGGAAATGTATGTACAGAGTTACCAGCAGCGAATGCACTGGCAAAAAAATCTTTAAATAAAAGTTCTTTTATTTCAATAATTAGGCTGACGTGACTTTATTAAAAAAGAAGATCGAAAACTTTCTGATGTGAAACAATTTTAAATGGAAACACGTTAAATTATTTACTATGGTAAAATAAGTATTTAATGGAGAAGCGTTTAAAATTTAATTGACTGCTGAGATTATCAGTTGAATTATGTGAGGCACTGACATGATGTACAGCTTTCTCCTGTAATTGAAAACACCACGAAAAGCATTTTTATAAATCTATTTTGAAACACAGAAAAGTTAATGGAATATTTGTTGTAAGATGTTGTGCTGTGTTATTACTCAAGTCACTGGAGATAACTAAAACTGAGTGATTTAGGGGGAGCAAGGGATGAGTAGGGCAGTGCTTATATTTAGATGACTATGACTAAAGTTTGTGTCTAGAATTTTAGATGGATAATTAAATAACTTAATCAAGTCCTGCTATGCAAAGTAAGTTTAACTGACTTAATAAAAACTCTTAATAAACACAGACTCCCTTTTTTAATTTGTATTTATCACCTCCTAGTAGCCAATATCATAGCCATGGCATTGCAGAATGAGAAAATAAGTTCTAAAGAAAGACAAGACAGCAGGGAGAGGTCCTACTGCAGCTCACCATGCTCCCAAGACCCAAGACACGAGGTAGCAGGAGGAAATCAGCTCTTCCCCACTTGTCTTGGGCTTCCCTGCAGTTTCCATGTGCCGTATTATGGAGCTCTGTCCTTACTTTGTACTTCCTTCTTCATGTGGCCAGAGGAAGGCAATAGCAGGAACGACAGAGCCAGAGTCTGTAAGGTCAGGGGGTGGGCCTAAAGGTCTTGCTCCATCTCCCACCACCAACATGAGCCAAGAGCAGCATCAGGTCTCTGAACTCCTAGACGTCTTCCACACGCACCTGAGGTAAGGACTGCTCCTGAGCTGGAGAACTCACTGTGCACCACATATTCATAATAACCATCTCTAATGGCAGACATCACTGACTCAGAGCACTCCCCATGCATCTGCATTCTCCTCTGGATGAGATATTTCACACTGTCTTTCTCGCTCATCTGCAATGTGTCCCATCGGGTCCATGCGACACTGCTTCAAAACTGGATGTCTCCCACTTTATGAGGATTAATGCTTTCTCAAAATTATAAGAAACAATGGCAAGTCTTTTAAAAATGACTGTGTAGTCTTGCACTGATGAAAGATCACCTAGGAAGCACCAGCTGAGTCAGCCATTAAATGATAATTCCAGGCTATTTCTGGATTATTTATAACACTTGACAAAATATTACTAATATTAGACATTGCCAAACAATGTGTCAGATTGCCATTCTAATTACTTCACCAGCAACACAAATCCTTTTGCAGCCGATCACATTTGGATATGTTTGTAGCAACCCAATAAATTCTTTGTGTTATTTTTAAATTGTTGTAATTTCATTTTAAATTCCCTGGCAGTTGTATGCTAGCACAGGGCTGTAAGTATTCTTTTCATCACAGCACACATCTCACTGACATTTCCATCTATCCAGAGACTTCTCAAAAGCATTATTATTATTATTTTTTTTTCAGACGAGAATGTTTAATACATTCACACTGAAAAACAAAATCCATTTTGGCTCACAGCTTAACTGGAGATCTGTGCTTAGGATGCACAGCATGAAAACAAAGCGTTATTCTAGAAATTTCTATGTTTTTTTTTCTTTCATGTCTTTGTGGGAGAAGGAAGCCTCACTCTGAGCAATTAAAGGCTTTAATATTTTTAACTTCTTAGCACTAAGAACCGACTACAAGGTGCCACAACTGAACATTTCTAAGGACACGGAGAGGCATTGTGTTATTACCCCCAAAATGATGAAAAAGCAGTGAGTGTACATTGGAGCAATTAGCCAACAATAATGAGCGCTTAAGATCTGTGGCACTGTATTACTTCTCAGTGTGCAGGGCTGAGGATGGAGCTGGACTATTTCAGTTAACATCTGTGGCTCCAATAGCCACTGTCAGTTTGGCATCATCTCCATTGGGCGCCAAGGCGAGTTGTTCCCCATGGCGCTCAATGGCAATTTGTGCACCAAGCCACTGCAAGGAACCAGGAGCTGTTCCTGCTGCCCACTCTGCTCTGCTCCAATGTCCCTGGGCTCTACCACTGAGAAACAGGCTGCAGACACAGCCTGTGCATAAACCAGGCTCCCCTGCAATGCTCTCTTGAGCCGTGCCTGTCTGCTGGACATGCTAATCCTTATAGGATCTTTGCAAATTGGGATATTCTGTGATTCTATGCTCAGGCATATGCACACATCTAACTGCTATCTGCACCTCTGATCTTAAAACCTTTGCCTTACAGAGGTCTTCTTTCCAGTGCAAACGGGAAAGGCACTGTAAAATACTCCCACACTGCTATAAAACTACTACCCCAGTAATAAACCCAGTAATATAATCCATCCACAGTGATTTTTTCTTTTAAATTTAGTAATTAAACTCAGTCTCAGCTGAGAATCAGGATGTCAGATTTCAGCCCGAAGTGAAAATAAATGATTGAATTACAAATCCCTAAAAATAGAAATTCAGAATGCAATCACTGACACAACCTTCATTTGGGCCCCTATAGTATTATAAAAGACATTTAGTAAACAACAAGGTAGCTAATGATGCAGTAAGCATTTTCATACAGCACTTAGAGACAACTCACTACACATAATTAGAGCATTACTAGAGTCATCAACTGTCTAGTACATCTGATAAGGAAATGTCACCTGCCTCAAAATATGGCAGCATTTCCAGCTGCCTTATGTGCAAAGCTTTAAAAATCACAGAAAGAAGACGAGAAAAACAAAGCTAATGACATAGCTCACGTCTTGCTGTTCTGAAGCAGCACGGAAATTTGGAAGAGAAAAACCTTTACATCAGTGTCATTTGCTGAACTTTGTAATATGTTCCTCCTTTGGGATTGATCAAACTGGCCTGGGCTGAGAGCTGGGTCAACTTCCTGCATGGTCTGTGCAGGGCTGAGCAATCGGTTGGATTCGTCTTGCTGCAGGTTGACTGCCCAAACGTGGAACATTTTTGTCACCCAGGCTTTTCTAACATGATGTGGTGATGGATGTGAAGCCAGAGGACGATTCACCCTCTTGAGACATTGCTCAGGTGGGTTGAACCACCCTTGGGCACTTTGGCCTCTGCCTCCACTGTGGAGGGACCAAGACTGTTTAATCAGACATCCAGCTCTTAAATTACTGGAGTAGCAAATTCTACTTGTTCACGAACCTGTAAGCCTGGAGCTTCCACCACCAATCAATAACACAGCCAGAAAAAAAACTGCGTTAGCATCTTGTCTTGGAGTGCAGTCAGGCTGCCGACAGAAATGCCACGTCTGTAGAGTTTTCTATGAAGATAGATGTGTCCAGGTGCTGAGATCAGCACAGCACTGCTTCCATGTATTTTTAAACAGTCGTGAAGGCGACAGGAACTCGGCAGGCAGATTAGCATCAGTGACCACAACATGAACATAAATAAAGTATTGAGTGAAGAGTGAATAACTCCAGCCCTCCAGGATAACAGGATCTTTGGTAGTAATTGAAGGGTTTCAGTTGCTACAATTCATCCGTTGATCACTTTTAGACACGGAGATAATTCAGTGTGGATCCAAAAGGATCTTATCTTGGTCTGATCTTATTCACAAAGGAACAGAGAATGCCACAAAATAGGAAAAATAAAGAAGAAAGAAAAAGAAAACCCAAACAAATGAACTTAGATAAGCCAGGAAATGGTATGCATTCAGAAAGGTGCTTTTGAAGCAGGGAGCATCTTTCCTCACAGCAAGACATGAAGAGAATGATGCATCGAAGATGAAACCAGCATTCTGATTGACCTACCAAACTTTCAAAGAAACAAACAAACAAACAGAAAAAAATAAACCCAACCACAAAAGACTTTCCTTTAAAAAGTTGAAAGATCTGATATTGATTAATATCAGGAAGAGGAGACTGAGGGAGGCTGTTTCAAAGGAGGAAACCAGCAGCCAGCCCAGCTGCTCTTTTTGGACACCGAAAATGAGGCAAAATGAGATCAACACAGTGGCAACAAGAGACACGTGAAGAATTCCTAATTGATCTTCCAGGAGCAGCATAAACAGACCAGACCTTCGCATTCCCAGTGGCAGCAGTGCTGCTTTTTGCTGCTCCCACAGCAGGACACTCACCTCGCTAGCTGTATAGAGGAACGTGGTTTTGCTTGGGGGCTACACAAGATTTGGGGCTGAGCCACCTCTTGAGTCTCTTTCAGCTTTACATCCGCAGGGTGATGGTTTTTTTTCCTGACTCCTAACATCAGAACTGCCCATGTTTGTTCATTTGGTACTGTTGCAAGTCAGGCAAGAGCCGCCTGGGAGAAGGAGAAACCTCTTTTGATGCACGATGTGCTAACGGCACAATGAAGACTGCAGATGTCCCCTTGGCAAAACTGGCCTGGATTAGAAAGACGTAATGAAAACACACCCTGTGTTTAGTCGTTGGGAAACAAGTGGTTTCATAAGCCTGTATTTTCCTTTCTTCTCGTTATTTTTTCCCCTCAGGGTAGTTCTTTCCCTCTTTTCTGAAAGGCTCGTGTTACCATGGGAAACATGACAGAAAGCAGCAGGCTTTGTTAGCCTGGGAGGTCTTGAATAATTTTTATGTGAAAACCTTTCAATTCCTAAGGTATAATTTCAAGGCGCTGATACAAATCCCATTGTAGTCCACAAAAGGTTTTCCTCAGGATTAAATACATAAGAGTTACCTGATTATTCCTGCACTAATTCCTGCAGCAGGAACAAAAACAATGCTCTGAAGAACACAGAAATAACTCTAGAAAAGCGAAAGAACTGACTCTGTTAACAATGTAGAAAACCTTTGACTGAGTCAACACAAAGCATTTTTCAATGTGTTTGGCTTATACAATCTAGAAGTCAATTCACTGTCAGAATATTTGTTCTGGACCTGTCAGGAAGCCATCCTAGAAGTAACAGCTCTGTTTGCAGAAGCTTCTGCTAAATGCTATCACCGTTTCTACTGTTCTATCACAAGCATGCATAACCCCTCATTTCTCCTAAAGATGGAGATATTTCTTTCTTCCACTTCTGAAGCTGACTGGAGGTGTTTTAAAGCTGACTTGGGGAAATAAGTCAACTTAATAATGTGATGCTTAGCTGGTACCCTGCTAAAGTGCAACACAGAACTTCAGTGAACACCACTTTCATGTTTCTGCGTGAGAAAGCTTCACACCTCTGTAATGTATGCAAACATCTTTAAGAGAGCCTGCTTCATCTTTTATTCTATTAATTCATTTACCAAAGGGGAATAAGAGCCTTTGGGTTTATTTACATCTTATCATCAAGAAAACATTGCAATCTAAAATAATCCTGAGCAGAAATCTGCCAAGAACATTGGGGAAACAGCTTTTCTTGCAGGTGTTAATGTGCTGAATCAGAAGTGAGGCTCCAGAAACAGATATAGAGAAAATAAAGATATTTGTAATGCCTGACACGTTACAATCTTTTTTTTCCAGGATGAGCTTTCCAAATCGTACCCTAAAGTATCTGTTTGAATTTAACTGAAGGTCAACATATTCTCTTTGTAAAATGAAAACTATCCAATTATTCAGTGCATCAGGGAGCTAATGCAAGGACAGTTAATGAGGTCTGTACAGGAAGATGAATATTACACAGTCAATATTGCATAACTTGTGTTACTGCCATGGGAATGGATCCAAAGCCCACTGGGATCAGCCAGAGGATCAGCCCACTCAACTCAAAGGGCCTTGGGTTCAGCCCCATACATGCAAGCACTTTCTGGGCAGACTCACAGTTACGGTGAATGGAAGGATAGAGAAGGAGGAGGAGGACATTAGCAGGATGATGCAGAAGAGCCTGGAGGTGCTTCCAAGTCTTCAGACTAGGATGTGGTCTCCCTGGAGAGAAAAGTGGTCTCCTGCAGAGATTCAGCCACGTGGGGCTGGAGATGGCTGCTCCACATGTGCTCCCACCAGCACACTGCTTTTGCTGCAGCACAGCATCTGACTGACTCTTGTCATCAGCTATCTGCCTTTGCAGAACAACCACAATCCATCCCCACTAAATGCTCTATTTCTTCTTTCAGTCTTGGTGATAATTGTAAGTGTAATTAGCATTCCTAAGTAGCTCATAATAAACTATTGTACAGCGCAGAGTTCTCAAATGCAGATTACAGGTGATCTGTAGTTTAGAAGATATACATACCCAGAGAGTCAGAGATGCATACAAGCAAGCACTTAAAAGTGTAATTACCCTTGTAATTACACTTCACAAGCTATCAGATAGCTCAGAGCCAGCCTAGCTGCCAGTGGCCAGAAAATGAAGCAGTCCCACAGCATCAGAATGCCCCAAACTTACAGCCAATTGCATCTTCAGTTGAGATTTAGCCATTTCATATCCTGTGTTAGACTTCAGCTGATTAACTGAATTCAAATATTCAATTACTTTTTGTTGATAAGGAAAGCTCTAATTGAATTGTAAATTTGGAATCCAGAATGACCTCTGCAGATGCTGGGAAGAGGTGGGTATCTAAGCATCTCCTTGCAATGATTTCTACATTGAAAATTCTTTTGTGTGTGTGTGCATGTGGGGGGAGAGGGGAGTTCTTATTGTTTAATTATGAAATACATTTTCTTTGCCAAATCAGACATGGATCCTTATTTGAAATCTTTATCTGCCGGCTCTCAGTAAAACTATTCATCTGCACCCATGCACCAGTGCAGCTCCAACCAGTCTCAGTGAGCAGTGATAGATGGGAGCAATACTGTCTCCAAGGCAGCCAGAAGAGATGCTCACGGTCCTATATGGCCATCCCACATTTTTTCAATATTAGTAGAGAGGAGAAAATGGAAATATCCCCCCCTACAAAGCTGAACCCCCAGCGCTGTGGCCGCGTCTGATCAGGCAGTCTCAGGGAAATCACACGGCTGCTCAAAGTCAACAGTATTTTCTAAATTATACTAAATCTCTGTGTGAAGTCTGTCACTCGGGAATAGAGTGACCTTGGTTCACTGTAGTTTAATCCTCCTCTAATCCTCCCCTCTAAGGCAGGATTACAGCACAGCAAGCTGAGATGTCTCCTCCTGGACAAGAGCTTCCAGGCGGGGTGAAAGTGCCTTATGTGTCCCTGCACCCTGCAGTGCCTCTGTGGGCACCTACAGCATCCCCAGAGCCACGGGACTGGAGCAACATCTCTATACTGCCTTCTTCAAGAGGGCTATAGAAACTAATGGGATACTGGACAAACATGGCTTCTTTTAGACTAGCGAGTTTCATCCCAGAGGAAAGTGGTCAATTACACCAATTGATCTGCCAATATATGTCCATCTATAAGATGAGATGGTTCAGTCTAGAGATGAGAAAGCTCAGGGGAGACCTCGTTGCTCTCTCTAACTCCCTGAAAGGAGGCTGTAATGAGATGGGAGTAGACCTCTGCTCCCAGGTAACAGCAATAGGATGGGGAGTCACGGCCTCAAGTTGAGCCAGGGAAGGCTCAGGTTGGGTAGTAGGAACAATCTGTTCTCTGAAAGAGCCATCAGGTGCTGGCACAGGCTGCACAGGCAGTGGTGGGCTCACCATCCCTGCAGGTGTTTAGGGCAAGGGTGGGACATGGCTTAGTGGGCAACACTGGTGGTAGGTGGGCAGTTGGACCAGATGATTTTTGGCATCTTTTCCAACCTTAATGACTCCATGGTTCTATTTATTACTCTTGTTACTTGATGAACTGCAACAGTCTGTTTTGGCATGTTAATAGATATGAAGAATAGCACACACTTCCTTAGGTGTGGAAGGTGCACATAGTTATAATTTTGGGATGTTTTAAGGCACTATGCCTGCTGTCAGCTCACAACAAATCAGGTGCCGAGGAGGTCCTCTATGGGCAAACGGCTCTTTAGCAGCAACAGTATTTTAGTGCTGCCTAATGAGATATTGGATCATTAGAGAAATGTTAGTTTCCAAGGAACAACAGGAGCAATTAATTTGGTCTCACATCACGGAAGGTTGCAGCACATGCTTGTTTGGGGAGAATAATACATCACGAGAAGCCCTGAGCAGGACTTGTGGGCTGTTGGTTTGAAACTATAATGGTTGTAGAATACTTGGGATCATTTAATAATTTATCACTACCTCTTGTTAAAACCAATAACATGAATTATTTTAAGCCTTGGTACTCTTAAGGTAAGAGGAAAAGCTTGGCAAAAACTTAGAGTTTATGCAGAAAATATTGCAGTATGTTTTTATTTCTCCTCCAATAAATAGCTCACATATCTAATTGATTTTAAAAGCGTTGAGTTTTAGATTGGTTTGTGCTCTTATTCTGAGGGAAGACCAGTCTCAGACTTACCTGAAATAAAAACATATAGACAGAACATAAAGATCCCAGTCTATGAGTACGACTAGTAAATATTTTTAATGTAAACTTGGAATTACTTTTAAGTGAAAAGAAATAAGAAGTTGACTCGTGCTGAACTTCTCCCTTAGGGTACTTAAAGAGGGGAGAACTCCTTTTATAGGTGCTTGCCTTTCAAGACAGGATATTTGCAACATCCATATACTACCAACATGGTTCAAAGTCTGGACCAGTCCTTAGCTGATTCAGCTTTCCGCTGCCTACAAGTGATATGAGATTAGGCTTAATGAGCTCTCAAGACAATCATGCACAGCCCAGATATTAAGAACGAACTTGAGCTCTGGTACAGACCAACACGCTCATCGCCAACTTGTTTTCAGACGTCGCAGACAGAGATCTGCTCCTCATTAAGGCTGCCCCTGTGGGGTAACCGCATCTTAATGATTGATAAACTGACTTGGAGAGAATTTCAGACCTTAGCCTAAAGGTGGATAGTGATACCTGAACCCCAGGTGTGCTGGATCCTCAGTTCTTTGCTTCGACAGATCTCATCTACAGCTTTCATCCTTGGGCAGAACGTTGCTTTATCTACAGGAGTATTTACAGGTTTAGATCAAATTGCTGAAAGATCCATCTCAAGACAGGAGGGGTTTTTATTTGTTTTTGTTTACTTGTTTCAAATTGTTGCTCTGCTTGTGTGCATGTTAAGAAGAAAAGGCTGTTTCTATTGCAATGTTTCTACTGCGATATTGACGTGCAGAAGAAATCGATAAAAGACTCTTCCACTGCAGGCTGTAAAAAAGAAGGAGATGCTGCTGTTTTCAGTCACTGAGTTTCTGTTTTGCTCGTGAAGGGGGCACAGCATCTGCCCTTGCTGTGCCCATACTGCTCCTCCCTCGGTCTGCCAACACAGCTGGGAAGTGGAGCATGGCACTGACCCACACCCAGGCTGTGTTCCAGCACCCACATCCAGTTAAGCAGTAAATGAATGCTCCATGTGTAAGTTTGTTCCAGACATGCTCGACATACAGAAGGCGCTGGTTTTCTTCCTACTCTGGAAATGATACCTCCTTTTACAAACTAAAACCATCACTGGCCCTTAGCTCTAAGCGAAATGTGCCTGGAATACAGGAAAACTGAGTGGAAGCAGAAATCATTTGTTGTCATAGGCCTGGGGAAAGGAATGGTGCACGAGATGGAAAGGTGCTGCTGCTACCCCTGTCTCTGAGATCGATGCAGGCTGTGTAGCCTGACCTATCTCCTCCCTTCCCACTCAGATGGAGCCTCAAAAAGCCCCAAAGCACAGAGGATGACCTCCTGCAGGCACCAGCAGTATTTGAGGCCTGGAATTCCTCGTGGCCTCAAAGAGCTGAAAGAATTGGAAGAAAAAAACGACTGGGGGCCAAAGGAGATCATAGTCGTAGGGAAAGGGTTTCACTGCAATATGAAGCACATCTACTGCAGGAGTGGTGTCTGAGACTGCAGTGTGTTCCCCTTCTTGGACACAGTATGATTGGGAATCCCACTGGAGCACAGAGCTGCGCCCAAAAACCCCAGCCTCTATTTACCAGATGTCTCTTCCCCATGATTGTTATGGCACTCTACAAATGTGACACGCATTCTTCTTGGGATCTGCAGAGAACCTGAAATGATTGCTTAGAGCACATGAATCTCAAGCACATGAATTGTCTCAAAGCAGAGGTGTAAAAACCAACATGGCAATTGAAATGTCAGCGCAGCTGACATCTCTGAGCCACCACGGATATTTTAGGAAAACAGCAAGGAAAGAGCTGATGGCATTTATGGCACCATCCAAAAGCCCTGGCACCAAAAGCCATAACAGCACTACGTGCAGCTGTCACAACATGCAGCCATCAGACCTTCCAGCCCCTGTGAGCCATCACCACCAGGGATAAAATCCCTGAACCTGAGAAAGCAGAGCAAACTGATCTCCATCTATTTCAAACGCCTTGGTTATACCTATTTCTTTTACTCCTAATTTTGAATTAATCCTTTACAACACCCGCAGGTGTCTGCACTGCAGTTTGTGTTTTTGACCTAAAATACCCCTCCCATCTCAGCTGTGGGGTTTTTCCAGCACAAAACCCCAGTCAAAACCATGGATTAGCCAGCTGGTGGCAGTGTTTTCTTTAGGAAAAGATAAAAGGCATCACACTCACTTTCCATACAGTCCACTCCACCGGCTTTTAAAGTGAAAGAATCTTACTTCTTACTTGGTTTCTTCCATTAAAATTCTAAGAAAATCCGTACAATAAAAGCACTCAGTCACTGCAGCAGAGTGCTCTGCTTTTAATAGGTTACATAATGGCAGGAGAGCACAGATATGGGGGTTTCGTTCCCTTTCGAGCTCAGCTGTTGTTTACGCTGCCAGAATGCTGCTTTGTTAGAGGGATCCTTGCTTTTCTGAGCAAGTTTATTTGGATTTCGAACCAAGATGTTAAGAACATGATAAAAGCATGACAGATTTAATACTGCTCTCTACCCACTACGGTGCACTGCGTTTTGAAAGAGAGCAATAGGAATTGTTTCTCGAAAACGAGAGCCCTGCAATATTTCCCTGCTCTCCCCACACGTTCAGCAATGGCGTGTTCCCATCACTCTCCTGAATTTTAATTTAAAGCAGGTTATGGCTGTGTGGAGGAGAGCTTCATCTCTCCTCATGATATTTATTAAAAAGAAATAGCAATTAATCAGCATTTATCAGAAATAACTCCCAGGATATTGAATGCCTTCTCTCAAAATACCACTTGAACGCTGATCCCACCCAAGCTTCCAGTAATGAGCCATGACATGCAATATTTACAGATTTGTCTGTCCTGAAATAGCAGGTACCAATGAATGCTAAGTGATAAGTGAGAGCACTTCTGACCCCTCCGATTGAGAATAACATTGCACTCCCACTTGCAGGAATCAAACACTCCTTCCCATATGTGATAGCCATGCCATCTGCACTGGCTCCATCTGCTAGCAGGCATCTTAAGCTTACACATATGTACCCCAAACGGATGCCAATGCATTGCAGAACACCTCCTTTGTGTCTGGGAAATCACACCATGCTATAGCTAAGACGTAAAAAAAAACACGAAAAAGAAATGCTTATGATAATGCACAAGCACTTTGAGCTTTACTCAGCTCCTTGGGTGCAGAGCCACCATGGCCATCAGCTGCAGACCTCAAACTCTGTGCCCCTGTGCTCACGCTGGCCCCAGACACCCCACCAGCAGCAGGGTTAACACCTCCATGCAGGACATGATGAGACGTAGGCCAGACTCAAACCCACCATCAGTACCTGCACTGCCATGTGGGAGCCGTCCACCGAGGAGGAAGCTTTTCACCCAAAGGGTGGTGAGGCACTGACACAGGTTGCCCAAGGAGGCTGTGGATGCCCCATCCCTGCAGGCATTCAAGGCCAGGCTGGATGTGGCTCTGGGCAGCCTGGGCTGCTGGTTGGTGACCTGCACACAGCAGGGGGTTGAAAATCAGATGATCTTTGAGGTCCTTTTCAACTCAGGCCATTCTATGATTCTGTGAGGTAGCAGCCCTCCAAGGCTTGGCACTTTGCTCTCTTTTTATGGCATCTTAGCACCTTGAATGCCCAGCTTGCTTTGGATTATCTCAGAATCACTGAAATAAAAAGGATAAATACTTTTATTAACTTAAATAAGTGCACCAATTTTTTAGAGACAGGAACTTGTGTGCGCCGTTAAACTGGGACAACTTGTCTATAAATCACAGTCATTAGCTTTCAGCTTGCTTTGCTGCTCTTCTCTTTTACGGATGACCAGAAACTTCAGTGCAAGAAATCCTGAAACTAAGAAGTACTGTTAAGTGGCAAAACCAAAGAAAGATGTATAGGATGGTTATGGGAGCTCAGCTTCTTGTTGCACAGTGTTCCACGCTGGCCTGGGTGCTCAGATGGGTGGTCAGCATGGATCCCAAGTCAAAGGGAGCAAACAGGAGCCTGACAGGCTGGCTTCCTCCCTATGACTCCATTAAGATTGATTGAGTCTTCTCAGATCACTTCATTTTTTATGATCTGGAATTTCCAATGGAAAAAGGAAGGTTTCTGGCTAGCTTCTTTGAAACCCTTTGGGCCTTTGTTTCCTTTCTGGCCTTTCACAGTTCCTGATGAGTGCACAGTTTTTGCACAGAGTGCAAATGTTAGGCATCAAATTTCCCCACAAAACCCCCCTAGCATGCACATTTCATTAAATGATTCCTTTCTCAACTTAGAAGACACTGTAAATACTTTTCAGTGAGCCAGTGATTGATGTTTCAATCATGTCTGAATTTGCATCCACCTTGGTGATCTTCCCCTGTGAATATTCCTATGAGCTGGCTGGATGATCAGAAAATTAAGCACCGCAGCCGGGAGTGCTGAGGGAAACATTTTATGTCCCTTCCCCAAATACTCCTGCATGGTTTGGTAGCCACAGCCCCAGGCTGAGGACCAGCAGTGGTCCTCACCCCCAGCAGTCTGCCATCAGCCAGCAGTGCAACACCAACTCCAAAAACATGGGAGCAGACAGTTCACAAGAAGGCAGAAATGATGATGTGGATGTAAACAGAGCTGGAGTTCCAACTGTGATTCATGCCTCGTATTCAGGGATCTTTCATTGGCACGTATTAATTTAAAGGCTGATCAGTATTATTTTTTTAATAGTGTTCTTAGGGTAAACTTTTTGAAGTAGGAAGTTGTAACAGATCCAGTTGGTGCTTACTTTGATCTGTGCATTGAAAAAGCTGGCTCCACAATAGAAAATATTTTGTATTTAGAGCCTACCTTCTCATGGAGCCCACCTTGTCAAACACCCACGTAGTAACACAATGAGCTCTGTTTGGCATTCTAAAGGGTTTTCTGTAGGAATACAAGGAGATACAGCAGCATGCAGCAACGGGATAGTTGCAGAGCTTAGCAAATCTCTTTGAAATACCTTCTGACACCTTCTGTCAAGCCTCTGCTAGACACTGCCAGGTCTGAGCCAGTTCCCATTCCCCAAACCCAGCACTGTGATGGGGTAATGGTGATGCGCCAGGGTAAGTTTAGGTTGGATATCAGGAAAAACTTCTTTGCAGAAAGGGTTAAGCACTGCAATAGGCTCCCCAGGGAGGTTGAGTCACCATCCCTGGATGTGTTTAAAAACCATTTGGATGTGGTGCTCAGGGACGTGATTTAGTGGAGGGTTGTTAGAGTGAGGGTAGCATGGTTAAGTTGTGGTTGGATTGGATGATCTTTAAAATCGTTTCCAACCTGTGCAATTCTGTGATTCTACAATGTTGCTGAGATGTTTGCATAATCACAGACCTTTCCTCAACCCCAGAAAGTCCCAGGGGCCTTTTTTTAAACTGTATTTACCACAGTGCAGGCACAGAGCAGTGCAGTTCTTGCTGCATGCCCTTCAGCGTAGCAGACACTGATGCTACATCACGTTGGTTTCCACCCCAAAATGCTGCCCACCTGCAGAAGTTGAGGCCCATTTCACAGAATCACAGAATCACAGAATGGCCAGGGTTTGAAGGGATCTCAAGGATCGTGAAGCTCCAACCCCCCATCACAGGCAGGGCCACCAACCTCCACATTTCATAGCAGCCCAGGCTGCCTAGGGCCCCATCCAACCTGGCCTTGAACACTTCCAGGGATGGACGGGGCATCACAGCCTCTCTGGGCAGCTGTTCCAGCACCTCACCACTCTCATAGCAAAGAATTTCCCCCTGACATCCAACCTCAATCTTCCCTCCCTAATTTCAATCCTCCTCCACAGACCTCTGCTGCATTTCAGCCCCTCTGGTGGCTCTGTTGACGTTAGAGGGCAGTCTTCCATTTTGCTGCTTCCTCAGACGTATTTGAAATCGTGCTTATTGTAACGCGCCGAGCTGAAGCACTTTGGCAGGCTGGGGGTGAGGGGAGAAACGCGTTCTAAACAAAACGATGCCATTTTCATTTAAAAACTACAATTCTGAAAGTATATTCTTTTAAATACCACATTTGCATGATCTTTGTATAGCTAGGAGGCTGCACACTTCAGAAAATATAATGCACATGAGCTGCTTCCCATTGCAGCAGCTATCTCCGAGGGCAGTGATTTCCCAGCAGGAGCTGGAGTGCAGGAATACGCTCCATGGCATCACAGGGCACGAGCCTGGGAGGGGGGGGAAGGGTCTCCTCAGTGCCTAAGTTTGGGAATTCATAGCTCTAAAATCCTATGCTCTTTTAAATTCACTTCAAGGAGCAGTTTGAAATCAAAGGCAAGCCAAAAAAAAAAAAAAAAAAAAAAAAGGCAAAGACCAAAAGTCGCTATAAAATTCGTAGGAAATGTATTTCTGAATCAGAGACTAAGAAATGTCTCAGAGTCATAAAGCCATAAAGCATCGATAATGCCATTCCAACATTCAAAGCTGTAATATTCATATATCAAAGCCGCGGTGCCGTTAGCTTCCAACTCTTTTAGGATGGCATTCATCTTCATGACAAAAATAATTACGGAATGCTAACCTGCAGCGACTTCAGGCTTTCGCAAGAAATCAATGCCACATCTTCCCTCTCCAGCCCCACCCAATTACAAAAGTGAACCCCGTGAACACGAAAATGAAGAAAGAGCAGAATATCCGTACATCACAGGCTTTTATCTCTTCGATAACTTTTTTTTTCTTTCTTAAATTTTGGCTTGAGCGAGTGCGATTGAAACGAAAGGAAATCTGAAATTGCTCATGGATCCAACGATCCATGGATCCATGGATCCTTGAGGCCTGGCCTCAAGGACAAGTTTGTGTCTTCTGGATGTACAACGCATGTGCCTGCCCACGGGGATGTAGGGGGTGATGGGAGCTGGCTGTAGGAGGAGGAGGGCTGGCCCCATTTATTGCTGCAGGACCCCACGCCGGGCTTCTGCCTCCGCCGCTCTGCAGCTGAGAAATATTCACAGAAAGAGAACAATCTCTTCACTCTCCCCCACTGACATGTGAAAGTCATTGCTTATTTATGGGAAAATTGAACCATTTCCTGAAGGTCAAGAATTTTAGAAGTAACTCTCAGAAATAAAGAGTTTTTCATGCACTCCAAGCCAGATCCCTGGAGAGCGGCAGTGTTTGCTGTTTTTTGCCAGTGATGTTTTGTTAGTCATGAACAAGTGCTTACCTTGCTGTTGTTTCTGACCACTGCAGTATTTAACAAGGCACTGCGAGAAGTATGAAACTGTACTGGGGTCATTCCAAATAAACCCAAAGGAGTGACACAAAGGTTCTGAAATATCACTTGCTACGACCGCTGGTAAAAGCCCTCTGTGCTTCCTTATGGCAAATATAACCATCTTCAGCCATGAAACCCTTCAAGCAGCATTCTTTAAAGAAGATTCAGCACGCTCACCTCTAATACAAAATATTTTACATAATTAAAAAAGGAAATAAGTGAATGTGCCTTCCCAAAATATCTACATCTGTATATAAAACTCTGTTTTTCATTTTAAGGACTTTGTGCCCATGAAAGCTATTGACGAAGCCGTGCTGCAGGCTGAGAGATGCAGAGTGTGAATGCCAAAGATGCAGGGTGTGCCAAAACACCTGACTTCATCTTGAGAACACGCTGATGATAAATGTTACTCATTTCCTTAACACAAGTATGCAAATGGCACCTTAATTGTTGTTCCTAAGGAACGATTTGTAAAGTTCATATGCCTGAATATGCCCGTCACACAGCGCTTCACATGCAAAAGAGCAACTGTCTTACCTGGCTGTCACTGAGCAAACCTGGCCATGCTGCACTGCTGCCATGCGTTGGGAAGAACGTGCTGTGTGAAGGCAACACGGTGTGCCAAAGGCAGTGGGACAGTGGCAGAAGTTTGGAGAAGGATTAGGACAAGAGGGAATGGCCTCAAGTTGCACCAGAGGGGGTTCAGGTTGGACATTAGGAACGATTTCTCCTCAGAAGGAGCAGTGATGCACTGGCACAGGCTGCCCAGGGAGGTGGTGGGGTCAGCATCCCTGGATCTGTTTAGAGCTGTGGGGATGTGGCACTGAGGAATGTGGGCAGTGGGAATGGTGGGGCTGGGCTTGAGGATGTGAGAGGTCATTTCCAGCCTGAACAGCTCTATGGTGCTATGAATTGCTACTTGATACAGAAATAGAGAAGCTGGTTGGGTTTTTTGCTCGGTACGTCTCCTTGAGATGGGGACTGTGCCCTGGCAGCGATGTGCCCACTGACGGAAGAGCCCAGCTGTGTCATCACATGCTATTTGTACACGGGAAAGGAAAATATTATCATCATCCCACCTTCTCAAAAAGGAAAAGAATTGGGTTTTTTTTGGTTTCTAAGTATCTTTTCATATGCCAATTGCATCAATTCCACCCACACAGGTCATTTGTCTTCTTTCATTTAAGGTTGTTTAAAGTAATCAACAGGATCTCCATGCGTCAGTTAGCATACTTCATTATGTTCTGCAATCAGGATTTGGCCTTAAATTGCTCCATGAGCTCCTCCAGTCAATTTTCCTGCGTTGCCTGAAGTGGCCATAAGGAACCTCATTAATAAATGGACATGGTTAGATCACATAGCCAAAGGTAATCAAAGATAAGAGAGAATACAAATAGCGAATCAGGGAAAGTTTGTGCTCTCCAAACTGTGCTATTTCATTTAAAGGTATAGAAATACAGCACTTGTCATTCTGCTGCTCATCTGGAGGGCAGAGCAGGGCAGTGGGGCCCAGCTTGGATACCTACATTTGAGATTGAGCCAACGCAGAGCACCCGAGCAGCTCATCCCCTTGACTTCCACACTGCTGCTTTGCACTGCGGCGCGCTCCAGCCAGCACCAATTGCTGCCTAATTAAGTGAATGACTTAGCATCCTTCCCAGTGTGCCCCGGTGTCTGGTGCAACAACAATTTTGCCATATTTTGTATGTGAAAATGAATTCGGAACTGAGAAACGTGAAATGAAGTGGCATTTCACGGGATGCACTTTGCTAGGCATCACTGAACAGCAAAAAAATGCACTTGTGACTGTGCTGCTCCCATCACACAGGAAGCTAACAAGACACACACTGCCAGCAGGAAGGAATAATTTGCAGAGCTGGCTAAAACTAAAAAGCAAAAAGACCAGCAGAGTCAAATACGTCCCTTGTCATAGCACAGGGAAACCAAGAGGCACGTCTGGCTGAGAAGCCTTTTACAGAGCAGATTCTCTTATCCAAAACATGCAGAAGTGTAGCAAAAGCCTTTGTGACTTCAAACTGAGAGCATCTGATATCTTTAACACATTTCTGCAAACTGGGGACTCTTACCATAAATACCATTATTGTTTTCTTCAAGTCATTTAAGAAGGGCTTCAAGAAAATCATTAGCAGAAACACTGGGACCCAATTCAAAATTAAGACAGCTAAATTTATGGCCAGAGAGTAAATGTCTAAATGTGAATTGAGTGTTTCTCCCACCGCAGCCAGCTGGGCTCTACTCGGAATGCCCAGTGCACTGATGGATGCTCACAAAGAAGCACACAGTGCTGGGAAAGGCCTCCAACACTGCTGTTGTGGTGAGCGTGAAGCCCTGCTGCAGGCAAAGAGCCCCATCACAGCAGGTTCACACTGAAAGGTTCACTGCTCCAGGCTTTCATTCGCTGCAAACATATTCTGCAACGGCACTGCAGAGGATTATCAATGAAGTCATCATCAAGGGGGAATAAATACTACTAACATGGGACTTTTTTCTCCGAAATTCTCATTTTTAGTCTGCATAATTACAAAATAAACGTATTTGAGTTCCATTTTCCCTTTCATTTACTTTGTGATATTACTTGAAAACAAATGAAACTGCAAAACACACGCACACAACCAGCACCCACTCGCCAAAAGGAAAAGGAGAGGATGGAAATCACTGCAGTAGCGTTCACTTTTATATTTACATCTCTGTCTTTATAAATAAATTTGCACACACAAATTCTTCTATACCTTGGCTCCACACGAGTGCCACGCTGCTAATGAAGGTGTGCTGGGTGCTAATGAAGACAAGGAGCCAGGCACAGCGCCCAGCGTTCGGCCGCGGTTTTGAAATGCTGGCCATGCCGTGGTCCCCAGATTGAGATATGGTGGGCTAAAAGGCAGACAGGAAGCACAAGCCACCAAAATCAATGAGAAGAAAACTCTATTAGAGCACGCAGCTCCTGTGAGGTGTTGCCATAGAGACTCACCGGGTGAACGCAAATACTCTTACCGTTAACACGCCGAACGTCTGATCCAAAGCCCACTGAAGACTCTCAGTAGCTTTCTGTTGACTTCAAGGAGTTGAGGATGATGTCTCAAGAGCAGCACTCGATAGCTCATTTCTTATCTCATCGAGCCCTTTTATGTCCTCTGGAAGGTTCATGCTGAAGACGTTCAGAAGCTGGGTCTCAGTCGATCAGGCTTTTAAGATATGTTTAATTTTAAGCTTAATCAACTCAATGACTTCAAATCCAGTAGGGTATTAGAAAAAAAAAAAAGTCTTTCAACCACCACACGACAGAAAAATTCCCCCTGACTCTAAGCATCTTATGAAGCCAAACAGCAAAGTGAATAGCCTGATGTATAGCTCTGCCATTTCGTCAGTCAACAAGCTTTGGTTTGACTGGGATCACCAACCACCAGGTCAGGACAGAACAAAGAGCCCACCTCGTCCTGTTAAAAATGTACTGTTTTACTCCTAAATATGAATTTAAATACAGTGAGATCATCTGTCAAACTAATGAAAAGCCCATCTTTGACGTTTTTCTCATCTTTCTCCAAACTCTTTAAACACTTAAGCAGACAGCTCATCAATGACATATTGCATAAACGCTCTGCTGTTGGAAGTATTTTTTCATGACAAATCTTTAAAGTGTCAGAATATCTGATAAGTTAAGTTTTTATTTTCTTTATATGACAAATGCTTAATAGTTGTCTTACAGTCTTTCTGCACTATGATTTTTATCTGCATTTTATTACAGTAATAACAACATCTAATATACTCTCTCATATCCGTCTCGTTCTTTGTTAAGGTCAAAACTATATCCAGGCCTAAAGTATCAAGACAGTTCTTCTTTCCAGTATTTTAAGGCAATAAGTTATCATCTACAGGCAAATAATAGCAAATTAGGAAATCTAAATGGGATATATGTACTTTAATATACGCTTGGTAATCAGAAAGCCAAGTATTGGTATGTCATTACAACATCTAATTTTCAATCTCGCAAGGAAATTAGATGCTATTACATCAGTTAATCTAAATGCCTTTCTTGCCAATAATCTGTGAAGAAGAATAAATGTTAATTCCTTCTTCGGTCTTCAGATAGATTTTACACCTTCAGATTTTATTGGATCTACTCCTTTCATTTTCACCCAGTGGAGAACATTGGCCACCTTGTTCAAAGGCACGGACCACTTGTAGGAGGCAGAGGAGCAGTGGCCAATGTGCACGGCTGCCTGTCTGACCCATGGTCATCCCCGCTGCTCCAAACACCAGCTTAGTTCATTAGCAAGACCCAGGCTGGGTACAGAGCAGCCCTGTACCAGCCCTCGAGGTGCCCATGCCCCTCTTCTCCCCACTTCCAGGATGCACTGAAAATATGAACATTGTGCATAGTAGCTTTGCAATTAGAGCACAGTGGGCACAACTAGGACTAGGACTGCAAGGCATTTAGATGTTAGTCTCCCATTGGTGGACATTTAAGTCCAAGCCTCCAAATATTAGAACAAAGCAGGGTAAAACTCCCTCTGACTTGTTAGCAATGCTATGTTTCAGCTGGAGAACTGGAAGAGAAATGAAGAGGCTCACCTGAGGTCCCAGCTATCAATGCCTGTGATGGAATGAAGCATTCCAGCTCCTCAGCCTGGTACTCAGTCCTAAACATAGCATCATTCTGCCTGCCCTCTGGTCTGCTCTGTGCTTTCTCTTAGTTTAGCAAAGAAAAAAGTAAAAAAAATGTCAGCAAAATGCCTTTTCAGAGTAATGACAGAGATCACTGAGGTCTCTCTTGTTTCTTACCACATCAAACCACCTTTAAAGTTCAGACGGGAGTTTAGCACTTTGTGCTGAAGGCAGCACCAGTGCTGGGTGAGGTGAGAGTAGACCACTGAGAGCAGAACTGCTGCTACAGGGCAGCAGGAGAATCCACGTTTTTGAGCACCCTCTGCTCAAAGGCAATCACCAGACGCGACAGAGGTTGGTTGCAGACCTGCACAAACAATGAGAAGTAAGTTGGTTTTCAGAGCTGCGTGTGTGGCTGTGGAGGATCACAGACAACCAAGTTTATCACACATTACCAAGGCAGGAACATACTTCGTTATGTAGAAACAAAGTTTATTATAACGGATGTGAAAGCCCAACAGAAAGCTAAATCTGGGATTTTTTATTATTATTTTCTTTCCCCTAGAAATAGAAGGCAGGTGGTGTTGGGAGCTGCAGGGCCAGAGCCCCTGGTGTGTGCAATGCAGCAGGACCGTGCTGCTGGATGCAGGCACGCACAGATGTGGAGCACACTCCTAACATCTGCACAAGGGAATAATTCCACTCCAGTAACTTCTTTTCCTTAATTAAAAGGCCCTGAAGTAGTGCTGGGCAAGGAAGCACCTCTCCTCTTGGCACCTACTTGTCATAGACTGGATACCCACCTTGCTTTCATGTTCACGCTGCCAAAGGCATTGCCATACTGCTTCCCAGGAGAACCTGTGAGAGCTTGGAGTCAGGAGTTCACACCAGCAGGGCATTTGCAGCCTCTGAAATCACAGCAGCCAGCATGGGAAAGGGCAAAAGGTGTCAAAGTGCTTAAGCAGGTTGTAAATGTGTGATGCTTCACTACTTCAGTACAGATATGGGCAGAGAGGAACGGTTTTAAATTAGAAGAGGGGAAATGTAGGTCAGATGTGAGGAAGAATTCCTTTACTCAAAGGGCAACGAGGCGCTGGCACTGCTGCCCAGAGCTGTGGGTGCCCATCCCTGGATGTGTCCGTGGCCATGGGTGGATGGGCCCTGGGCAGCCTGAGCTGGGGGGGCACCCAGAACACAGCAGGGTGTGGAGCTCAATGAACTCAAAGGTCCCTTCCAACCCAGGCATTCTGTGATTCTCTGTTGATACACTTAAGCAACACTTGCACTGCTCCATGCTCAGGTCTCTTTGCTCCACAGGCTCGTGGTGCAAAATGGAGGAGTGGAGCTGCTGGCAGTGGCTGATGTGCCACCCAGCCTTATTCTGATGGAACAGCAACCTGATATTTAATAAGGAAATACTAGAAAGGGTCCACGTACTTATTTATTATTATTTTAAATTTCAGTTCAAAATGCACTGCACAGATAACTTTCAACGCTTTCAAAGCAAAGTTACAGCCTGGAACATTGCATTTGGAGGAGACAGCCACGAGGGAAACCTCACACAGCAGATGACCATTCCTACACAGAATGCTTACATGTTTTCAGACCAAACGAATCTTTTATGAAATTCTTTAGAGAGAATTAAGAGCATTGCTAGTTACTGTGCCACACCTGCAGCCATGAGCAGAAACACAATTCATCAGGCGTGTGTTCCCTACGCAAGTCAATTGGTTGAGGCAATGGGAGCTGCTGGTACCCTGCCTCAGCATGACTTCCCAGGACTCCTCTGGAAATGAGATCACACACCCAAAGACATTATTTCCCAGAAAAGTTATGTTAAATAACAACATTACGAAGAAAGCAGAAGCTGCAAGCAGGACCAGGCTCTGTTTCAGCCGTGGCCCTTCACACCTTTCAGAAATGAGAAATTAAACACCCTGGGGATCTGTGTGAACGCTGCCACAGCAGCTGGCAGCAATGAGAGGGGTTGGGACAGGACGGCTGCCTTTGTGCTAATCAGGAGCCAGCTGATTGAGTCTGTAGCTTTACAAAGAAGGGGAATTAACCAAATGAAAACATTCATTTCCATACAAAACTTTATGATACTGTAACTCCAGAAACAAAGCCCGTTCTGAGCGCTTCCATCTGCTCCACTTGGCTTGTGCTCTTTGAAATAAACATCTGCTTACAAGATGAAGACATGGGTACATTTGTGTCTGACGGTTTTAGCAGAAAAAAGCATTGAGGTGATTTTAAGCACAAAGTTGGGCATGGGATGCTAAAACCGAGGGTACGGTTTGGAACATTTGTTTAGGACTTTGCTCTTCGAAAGGAAGTTTTTTTAATTCCTGATCCCACACCATTGCGGAAGGACCGTTTGTTGAAAGGCATCTCCAGGAAGGGAGGCTTTAGGAGAGCCAGCTCTTCGCTCCTGCCCACCTTGGCTAAGCAGCTATTCAGCAGCACCAGGCAGTAATCAGATTTTTCATACAGCTGGCAATTCAAATAAAAAGGATTGCTGCTCTGAAGAGAGAAAAAAAGAGAGAGATAAGGGAAGGTAAAATTATGGATTTGTGCGGTTGACAGGGTTTGTTCGGTATGAAAAGCAAAGCAGAAACACAAAAACAATTTATGCTTAGAATGACAAGTATGAACTGCTATTTGCTAAGGATTTGTTGTACTCAAAATCAGATTTTTTTTTTAATAGCTTTACAGAGCACGTAACTGATGCACCTTAGGTTTAAAATACTGATACTGCTCAAATGATGCTTACGAAATGAATTGTTTGCTGTGATGCTGACCTGTTGTGACATGCAGCGTGGTTTCCCTAGAGCATCATGCATACTTTTTGGCCTAAAATGAGATTTTTTTTCAGTTAGCAACGTAACAGCATCTTGTTACCTCTTGTGTGAAGTCACTCAGCTTCAACGACAGAGAAGGGAAAATGAAAATAGCTGTAAAGCAGAAGTCTGAGAGAGGAAGCTTTCTAGCAGTTATGACCAGTTATGGTGGTAGTTACATTTAATAATGACAACGTGGTAATAGGAAGTGTAAAAAGCCTGGATTAAGATCCACATAGGTTTAAGTACAAGTTCCTTTTACTGCACTTCACATCATAAAATGCAAACAGCACAAGAACTTAAACAAACTCAAACCAGATTTAAATTAACATTGAAATTAAACGGAAATATTTCTTGGCATGTCTCTAGAGGCTGTGAGCATCTTTCATCGTGCCATGATTTACACACTCGTTGTTGAGCTGCCAAAAATCTGTGCTCTCTGTGCCATCCCTTTAAGCCTCTCAGTGCTGCGTTCTTGTTTGGGAGATGGTTGCATGATCAGAAATGAGAGGTGATGCAGCATTTACACAAGTAAAACATACAGAGGAAGCAGGAGATAGATAGATAAAGTCTAACAATAAAATAATCCACTGTAAGAGTAGCCAGTGTTCTACCAGAGACAGATCTCCTTAATGAAAAGGCAGTGATGCACAGCACGGTGCAGGGAACCCAGAAATCGGAGCTGTGACTTCAAGAGCTATTTCACAGCACTGGAAAAACAAGTCTTTGTCCAAGGCAGGAATACTGGATGTCACTTGAAATAAAACTTCTCATTCCGCATTGGAAAGCCTGACTGAAATGGTGTATATCCTGTTTGACCAACAGCCTCTCATACTACCTTGGTTGAGAACAGAAGGATTATTAGCAGTGTTCTTTAAATAGCAAACTCACTTTGATTTCACTGTTTAAGAAAGTTAAACAGTCCATGATACCAAGGGGGTGTCACCGATTCTACAGAATAATCTTCCCAACTTGGTATTTCTCCTTTACCTGCACATATTAATAGCAGTGACTAACAAACTTACTGGTTTATAATTTATAATTTCAACAAATGAAATAAACATACATCTGTTATTCTACCTATTGGATGTCAATGAGGCACTGAAATGAAATGAGGGGAGACTGATGATTCCCTCTTATCCGTATGATATTTCAACACTGGCAAAAGTTCTTCACACTCAACATCCAACATGCAGCAGATTTCTTACATGGCAATCTTACAGGATTGCAGATTTTATGTGTAGCTAAAGCAAAAACAAGCTCCGTTCCAGACAATATTATCCAGGTATTATTAGATAATGTTTACTCAGTAGCCTCAATAGAAGTTCCTTTCATTTAATTAAAAAATCAAACCAACCACCACCACCAACAGATACATAAAATAAATGGAACATCTGATCTTCCAGTAACCAGGGATCATGACTTACCATGGAAGGGCCAACTGGGTAAGCCGAGCACACAAACATCGCTGAGATCCAAAGGATGTAAAGAAGGTTTAACCTGCATAGACTTCAAAGACAAATTACAACCAGTTAAAACGTGGAACAAAAATCCAGCAAGGCTCTACGCGTCTGTTTAAACACAAAACCAGCATATCTTCTCCAAATAGCAATTAAATTGCTGCATCGTTACCTGATCATTTTTTGCTCAGGAGTGTGTATGTATGTACATGCAGTTATACCACCAAGTTCCTCACATATCCTTTCAGTTCTTTCTTAGATGACCATTTTATACCAGAGTTCAGGAGTGAAAATGTCATCAAAGCTGATTTTATTGTGACTAATTGGTTCTTGTTTGGCCTTTTCTTCTTGTTAAATGGGAAAATGGCAAGAACGCACATTCAGCTGCCATTATGAAAGTACCAACTGATTCCGTTTAAAGTGTTCCATGGAAATGTCTTTCAAGTGGGTTTACTGTTAAGTCTGTATCATCATAGCAAATGTGGTCAAAGGTCTAAAGATTTCAAAAATACACTTCAAGAATTTTTACCTCCTCCAGTACATCGTATTTAGATCTTTAAAGCCTGTCTGCCAGGGAAAATAAGTAGAAGTGTATTTTAAGTAGAAATATTCTTCAAAGAAACTTGTTATAATCAAAGAAGATACAATGCCTAGCACAATGCATTACAAAATACGTAGCTCTCTTTTCCTTTTTCTACATGCTTAGCTTTTAATTTTTCATTTTAGCAGATCTTAAATGTTCTTCTTACTACTGAAGTTCTTAGGACACTATTTTCTTCTCTTGTATTCAGACAGATGTCAAGTTTATGTCAAGTTTATCCAATAAAGTCTTCTGTAGGACTAATAATTCCACTGATTTACATCAAAACATTATTTATTGTGTAAGAGCACTGTTTTTTACTGCTACAAAATTAAGAGTAGTGCAGCATTTGTTGGTTCAGCTCTACAGAGTGCTGTTAAAGCACTATGGGCTCTGCAAGTTCCCTGAATGTTAAACCACGCCACTGAGGCAACGCTGAAAAAAATGAAATTATTTTCTTTTCCCTTCGAATGAAAACACCAGAAATCTTTTTTTGACATTCATGCAGTGGTAGAGAGGTACAAGCCAGTGACTCAGCGGCCTCCAGTGCTGCATTCCTTTTGGTGTACACACTGAAAAATCAATGTACAAGGGCTCCAGATGGGAACTCTGCAAGAGTCTCTGGGGAGGCTGAAGCTTATGTAACTTACGGCAACTTTACCTCGAACATTCAGTTTCCTGATGTAGTTGCATTTAATTCTAGGAAGTACAAAGTAATAAAGGCTACAGATAAAGCTGGAAGAAACATTTAAGAGCCTCTGACACTTCTTGTAGGAAAAATCATAATTGGATCGAAGGTTGTGTTGCACTTTATTTTCATGATCACTGTACATAGCAGTACTGATCATACCAGTGCTTGATATAATCCCCTAATTCTTACTTTTTAACAAAGTGCTTACCATTGCTCAAAAGTACTTCAATGTACTCCTAAAGACTCTTCCCAACCAACAGAACTACAGAGACACAAGATGAAGTTAGCTTGACTTAAACACCATAGTAAGCAAACCATTTGTAAAAACCATCTGGAGAACATTTGTCTATTTGCACATTCAGTATGTGCTCTCTTATCCGCCAGGAAAATCCTTTCATTTGAACTGAACATTCAGTGCAACTCGTACAGGACCTCCAACTCCAACCGATAAGCGGATTAACCCACGTTCCTGCTGCAAAGAAAAGCTCTCCGCGTTGGATGCCGTTAGAGCAAAATGTAGCATCCACTTCCATTGTATCTGCATCAACCTAACTCAATTTTAATACAAAATTAGCCTTCTCACAACACTGTCATGAAAAGGAGGAACAAGAATAGCTTGTGATTAAAGTTTAGGATTTCTAGGTTCGGTGTGGAGCTGTACCTCAGGTATCGCCGGGTAACCTTTGGTGCATTATTGAGTTTGTACCCTGTATGCCCACCTTTATCAGATATCTATAAAACAGTGGGTTTGGTCACATTTCTACCTGACAAGCTTGGGACATGAGGTCCACAGGCTCCTTCAGCAGGAGGAGGTAACAAAAGGACAACCAAGTGGGGCAATCCAGCAGCTCCCAGGGGCTCCCAAGGAGGCTGCGTTGTGGTTCCTGGGGCACAGCTACAGGTTACTGACATTTCAGACAGTGGAGGAAGGCTGTTCTTGTGTGAGCTGCTGAAGGAAGGAGAAAAAAAACCAAAACAAACAGCAATCAAATATGCTCATTAAGGGTGTTCCACATGCAGGGTGGGAAAGATGCTCACAGGGCAGCAAATCTCCTTCGCAAAACAAATCAATCACATCTGAGCTGAGAAGGAGGAAGAAATCTATGGTTAACCTGAGGATTTGTAAGCATGTATTCATTTATTTGTGCCCACATGATAAATGCTCACAAGAAGAAACTCTTTTAGCAAAATTCCTTACGCTGTTTTCTGCTTCCAGTTCTACCTAAAAGCCAGGGAAGTTCACCAGACACCAACTCCTGCCCTTAGGATCTGACTCTCTCATAGGGAAAAGGGAAGTAAAGTTTGGGATTTCCACTAAAAACGTCTCACGCTTGCACCTAACTTTGAGTTTATTTTTTTTCCAGGTATTCTGGGTGCAGCGTAATGCACCACAGCTGTGATTTGCATGCATAAAGCATATGTGGAAATTTAGAAACATTCAAGATAGTCCCACTTCAGGTTTCGATGAATCAGGTTTAACAGAACAAGTGGCAATTGACATTTCCATCTCCCACTTCGTCTGCAAAGCACCCAGCCTGAAGCCTTGTCCCCAGGTAAGGTTCACCAATAGATATCATAGGTCGTATGAATCATTAAGAAACATGATACATTTTCAGCATCCTTAAAATTTGCATTTCGTGAGAGCAAATTAGCAGCAATAGCTTCTACTTCCTGCAAGGCCAAAAACAATCATCTGTTGACCTATTAACAGGATAGTGTATTGCATCTAGTTGTTCTCCTTCTGCTTCTCTCCAAAAAACTCATGAAACACAGTGCAAAGCTTCCAGGTAAAGCCATTGAGCTTATATAATTAATGAGATTAATAGGCCTATAAGAAGCTGGTATTTCTCTCCTCCATCACAATAATAAATCTGAAGCGTTTAAGCTGGCACTTCACGCCTCTGCTAAGGGATCAAAACAATAAAAGTGAAAGCGTACCCGGCCCATTAATACAACCCTGAACATTGTAAAACTAGATTGGGTTAGTAGTCTGAACCAGGGCAAGGTGCCAAATCTTCTCATTCCCCTCTAGGATGGCCACAGACAAACCATGGTATGGCCTTGCTTGAGGAATGCAGCTGGGAAATTGTGCTCCAAGCTCAAAGCTTCCCTGGCTTTCCAGAGCATCAAAAAGTTGAAGAGCCAGGGTGGTTTGCTTTGAGATCATAGCAAAGTGCAAAATGGAAATTAATGGTACTCACAGACTGCAAATATATTTCTGACTCTGTGATAACAGAAAAACCCAGCAAGGCACAAAGATGGAGGAAAAATGGAAAGTGGGCTTTGTTCCTTCATTGGTTATTGCTGGGCTCACACCTTGTGCTGTGTCCCTTGTGGGGATGCAAGTGAAGCCATTGCCTGTATCTTGGAGCAGATTTTGTCTATGGAGGCATAAAAGGTTGCCACAGGTCACACTAGGATAATCTGGGCAGCTGCCTGCTGTGTTTCTAACCCCTTTAAATCTGGTTGTGTCCCAGCAGCAGCACGTCCCATGCTGACACTTTGTGGGGTAAGGCCTGAGAGGCAAGTTCCCATCTCTGCTGGAGCAAAGTGCAGAGGGAGAGGCTCCATGTTGAGCCACGGCACTGCAACCCCTGCTTAAAAGATTCACGGCTCCTCTTTAAAACGTTATTGTCCATGCAATTCCACTGTGACCAAGCCCATGTTAGCAGCAGGTAAGCAGTGCACCTTCTGACATGCATGTTTGATCTATGAGGAGAAAAATCAAAAAGGCTTTACAGTCCCCCACTCCTCAAAAGTGTTTTGATCTGCGGGCTTTGTATGACCAGATGCTCACCAGCGAGGAGGTGTGCAGAGAGCATGGGGTAGTGAACTACACGAGGAGATCATAGCATCATAGAATGGCCTGGGTTGAAAGGGACCTCAAAGATCATCTAGTTTCAACCCCCCTCCTGCCATGGGCAGGGTTGCCAACCACCAGACCGGGCTGCCCAGAGCCACATCCAGTCTGGTGGAGGATTTACGGGCAAGCAGCGATGGGCACCGCAGGTCCAGGTGGCTGCACAACTTCAGAGAACTTCTGTGCCATCATGGCCAGCCGTGTCACTGTCACAGCTAAAGGGATGGAGCTGCTGCCTCATCTCCTGTGCCAGAAGTAGAAATTAGCTTTAAAGTCACATTTTCAATCCTACCTCAGACAGGAAATCTCAGCTGCGTCATCGTCACCATCGTCAGCATTTTGAAGTCTAAATCATCATCTCTATATTTATATTCCTTTTCCCGGTTGAAGTACACGGAGATGATGTGGGCAGAGACAGCACGAGTTTCCTTACCCGGCACTGACGGTCCCATTTCCCAGCACAGGGCAGATCTGAGATGCCATCAAATTGTGCAGCGATGCGAAACCTGCGCCAAACGTCACCACCCATGGATGGCAGCACACGGCACCTTGCGGGCGATCCGCAAACGTCCCCATCCCATCTCCCCACACCACCACCTTCATGCTTTTTATGGGATATGACAAGAACAGCGCTTTTGGCAAAAACATCTTTAAGCATGGCAGAAAGTATTTTGGGCTTATAAATCATATCGCGTTTTTTGTCAGCTCCCTTAGCGTGCCTTCAGAAAATGGATCTGCATGAAGAGCAACAACGTGAAAAACAAGCTCTCATTATTCCGAGCGCGCCATCGCCAAATGTTGAAGTCGTTTGATAATTTATCTGGAGAAAAAGAACAAAAAAGAGGAAAAAAGAAAAGAAAAAAGCACACCAGACAAAACTTGCTCAACCCATGAAGGAGAGACTCAGCAATTGGAAAGTGGCAGTAATTAACATTTCTGTTGTTCTTCTTTGTGCGTGCCAACGTAATTTATGCGTTCGGAAACTTCTCAAATAGATCCTGCAGGAAGTTGCAGCCTAAGAAAAGATGTCAGTGCTGAGCTAAAAAGACACCTGTCAAAGCTGAAGCCCCATTTCTGCTTGGATGCAACAAAGATCTCCATGATCTAAGAAAGCATGAATAGTTGTTCAAGTGGAAGCAAGAATGAAAAATGGGCCCAGAAAGACCAGAAAAAGGCAATGTTTTCTGGCAGCGGTGAGAAAAGGACATAGGAAATTCTGATGTGATTTAAGAAGAAGGGATCAAACTTTAAAGAGATCAAACTTTAAAGGAAACAAGAAAAGTGACTATAAATAGTATAAATAGTACTGAATAAAGAGAAATAGTTAGGCAGCTTTAAGGGCCATAATTTTTATATATTTTATTGCATTCTGTCCCAGAGTTCTCCAGCTGGTAAGGCTGAGAAAGACGAGAAAAACTTGACAATATATTAATAATTAATACAAATTATATTATATAATATATATATAAAAAATATAATTATATTATACTAATACAAATATAATATATATGTTATATATATATATTATATAATATATAATTAATACAAAAAAAATTTGTATTAATCTAAGACATCAAAAGTGTGTTTTGGCTCAAGCAAATGTGCATACTTCGGTCCATAAAGAATTGCTCTGTAAAATCATTTTTTCTGTTCTCTAAGTCCTTGAGATGTTTTCAAATAAGCAGTATGTCACTTAGGAATGGAAATGGGTGATGTACAGCAAAAGCTGGTCAGAGCTAACCCAGTGAAACAATTGTGGCTAGGAAACAAAAAGCAGGGCACAAACCTGCAGGTCTATATTTGTTGTCTTCCAGTGAGAGACCCAGAGGATGCCAAAATGCCGACCAGGACAGGAAGGGCTGAACGGCCCACACCTGGGCAGATTTTACTCTGGAGTGACCTTCAGCATGGCAGCAGGTCAGCTGGATGTGAAACATCTGTCAGCTCTCATTTCCTCTACAAACAGTCCTGGTCCTCCTTTCGTTGGGAAAGTATGGAATTTACCTCCATTTTGGCACACAATTATGAGAAAATCTCAAGACCAAAATGCAGGAGTGGCTCTTTTCCTTCTGCACAGGCAATATTGGCGATGGGGAAATCTCAGCTACTCCACAGATCAGCTCTTGGCATTTGTGAGAAGGGCAGCAAGGCAGAGCTGCAACACAAGACCTGAAACACCATTAGGGAGTGAGTGGCAACATCTGGAACAGCAGCAGGACGTGAGGAACACCTTTTCTTCAAAACTCAGAGCGTTTCCCATCTGTTCCTTATGCTCCTCTAACTCACCACTATTCTCCTTCTACTTGTCTGTGCCACTTAAATAAACACGTATGTTACAGCCTCTTTTGAGGAACTGTCCTTTTCTGCAAAAGCCTTTTGACACGGTCTTCTCCATCATGACCTAAACAGAATACAAAGCCCAGCTTTCATTGAGAGCATACTGGTGCTTTCAGATTTCTGGGCAAGAAAATAAAACCCTACTACCATGCTGCTTTGGAAGGGCAGTGAGAGACAGAAGCTTGGGACAGAAGCTCCCCAAATGCCAGGTGTCTCTGACTCCATGGATGAAGGGATGGAGCTTCACTGCTTGATCTGTGCAGCAATACTTGGTGACAATCATTGCCTATAAAGGCTCTCAGGTAGGACAGAGTTGGTGCTGCTGTCATGCAGCTGGTGCCCACGCTGACATGTTTTTGTCAGGACATAAGCCACCAACAAGCACAATTTTCCCTTGAGTTCTCTCCTTATCAATGACTTCATCTGAAAATATCACAAGCCAAAAAGCAGAAGATATTTCAGTTTTCTTGATCAAAACTTGTTGCAGATGGCTGTCTCAGCCCATGATACAACTCTTTGAAAAGTTGCATCAGCCTCCTTTATTCAGCCTATAATCCCCTCTCCTTTTAATTTGAAGACATCAGGTTCTTCAAATTTGTCTTGCATGTGTTCCTCCCACCAGGGCTGCTAACTTTAGAAGTAATCAACTGCTAATTGTTAATCAAGAGCAAACACAAAATCCAGTAATTGGAGAGGAGACACAACCTTGCTCTCCAGAAAATAGGAAAGGCCATAAATGATGAGGATCAGGATTACTCTCTGAGGATAAGACATGGGATATTCTCCAGATACTCCCTACAGCAAAAGTGTGGGAGACACACTGCATTAACAGGACTGTCAATGCAGCGTGATGCTGTGTTGACTCTCAGAAGCAACCAGGTAGTCCACAGAAAATCCCAATGACTTTCTTCCTTTCAAAGAGTCTGCCTGCTGACAGCCAGTTCTTTCATTTGCGTAGTTCTAGTTCATGCTTTTAAGCCCAATTCCCATCACACAAGTACACGGAAAAAAATTCTCTGACAGACTTCAATACTGCACTTTCAGTAAAGACTGAGTGAGTCCTAACCATGAAGAGCGAAGATACGTGGGGTGAAACTTCCAAAGGGACTTAAAGCTTCTTTTTAAGAGCAGAGGGCTTTTTAAGAGCTGCAAAGGACAGCTTAAGGACTCAACTACACGACAGGAAGGAGCACAGCTGAGCTAGCACTTCATGGTAGCACCATGGGCATTACTCACCTGGTCCTGAACACTGGACAATAACATGAGCGTGACAGGACAGCTGAGATGCCATCTCAGCAGGGTTTATGGAAGAAGGGCAATGTCAGGGGATGAGGTGATACTTCTATCAGCATAGGGATCCAGCACTGGGCTCCAGAGCCCAGCCCAGACCTGCCCTTCTCCATCACTTCAAGAGAACTGAGGTTCTCCACACTTGTATAACAAATTAAAAACAGGTGACAAAGAAAGAGAAGCTCACACAGCTCCCGGAACAGCAGGACTTCAATACAGGTAAAAGATCCTTTGAAACTCAAATAACCCTACAGTTCTCTGCATTGCCAAATTTTGTAAGATCAGTATCATCTAAGCCAACAGGACAGGAGCTAAAAATGCCGTGATTCAGCTCTTTGCAAGGTTCTGATATAAGGGCAGAGGCTCTCAACACATGTTCTTTGAAAGTTGAAGCTCTTGGCCTTAGGGCACATCTATACTGTGGGCATACCAGCATAGCTTGGATACTGATAACTACACATCAAAGACGTAACCAGGAGTGCAACCCAAAGATTTCCCTTATCTGGAATGATTCACAGTTCAGCACAACTGTGCCTACTTGGTGCACATCTCAAAGTGTGAGTTTTTAACAAAATTACACACCGTGATCTTAAGCCACACCAAACTGCTTTACAATCCCTGCAGATCTCACAAGGCACAATCTGGCTATTTCTGTTCCAAAAGTCAGAGATAGGAAACACAGAGCCTGATAGCTTTGAATTTCCCAGGGCTACTTTCTGACCTACAACCTCTCCCATAGACACACTGACAGGGATTGAGATGGGTTTCGAAGAAGAGCGCACGCTGTTCACGCACGCTTCATGCCCCACAAAATCCTTTTGAGGTCAGTCCCATTCTGCAAGAATGAAGGCAGCACAAAAGGAAAATGTATTTACTATGGTTATTGCCCTGTATAAAAGGTGATTTTCTGATTCTCACGTTTCCGACTTTGGAAAGGAGGAATCCTCATCTCTTGCACTGCCAGCATTTCTCCTTGGACAGGGGCAGCTCCTGGATCACCCATCCTCATTGAGTTGGGGTGCACATTGCATGGTGTTCCCAGAAGCTATCACCCATTTGGTGTGATGCAACAGCCCTGCAACCTTTCCAACTCAAGCATCCAAACTGGAGGATATCAGGCCCACAGTAAATTTAGCTTCAAGGGGAAACTTCCCAAACCAACCCAAACCATTCTGTGTTTTTGCCCTGCACAGGGCCTGGCCAGGGGCACTGGCTGGTGGCAGACTCCCCAGCACAAGGCCAGGCAAAGCCCACAGCCCGCTGCAGATGGAGATGGTAAGTTGCCTGGGAAACGACTCCATGGGATCACTAAAATGCATTTTATATATTTGCCTTCAGATATGAGATTATGACCTTGTCTATGGGGAGAAAATCCTGACATGGGATGAACTTAGATTGGAACCTGCAAAAATCAGTTAACTCTTTTGTGGTATTAGCTGAAATTTCACAGCATCAAATGCACCCAATATGAAGCACCTCATTGTGCAACATGAACCAAATCTTCCCCAAAACAGCCAAGGGGGATTGTGGTTTAAGCATCTCACTTTCCACCGAAGGACAGAAGGTTTAAATGCACTAGTACAGCATGAGTAGCTGAAAGACCTGGCCCAGGGAAACCTATAATGGAAGGAGACAGGGTTATTTAAAGACTGAGAATATCTATTTAGAATCTCATTTGCAAATTCAGATTTTTTTTTAAAGGATTTAAAAAAAAAAAGGTATTTAATACTTACAGAAGTGGTGGCAGCCAGGTAGCTGCAAACCCAGCACAGATAAGTGGTTGGGCACTCCAATATTCATGCCAGCACACACAAAATCCAACAGAATTTATGGTGAAGGAATTCCAGCTACTTGTAAAAGAGATGGCAAATGCTAGTTTGGGGGGACAACAGTTTTGATAGCAGGCAGAGAGAAGTAAGGAATTTAGGTGAGATGGCATTTTCTCATGTCACAAGCCAGCAAGCCAAACCAGGGCTATGGTGATGCAGTGGCAGAGCTTCCCAGGCAGTGGGGGGGAGTCATCATCCCTGGAGGTGTTCCAGAGCCATAGAGATGTGGCACTGTGGGCAGTGGGCATGGTGGGGGTGGGCTGGGGTTGGGGATCTGAGTCATTTTTTCCAGCCTGTATGATTCTGTGACTATGCTGCATCTAACCATTGTGGGGGCTTGGAGGAGAAAGAGCAAAGACTAGGAAAGGCTATGGCTCACAACTTCATACTTCTGGCAGCAGTTTAAATAAAGAATCCAGTATAATTCCACTGCTTGCTTACCTTCAGTGGAAAAACAACACTGTGTTTTAATTTGTCCTGTGGGTGTAGTCAGCTCTTAAGTTAAAATCCAGGCTTAATATCTTCTGCTCATAATTTAGGTCACAGGCTGGGAAGCAACACGGGAAATACAGAGAAATGTCAAGCTCTGCAATAGATGCTAAAATTCCATTCTGTGCTCGAGGCTCCCAGGGCATCAGTTGCACACAGTCCTCTTTGCTGAAAGAGCCAATTCTTGCAGCCAAAAAGGAGGCCGAAATCCCTACAGGATTTAAAACCCGAGTTACCAGGCCCTGCTAGGGTCTGCCTTCAATCTCCAAGGCTGCTCAACAAGCTCAGGTCAGCAAAGCATCTGTTCTCCTCTTACCTTGGAACGCTCTGTACCCTGTAGGAAGCTTAAAAAGCTGCAGAAAAGGAGAGGAGCACAGCCTGGAGCTGCACAGCAGCTTTCAACGTTGCTCTCACACACTTTTGCTGTTGCACAAGGGTCAAACGGCTGCAAATAGAGACATTAAAGGAATTACTGGGATCTCGCAGTTAACACACATAGAAAATAGAAGAGGAGGTGTTTAAGCAGCAGACTGCAGCATCGTTACACTGGGTGCATCCTGGTGTTGTTTTTTTATTGTTTTTTTTCCTACGTCTTTGGCAAGCATTCCAATCCTTCACTTAAAATAAACAGCAAACACACAGCAAAGCAACTCTGTTACACAAACTGCAAGGTTATGTTATGTTCAGCATTTCAGCTGTGGCACTGTATATCATCAGAGCTACATGCACTGTTATCGTTCACTGCTCTGTGACTTTCTACAGCTTATTATGCTCATATTCACATAAACTTAATTACATTGCACAAGGCAATAAACTCCACACGCCGGAGGATGTAAGTATCTTTCTTCTTGTATTTATTAAATGGTGTTTATATGCATTTTCACTAATTTATGTTATGTCTTTCTTGTTAAATATAACAGTAAAATATAATTGAATCTTCCATTCCTAACACTGATTCTTATTGCCAGCGTATATATGTGTAAATCTGCGCGCATCACAAAATCATTGGGAGTCTGAGGAGAATGCAGCACTGATCTGAGAGACCTGTAAGTTTGTAGCTTGGCTGCCATGAGGCCTGTGCAGAGATTGCTATCTGTGGCATCACCGAACCTTTAATGAACTGCAGCAGGCCCATCGCTGGAGGTGTCCAGTGGGCCCTGGGCACCATGAGCTGGGGGTGTCCTTACCCACAGGTTGGAACTGGGGCACTTTTGGAGCACACCTTTCAACCCAACCATTCTGTGATTCAATGAATGATGTGCGATTCACTCCTAGCAAAACCATACATGTTTTAAGTATTAATGGCATCAGAGGAGAAAGTGCTGTGCTATTTTAGCTTGCACGCAGTTACAAAAACATGCAGGTCCGTGTGCCCCACTAGCAACCAATCTCTTTATAGAGTTAAAATAAAATGAGAAACTCAAATTCCATTCGTAACTTGTTCTTCTGCTTCCCAGGCTGGATGTGGCTCTGGGCAGCCTGGTCTGCTGGTTGGTGACCTAGCATATAGGAGGGGGGTTGAAAGTAGATGATCATTGTGGTCCTTTTCAACCCAGGCCATTCTATGATTCTAGTTCTGATTTGCAGCAGGCTCAGCAAGCTGAGCTCCAGTCTGTTGGCCCCGAGAGAGGGGTGAGCAGGGAGTGGATGAGTGCATCCCAGGGCAACTCAGGCACTGACCTCACAGCCCCACAGCCTTGTGGAAGGGCTGCAGTGAGGCTGCCGAGCTTAGTGAAACAGAGCCTGGAAGTACAGGCTTCTGCCCTGCTGCAGGAATCCTCTTCCAGACTGGGCATCAGCTGCTGGCATGACTGGGAGGGCTGCAGCCAGCCAGCCTGCGCCAGAGGCACATTTCTAAAGCAAACACAGCTTCAGGATAATATCATGATGCAAGGGTGCCAACGATGCTGCCTAACCAGAAACCCGTGGGCTTTGTTTCCTGTGCATTTAGGCACTCCCAAAATCCCATGTAGCACAACTGCCAAAGCACCAGCGTGGGGTACCTACCCCCTTCTGCTCACACTGTACAGGCACTGCTCCAGCCACAGCTGTGTGCAGCAATTTGTGTTCTTACCTTTGATTCTCCCAAAGGCAAAAGCTGAAATATGCTGCAAGATCTCCATTCCTCCAGAAAACAAAAAGTCACCCAAAAGCACCATGAAAATGCTTTTCCAGCGCCGGAGAGATAATGACTTTTTCCTCAGGAGTATCATATCCCAAGTCAGAGAGTGAAAAAATGATCTGGGAAGTTGGATAGAAATTCTCTATTTTCACTATGAAACATTTTGTGATGAAGCTCAGCCAGTCAATGACCAGAATGTCAAGTAATCAGATAAAAGACAACCACGCACTGTTGGACAAACTGTATTTTTTTTATATAACCACTTTTCCTTCCTAGCCTTTCTGCAAATAAACTTTTCCACACGTTTATCAGAGGGAGAGAGGCAATGAAATGTAAAGCAATAATGCAGAAGCAATCCATGCCAATCTGTAGGCAGCTCGGGCTACTGGGTCAACGGCATCAGGAGTTTCTGGAGACAATTCTGGATGCCGGTTAAAAACCTGAAAATGTCACAGGTTTCTTCTGCAACACATCAATTGTTCCCCTCTCCTGCACAGAGAGAAGAAAAATGCTTGGGTTGAAACGTCCTTGAAAATGCCTGGTGATGCTCCTGCCCTGGGGGATGCTGAAGGGAATCGCTCTGTGTTCCCTTGTCTGTCTATGGTTGTAGTAAAATCTAACAGCAATTAAGATTTTAGAACTTTGTACAGTTCTTTTATCCTGGGTTAAGCCAAAAAATAATAACTGACACTGCGTTTAGCCCCCAGAAAGGATTTCTGTTCCATGCCAGAGAGACTGTATAGCAACAAACATATGGAGTACATACGCTATAGATACGATACGAAGCCAAGGATTTTGTGAAATACCAAAGAACTGCAGGCATTTTTGGAAGTGCCTGAAAACAGCAAGCATTTATAAATTAAGTGCCTAAATGATTTGAGATTAACATTTCAAACAGGTTTTCCTGTAGTATAGACTTCTTTGTGTTTGCTTCTGACTGCTATTTGTAGTGCACTCTATCATTTATTCTGCAGTAGTACATCTCTCCTTGCAGAGCTTTCATTTATTTCCATAATTAGGAACATTGCAATGTTTTGATTTTGTTTGTAACATTTGCATCTGTGTACTTCAAATTTCTTTGAGCCAGTAAAACTACATCTTATACAACCTGGTCCTACAGTGGCAGAGAACTGGGAAACAGTCCTGAGAAGACTCCAGCTCATTAGTTTTAACAGTAGGATGTCCTGAGAGAACCAAATTAAATGTGTTCTTAGGACAGAGCCTGTCCTCCAGGACTGCAGGACTCCATTCACCTGCAGCACACAGGTACTGACCATTATTATCTGTTCACAATGACTTGCTTGCTTGACCAGAGGAATGGAGACAATCATCTTTGCTGCCTATTGAGACACAAGTGCACATCCTAAAGTGCTTACCTTGGAAAGCAGTTTTTCAGTTTTCATCCTGTTTTTCTTCTTGAACAGATAGTAAGCAGCTCCTGGTGTGGGATGCCAGGAAGTCATAGGTAGCCAGGACTTCTGAAGTGACTTTTGGTGGGCTAAAGGTTCACTGACCCCCCCCAAAAAATTGAGGATTTCAGCAGCAACCACAGAAATCCTGACTTCATAGAATCACAAAATGGCCTGGGTTGAAAGGGACCACAGTGCTCATCCAGCTCCAACCCCCTGCTGTGTGCAGGTCACCAACCAGCAGCCCAGGCTGCCCAGAGCCACATCCAGCCTGGCCTTGAATGCCTGCAGGGATGGGGCATCCACAGCCTCCTTGGGCAACCTGTGCCAGTGCCTCACCACCCTCTGGGTGAAAAACTTCCTCCTAACATCTAACCTAAACCTCCCCTGTCTCAGTTTAAAACCATTGCCCCTCGTCCTATCACTATGTGTGCTCATAAACAGCTGTGCACTTCCCATTGAATAAAAGAAGGGCAATCATAATAAAGTGAATTAGAAAAATACTGCCATAGAGGAATGTTCTACGATAAGAAGCAAAGGAAGGATACCTTATCGTAACCCGGTGTGAAGTGGGTGGAATTGGGGTGCTTTTACACATTTGCATCACTTTGGTTCACACTGCTTCATGCAGCTTATTGTTATCAACATGCCGAGCGTGGCAATGAGCTGAGTGCACTAATTACAAGAAAAAGAATGCAAAAGACTAACAGAATGTCCAAGGTGATTGATTACAAAATATACCAGCAACAATAACGTCAATTATTTTAGGAAATAACATTGGCACCTCCCGTGGCAGCGGAAGGCAGCAGTCAAACAGCACAATATGACACCTGCGGTGACAGACAAGGGAGCATTGCAGCTTTTAATTACTTTACCGACCGATGGCTTTCACAGTGTTTGCAATGAGTGTGCATGTATGGGAGACTGCTGACATTGCTGTCCATGCCCATTCACAGAGATGAAAATGAGAGCTGCAGGTGGCCAGCTCCTCACTGCTGCCCACGGGCCAACTTGCATGGCAGGGTAGGAGGGAGGGAATCATAGAATCATATTGTAGAATCACAGAATGGCCTGGGGTAAAAAGGCCCACAATGCTCATCCAGTTCCAACCCCCTGCTGTGTGCAGGTCACCAACCAGCAGCCCAGGCTGCCCAGAGCCACATCCAGCCTGGCCTTGAATCCCTGCAGGGATGGGGCATCCACAGCCTCCTTGGGCAACCTGTGCCAGTGCCTCACCACCCTCTGGCTGAAAAACTTCCTCCTAACATCTAACCTAAACCTCCCCTGTCTCAGTTTAAAACCATTCCCTTTGTCCTATCACTATCCACCCTTGAAAACAGCCATCCTCCCTCATGTTTATTCACTCCCTTCAAGTACTGGAAGGCCACAGTGAGGTCTCCCCAGAGCGTTCTCCAAGCTCAACAAGCCCAGTTCCCTCAACCTTTCCTCATAGGAGAGGTGCTCCAGCCCTCTGATCATCTTAGTGGTCCTCCTCCGGACTCGTTCCAAGAGCTCTGCATCTTTCTTGTACTGGGGGCCCCAGGACTGGATGCGCAGCTCCAGATGGGACCTCACAAGAGCTGAGTAGAGGAGGACAATCACCTCCCTCTCCCTGCTGGCCAGTCCTCTTTTATGCAGCCCAAAGGGAAGGGGCAAGGCAGGTGCTGCTGTTCTTCATCATCTGCTCATCAGCTGTGAGGGTCAGAGCACACCTTGACCTGTAGGAAAGACACCCTATGACAAAGCGTCCTGAGATGGACCCGGTATTTCGGGAGGATGTGGAGGACAGCTCAAGCTGTCCCTGTCAGCACACACGGTCGGAAAGGAGCTGTCACAAAACGGATGTCCTCACAAATGAAGCGCTGCACAAACTTTGGTCATCGCGGTAATTATATCGCCGTTTGAAGAGGAACGTTCTTAACATCAGAGAACTGCAAGGAATGCTCTTTTCCTGTCAGCCACCAGCAAAGGGCACAACAAACCCGCAGTACCACCCGTCTGTGTGACAGGACTGCCCTCGCTGGGAAATGTTCCTCAGCAGCAACAAGGAAAATGCCACGGGACATCAGGAGGAAAAAGGAACAAAACCTCACTGGATGGATTTTTTTCTATGTAATTGAAGGGTCAGATTGAATACTCAGAATTACTTAAGGCTCCTAAGTAACACATGCACGGTGTGTAATACAGCCTAAAACTAAAATAGGCCTACGATTCCCAGAAAGCACATATAGGTGCATACCATGAAAACAGTAGGAAGTGCAGAACTTTCTCACATCTTCCTCAAGTGTAACAATTATGAGATTTCTTTAATCCCCAAACACCTGATTTCTTCAGCACAGTAACCTGCTCCTACCCACATCTGTTTTTTGCTATTATTATAGAATCACAGAATGGCCTGGGTTGAAAAGGGTCCACAACGCTTATCCAGTTCCAACCCCCTGCTGTGTGCAGGTCACCAACCAGCAGCCCAGGCTGCCCAGAGCCACATCCAGCCTGGCCTTGAATGCCTGCAGGGATGGGGCATCCACAGCCTCCTTGGGCAACCTGTGCCAGTGCCTCACCACCCTCTGTCTGAAAAACTTCCTCCTAATATCCAACCTAAACCTCCCATTTTCTTACGAAAGGCCTTCAGACAGGAGCACCCCAGGTGGCCCTGCAGGACCTGAGCAATGTTGGCAGGTCCCTGCAGCCCCCTCACCTCACTTGGTGCCACCAGCAAGTCCTGCACTTTGCCCAACAGTGACATTGTGGTTCACATACTCAGAAGTTTTCTTGGCAAACTGTACAACAGGAGAAGCTCTGTGCTATGAATGTGCTATCAAGCCTCTGTGCAGATGAAAGGCAGGAAAACAATATAATCAATGAAGAATTTGGGTGTCGAGAGGGTGGAAACGCTTATTTTCAAACCATATTTATGTCCAAAACAACAACAAACACAATTTTAGCTGTTATGCATTTTGGATTTTCTTTTTCCCCCTTTGCATTTGAAGAATCAAAAAGTGCTCTTCCATTCAACTGGGATAAAAACACATTTAGTGCAGATGCTATAAGAAAGGATATCAGTGAACTGCAAAGTGATTATGTTATACCCCTGGGCAATAAGGCTGTCATAGAATTTCAAAACAAGATGTGAGAATCTGGGACAGTTCTGCGGTTGGGTCACAACGTGTGGTTTGCAGTCACATCTTCTGTTTTCTAGCTATAAATTAAAATGCAACATTTCTAGTAGCAACTCACCCACTGGAAATACGCACAGGAACCTGAGTGGATCTGGGAAGGAGAGCATGGGATGTGCAGCAGGTCTTAGCTGCAGGTCAACCACCCCCACTTGCAATACTGCTCAAACAGAATCATGGAATAGAATCACAGAATGGCCTGGGTTGAAAAGGACCAAAATGATCATCTAGTTTGACACCTCCTGCTATGTGCAGGGTCACCAACCACCAGACCAGGCAGCCCAGGGAGCAGGGAGAATGGGGAACGTGAGCACTGACAGCTTCAGCTCAATGCAAGGCTCTGCAACCTGGTACTGGCTAGGAACAAAATCTGAAGTTCTGTGTGCGTGAACCTGCACCTCATAGGAGCGATATAAATAATGTAAGGTGTGGGAAATGCAAGAACAAAGGCAGTTCTAAACATCAAATCCTGAACCACACCCTGGAGAAACCCCTTGGTTTCTCTACTGTTCCCTTCACCTTTTTAGAAAGGGAAAAACAAAGAAAGAAACAGAAGAAAACAACAACAACCCATCAACCAACAATAATTGACAGGGTCTTGGTTCCATGCTGATGGGACAGAGAAAGCTTTAAAGCCACAACAATCACCTACGCAACAGGAAAGCGATTTTCTGCATCTACACAGTAGCAACATGTTTCAGTGCTAATTCCACATTCATGTTTTTAACAATACCAAAATGCCAAAATGAGAGGTTACAAGCCTTGCGAGAGCAGTGAAAGGGCAGCAGCAGCCCCACGTGGGCAGGTTGGTCTCAGTGCAATGCCATGGGATCAGCATCCTGCCCACCAAACCCCGCTGCGCAGCCAGCACGCGGTGTCAGCAGAAACACAGCTCATCCTACAGCGAGGAGGGTCATTTCTAAAGGTAATTGAAGTCTTTTTAGTCTGCAACTGTCAAAGTGTTTTGAGAATAACATGCTGAAAGTTGAATGAGATTGGGAGATTGATCCACCCCAGCATTTGATTTCCAACACAAAGTTTGCACTGCACTTTTATCAGGATAGCACTGAACAAATGCTTCCCGTTACATAAAGGAACAAAGGGAAAATGCTCTGATGCCTAGAGCAAGGAACAAAATATTCAAAATCTAGGCTTGTCCCCTTACCTTTGTCAGAATGGTTGAATCCCATTTCTCTTAGCAGCTACAATGCATCTGATATCAGCAACATGTTGGAGAGTGGAGGTCATCTAGAATGATAAAATTAAACCCATTTAGCTGAAAACACTTCTAAATCCACCTTATACATATGCTGCTGCACTGCCAACTTCCCAGTGCTGCAGAGGCAGATGGAGAGATCTGCACTGAGAATTTCAAAGCTCTGGTGCAATCCAGAAGGGGCAGGAAAGACCACAGGAAAGGCTGCAAGGAAAGGGAAGGGATCATTAATGGGATTTCCTAATGAAAATATCTGGACCCCGAGAGATCCCATCCTTCTCCATTTGGATATGACAGTTGCTATTCTAAACACAATTATTTACAAAGGAGCTGTAATTTCAACACTTCTATTTGTAAAGAGAAACAGCCTGCTTGCTCATTCTTACCGAAGTCCCAGCAGTTAGTGCTGCCCACCTCGAGGTCAGAAGCCAGGAATGTGACACCAGGTGGGAACCAGACAGGGCTGGTCCTCCTTCCTCTTGCATGGTGACACTCCACAGGAGGCAAATCGCTCTCAAACAACTTTAGGGAAAACAGCTGGGTACCAATTTGTAGGGAAGGACTGAAGGCATAGAATGCTCTCAGTAGATCACAGTAGATTGGCTACAGCTCATCCAGCTTCTGTAGCCAGGTGTAAGAAGACTGCAAGCAGCAATTGATCCATCAGTTAGTCACTGGCTGACAAGCACAGAATGCAGCACAGGTTGGAAGAACTCCTCAGCTAACCAAAGGCACAGCCATTGACCCTCACTGCCCCTCATGGATCTTAGAGCTCTCACCATTGATGGATGCACCAACACCTGGATGGCACCAAACATTTTTCTTTAATGATTTCTACCTTTCCATAAAAGCACTGCTCCTCTTCATCTCTTCTTGCTTGACCTCACTCCAGAAATCCTGCCCTATGCTAAAGCACGGCTCCTTGAGCCACCAGCAGCTGAGCCCAAAGAGGGACAGGAGACTGGTGAGAATGGGACTACCCAGCAGAAGAAGAAGTGGACAGAAAGTACAGAATGTATGTAAAATATTTCATAACATGCATAATCCACTGAACTGCCAGAGCTAGTCTTGATGAGGAAAAAAAAAAGGAACGTTTTTAGTGCAGTACATGATACATTGATTATTTTATAGGTAATTTTTGACCCATCATTATAATGGCTGAGTGCTTGGCAGACCATGATGAGTACTGGCAATTAAACGCTTCAGACGACGCGCTGATGCTTTTTTACAGTCCATTATCAATGAGAGAAACAGCTCTTCAGCAGAAATCCTGCAAAACAAATGAAATTGTAACCTAATTGAATACATCCCCCTTTTGACTTCCCCATCCAAAAGCAAATCCGGCAGCCAGGAAACAGAGCTACACCTGCAGCTTGCTGCTGCCCCCTCCCAACACAATGCACAGCCCCATCCCTGCTGCCCTGCACACAGGCACTGCTGAGTGCTCGCATCCCTCCTCACAGGTTGTGCTCTGCTTTGATTTTCCGCTCGCTCTGCTCTTGCCTGAAGGTGCCTTCCTCTGCTCCATCGTTTTGTTTTAAGAAGAGAAATGCAAGTGACGTTCCCTTTATAGCTCCACTACAGGTGAATTATCTGGTAAAATAGGTAAGTGCCTGGCTTTTTTCCCTTTGAGTTCTCTTACTGCAAAAATAAAACACAGCGGGTGTACTGATTTATTATTATCAGCACAGAGTAATAAAAGCATCATTTGATACCGTGCCAGCATCAATATTCATTTGCAGAACAAAACAAGCCCTCCAGCCCCCCAAGCAGTTCCAGGTTACCCCAAAACTCAGCCCCCAGCCCCACATCTGCGCTGGCAGAGCTCCCATGTCCACAGCTGGAGGTGCTACTGCCAAACTGGGGGAAGGATCCAGTGTGGAGCTGTTCCCTTCTAAAAATGCTCCCTCGTTAATTAACAGAAGTCAAGGGAGAGGGCAGAAGGAGGGAGAGGATGGAAAAAAAGAAAAGAACATCTAAAATGTAGACGTCAGTACTTAAAAAAAAAAGAAAGAGGAAACCAGGCACTTGCTCACACATGGGGCTTTGCGGTCACTGGTCACTTCCAATTAGATTGTACCCTCGGCTAATGCTCGTTGTCAGCCAGAAACAGGGAGCACTGGAGGAAAACAACTTCCACGCAGAGAACATTCTTTGCATGGGTACTGCCATGGCCTCCAGGTGAGGACAGCATCTCTGCTGCACTGAGAGAGCGTGTCAGGTCCTGCTGGCAGAGCACAGCCTGCTGCCCTGGTGCTGCTGTGGTTCTCAGAGAGCATCGACTGCACCAGGCTGAGGGAGATGAGCAGGAGCCACAGCCATGTGTGCTGCTCCTCCAGGTGGGATACTGTGGATTCAGTCTGAATGGGAACCTGGTGTTACCCGACTTGGAGGGAGAGGAAGGTGAGGAAGATCTTCAGAGCACTGAAACGAGAATGTACTGCTGGAAGAGGGGGATGCACTTGCTGAATGCAGCTGTAGCATCATGGAGTCACAGGATGGTTGGGTTGGAAAGGACCTCAAAGCCCACCCAGTTCCAACCCATGAGCAGGGAACACTACACCAGCTGCACAGGGCCCATCCATGGCTGTGGGCACTGGCAGGGATGGAGCATCAGGAGGGCTGTGCCAAAGCCTCACCACCCTCATGATGAACAATTCTTCCTAACACCTCATCTAAATCTCCCTTCTTTCAGCTTTAAGACATTACCCTCTGCCCTATTACTACCTCCCCTGATGAAGTGTTCCTCCCAGCCTTCCTGTAGGTCCTTCCAAGCTCTGAAAAGCTTCCCCTGAGCCTTCCCCAGGCTGCACATCCCCAGCTCCCCATGCCTCTAGCTGTGGCTTTGCCCAGTGATGCTGAGTCCCACAGCCTCAGGCTCTGTGCTGGCATCTAAACTTCTCCAACGCTCACTGAAAAGACTTCAGTTTTTCCTTACAATCCAACATGCACGTTGAGTTAAATTCTAGTTACGCTCGGATCTCTCCCACCAGGGCTCACATTAGGCTCACATTGATTTTGTTGCATGGAGTGAACAACTCCACAAAGGAAATTTCTCACCAGCATGCGGGAATCTCCCTGCATTACTACAGTCCATGCTGAAACCACAGGTTTTATGGCATCTCCTTAACGCTATGAGGGCTTCAGAAAAGCAGTCTCACCCCCATCAGCAGAAGTATTAGCAGGAGAAATAGTAAGGTAATACAGAAACAGTGCATGTAGGTGTGATGGGCACTGCCAGCCTTGTGGCTTCTCCATCCCAAGGACACCTACCAGGCACCTTGGTTCGAGTCTGAGAGGCACTTCATCCCTTCTGGAGGGTTATGCCATTTGTATGGTTACAAATGCTCTTGGCTGCTCATGTCAGGTACTGTGTGCGACATGGAAGGTCTGGCACAAGCCCTGCACAGCCCTCTTTATGGTCAGCAATTCAATACACAGGTTGACCTCTTAAAAAAACAACACAAAAAACACCTATTTCTAGGTTTTTACTATCATTTTCCTCTAAGGAATGAGTTAACAATAGCGTGCTACAGAGAAGAACAATGCCAACAAATATATTTTCCAGCTGTACAAAGTGATAAATTCATGGACTGGAGTTTATAGCCAGCACAATAAGACACTGCTGACAGTCAGATCTCAACACAGGTATAAAAAGCAGGACAGGTCTCCTTGTGATGCGTGTAGGGAGAATAAAGCTATCTCACCTCACGCAAAAAGGCATTTTCTTCATCTGAATGTTTTTAATTTGCAGTTGATGTAGGGTCTTTTTCTCTGAGATTCTGAGCATGTGAACACAATTCAGGAAAATGTATGTAATTTTCAGAGAAACACTAATTACAGCTCAAGTGAACTCTGTGTATTCTGCAATGACTTCTCTCCCTACAAGAACACACTTCCCAAGCCTATGTTCTTAGTGTTAAATTTAATGTTAATAAGCATCTTAAATTGCACAATTTATGCTAATCTAAAAAATGTTTTGCCGAGACCGAGGCTGGTGGGGTTTCTTTACCTTGCAAATTGTTACACTTCTACATTAGTCATTTTTGATTCAACGCAGCGTGCGTGTCAAACTGTTTTAAAATGGTGTCTGGATACCTATTAATTTCCACAGGCTCTTTAATATTCTGCTATGTACTTTTTTTTTAAGTAGAGACGTTTTTGTAGTTGCTTTTCCCCTGTTCTCCACCGCCGCAGCAGCGATCCATCATTGTCTGTAGGAACGATGGAGAAAGAGAAGTCGGTTTAGATTGGGATTACAGTGCTGAGGGAGCAAAAGCACAGCCATAGGAAAATCAACACAGAGAATAAACACAGAACTCGGAAGAGCAGCAAACAACAGGAGCATGTACAGAAATGCCTTATCTATAGGAAAACAGTGTCACATTTGATTTCGTCTGCGCTCTCCCTCTGTGAAAGACTCCCTCAAACGCCGATGACGCCCTCTGTTTCCCTCTGATGGAAACTGGCAGGAGGCCACAGCTCTCAATAATAGCACAACAAGCATCTTTTCAAGCATCTGTTAAGCAGCCGGACCTCCTGGTCTGGAAATGTGTATGAGAGTGATGATGCTTATTCTGGGTGATATAATTAATTACGAGTACAGTCAGAGGCCCCCGAGCATTGCTATACGGAGCAGTGCAAGGAACCGGGCGCTGCTCGTGGTAAAGGCACTTCAGCCATGACAGGTGAGGCTCAGGGCACACTCATGACCTTTGGGGACCAAGCAGCTGCTGCCCCCAAAGCCTTTTCAGACGTGTTTAATAGGAAACATTTGAAAAAGAAAATTCCAACACAGTTTGAGTTTCTTGCACTTAAAGGAGGAAAAAAAAAACAATAATCAGAAGAACCTCATGGAAACCTCAAGGGCAGGCTGGATGGGGCCTGAGCAGCTAGTGCCTGATTGAGTGGTTGTCAGCTGAAGCTGGAGTGGGAACTGGGTGATCTTCGAGGTCCCTTCCAAGCCAAGCCATCCTATGACCCTATGAAATACTGTCCATCAAGGAAGCTAAAGGTCTGGAAAAAGTGCTGAAATGGGTGGCTTACTGAAATCTGCCCTGGGCTCCAACTCAGAGGAAGCTCATAAAAATCATTAGCAAGTTATGCAAATGAAAAATAACCTGTTGGTAAGGAAAGCAAAGCTTTACCACTGAGTCTGAAGCATTAATATGCTAAGCTCAGTGTCCCTCCATTTACGTTCTGCAGCTCTGCAATGCAGTTTGGGCTGCAAATATTTAAGTTCAACAACAGAAGTGCCAAACCGTGCAGTGAAAATCTGAGAGAATGGTCCTAACAATACAGATTCAACCCAAAATAGCAATGTTTCACCATCCATAAAATCTCTGCAAGTCTGGGATGGCACATGGGGAATTTGGGTGGCAATGAATCTTAGATGGTCAGCTTGGATTTTGAAAACCATCCATCACCACATCTCTGCACCAGGATGGCATGAAGGCTCAATGCAAAATGGGGCCATGCAGAGCCCCCGTCCCATGGGGGAGGTCAGCACGTGTCCACGCAATGCACTGGTTCAAAACCAGCTCTTTCCAATGTGAAACGAGCTATTTGATTCAGCAACTTTGCATTAAATTGTTGGAATACAGCACTGTCACCCTGGAAATAAATAAATAAAAGGGTCTATTGTTTGATAGAGGAGCCTAATTTACAGTAATTATTCATGTCTACAGAACGCGTATGACAAAACCAGGGGAAATTACAAACCCTCCTAATGGCCCCTCTCAGCAGCCGGTCAGTTCCCATACAAGAAACAAGTATTTATACCGAGCCACACGTCTCTGCATTAGCAAGAACAGGGCAATTGCAAGCCTGAAATTCAGTTTAGATCCGTGAAAAGTACAAAAGCAGAATGAAAGGAAATTGAAATATCGGAGTAGCTCGACCTCACAGCTCCCATAACCACATTAATGCTGAAAGCTGGAGATACAGGAAAACCCTCAGTGTTTCGGTGTTCCACCTCACACCTGCATGTACTCAGCCCTTTTTGCACAGCTATACATTGCATGTACTACAATTTATTGCTTCATCACAAGGCAGGGTGGAAAAATTGAAAAATGCCTTATTTGTTTTGTGTGGAGGGTGGTGAGCAATCAGAGCAGAGAAGTGAGCAGGGCTTAAGTGTGGTGACTTTCACGGCTGATCCTGCATATAAGTGAGTGCTTTTCACTGAATATAAATAAGTTGAGCAAAATGCAGGTAATTTATCAATGCAGTATCTCAAAGGACACATTAACAGTAAGCAAACAGCCAGAAAGATGTTCTGCATTTACTTAAAAATATCACACATTTTTTACTGCGAGAATACACCCAACTTAACCAAGAGATTTATGATGGGGAGGCAATGAGAAACTGGACAGGGCATCCTGCTCACTTCCAGCAATGCAACTAAAAGGCAGCAGGGGAAAGAGCTGCAGCTCTGCAGAACGTGCTGCCAACACAAAGACTGCATCCACCATCACCCTCACCTCTGAGGCACCACAGACACACATCTAACGTCACAGAGCTGGAAAAAACGATGTCTGCCACCCCTTCCACTGCTTTCAGATTGAGGATAAAATACTTTTTGAAAACAGCTCCAAAAGATATTCCAAAGTCCAACACAGTATGGCAACTTCCGATGGAACAAATAGGATGACTACTGTTAGGCACTAAAACTGCCATACATACACTTAAATCTAAAACAAGCTGTTACCTAGGCAAAAAGTCTCTTTGCTTACTTCACCTGATTATGTCCAGTATCCATACAAAACAACAGTGTAGTCAAAGAAAGCTTTCTAAAGAGAGGTGAGTATCCACCATGAGACAGCTGGCATCAAAGTTACTTCTTGCATGGGATGGCATCAAAGTTGGCTGTCTGCATGGGATGGATCCCAGGAAGGTCACAACAACTAACAGGAGAGTTGTCAAGAAGTGAGAAGCTGGACACTTCAACTAGTCAATGAAATAAGCCATTCTGCATTAAAAAATGTGTGTTTGGATATATGCATGTGTGTGTACAAATGACACACAGGTATTCATATAGGTGTGTAACAGAGAAACAACATCTGACTTGAGTTCGGAGACAATCCTGCTCCTCCCCAACACGAGCTATCCAATTTGTTACCTTCAGAGTCGGAGCACTGGAACAGGCTGCCCAGGGAGGTGGTGGAGTCTCCTTCTCTGGAGATGTTCAAGACCTGCCTGGATGCCAACCTGTGCGACCTGTTGTAGGGAACCTGCTTTGGCAGGGGGTTGGACTCAATGATCTCTGGAGGTCCCTTCCAACCCCTACAATTCTGTGATTCTGATTCTGTGATTCAGGAACAGGAGGACAATCTTTAGTCTGATTCATCCATGTTCACATTCCATTACTTCTCTGCCAACAAAGACACACATCACAGATATCAGTGCTGAAGAATAAGATATGCATTAAGACAAAACTGAATTTAAGGACATTCTACAGTCAGAAATTTGCAGTATCACCAGAGACATCTTCAGTAATCAAAAATGTCAATTAGAAAAAGTGGCTTAAGAACTGACCTTTGCATTGAGCTTCCCGCTGAAAATAAATTTGATTAAAAAACAAACAACTGCCTCCCAGCAAAGCTTTTGTGGTACTGCATGAGACTGATGAGAATCGACATGTATGCCTGTGGAAATTATCCTCTCAGTCATAAGCTAAGACTTAGAGAATGAGAATTACAGGCTTCTCAATGTTATTAAGGGACTGTAAGTTAACTTTCAGTGAGTAACTACAGGTCAACTTCCGAGAAGGAAAAACTACTGCCCATTAAAATCTGTTTTCTCAAACGATTTTGAAACTTGACCTAAATGTGTATTCATTTACTTACTTTCAGGAAAGTTACCACATGTTCCTCTCACAGGAATGGGGTATGCCAGCAGAGCAGCTCTGCAGCCCTTAAGCACAGGACAAACCAAGGCTTGTAAGAGATGATGGTAGGAAGAGCAGGAGCAGAGGTGGAACAGCAGAGCATCCTCACCAAGCAGGGAGACAACAGGCCTTCATGCATTTAGTGCCCAGTAATGAATTTCCACAGCAACAGGACAGACCACAGAGACAAAAGATGAGCCACTGCAAAATCCCCAAAGGTTCAAAGGGCACATCCACAAACCCACACACGTTCACCAGCAGCAGGACAACCCAGGAGATGGGATGTGGATCTCCCAGAGGACGCACCTCTTGTCCTTACCGTCACTGTAACCAAGCTTGGGCAGTTTCTTGGACAAGCACACCTCAGATCTTGTGAGTACACGAGTATGGCAACGAAAGTGGGAGAGACACTACTTTGGGTAACATTAAATAATCTTATTTTCCTGTATTTTCTCACATAGAGCTCTTTGATGTGAGCTGAGCTTTGCTGCAGTGTCACAAGAAATTCATACTGCGTTTGTATGTTCTGCTGTACCACCACTGGAGGATAAAGGAAGACAATATACTGTAGGAAAAATAACAGCCTTCGCAGGATTGTTCATTGCTTAGAGACTGTAACTGAATTAGGTTTTGGATTTGCTGAAGTGCATTTTTACAACACTTTGAGGAGGGTAATGATTTGTTCTGGCTGGGTTTTACATGAGTCGAAGCCTAGAAGCTGTTAGATTGAAAAAATGGTGACAATTTGGGCCTGAAAGTGAATCTGAGAGTCTGATTTTCAACCCCTTATCTCAGCTTGTATATTTGTAACACATGTATGAGATTTAAAGTTTGCAGTGCAAGGCCAATTTAAAACTGCAGCTCTTGTTCGAGAAGTGTTGTAGGGCCAAACCATAACACCTGCATGAGCACAGGAATTTGTAAAAGATGTGTGAAAACAAACACATTATCAGAAATACGGCTCATAACCATTCAATTAAAGGTCCATGTGAAAATCTCTTGTTGACTTCAGGATGCAAATGGAACAGAAAAGAGGAAAACTCACCAGAATCCCAACAGTCTTCAGCACAGTAACAATACAAGAATTTAAACTGATCTTCAATTAAACTAATGACTTACAGAGTTAATATTGTAGTACATTGTTGATCAACAGAAAGAATCCTTTTCAGCTTGTTTCTCTTGAAAGGAGATTATACCAGTCCCAAAACAAGTAGGGAAGTGAAGGACAATCTGTAGCAGTTAATTCTGATAGCTCTCTCATTGCAAGCAAAGCGTTTGATTGACCCAAAGTTCCATGATGTTTACAAGCAAAATTATAAGCACATAATTAACTATTTGAGCCACTCTTTATGAAAGGACAACCATTCTGCCTTTACATTACTGTTTCACTGCTGTGTAAAGCATGCTTCTGCCTGTTAACCTACAAAAAAAAGCAGAAGTCAGCACTTATAGCAGCCCTGCGCTGAGCACAATACTGAAATTCTGCAGGAAGACGGGAAAACACCAAGGAAATGTATTCAGTTTCTTAAGACAAATTTTTAAAATAGTATTTTATTTTTTTGAGTCAGTGGTATATTTAAAAACAATCTACCATAAGAGTATAAAGATTGCAGATAGTAAAAAACAGAAGTGTGATGACAATAAAAAACGCTACAGTATAGTTAGTTTCCTTCCTCCCTCCCAACGCCCCTCCCCATCACTGTCCAATATTTTTCAGAGGCCAATAATTGGAAAAAAATTAGCTTTTTTTTTTTTTTTTTTTTTTTAACACTTTCAGCAATTAAGAAATTAAAAATATGTAAGGCATTTCTTGTAGGTACATTAATTCATTATCACATGAAAAGCAGGCAGCATAAAAATTAAACATTCTAAAAACCATCGTATATACACATTCTGTACAGAATGATGGCACAAAGTGATTCCACCCAGTTCACCCTAATCCACATGAAATATTACACATTCAAATGAAAAAGAAGCTTTCCTCATCCTTGTACTGAGGTCTAGAATGACCACAAATCTACCTGTGTGCTTTGTTTCTTTTCCTATATGCTCGTGCCCACCCATGGCTAAGAGGCTGTCCTGGTTTACCAGCTGATGATGCAAAGAACAGCTAACTGAATGAAAATGTAAACGACTGGTTTTAAAAAGGCCATCAGCTCTCAGCTTATTCATGACACGGCAGAAATGAAGACGTATGACACAAATAAGCTGTGTCTGATTGCAGGGCCTGGAGATAACTGTTATTCGGGGAAATCCTACTGCAGCTTCTCATTATCACAAAGCCTAATCCAACGTGCATCAAATTCACTGTGAATATTGCCATTGATTCCTATATACACTGAGATTAAGTACAAAATACTCAGTTCATTTAAAACTCCACAGCTACCTAAATGCCTTAGTTACAAAATATTCAGCTCCTACCTTAATCTCCACAGCTACCTGCGTGCCTGAAGTTATGCGGAATAAGAACGAGGGAGGTTGAGGAAGAGGGTGCTGTCAGTTGGTGAATGCCTCCCGGGCTCAAGTAGAAATGCAGATTCCTTTCAAGTTATGGGAGGAAATATCCCCAGAAAGGGGGTTAATGTAGTGGTGCTTCCAAAACACTGCCAGAAGCAGATTCTTACCGAGTTAGAGTCATTGCACTAAACGTTAGATACTGCGTGCCTGAACGAGGTAAACATTATATACTTGAAAATACTTAGGGAAGTGAATTGTTACAGCTTTATCTTTGGAAAAGAAGGCTTCTTTCTTCACTGGACAATCCCCGAGTCAACAGATGTTTGCTTCCGAGTTGTCTTTGGAGGTGGAGGTGGGGGGGTCTTGCTGGGCAGCGGAGGAGGCAGGTGCTGGAAGAAACCGATTTTGAACAGACCACGTTATCAACCAGTGCATTTCAGAGACATGCCTTGGTTCATATAAAACTGAGCTGTACGACTGTTCATATATTAACATATATAAAATCCATAACGCTGTGATTTGTGAAAACTTCTCAGAACTTGGCTGCTATCAATACTGAATGTGTTTGGCCATTAGCTTAAAATCTACCTTGTACTTTTGACAATGAAAAATCTCTCAAAGGTTCATGATTAATTAGCTCGGTACTTCAGGAAAAATCTCTTGAAAGCATTGCACAAGTTTATAAATCCCCACTTAATATCATGATAGAATATTGATTTCTTGGTCTGTGTTGATTGTCCTCGACCCCTCCGCACCACAGAGCTCAAAAGTTATGGCGAACAAACAGCTTAATGATTTCTCCATTATTTTTGTATTTTGCACACTTAGAACCCAAATCATTCTTAAAAACATCTCACTTAAACTGATAAGGAATTTGCAGTTTGCTATTATAGCATCATATTTTAAATGTTCAAAATAGAAAACCAGACTGTTCAGTATTTAAAATCACTTCATACATTATACAACAGAACAAGAACACCCTCAGTACGACTCGCCGGCTAACCAAATAATAAAAGAAATCTTTACGGAAACTGAGACTGTTTTCATAAAGTTCTGTTATATACATGACAAGAAAAAATCTGTTTCAGAAGCAGCTTGAGAACACTGCAATTTGCTCACAGACTTTCACACACCTATTTCAACTTCATTTAATGGGCAAAATAGTTGGCGATATCCAACTCACTGTAAGAAACTGGAATGCTAGCAACGGATAAAACATATCAAAGTGCATAAGAAACAGACTTGTTCATATGATCATAGAATGGCTGGGATTGTAAGGGACCTCAAGGATCATCAAGCTCCAACCCCTGCTGCAGGCAGGGTCATCAACCTCCATATCTAATATTAGACCCAGGGCCCCATCCAACCTGGCCTTGAACACCTCCAGGGATGGATGGGGCATCCACAGCCTCTCTGGGCAGCTGTTCCAGCACCTCACCACTCTTATAGGAAAGAACTTCCTCCTGATATCCAACCTAAATCTTCCCTCCTTCAACTTAAAACCATTTCCCTTTGTCCTCCCATTATCTACCCTTATAAAGAGTTGACTCAGTTCCTTCAGAAGATACCCACAGCTGCTATCCCAAAAGCAGACTGGTTCTGGGTGATACCAGGACATCTCTCTTTTCTCTGTAGTGAGGCAGAATAAATACAGAGAGTCTCACAATGCCCCTGCCATGCACTGACTGTGAGTTGTCACAAAAGTGCAAGAGTGGATGGAAAGGAGTATCTTCAAGGTAAAAGAATGCCCTCTTCGAAGTCATCTTATAAGAAGCATGAAGTTACAAATCTAGAGCCACTGCCAGATAGGCATAGGTTAAATAGAAAGAGAAGCTTGCATACTGGCAGCCAAGACGACTGCACTTTTGTTGGAATATTTTTTTCTATCCTAATTGAAAGGAAATGTTTTCCAGTATTTTCTTGCAGGCAAACAGGGATCACAAACTGCTGCAAGGCAATTGTGCCCAAACTCTTTCCTTCCACATTGCCACCACCCAAAAGAGCAGCATGGAGCACATCAGGGTGCAGGCACACAACACAACAGTGTGCAGGCCATCTTTTTCTCCATTTCTGGGACCTCTACAGCGGTGGCACAGCCAACGCAACAAGGTGCACACTCTCACCTTCATCCCTGGATAGAAAATGCTTGCTTATCAGCATGGAGAGCAATCCGTTTCCATCTGCTACTGGATCATGACCAAGAGCAAGGAGCTCTCTGCATGTCACCTGCTACCTGGAACGTTGCATTTGCTGTCCCAAAGGATAAAAACATCCAAAGAGACTGCTTGCTTTGGGCTTTGCCTCCCTGCCGATCAAGGGAAACTTCCCACTCATCAACAAAGACAGGAATTAATCTATTTGGCCACGAAGACTTTTGTATTCACAGCCCAGTTGAAGTTTGCACTCTCTCTTTTGAAGAAACAACCAGATTATTAAAAGCAGAGTTGAGCCTCCAAAGGGCACTGTGCAGGGCAGGAATGCCCTGCTGAGTGAGGGTTTTGACGAGCAGACTCAAAGACATACACAATTTACTTCTGCCTTGCAGTGAGGAGTGGGCACAGAGCTCCCTGAGATAGAAAAGCAAGTAAACAGACTGACGTGAAGATCAAACCAAATAAGAGCATTATTTCAATTATTTCAGTAAAAGAAATACTGAACTTTTTTCTTTCTTTTCCTTGAAGGCATAATTCTGCTGCTGGTTTCACCATGGTGAGACCACGAAATATTTCCTCTACCTGGCCAAATATTCTTCTTACTCTGGTAGGTTAAGTTAACTTCTGAATTCCAGCTGAGATACCCTTTTTGAGTCTGACTGCTTATGCTATTTAACCTCACACATGTAATTGAGATCTGTGCATCTCAAAGGCCTTAAAGAAGTGCTCTGTTGGAACCGTGTATCCAGGCACTGGTTGTGGGCAAGCTGCATGACAATACTGATGGTCTGCGAAACATCAGCATGCAACATGCAAGAGCTCCCTGCAGAGAAGACAGTAATTTCAGAACCAAATAAACCAGATGCCCCTCTAAAATATATTACAAAACATAAAAATCTCCTCAGCCCTCTTTTTTACTTCCTTATTTATCACCAGAAAGAACTAACTTTGCTGATAGCATCATTTGTGAAAATCCATTTTGAATTTAACTAAGAGTATATTGGCAATAATTCTCAATTCAATTAGATCACAGGCATTTCTCAAACAAATGAGTTCTTCTTATTGATCACAGAACAATCAAATTATCCCTGAAAACTTGCTTCTGAAGAATATATACAAAGCAAATACAATGAGAGTAAGCTAAATATATATGCTATAAATAACAAGCACAAAGTCTACAAAAGCTCAGATTCTGCAAGCAAATTAGGCAGAAAGAAATAACAGAGATAGGTAGATAATTATTATAATTGAATTTACAATTTCCATTAGAAAGTAGGATAAATTTAGCACATGTTCATTTATATTATAAGCTACCAAGGAATATATTAAGTAGGACATTTAATGCTCATCAGGGCAACGTTTTGAGAAATTAGCACGACAAAACTTGCCAGGGTGGAATTGGTACACTCCAAGTGCCAATAGATGCTTTCTTTTACCCACTGCAGCCATAAATATCAGCACATTTTCCCTCTACCATGAATGCAGAACTCAGAAAGCCATTATTTGCCTCGTGAAGTTCATTGTGCCACGTTCCCACCTAGAAACCTTGAGATACAAAATGAAGTTTCCCTTGATTTCACATTTAATTAAGAACTGCTGTGCAGAGTTCACATTCATACTTCAGTTGTTAATTGTGAACCCTCCCCTTCCTAAAACATGCCTTTACTTTCTGACAGAGACTGCTAGCTCACGTTCAAACCTATTTCGGTCAGACTCCTTAGCTCACGTGTACCTCAGGGGAAACAGAAACCTTATGTAAAAGGCACATCTGCAACACAGAAACAAGCTGTTCCCAATGCTGAATCGCTCCCATTTGCTTGCTTTTTCTTCCAGTTACAGGGAAAGATTGGGCTTAAAAACATTTGTCTCCATTCTCCGACAGAAACTGAGAGCATTACACTACATGTCCTGAATGCCGTAAGAATCAATTAAGGAAGATGAAAATATGTATATATATATTGTACTGTGAAAAAGCAATGTACGATATATGAATGTGTCTTTTTTTTCTTTTCAATCAGAAAATATTGTTATAAAACCAATAAAGAAGATTTGAGTCTCACGGACAGTCCTTGCAGTGCTGTGAGAGAAGTTGCCTCCTGCCTAACACTTTTGCTTTGAAATCAAATGGCCATCACTATTGATGAGCTATGAAAAGCAACCGAAGACACTTTTACTTCGAAGGAATAAAAGACCTAATCGGGCCATAAGCACAAACAAGATGTAAATAGGCAACAGGGGGCTGTGCAAACACTTTCAAATACTGATTTCCAAACAGTTCCTTCAAGCTGACATCGCTGCATACAGCATGGAGCTGAGCCACCTGACAGCAGCAACATGCTTATTTAACATCTGCAATGGGAAGTAACACAGTGTAAGCTCTTGCAGGAATGACACTCCCATTCTAAAAGAAAGAGTAATAATGTGCTAGCTGAGAGAGAATCAACATTAACTCCGCTAATTTAAACTGAATTATAGACAGTTTAAGTTAATTGACTGTTTGACTCCGAGAGCAAACTTCTGTAGAAAATACCACAGGTAACAATGTAAAATGGCTGCTCACACTCTGCTGTCGTATTTCATCTTTTGCTGTTTCATTTGACCTTCAATCACTGCTGTAGCCCACCTGTGATGGAGAAAGCAACTCACAGAATCATAGAATGGCCTGGGTTGAAAAAGACCACAGTGCTCATCTGGTTTCAGCCCCCTGCTGTGTGCAGGGTTGCCAACCACCAGACCAGGCTGCCCAGAGCCACATCCAGCCTGGCCTTGAAAGCATCCAAGAGTCCCTCTGCAGACGGAGGCCCTGCCACCTGCTGAGCATCCCTTCCTTGGTGCACATCACTCACAGCAGGCTACATGGAACTGAAGCAGCCATGTGGGCTCCTCATGCTGCTTTGCTTGGCAGGACCCTGCCAGGACCCCCCCGCTGGGGACATGGGGCTCTGTGCCCCTGGTGTTAAAGCACGGGGAACACAATCCATACTCTGTGAAATCACACCTGTGTGTGTGGGGTCTGTTGGTACTGCAGACCATGTCAGCTAACATGATTTTGAAAAGCATTGTTTATTTATTCTAGTCCTTACACAGAAAGACTTCAAGAGTTATGAGCAATACTCCCAGAATTAGGTTCAGGATCCAGACTGAAACAATATATCTTAGTGAAGGCCTGGGCCCTGGGAGAGCTGTAAAGCAACGCACTGCCTATTGGCCAGCGTAAAACTGCAGCTTGATCCCAGGTAATGCTGATGGCAGAGATGTGGCCACCGCTGAACCAAAATCAAGGGTGCTGCTTAGGGACACATCACAGGCTCTGTGCCTCCAGGCAGACAGCAGAACAACACATTTTTCACTCAAAATCCTGTAACAAGCAGTGGCACTGCATTGATTTTGAGACTTATTACCAAGTGACTCCTGCCTTGGCAAGAGCTTAACCCATCACACTCCAGCCTATCCCACTGGAGGATGGGCACGAAATGGTCCTCATCTCCAGCAGCCAAAAGTAACCATCAGATGGCAAGTCAAAACTGACTTTTTCTTCTTTTGTGAGCGCATAAGATTATCTTGTAAGAAAAATAACTTTTGGGTATCCATGGGTATAGTCTGATATACTTCTATGCATCATCTTCTATCCACCACAATCTGACAGCAACAGAACAAGTGAGAATGGCCTTAAACTAAAAGAGGAGAGACTTCAGTTAAATGTTAGGGAGAAACTCTTTACTCAGAAGGCAGTGTGGCCCTGGAACAGGCTGCCTAGAGAAGTGTGGGTGCCCCATCCCTACAGGAGCTCAAGGCCAGGCTGGATGGATGGGCAGCCTGGATGGATGGGCAGCCTGATGTAGCTGTTGGGACTCACTCTGTGAGTCCGTGATTCATTCTATGACTCTGTGATCACAGAATGAGAGAATGGCTTGGGTTGGAAGGGACCTTAACAATCATCCAGTTTCAATCCCAGCAATGGGTCTCACACTAGAGCAAGTCACCCAAAGCTCCATCCAGACTGACCTTCAGCTCTGACGAGGATAGAGAATCCCGTGCTTCCATAGACAGCCCATCCCAGTGCCTTACCACCCTCATAGTCAAGAATTTATTCCTAAGATCAATTCTAAATCTAAATCATGGAAAGGCTTTGGTCCCAGTGTCTGTTACTTTCACTCTTTCCAACTTCTCCAAAGGAGAATGCTAGCAGCTGCCCTCCCACTGCGCTGGGTCCAATTCCTGGCCCACCTTTAACCAGCATTGGGATTCCCAGGTGGGACTCGAGTTGCCCTGCAGTCTGCACCAGCCCCTGCTGCCCTGAGCAATCAAGCAAGAGGGAAGCATTTAGGAAAGAAAGAGGGGACCTCTCAGAAAGCTGACGGCAACCTCCTGAGATTCACATCAATGAAGAAATGGTAACAAACGGTGAAGCATCTGCTTCCGAACTGCCTGATGCCCTCACAGCTTCAGCTGGTTTTCCAGCCTCAGCCTTTGTCCACACTGTGCTTAATGCTGTCACTGTCAGCCCCACTCAGCCTGTTTGGGTTCCCTCTGCACGCACCATTGCGACCCTCCTCACCACATCCTCCATCTACTGCTGGGCTGATGGAGGTCATCCTGTCAAACCACCAGCTGATGCTCAGTATGTGTTACAGCTGCTATTACAAATGGAAGAGCTGCTCTGTCTGTTTTCTTTGAGTTTCCCTTTTTGCTGTGAATACTAAGTAGGCAGTTGATTTATATGCAAGGGTATGGATGAACCCGTGAAGAATGAGAAGTGCCTAGAGGAATCCCTTGATGTAATAATAATCCTTGCAGGAGTTGCAGGCTTCTTTTTTATGTTCCCATGTATTATTAAGAACATTTTTAGCAGAACAAATGATACAGTGCAAGAAAATGTATATAAGGGTATCATAGTTAACAATGAATAATAGGACAATCTGATAATTATAATTAGATGATTACTGGGATAAAAGACTTAAATAGACTAAGCTAAGAGTAGACCCCAAATAATCCAAGATTACAATCTCAGGCATTAAGTGACACTCTTGCCTGAAGTTTCAAGTATTGATGCATTTATCAATGCACGTTTCAGTTCACTAAAGTGCTTTTTTTTTTGTTTCTCCTAATGGACTGCAAGGCATCTATGGCAAACCACGTAATAATTTCTTATGCAAAGAAAGAAATCCAATTCAAATGCTGCTGATATAATCTTATCTACCACTTTTTTTTTGGTTTGTTTTGTTTTTTACTAATTTTTCTTCACTGATAAAAATGAGTCTAGTTTTAAAGACCATCAGTTTACTGGGCAGAGAATCGTAACGTTATGGAGTACGTAGCTATATGAAACACAAGGCATTGAGAACTGCCCAGTGGGATTTAATCACAGCAGCTATAAGAATTTAGTCCTCTGGTCTTTCAAGTCCAGCACTACTTGTTTTCTTCATGTTCTTTACAGTTTCTGCCCTATAAGCTTGATGAAATAAACGTGCAGAGTAAAACAGACCTAGAAACTTCTTCTAAAATTAATTCTAGCACTATTACCTGTCCCTTTGTGACAAATGTGCTTTAGATTCATTTTCCAGACTTCGAAACTCTGTGTGAGCAGCACAACAGAATGGCATCTGCCAACAGTACTGCAAATATCTACCACTTCTTCACTGCACAAAAACCCTTCCAAATAGCCTTGCAAGAAAAGGAAAAGAACCCAGCCACTGGGATTTTATTTCCAATGTGTATTTTATCATCTCACTGTATCATCTTTCCGATTGAGAACTGAACTTAAGTTTACAACCCTGAGCTACTACCATGACCTGAAACCTACCAGTATATCCCACAAAACGTATATACCTCGAAATGGGTACTCCAAAACTCATAAAGGAAGTTTAACCAATCTGAAAGCTTATCTGAATTTCTTAAGTTTCTTCATGAAGATTGATTCCTCAGACAAAAATCCTGTACATTCCATAATTTTCCACTTAGAGGTCTGTACCCAGGTTAAGCAATAGGTGGACCCTGATAGAGAAGCCAGTGAAATGGGCACGAGGGAGAGCTTGGCATTATGCAAGAGAAGACAGAACTAGAGGGATAACACTGCTTACATTCCTGATGTCACTTCTATGCTTGTTTTTTCCCCATTTAGCCTGAAAATACTAAATTCCTGCTAGTACACAGAGTTTTAAACACGGAAAAAGCCAGACTTGTGTACTGTGATGCACTGTGACACTTTCTGTTACACAGAAAAGAGACTGGATTATTTCTAAAAGCTTCCAGGATGCAGGAAAACTACGTTGAGAAAGCATATTTTGTTCAGAAAGCTGAGAACCACACTCACGATGAAGAACGTTTCTGAGCTCTTTCCTCAAAGGGAGAGTGCATGTTTGCCTCTAGGAAACAAGTGGCAATTGAATGCTGACAAAACACAACTCCAAAAGGGAAAGACGTCAGGTACATATTTTATTTCCATCTCTGAGACAGGATTGAAAGGCTATAAAAACTAATATGCTGCTGAGACTATATCCTGTCAGTTTAAGCTCCCTTACCAACATATCTAAGGACATTTTGCTGAATCTTCTCTAGCAGAATGCACCCAACCTTGCTTCAAATCAGCCCCAATGAGCAACACTGCTCCTTCCTACTCCAGCTGTTTGCAGCTGCAGAAACTGTTGGCGCTGCTGACGTCTATCCACGGAGTTACACTTTGTGAGCTGATAGAAGAAAGAAAGCAAAGAGAATGGCAGAAAATCATTGTCTCTGTGACTCACCCTCTGATGAGCAGGGGGGGATGTTGTCGGACTGATCAAGTCTTGACTTTCCATGAGATTCCCATAGTCGGCCATGCTTCCTTTGAGAGGCAGAGGAGGAGGGATGTCAGCCAGGTCAGCACCAGACATGCCATTCAGCTCCAGATCTGCAAAAATCACCATTTAGTTAACTTCTCAATAACTGTGCAGACTCCAAAGATCCAACTACACCTATTCTTATAGCACTGATAAAAGGAAAATGAAGTTTTGGATGTCCTGTCCCTGGAGACTCTCAAGGCAAGGCTGAATCAGGCCCTGGGCAGTCTGATTTAGCTCTGGTGTCCCTGTTCATTGCAGGGAGTTGGACTAGGTGGCCTTCCAAGGTCTCTTCAACTCTATGGACTCTTGGATGGAGCCTTGGGCATCCTGGTCCAGTATTAAATGTGGAGGTTGGTGGCCCTGCATGTGGCAGGGAGGTTGGAGATTCATGATCCTTGAGGTCCCTTCCAACCCTGGCCATTCTGTGATTCTGTGATAATGCTGCACAGGCAACATCTTCCTCTGCTCTTTGTTGCCTCTACAATTATCTTCAGTTCGTGAAATTAGGGATTTCAAATGTAAAAAGAACAAGTGAACCAAGCGCCTTAAAAGGGGGATGTATGCAGTGTGGAGTCAGGTTGGGCTAATTTTTAGGGTACACTCAAAATACTTAAACAATTCCCTCTTTTTAACAAAAAATGACAACGCATTTCCATTCAGATGTCACACTAAAATATACATAACTTGGCAAATATAACTTTCTCAGCTGTAAGCTCTGCACTTACACATTTTATTTGAATTAACAACAGAAGTTTGGTAAGTGCAGTGAAAGAATAATTGAGCTAAGCTTTATTTACTTTCCAACAGTAAAATAAAAGCTTCTTGTTAACAAAATGCACAAATGAAAGCCTGTAATTAACTACATCTCTCTCAAAAAAATTCAAACTCCAGGTAACTATAATAAATGAGCAGTCATTAGTTGCTGAGTAAATAAACGCACGCAAGAAAAGGCACAGAGCATTTATTAGTACTGTTTGCTGGGTAGAAAATTCCCTTTTCTTAGCAGATAAATCCTAGCAGGTACGTGCTGCTGTAAAGGGGAACAGCCTGAGGGATGATAAAGTTTATTGAAGCCTGAGTGATACATATGTTCCTATGTAGAAATCCACCCACGGTGTATTCCAGGGTAATTCAGTCATTTGAACGCAGGCAAAACCCGCTGCGAGCTGAGAGAGATAAGAAACTTTATTTATTTTTTGGTCAATTAGGGCGAGCGTTTTCATTTGAGGGATGAAGAAAATATTATTCTTATTTTACTGGAATGATTTGTAAAACCACTGGAGGACGGTGGTATTCAGATATTTTTATCGCAAGATTTCTATCGATACCTTGTAAGAAGTGCCCTTTTATTATTCTCTAACACGGCTTCTCACCAAGACAATTTAACAGTAAGGCTGTATTGATTTGTCACTGAAAACTGTAATTTTCACCCTTCCTTTCACTCAGACTTTCACCACATCAGGAACAAGAATATTTTCCATCCTGGGACTTCAAACTTTCAGAGGTTTCTCCCACATCAGTGGTGTTCATCCTACATTTCTCATCTCTTTTTCCACTGCTTCTGTTTCTCATCCTTCTTTTCCTACACAGCTGATTTCTCCACTCCTCAGCCATTCCAGTATTAATAATACTTTCTTTTATACACATGCACCAGACTCTACTTTGACTCACTCACATCACCAGAACAGAACTGCATGACAACACAGCTTATTTCTATCGACATGTTGATGCTGCCAATGAACTTTCCCAATCACTTTGCATGCACTTCCCAGCCACGCTGTGTGTCAGATCACAGACTTTTAAGGACATACAGACATACACAGACATACACCTCACAGAAAAAAAGGCTCCTCGACTGTGCTATGTCTCATCTACAGCCCCACATGTATGTACATATGTACACACGTACTTCTTTGTGCTTTTTTCCCCCCGTGCCTTTTAGGATAGCACTGGGAGATGTTTCAAAAATGGCATTTTCTTTAGAGTTGTAACTTTACCAGAACCTCAGATTCTGGCTCACAGAGGGAATCTTTCCTTGGGCATGTACTGTAAACAAGTCATGTTTCTAGTCTCCCTGGGAGGAGACTGAACATCACCATAACCACATGCTGTTACCCACAGACCACTCTTCCATTCTGTTAGTAGCCAGATTTAACTGCTCTGAATAGTTCGTCTCGAAATCTCACACGATGCTATGGTGTCTGCTAACTTCATCTCTAGCAATGCATGAAGACTAATGGGTGCTACCAAGAGGATGTAAGACTAATTTTGTTAGGTGCTCAATCAACCCTTTCCTTCACAGGGCAAAATACTCTTCCAGATCTTTTCCATTTGGAAGACCCATGGAAAGACAAGTGAGCAATGCTTTCATAAGCTGCAGAGGAAATAACACTTTTTACTTGGGTAGGTAGTGATAAGACAAGGGGAGATGGTTTTAAGCTCAAGGAGAGTTTAGATTGGATATCAGGGGGAAATTCTTTACTATGAGAGTGGTGAGGTGCTGGAACAGCTGTCCAGAGAGGCTGTGTATGTCCCATCTCTGGAGGTGTTCAAGGCCAGGTTGGATGAAGCCCTGGGCAAACCAGTCTAGTGCCAGATCTAGAGCTGGTAGCCCTGCCTGTGGCAGGGGACTTGGAACTTGATGATCCTTGGTGTCTCTTCCAACCCAAGCCATTCTATGATTCTACGATCCTATGAAAATAAAAATAGTGTGAGGAGCTAACTTCTCACACAGTTTAATGAAATCCAGCAGTCACCTAGCCTACTGCAGGAAAAAAGCACTGAACACAAACATCACTATTTTTCACTGTTAAGCTTTAAGAGGTCTCTTTGCTCAAAACCTGTTAATTCTCCTTCTACAACTTCTTACCCATCCTTTCTGTTTTGCTCTCATCATTCAAGGCATTTCATCGGACTGCTACAGTCTGAATATTTATTCTTTACTGGACAATTGCCACTGAGAATCTCTTTGAGCTGGCAGGAGATCAGCTGCATGACTTCTTTTCATCTTAACCTAATGACCAAATTTTACACTCCATTCTCCTAAACTGCCTGCTAACAAGCAAGCAATATTACTTAGCAACCCATTAACTGCTTTTAGCCAATTTGTGCACCCAAGTAACTTTTTTATCCTGGGAATTCCACAGAATTTCATCGCTGTAACTCCTCAGGCAGCTATGGACAAGTCTCACGTACTCAGCAGTAACTAAACTTATTTTATGTAATGCATCTAAAACTCAAATAAATAGATGCAAACATTCTCAAACGCACACAAAAGTTCCAGATACTGTTTTAAAAAAAGAGATTAAGTTGGCTTTAATAAATTATGTATAAAAAGAAATGATCTCATCCCAAGAATTTTTATTTTTTTTTGCAGGAATGTATGTACTTTAATTGTCTGCATTTTCTGTTTTTAGTTTGCCAATAGTTTTATAGTTTTCAGCTATCAATGATAGAAAGAAAGGAGAACTATGCAAACGGCTGCTTGGGGTGTTTGGCTAAGCAAAGGTTGCACGGACTTCCATTTGCTTATTCCTCTTTCACAATATCTTTGTGACCAACAGTTTCAAATCATTTAAACAAAGCCAGGTGCCATTTAGAAGGCAGTTCTGTTGCTACAGGTGTGTGGAACAAACACATTCCCTGCTCACAGGACATCCATCCGCAATTGGCAACAAGAACTTTCCAAAACATTTCTTATTTAAGAGAAAAGGATTTAAGTGTCAGAAAAGCAAGTAAGACAAAATAATCTTCACTGAGTAAGAATCTTTTTCTTCTTTTCATCTATTCTCCTCTTTGCTAACATTTAGCCTGCTGCACTGGGATTTGGGTACGCATACCAAAAAGATAATTCATTTTTCACAGGCCAGCAAAAGAAAACTCTGAGACTCAGTTTTTGGAGAACAACACTATGAAAGCAATATGTGTTACATTACACTCAGATTTGCCACAGGGTTTCCTGAGTGTGGAAGCTAACGTATAATCTTTTACAGAAAACCTAAGTGATAGACGTCAATGTCAAACAAAACCCAAACCAAACATTAGAAAAGACCTTTATTTCTTTTGGCTTCCAGTTACTAAATAGTAAATAAATGCTCCTTAAAGGTACAATTATATCAGAAGGCTATTTTTCTGATTTTAATGCTATAAAATATCAAAAATCCAATATAGAATTGAGTTCAACACTGATTTCTGACAATTACTAAAGACACAAGTGATTTTTAATTATTATTTGAAAGTGAAAAGAAACATTATCAGTGCAATCATTTTTCTTTCATAAAATGCTTAAATAACTTTTGTTGGCAGCGAATGCAAGGAACAAGAGGGTAAGAGCTAAGCTGTCCTTGCTCCTGCCTGCTACGTTCCATGGTGATGGCAAAAAGAGTAACTGGAAGAACTCAGCCCCAGGCGCGATGCTCAATGTGATGCTCAGGAAACGCAATTCCCTAAGGGCAGTTATTGTGCAAGAAAATACTCCAGGAAAATAAAATTTAATGAAAGACTTACTGGACTGTATGCTGAAAGAGAGTTTTGTCCGTGGAGTTATGGGAGGTGGTGTCACTTGGGAGCTGCAAGGCGAAGGGGAGACGGAGAAACGCCTTTCGCTTGACATGACGTTGAGGACCTGGCTTTTTGGTCTCTGTGGTCTCAGCGGGCTGATCTGCAGAGGGACAAAAAATGAAAACCCCAATAGTTTCCCTGCAGCACGGCACACATACAGGCACGCACTTGCCAGTAACACCACAGCTCATCAGCGTTAGGCAGAAAGGAACACATAGCGTTACTGAGCAGCAGACTGTGATAGCTGCATTCGGCCACTGCTTCCTACACAGTAACACAGCAATGGAAACGTGCAATATTTCTGATTTAATGCAGTATTTTAGAGCTCCAAATGCTCTTCCCATCTCCCCAGGTATCATAATGAGGCTCAATGCATGCCCCTTCCTGGAGCCTGGCATATCTTTCTGAAGTAAAGATCCAACTCCCAGTATACTTGCTTGACATGTTACAGGTAAGTAAGCCTACATACTGACACACATGATCATTCACAATCTCTTCTTTCTCCTCACATGGCTCTACTTTCCATTAAAACCTCTCTCCCTAATAGTTTGCATGCACAGATTCTCCTGAGGAAGACATCATCCATCCAGAAGCAGTCTTTTTATTGTGCAGGTTTGTGCTTATATTTCATCCCCTGGAACATCCCTATTATTTCATTTCACAAACCATTTACATTTTCCCATCAGAAGCCCTAAAACGATACCTGTAGCCTTACCTCGTATTTTTATTACAGTGATTTCTTTTAATCCTGAGCTCTACTCTTTCCTACCCATCCACTGGCCCAGTATTTTCAGTTATCACAGTGAGGAAAGGAACACTTTTCAGGAGACCACAGAAAATGAAGCAGAAGCTTGAAGTTAAGGTGGGAAGTATGGCCAACCAAGTACGGTGCAGCATTAAGGCAAAATGGAAACTGCAGGCAGAAACTCATTCTTTTTGAATGATTTTGTCATTCCACCCATGACAACAGTGACGGAGAAGAACACTGCAGTACTTCTTTCTGTTTTCAGAAAACAAACCCTAGAAGGGCTAGCACAAAAGGCTGTCACTAGAACCCTTCTGAGAGAAGTGAGCAGAAACATGCAACTTTTATCATGAAGACCTCAAATCGACCTTTCAGAAGTTTCCTGATACTAAAATTCAACTCCCAAAGAATCCAAAGGTTTCTTTCAAGATCTTTTCAAGTGTATTTTTAGCAGAATGAATAAGCATGGTAATTGCTTTCTCAGAAGTATAAAATTATAGAAAAGCAACTTAGAAAAATGTACTAGCTACTCAGGAAACCTGCAATACAAGCATCAAGAAAAATAAAATATAATACAGCAAAACACAAAATCAAGTTTACAGGTTAACTTGCTTTATGTCTATGGTGAGGTGCTGCAACAGCTGCCCAGAGAGGCTGTGATGTCCTGTCCATCCCTGGAGGTGTTCAAGGCCAGGTTGGATGGGGCCCTGAGCAGCCTGGGCTGCTATGAAATGTGGAGGTTGGTGGCCCTGCATGTGGTGAGAGGTTGGAGCTTCATTATCCTTCCAACCCAAGCCATTCTGTGATTCTATGACACTTCTCTAAAATAAATTTTAACTTGTATGTGACTGACCAGCTTGGCTCTCCAAGGTTCACAGTTCCGCTAGGCAATACGAACTCATTGGAGACAACTAATCCCTAATGAACCCATTGCTATTTCTTTCTTTTCTTTTTATTTTCTTCAGTCTAACAAAAGCAAGATCAATGGTGAGCAATGTTAGATGTCACTAAATCAATAAAGGTATAGGCCATTATTCTGATTACAAACATAAGCTTTCAAGTGGTCTGTTAAATACCTGACTTCAGTGTTATATTTGCTATCAGCCCGCAGAATCAAAGAACTAACAAAGAGAATTTATGTTAAAGAAGTTCATGTGATACTTAAAAGAAGATATAAATCTCTAGAAAACTATAAAGACAGTACTGATGATCTTCACATACCAAAGGCGTTTAATTTATCTTCTGATAAGATCAGAGTACTACAAGATCTCTGTAATTAGGGTTTGGGTTTTGATCAGTCAAAAAATTCATTCCAAGTACAGAGAATTTGAAAAAAAGTATTTAAGCCACATGACTAGACAAAACGGCTCCAAATGCTGCTTTTTTAAGTACGAGCTCGATGAGGCAATTCTGCACAGTTGTATAATCTTCTTATGCTCTTCCTTGAAGATTCATTTAACTGCAAAAAAAATAGTTCCTACATAAGAAGGTCCACCGTAGTGATAGGAATACTCATGGCATCAGACAGCTCCATGCTGAAGAGAGCAGCTGATTGTTTTGATGAATTCCACATCCAAATCCACGACAGGTTCTCATTTATTCTGCTTCAGCTGTGTCAGTACTGAATGCAGTTTTCCAGGTGGATATGCATCCTTCAGCATCACCCCGAGCTATCTTACATCACCCATCACTTGATGATGGCAATGTTGGGTGACACGTGGGAAGAGCCCTGCTGAACTCAGCACATGGGGTGACTGCTGAGCCTCCTCCTCTGCTGCAGGAGAAATAAGGGTTTTGTGTGAGCTGGCGCTGAGAAATCCAGCTGGCTGGAATTCTTCTCCCCATGTGCAAGGGAACTGCACAAAGCACAGCTCACTGAAGTACAACAATGGGAAATTTGAGGTCTTACACATAAAAGGTAATGATATCCCCTCTATACTATTAATAGGGGACATCTCTCTCCTGAGTGCAATTTTAACAGCAGACAAATTTTATCTTTAAGCTACTTAACATTGCCTTTCAAAAATTCCTGAAGACAGCAATGGGAATTGTCCAATCACTGTAACTAATCTCAAAAGAGAGTTTCTTCTGTCTCCCACTCTAGAGAAAATGAGCCTCATTGACACCCATGAAAATTTGATGTGGTCATTTTGGAACCCTTCTCATCTGCAGATACTTAAAGAGTAACATGAACTCTGGTGCACATTATTGGTCTGTGGATTTCAAGAAACTCGAAGTGACTGTGAGTAACTAATTATGGCATCTAATTTCCCTTCATCTTTATAACCAGGGGAAAACTGCATACAGTCATGCACTGAAAATTCTTGACTAGAGAAGGAGAGGAAAACTCATATTGGACTTTGCCCATTTTTTTCCCTCAGATGACAAACTGGAGCGTGCCTAGAAGGGCTACCATGCTCCCCTTCCCAGTTTTTAAGATCTTCTCTGCCTCCAACAGACACCGGACCAGGAACACTGCATTCCTTTCCTTTCATGATGCTGAAGTTTAGTGATTACGAAGGTCCTTGTAACATTTGCAACATGGCCAATGAAGAGTTAAAATGAGTATGGATGCATACAGGAATATGAATTCTAAGAGGTAGGAGGGATAAGCTTCATTCACTGAAACTGGCAGTGAGTGGCAGTAGTTAGAAGATGTAAGAGGACAAGTGTCTGTGTGAAGCAAGGAGTCTTGCTCAGTGAGCCTTGTAAGATCCTTCCAACTCAGGATATTCTATGATCCTAAGTAAATGAATGTGCCCTTGGTGAACAGAGGCTGGTTACTTCCAGCTACCTTCTTGTCTTTCATGTGCTTGGAAATGGCTTCCAAGAGGGATGCTCTGTGGCACGGGTCTGAGATTTTTTCAGAGATGACAGTGATCTTGCAGTGACATCAGCTGGCTTTTTCACCATCCTTGGATGCCTCCCATCTGGTCTCTTGGATCTGTGCACATCCAACTGAACTGTTTCAAAATTAAACTTTCTTCTGTTGTGGCTTGAGATCTTCTCCCACAACCTCTGCATGTCTGTTCAGGGATCTGGGGGGAGCAAGTGCTCTGCTGCTGCAATCACAGAATGGCTTGGGTTGGAAGGGACATCAAGGATCATCAATCTCCAACCCCCCACCACAGGCAGGGCCAGCAACCTCCACATTTCATAGCAGCCCAGGCTGCCCAGGGCCCCATCCAACCTGGCTTTGAACACCTCCAGGGATGGACGGGGCATCACAGCCTCTCTGGGCAGCTGTTCCAGCACCTCAACGCTCTCATAGGAAAGAACTTCCTCCTGATATCCAACCTAAATCTTCCCTCCTTCAACTTAAAACCATTTCCCCTTGTCCTGCCATTATCTACCCTTGTAAAGAGCTGACTACCTGCTAATGTCCAGGTTTAGTCAAAATATGCTTACATCCAATGTGCCTAATATCTCCAGAGTAGAACTCATTGTGTCAAAAAGACTTATGGAAACTGATGCAAAATTTATTTGCTCTCTGAAAACAATACTCATCTGGCTGGCAATGCTAGCAGCAATACCCATTTAAACAAAAGGACCGATGCAGAATTTACAGAAGTCAATGGGAAAATTGTCACTGACTTCAAGGAGGTTTGGGTGGAAAGCCTATGGGATTCCACGGGTTTTTATGAAGTTCTGCTAAGCTAGTAGAGGGCCTATGGCCATATCAAACAGAATCAGACTGTAATCTTCTACGATGTCAAGAAATGTATCTGAGAGATGAGATCATCTCTGGATGAAAAAGCAAGAATAAACCCAGAAAATACAGGAGCTGACTGAGTTTATAAGCAACAATGAGCTACAAAAACCAAGCAGACAGACTCAGAGGATCCAGTATTCATGGGCAGCAAGAAAGCGTTCCCAAAGTCCAGTGTAAATAACAGAGCCCCCCAACGAAAGACTCTGAGGAATCAGAAGTTGGCTCTACAATCCACGTGCAAGTCTTTAAAAGAGCGTAACATTCATTTCTCGAGGGCACGTTTTAAACTACTGGCCTCCAAAGAGGTGTCCAGGCAGAGATCCGGAGGTTACGGGTAGCTCATGAAACCTCCGCTCCAGCTTAGAGCAGACTTGCTTTCCATTTCAGAACTGAAACTTCTAAAGTTACCTGAGCCTTCAGGACAGTTTCAGTGAATTAAATATACGCCAAGAAGAGAGGGCTTAAAAGAGATATGTCCTGTAGTTAATATACTTTACACAGCTACCGGTGGAACTGCTTACGATTTTCTGCTCAAAACAGCCTTTCAAGAGCACGAAATTCCATGCACGAAATGACCTTGTAACATTTCCACCAAAAACCATCTTGCAGTGGTTGGCTGAAATATGAGAAAACCCATCACAATCTGCTGGAAAACATAAATTCAAAAGGCTGCTAAGATGGTAGCATTATTTGACTTCAGACACACCTCCTTTCCTTTAACCAAATGATCATATGTAGCTTTTGGGAAGATTTTCATAAAGGATACCATGATTTTTTTTACTCTGTAAATAAACTCTGTATGCTTGATTCATTATCAAATACATTAACCACACAGCACATTCCATTAGAGTTATTTTTTGTTTAAACATTAAAACTAAATTAAAACTAGATTGCAAATATCAGCATTTTAACTTAAAACCAGAAAGAACACTGCTCAGTACTGGGCAAAGCATTATGTGTTCAAGTTACCGTTTCTGAGAGGATCACTGCTTCAGACTGCTGCAGAGAAATATCAGTAGACTTAAATTCTTTATCAAATATTTCCTGATGCTTGCTGTTTCTTTTCTCCTTCTTCTTTTCTTTCTTGTCTTTATCTAGGTCATCCTTGTCCAATTTATCTTGAGATCTGGAATGCATCTTCTTTGGCAGGAGGGGCTCAAGCACAAACCTAAGGAAAATTAGCAGCTTAGATCAATAAAACGCTCTTTACAAAAAGCCTCATTTTAATTTTCATAGTCCCAGCAGTCTCACTTTGGTTAAAGATGGTTCCCTAATCCAGTAAACCTCAGCTGAGAGAAAAGGTGTGGGCAGAAGGTCAGAACAATCAGAACCGCCTGCGTTTACAACGGACCGCAGAGCTGCTCCAGGACCAGTAACACCAATTTCCCTGCCCTGTGGTGTATCTCCTATTTTACAGGGACACAAACTCCTGAGTTCCTCTGTATGAGGCTTATATGAAAATGAGCTTCTAATTCAGCACAGCCATGGCATGCATGGTGGCACGGAGACCAGCACCGTGCAAGGAAGGGTGGAAAGACCACTCTCCCTACCCGAGCTCCTAGGGCAGTCTGCATGTTTACAAATAGCATCAAGGATTTATTTCACTTTTGTTTTTTTTTTTAAAGCATTTAAATTTAAATTAAATATAAATTAAAAAAAAAATCAAAATTTTTAAAAGTACAGATTTATTTAAAAGTAGGCAAGTCCTCAAATTCCTCCTAGGCATTTTGTTGTGGTTCTTAGAGATATTTTTATTCCCTAGAAGAAGGTTAACATTTGAGACACTGTTTTGCAGTGATGTAGTGAGAACATGCACAACACAAAAAGCTTTCTAATGCCCGTAACTCATCCAAATTACAGTCTGTTTTCATGGAAGAGCAAAAAGCATCACACCATTCACTGCACTGAAGTATGAAATATAGAGGTATAATTACAGAAACAATAACCATTCCTGTCTGTAATAAAAGACTGTTAGGATATATATTGACAGGAGAATGCACAGATAGACTCACCTACAGCACACACTGATGGGGATGAGATCATGGAATCATAGAACGGCCTGGGTTGAAAAGGAGCACAGTGCTCTTCCAGTTCCAACCCCCTGCTGTGTGCAGGGTCACCAACCAGCAGCCCAGGCTGCCCAGAGCCACATCCAGCCTGGCCTTAAATGCCTGCAGGGATGGGGCATCCACAGCCTCCTTGGGCAACCTGTGCCAGTGCCTCACCACCCTCTGACATTACAAAGAATCTCAATAGTGACTGTGCAGACAGGAGGAGCCAGGTTACTTTCTAAGGAATGGCTGCTCCACGCCTGCAGCCGTGTGCTCCAAGTGTGCAAAGACACGCAAGGCTGACATGCACTACCACCATCTCTGCAATCTCTACAGTACCAGACTTCTTCTCTTCAGAGAAAAAGAAAATCCTCAGGGGCTCCATGAATTTTTCAAGTAAAACTTTTTTTTTTAATAACTTTTATATTATAGTGAAAGAATATTTAAATCACACAGGAGCTCTTTTCAGCTAATTTTTTGCTCAGTAATTTAAAGGAAGCTTTCTTTTATCTCAACTTTTAAGGACTAGTTTCAGTAAAATACAAAGAGACATTCTGCTCTTAACTAGCTAAAATATTCTTAGCAAAAGCGTTTTAAAATTCATATTAACCAAACACAGTACTAAAGACACAACTCAGTTTAAAGTTACACCAACAGATTTTAAGAGCACGCCACAAATTATCACATCAGAAAAAATCTTAAGAACAACAACCAAGGAAACTTTAAAACTTTTTAAACTTGGTACTTACTAATTTATACCAGGAAAAACTTCCTTACAGAAAGGGTTGTTAAGCACTGGAATAGGCTCCCCAGGGAGGTGTTTGAGTCGCCATCCTTGGATGTGTTCAACAACTGTTTGGATGTGGTGCTCAGGGATGTGATTTAGTCTGTTAGTTAGGGTAGCATGGTTAGGTTGTGCTTGTACTCGATGATCTTTAAGGCCTTTTCCAGCCTGAGTGATTCTATAATTAATACTGGAGTAGCAGTTGGGGTGCCATGAAGGCACGCATGTGTGAAGGCCAACTGTGAAGTACTGGAGGCTTCACATTTCAGACAGCCTGCAGGGATGCTCTCTATATCACCTTCACTACAGTGACACCTAGCAGCAAATTATCCTGCACTGTGTTGCCCAAGGACAGCTTCGGTGGTGGTGTTGCTACAACTTTCAGTGCATTTTTTCCAGTTCCATTTGAAGGAAAAATGCTGAAAGCAGAACCTGTGGCAACAGCCTCCCGAACCACTGCTCTTGTAACCAAAATCATAGGAGCTGGAAAACTGCAAGCTTAGCTGTTAGGCAGAGTTTCCTTATCTCACAGCATCAAAGCACTCTAAAAAATACCTTCTGTCCCATTTTATAGAGAGAGAAAAGGAAGGGGAACAACTTACTCAGGGCTGCAAAGCACGTCAGTGGCAAAGCCTGGATGTGAGTGCAGGCATCCCAGCACAGTGCAGTTATTTTAGCCACCTGAACTGTGCAGCCAGGCTGTTCCTGCAGTGCTGGATTGCAGTGACAGCCACCCACTTGTGCCCCTGCCTTGAGGGCAGCTTGCAGGTTTACAAGAAGAATTGCCACTCTTCACACAGTGATTAATTGCTTCCCTTCTAGGCATTACTATTATTAGTACTATTAATTATTTGTACGCAGTGTATCAGTGACAAAAATGGGCCAGCATGCCGTGCTCGTACTGGAAGTACATGAGACCTTTCAAAACACTCAGGTGGGGTGGGACTCCCCTTTGCCCAGCTGGTGCTGTGAGTGCCTGCAACCGTGCTTCAGCAGTCCCACTTTGAGCAGTGGTTAAACCAAAGGTCTCTCTTTAAAGTAAGAGGTTTATTTATACGTAGAGCTGGGAGTTGTAAAACAGATACTGCGTCAACGTCTGCTTTGAGCTCTTGTTAAAAGGCTCTGAAATCTGGGCCAGCTGGGAGATGGTATAAAATACAAGTTGGGTGGGTGATAGGGGTAAGGCACTGTCAGCTCCATTTTTAGTTGCTTTTCTTAGCTCTACCTCCAGTCTAGGAAGAATGTATCTTGAAGACTGGGCCAACAGAAAGTAAGAAAGGCCACATGATTATAAACCCAATCAACTTTGGATTAGGACACCACATAACTCCTTCCAAGTGAGGAGTGACAAAGTACCCACAGAATTCTTATTGTCATCTGCATTTTAGAGCTCTTCCATTGTATTACTTACATCTGATGATTTTTCTTCTCCTGCTCGACTGATCAAGCAAATGAGCACTTCTTCATGTCTTCTAAGTGATGATCTTTGTCAGATATGTCCTCTCTACATGTATTACAGCTGCACAGCCCAGGGGCTCAGAGCAGGAGCTGAGCTGCACTGTGATCCATATGAGTTTTGCTCTTATGCACATATTGAGTGGACTCACTAGATCCTCAAAATCTCCTAACTGACATCTACTTAAGCTGGCATGGAGAAGCAAAAATTACAAAAGCAGCTTTCAGTGGAGAAAGAAAGATACAGGTAATGATTTCGAAGCGAAAAAGAGAAAGAGGCAGGAAGGGAAAGAATTGAAGATGAAGAACAGAAGAGGAAAAAATCATTTCCTTCTGAAATAAGAAAATAACATGCCCAGTAACACGGGATGGCAGGCATGCTGAAATTCCAGCAAGGCAACTTCCATAGCTGAATTAGTGAAAGTGCATTACTGGCTCTGCTGTCCTACGCTTATATAAACATGATTCACTGTGCATGTGTTACAGAGGGTAATGTAATGAGATCTGAACCTCGCTCTGTTTGCAGTTCATTCCCAATGTGTGCATAAACTGCTTGTAATCAAGGTAAGTATCATGTTGGTCCTTGGGCGCTGTACTTAATTTTACTTGATGCTTTTACTCTCTAGTCAGGTAATAACTTCCTCTGAAGGTGCACGAGGGGCACTGACATTTCTAGCACATCTCTGCAAGTTAGCAGCCCTTCAGGAGGCTTTTACAACACTGCTGCCTCGGTCAAATATTGAGTTTCTGGATTGTGAATATGCCTGGGGGGAGGAGGAGAGAAAAGGAAGTTCTGAAGCTGAGCGTAAAGCCCAGGAAGAAAACAGATTATTTCTTTTGAGGATGTGACTGCAAGACAGGGCTTATCAACAGAATTCCCAGTTCTCATGTGAAATATCTTGATAACTCTTGAAGTACAATCTTGCCATAAGCAGCTTTCCCTCTGGCAGCATGGGTGAGAAGAAATGACTGAGCAGGCAGCTAATCCCTTCCTTCTCCTGAGCCCCACCTGTTTACTGCTACAAGACTGGCTGAGCTCATCTCATCACTACTTTGCAAGCGATCGGTTCCAAACAATTACACTTGCAATAGTTCAAAACGAGAAAACTTATGTCCTGTTGTGCTGGTGATCTGGGTTGAATGCTTAGGGGGCTTTGTCTGAAAGAGTACCAGAAGCAGCATTACATTTATTTTTGTTTAAAAAAAAAAAAAAAAAAAGAATATATTTTGAGATAAACATTTCTATCTTATTCTGTTGGCGTTTTGCCTGTGGGGTGGTGACAATCCTAAGATTTGCACACCAAATCTTGCTTTACAAGACACAGCCCTGCATGGTGGCTCCTTACGCACCCATCTGAGCCCGGCCGAGAAGGAGTGCTGTCTGAGGAGATGGATGACACTGAGGCAACTGACAGCGGCCTTGAAGACGATGGCATCGTGAAAGACCTCACCATGGACCTTGGCCGACTGCCTCGTCTGTCATCTAGGCTGGAAGGCTACAACAAAGCAACATATGAGAGATGTGAGTTTACTTTTTAAGTCACGGTGTAGCTGACATCTGGCTGCAAAAGCAACGCAGAAAGGTTCAATGGTTTTATTTCCACGTTATGTTCATTACGCATTATGCTTAACAACGAGGAGATCAATCCTATAGAAAATGCTAGATGAAGTTTTCTTCTGTTTTTGTTTTTCAAAACTAAACAAAAAAAAAAACAAAACCAAAACCCAACCACACCGGTAAGAGGAGCTTTGAGTCAGGAGAGCCAGTTGACAGAGTGACATCCAGGTGAACAAGAAAATATATGGAAGGTTTATTTTTTTCATGCAGACAATTTCAGAGTTCTGAATATTTATACAAGCTTTGTTAGTCATTAATAACTGATATATGCATAAAATAATTGAACTCTTTCAGTCAACAAATACAAATCTCACGCTGTTTAATTACAGGTAGATTTTCTACCCTGTCAACTACTGGCAAATTGACATTGTACAGAGAAGACAGAAGCGATAAAGCTCCATCAATCCTGACAATTCTTACTGGTGGGCAGAGCGAAATGAGGAAGATAACACCACCTGTGTATGACTTTCCAGTCATCTGTCTGGTGATGTAAATGTGTATTGCTGAAGTGACTGACATGCAAGTGTCATTAATGTCAATTACTTCTGTTCTCCTAGGGAATAAATGATTATTTGATCTTTTCCTCTACCTAAGTGTATTAGGAAGAAGTGATCTAAAGGACTATTAATGGAGCAGCACGTAGAAGGACACTATGAAGGCTGGTAAGCTCCACATAATATCTCAGTTGTCCTATTACAAAAAAAGTCATTGCTATAGAAAAAATGAAATCAATCTCTGAAGGAGACATTGTCAGTTCTTCCAGTAGATGATAAAACTAAGTCCAGCAGTCTTCAGTGCACTGTTAGGACAGAGCTCTGCACTCAGACCTAGAGCAACTCTAACCATTTGCTTCTTGGGTCCTGTTTATTCAAACTGATTCATACAACAGCATGCAAACTGTGTGGCTTTTGACAGCATCGTCAATTACTTTCTCAATTAGGAAGCTGTATGCTGGCTTTCGGCCTTCTTTCTCTATGGGTTACACGCAAAAATGAAGCAACAAATCATTGGAAACACCACCAACTTCTATTCTCTGACTTAAAATGAAGCAGGAAACTGAAAATCACTTGATGGAATGGCAAAAGCATCAACTCCAGCACCACTATACCCTCAAGAGGAGCAGCTATCTATTGCCTGCATTTAGGGTAGTGCCAGGTGTGTGAAAATCCAAGATGCAGGCTGCACATCACTGCAGGTCTGTACGGCTCTGACATCTGGAAAGGAACTAAATCACAGAATGGCTGGGGTTGGAAGGGACTTCATGAATCTCCAACCTCCCTGCTGCAGGCAGGGCCACCAACCTCCACATTTAATACCAGCCCAGGCTGCCCAGGGCCCCATCCAACCTGGCCTTGAACACCTCCAGGGATGGACGGGGCATCACAGCCTCTCTGGGCAGCTGTTCCAGCACCTCACCACTCTCATTGTAAAGAACTTCCCCCTGACATCCAACCTAAATCATCCCTCCTTCAACTTGAAACCATTCCCCATGTCGTGCTGTTATCCACCCTTTCGAAGAGTTGATTCCCTCCTGTTTGTAGGCTCCCTTTAGGTACTGGATGGCTGCAATGAGGTCACCCACAGCTGCATCAACACTGCATTTTTAATCAGTGAAAACAGAGTAATTCAAAGTTGCCTACAGTGTAGAGAAACGCCCAATCTGTTTGAAGCATGATGCTGGCAGCTGACTTACCACAGCTCGGACACCATACTGCTTCTCAACTTTGTCCTTCAGCTGCCTGAAGCAAGCTTCCATCCGCTCATGGAATGGCCTCAGTGCCTCCGTCACCTTCTCACCATGAATGCGGATGCCCTCTGCCAGGAATGGGATCTGCAAAGCACAACACACAGCCCTTAGTGCACAGAGTCCTTCCCATTGATGGTACAGGCAAAAGTCCCGCATTTGTTTTACGAGGAGGGAAAGATCTTGTAGAACATCAGCAATAATGAGAGCCACTGTCTATGAAACACAACATAGTAAAAAAAAAAGTCTAAGAAGTATGTTGTATCTGGTTTCCTTTTCTCAATTGTTACCTGCAGTCCTTCAGAATTAATATACCCATATTCTGCCCCATCCTCATACAGCAAAGGAGCAGCTGAATTCACCTGGCAGCACAATATTCCTATCAGGCCACACTCACAACCCCAATACCTGCTGCACTTTCAAATGGCAAACTGATGAATGACGACTCGCACACTGGGTTATTAAAACCCCTCCTTTCCCAGGTTCAAAGAATATAAAACCTTGAAGGAAAAAATATTTGTGTGCTTTCTTTAGTAAATGCTCTTCTAAAGCTGCAAACGAGCAGCATCCCTGGACAAGTATATATTGCAGAGTAATATTTATTAATAAATTATATAGTTTTATATACTGAAAGCTACGTTTCCCCTTAGAAAAAAACATATTTGATTTTCTTTGGGAACAAAACAGGAGAGGAAAAATTAAATCAGACCTTTTTTGTAACTGAAAATAATCATTTATATGCAAGACTTCTGTCACAAAATACCCATGCCAACACAGGTTTATATAATTAGTTCATAGTGTGGAGGTGTAGCTGACCTTTTAAAATGTTTTAAGAGAGACATCTTCATTCCCACAGCAACCCAGATATACCATTAGAGTTCTCTATCTGCAGCTTATGAAAAATATTTCCTCTTCCAGGTCCGCTCCAGCCCACACAGTCCTCTGACTCTGACTTAGGCATCCTCTGCAGCAACCAAGCTAAGAGGCTGCTTCTTAATAATTCATAATTAAATCATGATACTGATTAAAAACAGACTTTTCTCGTAAGACTGAGCAGCAATCAGAACAAGTAGCTTTATCAGTAAGGAGAATAATAAAGACAGACAAACTACAGATGAACAAACTCAAGAAATGTTACCAAGATGGCTCTCTGCTTGGGCACCACTTAAACGGACACCATTCCTTTTCCTAAAATACACCCAAGAGAAGTCTCAGCACTGACAGCACTTTTCACTGCAGCCACTTTTATTGGTAGCTGCATGGACAGTCACTCCATAGAATTTAAGTTACAACCTGGAAAACTTCTCTGCTCATAATAAGTAAATGAATTTCAAGTCATTCAGCGTCACCATGTCCCATTCTGACCCTGCTGTTTTAAGAGGGTAAGTGGTCACGTTGTGCATTTATTTAAGGGAACCCACTGGCTTTTTGAATGGGGTCTGGTTTAGAAAATCAAATGGCCAAGATGAAGTCCAGATGGGGTGCGAGGCTCCGGCTCAGAGCTGATTCTTATGAGCATTAATGAGCTTGTCCTAGGGAACAGGCATCTCCGATTTAAAAAATGAAGGGATACGAAGCAGAGGATGTGGTTTTTGGCAGGGGAAAGGCCCAGCCAACAAAAAGCTGTGGGTGCAGCCAGAGTGAAGGTGGTAAGCAGGGCTGTGCCTCTGGTGTACAGCAGGCTGAGGAACACAAGCGCTGCTCAGGGAATGGGCACGGGGAGGCACCAAGTGCTCAGAAGCACTGAATTGCTCAAGTTGGAAAAGACCTTAAAGACCATCGAGTCCAACCACAACCTAACCATCCTACCCTCACTCTAACACAACCCACCACAAGCCTTGGCATGGAGGCTGAAAGGCACTGAGAAGAAAGGGGCTGTTACTCTGCAATGGAAGCAAACTTCCTCTGCTAGCTGCCAAATTCTTCCTCCTCATTTAAAACCACTGGCAAAGGGAAATCTTGTTACATATCACTGAACTTGAAAACCGCATGAACCTCTGCAGGATGCTGAGACAGAGGCAGGCTGCCATGCTGCTCGTCCTGTCCATTCATTTTCCTGCTGAGGAGTGAGTGGGGCTGCATTACTTTTTATGGCTTCATTTCATAACATCCTAGAGGGTAACCTGAGCTTTTGAGAGGGGAAGGAAGCAGCAAAGGTCGCATTAAGTAACTGGACTGGAAAACAAGGAGGCAAATAAGAGGGGAGACCAGCTCAAAATCACATTTCTGCCACCAGGCCCCATTTGTTAATTTGAAAATTGCACTGCATCTTAATATTAGTCCCCGATTTTATTCATTTTTAAATTTTTTTTTTTTTCCCTTTAAAATCTTGATCTGCTGTCAAAAACTATGAACAAGGTACATGCATTTTAATTAACAGCTTAAAATCTCTCATCATCTGAAATGGAATATAATCACATAATAGCCTAGGTTGAAAAGGACCACAATGCTCATCTACTTCCAACCCCCTGCTATGTGCAGGGTCACCAACCAGCAGACCAGGCTGCCCAGAGCCGCATCCAGCCTGGCCTTGAAACACAAAGTGTGTTTGCAAAGTTCAGGCTGTGAATGCTACCATTTTATTTTTTTGTTTTAGCAATGTAGAAGGAATATCAGATCTTTATGGCGTTGGTTTTTTATGCTGTAAATACAGCAGCTAAATGCCAAGTGACCAACATTAGTTATTCATTTCATTAACATAAGCAGCTTGAAATGATACTGTTACACAGGAACTAATTTTTCAAGGGAGAAAGGACTAAGATGGGTAAAAATGGACTTTGCTTTAGTAATGATATTTATACGAAAACACAGTGGAGAGAAACAATTATTTTAATTAAAATCATTACTGTGTAATTGAAATTTATGGGAATTGTAAGAGGACAGTGCACAAAATGCAAAGCACAACTGAGACAAAGGCAGGGGAAGGGACAGAAAAAATGAATTTAAACAGTCAGCTGATAATACAACTGTCAGACTATTTCATATACCCAGATTGATTTATAGAGCATAAAGAAAATCTCTGTGTGATTATAAAACTCCAAGAACCAACATTATTGAAAAATGAAAACTCATTTTGGCTTTCAATCACTGTCAAGCCATTGATGAAAACAAACCACTGCCTTCGTTTGGAATGTTTCCATAACAACTTGCTCATTACACCAGCTCCCCTCCCCGCTGCCATCAAGTTATCATGTGTTCTGAACACTGACATTATGTTGGAAATACATTTAAGCCTTAGGATACACTGAATGTATACAAGGCTCAGTGCTGACTTCCACTCAGAAATGACTGCACCTTTTCAGATAAATAAAACAGTTTCTTCTGATCACTTTGCTCCATCTTCCTGCCTCTTTTTTTTTCAGAGCACTGATGGGATATTATGTACTTAAAACCAGAGTCTAATTAAAAAAGCAGTATGATTAGGTTCGATATATATTTTCTAATTGTAATGCTATTTGAACACACATCACCAAAGTGAATCTGTGCCGGAATTCATTTGAAGTAGCTCTATCAGAGGCAAAGGGAGAGAGCTGACATGAAGTCAGTCTTCTGGGATCAAATTATTTTCCTCTATAGAACTTAAAGCTCCTCAAATCTGATCTTCTGTAAAAGCTCAGAGAAAAATGAATAAATAAATATCTTTTTTTCAGACCCAAAGAGTTGCTATTCAGTGATAGCTTTCTGGCCTCCAGAGGGTGTTTTCTCCTCTTTCTTTCTTTCCTTTTTAAAACTTTTTTTCTTTTTTGAATTCTCTATCTTTGCTTCTGTTACCTTTAAAACTGAATCCTATAGAAATGTAAATTATTGCCTTTATTAGAAAAATAAAATTGAATATAAAAAGGCAACTACGTACTTTGTTCTTCTAAGGGAAAAACAGTTCCAGTCGTATTGGTACTTCTTCTTGTTATCATAAAATTATCTTGAGACCTCTGGAAAGTGTCCAGCATATGACTTTGGAATAAAATCGGAATTGTTTCCTGTTTGTCTTGCAAAATATTCTTCAGTACATATAAATGCTGTTCTTTATGCAAGGAGGTTCCTGCTTTGTTTAAGGCATTGAACTGGAAATCTGCGTTCTTTGCTGGTTCAGAATTATTAATCTGTGTGATCTTAGATTTAAATCATTCCTACTCTAATATACCACCACGAAGATATCAGGTAATTTCACTCTATGATATGGCATTAGTGAATCATGAATATTATCATATCTATATCTATCTATACATATCACATTATTGAGTATTATGTGAAGTTACACAGCAAATGAAGTGATGACTCCACAGTGTCCACATTAATTTTACAATTCTGCACATAAATCAGTTTCTTTATTCTCATATATAATATTCTGTGCTAAAATGTACAGGTACATTTTATGTACAGGTACATATTTACAAATATTTACAAACAGAAAACGTCTTCTTGGAAGAAAGAAGTGAACATGTGAAGAAATGCTGCAACAAAGCATGTGCACAGGAGGAGGGACTTAGTATTAAACATTTAACCTGAATGTTTGCCAAAATGTTGTTAAAATCAGCCTCAGAAAGTTAAAATGCAAAGCTTAATTGCTAATAATGGCAACCAACGTGATTACAAAATCCTTCTTGTTTGAGCAACATGAGACATTGTCACTGTATTATGGCTAAAAAAAAAGTAAGAAAAAAAAGAGGAAAAAAAAAAAGAGGTTAATCATATTTGATCCTTGTGGGTTTGTCAAATGACAAATGATGTCAGATCCGAAAAGATGAACTTCAGCTCAAACTCTAAGTCAGTTTTACATGACAAAGAAGCAGAGTAAATAGTTTGATGTCTGAATTTTCTCAACAGTGGCACTAAATTGCCTTCGTGTGGCCAACAGGACTTGGAATCCTTACCTGCCAAGCTATCAGGTCCTTCAGTTTTTCAATCTTGTCATGATCTTCCGGATGCTCATGCATATATCTTTCAGTAAAAAAAGCCTAGTCAAGAGAGAAAAACGAGGGTTTTTTTCCTCAGAAAATGAATCAACATCTACAGCCACGGAAAGATCACCTGCAGCAAAGATAAATGAGTCAACCCAAAAGTTCTGCAGAAGAGCAGTAGTAGCTAAAAATACAAGTGGAAAAACTAGGAAAACATGCATAATTTATTAAAGTTTTAAGATTGGTGCATCAATCCTTCACAGTCAGCAAAGCGGGTGGATGAGCACATGGCAGACAAGAGCAAACCTCATGGGCAACACCAAGAGGACTTCTGCTCGGCACAGCTCTGAAGCTGCTTCTTTGCAGTTCCCAGGACATAAGAAATTTCAGTTGATGAAATGTATGACATTTACAGAAGGACAGAAATGGATGAAGCCACTGACATGCCAACCAGCATGTATTTTCTCCATGTATGTTACAAAATACACGCTGCTTGTGTACGCCAGCAAGATATGATTAATGTTCAAAACATGAGCAAGAGAGAGATGGGGTTTACACAGTTTCCCATATCTTCTCACCTATAACTTTAAAAGCTAATGCTGTAACATGAAGTTAAGATTATTTAGATACATTTGCAACTGGTAAGCAGCTCAGAAAGTCTCTAGCACTTGATTAATCCTTAAAAAACTCATGCATCTGAAAGCAATGGAGAAAATTGCAGCCAGTTATTTGGTCACTGAAGTTCACTCAGAAATTCCTGCTTCAGGTCTGATGTCCAAGCACATGAGAGCACACAATGAAAATGCCATCAATCTCACTTTGTAATTCTAGCAAGCAATTGCCTGCCCCATTCCTATGTAAGCACTCCTGAAGCCAAGCATATCATCCTTCACTTCAAATTTAGAAAGGCCAAAAAATGCATCCACAAATATCAGAAAATCCTAACAAAGATAAAGTTTTAAGCAATATTCTCCAAAGCATTTATTAGGGGAGGCTCACAAAGCATCTCTACACACAAACACAGTACTAAAAGATGAGGTGCACAGCTTCCAAGAGGTGAACTGCTGCAGGACAGTTCAGTTTGATGTTACCTTCTCATAGTTGGTGAAACCTCCCATGACTGCAGGATCCACAATGCCGTTCAGTAGCATAGAGAGAGGGTTAATGGGTAGATTTGGATCATTTAAATGTTGTTGAATCATGTTATTGATCTTATCGTTTGTTAGCTGCATGGTTTCTATTGCATTTTCCAGTGGACTAATTTCAACCTAAAATAAAAGCAAAAGGATGCTTTAATTAAGGAGCAGAGTTTTTAACCTGCCATGGAGCTGGTTGTCCATCAAATCATTGCATTCAGAAGCACTCCCAGAAAGATATTTTAACAGATAGTTAACAAAAAGGCTGGCTTCAGACACTGACAGAATCATTAAGGTTGGAAAAGGCCACTAAGATCCTCCATGCCCACTAACCACATCCCCACTTAAATGTTTGGTGTCTATATACTGCACTGAATGCTATCTGTGGAGATACTGAGATAACTGATAAATGGTATCTGCAGAAAAAGTTGAATGCATTTCGTTGCTGTAGTACAGATTACATCTCAAAGCACAACAGAGCAAAACATTTAGAAAGGCTCTGACAAGAATCATGGGAGGTTTGCAGAGGATTATGGAGAATATCACAGATTATGGATCAGTGAGTTTTAGCAGCACAAAGAATCCAGCTTAATGTAACAGTAAGAAAGAAATGATGACTTAATGTGGATTTTCTGATGAAAAACGTAATCCTAAGAAGCTCAAAAATCAAGAAGGTATTTTTGCAGTGATTATTTTGGTACGTATCCAAGGAAATGGAGTTTAACATGTTGAAGAGATGGCTTCTGTGCTATCTTCAGTGCCTTTTCTCCACGGTGTTTCATTTTCTTCCTCCTATCTTAGATAATGAGTAAGAAATTTTCTTTTTCACACAGCGCAGACTTCATTGAAGACAGATCTTCAGATGTCTTAATGGGGTGAATTAGCTCTTACACTGAGCAAAACTTTATTTTAATTGATCTCCAACTATTATTTATTGGTCAGTGCATCTTTTTATTTATTGGTCACTGCATCTTTCAGCATGACAGCTGCTCATACTGAAAGAAGAAGTATTAAAATATTTAAAATGTTGCCAAAATAGGCCCATTTCATGAACGAGCTAAAAATGACTAATTAGCAGCAACCCACAGTGTAGGCAGTCCTTAATGGAAGCCTTAAGTCATAGCCTACTTACATTAAAGAATATATATATGTGTATAGGAATAGAAAAGGAAGGTTAATTGAGGCCTACGAGGAAAATGCAAGTGTATATTTGATTACAGCCTGATTTACATAAATGCTACATAAACAAAGAAGCACTTCTACCTGGCTATCAGTTGCTAACCACGTTTCTGAGGAGCACTTATAATCAAATCTCTTTCCTTGTTACTCTTACACCTGCCATGTGATTACACCAAGGGTGTTTTAATTAGCATCTTTAGAGGTCTCCCTGGTGGATAGTTCTGGAAGGGCAGCAAGCTGGGTGCCTCTGCACAGCCATGGCCCAGAGCGGGCTGAGACAGCACCAGCTGACCACCTCTCTGAGCTGGGGCTGCCATCAGCAACATTTGGATGGGGAAAATGAAGACCACATTCATTTGGAAAGAACATCGTGCACTAAATTTAGGATTCTGTCATTTTTATTAATGGGCTTACAACGAGGAAATAATTTGTTGATGAACCATTGCTTTCAAAGCTCTCGAATATCTACAGAAATTAGCACTCATTGAGCTGACTGACATCTTTTCTAACTTCTCTGTATCAGTAATCATGGCTTGCTTTCTCAGCCTGCCTTCTTCCCCTGCTCCCCTTCACATTTCAAATGCAGAGCTGCAGCTCCCATCCCACTTCTGTGTGCTGCTGTGCACTGGACCTTCCTGAGAGCTGTTTATTAAAAAATACACATATACTTGTGAGCCTAGGTAGCTTGCTATCTCTGTATGCTACACAATCTATTAATGGTAAACAAAAATGCTATACTCATACACTGCAACACTTTAAAAGTTAAACATAAAAATACACAGAATAATGCTTGGGCTTTTTAACTACATATAATTCAAAGTACAGTTTCTCACTCAGTGGCTGCCTCAGCAGTTTTTTTCCCTACAACTATTTGTGTCCAGCTAAACCAAATCAGATACAGAACAATGAATGCATACAAATAATTCCTTGTTGGCAGCCAACAAAAACAGTTTAGGTACCGAGTTCTCAGAAGTAATTAAAAAAAACAAAAACCAAAAAGCAACCACAAACAGATTAAAGGAAATTCTGCATGTTTCCATCGTTTGTGTAACACAACAAATTGCCTTTAATAAATGTCTTAGTTCCCCCTTAGCATCTCACCTCTTCCTTCAAAGATACGCTGGTTTGATCGATACAATATGAAATGTGCAAAGCTACTTTAATTCATTGCACTTAGTAAAACATCAATAATATTCGTATCCATAACCCAAATGTAGCCTTACAGGCATGTACATTCAGTGGTTGTGCTTCTAGCATTTCAGCTGACAGGAATCCTGAAGAAAGTCAATACCAATTTTGCAGCAGCTATGCCAGAGCTAGGTCAAAAGTCATCCCTCGCTGTCTTCCCATATATTATTAAGGCCCATTCTGGTATCATTTTCCAACTATGTGACTAATGTGATCCTTGCTTACAGCAAGCTTATAGAAGGTGCCTGCACAGGGTTTATGTGCATGCCTGTGACAAGCACAGTGTTCAAGGTGCATGTGCACAAAATGCTTGCTATCAGGCTGCTCCTAACTCGTAAGGAGAAGAAACTTCCATCAGATTTGCCAGCCTCTACGAACAACACTTTTTCCAAGGACAAAGATAAACACCGTCTTCCCTATCAGGATTACACTGAAAATACAAAATTTATTAAAAATTCAACCCATTTTATTCAGATGCTTATGACTGTCAAACATCACATTCATATTCTGTTACTATAGATACCGTAGTAATTTTCTGCTTTACTTCTGATCATCTAAATACAACTGTCCAACATATCCTCAATGGAGCAATGAAAAAGGTTTTAATTAATCATATGCAAATTGTTCTTTTCCTTTAAAAATAAGCCTCACAAGAGAGAATTAAAAACTGCGGTAACAATGCTTTTATTGCTACTTAAAAATTACAGCTGCATAAGAATAATTTAATATTTAAGGCACTTAATGGATATGTCTTATCTGAACAGTCTAACTGGTAGAACAGAGGAATGCCTATTTTTGAGCTGCTTGGTGAGGTTGCTAGGGTGTATTTTAGCCAACTACAGAAATGAAACAAAAACAATCTTTAAGTGCAAATGCTAAGAACAGAAGTAATGCAGACACACAGAAAGCATTCAATTCATGGCATATTTTGAAGCAATCACAATAAGAATACCAAAATGCCCTTTTCCAAAATTCAGACTGGTTTCATTTTTATGTAGCAGGGTTCCCCTGCAACACCTCAGTTCCCTCTTCATTTGGGGCATGTGGCTTAAGCCACAGGCTGTAATGGCTCACCTGCTGAAAGATGGAAATGCTTTATAGAAGTACTTCAAGTACTTTATCAGACCTTGCCCTAAAGGTCCAGAAGGTTCAGCATGCACTACCTTGTATCAGGAGTGGAAATCATTACTTTAGTCACCCCTAGTCAATAATCAGCATCCTCTGCAAGCAGGTTCCCCTTGTCTTAGGATAGCAGATACACATTGATTGCTCGTTCACAGAAGCACAGTCACACAGAAATATAAATGCTCCCTGGCTGTATAAAAGCCCCCTTCTCTTATGTAACCTCAATAAAACCAAACTGAACTCACCATGAAAACTGATTTGACTTCAAACCACCTCAGAATCCCTGGTAATTTGTATGCTGTCACATAGATGGTTCTCTCGATCCACATATTCTGCAAAGAAAACGTACACATCACACTACCAGATTGATAGCTGTTCTCTTAAGAAAGACTTAAAACATTATCATCAGGCAAAAGACCTGCAATCTGACAGACATTACAAAGCCAGAGGGAAATTTCAGATAGAATCTGCATGGGGAGATGATGGAAAAGTGATGATTTAAATCTGTGGTCACTTTGGCACAGTGACACCGATATACTTTCATGAGAGAAAAGAATGCTCTCCTTCCAACAGGGGAGCACTGTGTTAGAAGACACAGATGTTTGACCAAAGTGATGTTCTCCTACGTACCTTCTGGGGCTTTCATGGACCATCCTTCACCAAACCACATCACTTGGATGCGAGGAAAGTGCAGCAGAGAGACAGCATCCCCACAGAGGCTGTGTCCTCCCCGTCCTGGAGGCTTTCAGGAGCCACCAGGGTAAAGCCCTGAGCACCTGGGCCTGACCTTGGAACTGACCAAAACACCTCTTGATCTGATTTGTTACAACTGGAACAATTGGTAGCTCCTCTTATTTATGATGGGGCTTCTTAAAAATCTGAACTATTTACTCCATCTTCCATTAACAGAAGAGCTTTGAAAGTGAGTTCGATATACTTGATTTTTTATGTATACTTATACTGTAAGCAGTGGAACTGAGGTCTGGCATCACAGTTCCATAAAAAGAGGGTTTCTTACTCAGCTAAATCCACTTAGGCTACCAAATTAATGATTTTTGAAAGAAAAGGCAGTGAAAGAGGCCAGGGACACTGAAGGAGTCTCTCGATGAATGCTCAGTCTGTAGGAAACCAAGCGCTTGGCATTTATTAATGAAAGGATTACATTAGAGCCTGCAACTTACAGAGAACCAAGTTCTTTCCTTAAAATAATAAGTTAATGCATCATTTCTGAAATTCTGCTACTGCTACTTCACTACTAACTACACCTACTGGTACTGTGAATAAATTGGTGCCATAAAAAAGGACAATCAAATTGACGTAGCCTGTTCTAAACATTGTGATGAATATAAGCTGTGCTCAAAGGGAGTTTTATTGACCATTAGCTGAAACATATGGTTTTCTTTAAAAAAAAAAATTGCACTGCTGCAAAAAAATTGTTTTCAGAAGATGCCCCAGAAGGATTTTCGTAGCACGGTACGCTTTGGTAAGATATAGCTATTTTTTTCAGCTGTAACAGTGTTAAATTTCTGTCTCAAACTAGTTTTTAACAATCCTATCATATCACAGAATCACAGAATGGCTTGGGTTGGAAGGAACCTCAACGATCATCAATCTCCAACCCCACTGCTTCACGCAGGGCCACCAACCTCCACATTTCACAGCAGCCCAGGCTGCCCAGGGCCCCATCCAACCTGGCCTTGAACACCTCCAGGGATGGACGGGGCATCACAGCCTCTCTGGGCAGCTGTTCCAGCACCTCACCACTCTCATTGTAAAGAACTTCCTCCTGACATCCAACCTAAATCCTCCCTCTTTCAACTTCAAACCATTTCCCCTTGTCCTGCTGTTACCTGCCCTTTCAAAGAGTTGACTCCCCTCCTGTTTGTAGGCTCCCTTTAGGTACTGGATGGCTGCAATGAGGTCACCCCACAGCCTTCTTTTCTCCAGGCTGACCAACTCAGCTCCCTCAACCTGTCTTCGTAACAAACTAAACACAACTTTGTCTATTTTTTTCTGCTGGTATAAAACGAGATGCTTTTTTAAGAATTGAACTTCTATGAAAAATAATCAAATTTGAGCTCTCAGTATATGGTTAAGTAAACGAATCACAACAAATACTTCAGATTATCAAAATGCAGGGGAATAAACAAGAAAAATGCTCAAATTAGGTTTTTCTTTTACCGCAAATTCGTTGTCTGGGTTTTTCTCTCCCTTTCGAACGGGCCGTGAGTACTCAAACCGCTGGACTTCATTCACTCTATAGAAGCTGAAAAAGGGGAAGAGCACAATCAAAATCAGTCGGTATCTGTTCAGGATTTGCTGCTTAACACTACTAGAAAAAAGCTTATGTGTAAGTATCAAATATTTATGGTATCACTATTATCCTGTGAGTTTGACAGAATCTGACCTAATATGAAGAATACAAATGAAACGTGCTTGTATCCCTACACTCCTTGGCGCTGTATATGTTCAAAATACAACCAGAAGAATCATAGAGTTGATCAGGTTGGAAAAGACCTCAAAAACCATCAAGTCCAACTGCAAACTAACCACACTACCCTAACTAACAACCCTCTGGTAAATCACGTCCCTGAGCACCACATCCAAATGGTTTTTAAACACATCCAGGGATGGTGACTCAACCACCTCCCTGGGGAACCTATTCCAGTGCTTGAAAACAGGTCTTAGTGCTAAGAAAGAAGACTGATTAACTTGGCAAAACCATCAAAACTCACCTCACGATTTGTTCTGACACCGGCTTGTGGAATTTGGGTGGCAAATCAAGCTTTGGCTTCACAGTAAAGCACTGGATATCTGAAAGCATGGGTTAAGAACTGAAAAGACAATCTCCAATCTGCAGCACAGGTAGTTCAACAGGAACACGGAGAAAGAACAAGATTAACACGGTGCACCAACGAAGGCAAAAGTGCAGCAGCAAACACCTCTCTGCAGGAGCTGCCCTGCAATCCAAGGATACACTGGCCAGAGGAGTTTTTGATCTCGTCACCCGGTGGAGACGTTGTCTTCATTTTCTCTGCATTGGGAAACTGAGTTAACAACCTGGCCTCAAAGTCCTCGCGCCGCTCGTACTCTTTTCCCCGGTAAATGAAGACTTTGTTCTGGAAACAAATAGAGAGGTGAAGTCCCCATACCAGTAATGAACTGGGATCTCAGAAGCGTTGACTCCAGTGATGGTCAGAGAGACACTTTAACACTGGAGTGTAATCAATAGATTACAAATATTTTACATCCACTCAAGAAAGCACAGGTGTCTCTCCATAACTCTGTCTTGGTATTCAGATCCCCAAGCACAGGCTTATTTTTAGGTTTCTGTACAATGGATTCAATGGGACCCAAACACATGATTTCAAGGAGCTATACAATAGATAAGATAAAAGAAAACTTATTAAGACAAATAATGTCCATCAAATCCAAGACCTCCCTCTGTCATCCTCCTCATCCACCTTCTATAGATAATGGAATGGACGTAAGTAGCTGAACTAGGCTTTTCCTATGAGTACATTTACTAAAGGGTATTAATGTCAGCAAGCAAGAACGGCAGAGGAAAGCACAGGGACAAAAGAATGCCATTTTAGCAGTAAATGACTCTGTTAAGAAGACTGTGGGTGCTACCAGTGATCATGCATCGCTGTGAGCAACTGCACAGGACACAAAATTTCACTGGTGGCAGTGGGTTCCTTTGCAAAGTTATCCAGCTCTTTATTGTGTGTTCATCACTTCGGAGATTCCTGTTAATGCAAGCCTTCCCTACAGGAATATTATAAGGGAATAAATGCTCCTTGCATGGTAAAACATAAGAGATCATTAACAAACATTTTAAAAAATTCTCATTAATGTTTTTGCTGCCTAACACATCATATTTTTCTTCTCTGACACTTGATAAAATACATTATATGTACATTACGTGTACTTCCAGCACCACAATCATTCTTGTTTCTTTTCACATCACATCTCTTTAGCATCAGCCTTTTGATCCCAAACCCACATCAGCTTGCACAGCATCATGCATTTGCATCTGTTCCTGACATATGGTTGTGTCAGTTTGCAGAACTGCACTTCATATGCTGCAGGGCAGCTCTGGGAGCTGCTGACCCTGCCACTTCCCTGGGCCTCAGAGTCCCTTTGGTAAGGGCTGTCCAATTGTTTTGGAGACCAGGCAGTGGGCTCCCAACCGAGCTCAGCTCCCAGCTTTTTTGCCTGACAGCCTGCACACAATGGGTGCTGCACAATATGGCCTTCACCTGGGCAGCTCAGCTGAGAATTCATTGCACTTCACAGCATCTATTAGTGGTAAAGTGCACCTGCATTACAGCAAATCTGGGCATATGAAAAACCACAGGCACTTTCAGCTTCATGAGATGATGCAAGAACTTCCATCATTGGAGTGAGTTAATCTGGAGCTAATATATCCACAGCCAGGAACTCCTCTCTCACACAGCAGGAAACCTGCTGCTAGCCCTGGCCTAAGACAACATCTCTGAGTCTATCCTGGAACATAAGAAATCTGCTTCTTGAAAGGTCTTAGTCTACTGGAACTCTTCCACAGGGCTTTGGAGAGAGACTCTTTCCAAGCCCCAAATCCTCATTTTTAAAGAAAGATGTGAGCAGAAGAGTGGATAAAAAGACAATGTGTTATTTCCATGTCATAGACTGAAAGATGGCAGAGCCCTGAGATTCACTGCAGAGATGAAATGGGTGTTAACTCCCCATCCTTATTCAACCACCAGTTCAACTCCGTAGCAATTCTGGTGTCAGTAGAAAAAAAAGGAATGTTATTAGCTGATGATGGTAAAGCAAGTCTAAGTGACACATGCTTTAAACTGGCAAAGATTGTGAAAATTTGTGAGAAAAGATTGCATTTAAGGTATCAAACACATTTTTGACACTCATTTCCAAGACTGTGCTGTAAAGTGAACTCACATGAAAACACAACCACATACAGCTGGGGTCTCTGTTGTTCCTGTCCAGCAAACATTTCTCTGTTTCTGATGATGCTGATTCCTATCCTGATTTACGGATAGGGTAAGTATATCTACATTTCTAGTGATATGAACACTTGAGAAGTATAAAGTATTGGGTATTTTGGAAGAAAAAGTTTGTCTACTAAAATGCAACCAATCCATATTGGAAATAGGAAATAAAAAGCAGATGATTGTTTTATATACCTAGGAAACAACCACGAGGTTAGGCAGATAGTAAATAACACACTGACAGCAATGCACTTGCAACACAACACGGTCAAATCAGACTACTGCCTGTGGATGAAGGTGCACACTTACCCTTATGAAAGTTGGAAATCCCTGGCCATAGTATCCAACAGCAAAATAATCTGGTTTTGGTCTTATCACTTTCACAATGTTTTCATAGAATTGTGCTTGTTTTCTCTGGAAAATAAACACGAGAGACCTTAATGACATAAACCTGAAGCAGATTGCCTGTACATCTCTTATTTGTAGCTCTAAACTGAAGACAAATCTCACTTGCCCTTTTCTTCACTTTTTTTTTTTATTTTAACAGATACAGAGTAATATTTTGAGATACAAAACTCTGTATCCAGTGTTTTCAAGCTCATCTTGGTGACCCTCACTATCCCACTTCTGATAATGAAATTTTGATGAAGGCCATGAATCTGCACAGCAACTTGAATTCATGGCTGCAGCACTGCCAATGCTGAAACACTGGAATGGAGAAATGCACGCTGCTAAAGCTGGCTCTCAACGATGCTGACTCCTGGCTTTTCTGCTGTTGCATTTCATTACGTTCCCCTACATATTTACAACTGTTTATTTGCACTGGAAAGCACGCAGTTGAGAACTGCAGAAAATATAACTTTTGGAATAAATACACGCATGTCAGACGCCATCTGTTTTCAAAGTGGAATCCTTCATCTCAAATGATGAAATAATAACAAATGTGCTGCTCTGGACGATCTGTTCATTAACTTATTTTTAGTCTATTACTTTTCATAAGAGAACAAATTCTGATTTTCGGAGGGGTTTATTACTGATCCCATTTGACAGATAACAGTAAATAGCGAGATGACTACAAAGACCCAGATCTGCCACACACTTCTCAGTTCAGTTGTAGCAAAACTATTTTGTCATTTGTGAATTGTTTTAGAGCCTAATATCTCATATTGCTTAAACAAAAGAGACAATAGGGATAACAGAAAGAAACAAAAACTTATTAATTTTTATTTTGGAACATCCCCCCACCACCTCAGACTGGCTCACTGTTATTCACCAGCACCAATAAGAAAAGCCTACGGGATATGCAAGACCTGAATCATACTAGAGCTTGAGTTTTCATCCTTGCCTAACCAGGGATGAATACCTAATGTATGACTTTGTTAATTTTTGTGATGCTCCCTACAGTTTCTCCTGTCTTGATAAACAAATAGCAGATAAATTTGCAGTGGGCAGTTCTGGATTTTCCTTATTACAAGAGGAGGAAACGTCATTTCCATATGCAGATGAACCATAATCAGTTTCTACCACTGCCTCTGTTGTAATTACATCCCTTTATACAATCAGTGACATATTTACTTTGCAAGAGAAATGGTAAAAAAAAACCTAGCAGCATTTTTGACCATCAGCTACGCCATACAAAGTGCAAATTCAAATTGCCAAAAATGGATGAAGCATGATAAAGTATGGCTGCCTTCGTGACAAAAGCTGATCACGTTCCCATGTGCAAGCATAAAGGAAGGAGACAGAAAATTAAGAATGAGAGACTCAGAGCAGTTACCTACTGATGAATGACCACACCTGACACAAGAGGGTCATTTCCAGCTCAGAAGCAATCTCCACCAGATTCCTTTCATACTGAAATGCAGAATACTCTCCATTGGAATCAGCCCCACTGTCAGCAGCGGGCAGAGGAAAACTCTTCTTGCCTCTCAAAGCACCTTAAAAACTCTTTAATTCTCTACAACTTGGAGTAAAAAAGCAACATAAAGCCACGCTCCAGATCTGTTAGGCAGATGAATACACTCAGCTTGGCACTAAAAATAGTTAAAAAGCTACAGGAAGAGGGTTGTGCAAAAAGGATAAAAAAAAAATCAGCCTTGGAGAGCTGGAGGACAGAATGATGGACTGCACAAAAGAGAAGAACTGGTGAAGGACTGAAGAAATCACAGAAGTGAGAAGAGCAGCACTTGGCTTTACTCCTTCCTCCCCAAGAAGTGCTCCTGGGGGCATGGATCCCAGCCAGGCTCAAACCGAGCACTGGTGTCAGCTGAGAAACAGGGCGCAAGTGGCAGCGTGTAAATGACCAGCCAGGATGGAATGGGATAAAGCTGAAACAATTAAAAATAAAAATAAAAACTGTGTGCAAAGGAAAAAACGTATTAAAAAAATCTGACAGTCAAGAATTTTCTGAACGTAACTGGAAAGAAGCACCGACTCCTGTGAGCATGGCTGAGAAGTTGGGAGGGAAAGTGACAGCTGCCATTTATCTTGTTGGAGAAGAGCAAGAGACAAATGGTGCAGGCATAATGAATGGGTTGTGTCGGGGCAAAAATAACTGACTCTAGACATGAATGCTTGGGGATTATTCATACCTAAAAAAAGGAACGTGAATGTGGAAAGACACTTGAACGAGAAAGGCGATTTTTTCCTGTTCCCATTTATATTTAAATTCCAAATTTCCTTTTATATTCCAAATACATCAGCTTAACCCGATGGCAACATTTTTCTTTCGGCTAATTAGTAGCCATTAGTAGCCAGTTATTCAACGTTTATCCAAAAAAAGCCAAGGCAGGCATCTATTTCAGTATTTGACTCTCACAGGAAGGATTTTCAATATCATTTTAAAACCTTAAGAATTGCATTCTGACAAAAAGCCGCTGCAAAACTTACCAGCAGTTCACTGAGTTGTTCGTAGTCAAACATTTCATTTTCATACTGCTCTGCAAGCTCTTTACCCAAGGCAATGGCCTCTTCCCACATCTGTTGGAAGAAAACACCCCACAAAACAACAACGAAACCAAATTACACACCGTGGTTAAACAACAACCCTGGAATAAAATAAATCCTTATAAAACACAACAAAAGGCATTGAAAACACTGTGCATCAGATGTGCCACATAGCTGTGACAGCATTACCCACATGCCTCTCATGCAAACCAAGTACAGTGACTGTATTCCTTCAGAAATGAAATGATTGTTGCCAGCCCAACTAGATACCCAGCAATGTGTAAACATGGCTTGGCCACAGAGTCACCCAGAACCCAGACCTGCTGATAAATGCTGTTAATTGATTATAGTTCATCATCACCTCTCTCCTCCTCCAGTATCTATAATCTATATTAAACTGGATGGGCATCTTGCAGATAATGCTTTGGACAAATATTACATTTCCATTGGTTCTTTTCTTCTCTTCTTCAACCATGAAATTCAGCAGCTGTCTCAACTGACCCAAAGTAATTTAACAATATCCTTCGGCTCTTCAGAACCCAATAATCTTAACGAGTAGAGCACCAAACATGCTTTTAAGTGTGTATTTTTCATTTTTTCCTACTTTAAATGTAAAGAACCACTCAAACCCAGAAAGATGCTTAAATTAGCACACCAGGAGACCTAGCATCAAACCCGATGATTTGTTTCTGCTGCAGAGATTTGGCTGGCCACACTGACCTCACTTTATTAAGAAAATAAGAGTTGGACCGAGTTATAAATCAATTTGTCTCATATTACCCTTCGTCTTAATTTACATCTCCTGTCCACGCCATCTAATTCTCCTCATGTTCCTTGCCCCAGTGAAATACAGAGATGGCTGCAACTCTACAGGGCAGCAGGATGGAAGAGGACTGAACAAAAGGGCAGAACATATAGTTCCCTTGTTCCAACAGAGACACCAGCCCTACAGGGAGAAGACTTTCAATCAGAGCATCCAACCTTCCAGTGATCCATCATTTTTCATTTTTTTCCCAGGAACTGGCAATTAGGAGACCAGGCAGGCTGAATATTCAGCAAGTCTTCCACTACACCAATGCCACAGAAGCAGGACTTGGAGCAGGAGCCACCAGCTTGCTCTTCCTCCCTGCTCACCCACAGAAAAGCCAATTCTCAGAAGTAGGGCTCCCATCCTACAAACCCAAGGCTGGACTGAAAAGCTGCCCAAGCAGATTAATGGAGGGAAGTGTTGGAAAGAAGCAATCTGAAGAGGTGCTGTTGATGTTAGAGGAGAATCACAGAACCACAGAAACACCGAGGTTGGAAAAGACAACATCATCCAATCCAACCATCCACCTATCAACAATAGTTCTCACTAAACCAATATCCAAAGGAGAGCATCAAAAGGATGCTGTAGGTGCTAGCAGGAAAAATAATTATGGAAGATGGCAGGCTCTCAAAGTAAGGGAGAAATATAGGCCAGAAACATCACAAGCAGTCGCTGGTATATCTGAGCAAAGGAAAAGGAGCTTTTGAATCCTGGAGCAAAAGAATCCCCTGCTCCTAGGAGGGAACAGGATCCTTGGGCAAGTAGGGACTGAGTGGTGATTGACTTCTGGCAATTCACACAATATTTAATCGCTTCTCTGATTTTTCTCATTTCTACAACAAGTTCCACTGTGTTATTTATCTAAGAGAGAGGGCTGGAATGAGCATGAGTTACTAATGCTTGTCAAGTGCCTTGAAGATCAAAACCACATTGGAACACTAATTACAATCACTATAATGAGGCACCCATGTCTGCAAGGAATCAGAAGGCAGTTTTTACGCCCTTGCAACACAGCTTTTGCAAATGGAAGGCTCGCAGTGTTTAATCTAATCTAGAATGATGATACAGAGTGTATTTTTATCTCTAGACAAGAATTAACATGGGCTAAATAGTAAAGGCGTGTTTACAGACATGAAGCATGTACTCACGTACTAAGCTGTCTTAATTTTGGCTCAGAGGAGCAACACACTACCAATTTATAGAAACTAAACTAACATTTGGCTGCTCAGTAAGTCAGCAAGTGAAACCTTTCAAAACCATTTAACCTTTCTTCATTTTGACTGCTGTCATCTTCTTAACTTCAGTCATCCAGAACTACTTCTGCACATTTTCATTTCACAGAAAATGGTGTTACTGTTATTCTCCTTGCCTCGGCTTTCTGCATGCGCCACACTTAACCAGTCACTCACCAAAGCTGAAGCACTGCTACCATATTTTCCATCTTGAAAATACACAATATTGATGACCTCAGGCTAACAGCTTTGTAGCTGAACAAGATTTGAAATAAATGGAAATTGGAATAGTTTTAGACTTGCATCAATGCTGTAAACAACCTCGTTCAGTTCTTCTTTTGAATGCTGACCAAGCTCCACACATCCAAAGCCCACCTGGCACATGGACACTGAGAGTGCATGCCATTCAGTGCAAATTAATTGCATCTGGCCTATTTATTTCCCTTCCCTGTCAATCAAGACCATAATTTCTCCAGAGCAGGGGCTGTGCTTCCATGGCCCTTACCAGGAGGCACCTCCTCCAGCCCAACCAAACCCTTCTGAGTTAGGGAATACGAACATTAGAAATGAACTTTATAAATGCTTCTGGTCAGAGTCTGAAGAACGAATTCTCAGATTAAATATATAGACTTAGTTTACCTTTAATATACAAGCAGTAAACCACACAATACTAGCATCCTTCCATTTTAATAACCATTTCCTAATGCATAAATGAAGATGAATAGGAAAAAAAAACAGGTATTACATCATTTGTTTCTGACTTCAATTAGTGGAATTACTCTAAACATTCTTCAGAAGTTACTTCACTAGTTACAATACTCATGTTCTGTCACATTATTTCTAATGCAACACTTCCAAGTACAGCAAAGAAGCAAAACGATTCCCTCTCTATTCCACAGCAGATGCACGATAAAACTGCCCAACTCTGAGAAAAGACTGCTTCAGTTTGTGCCAGCATCTGGCACCTCTCCAGGCAAGGAATCTGCCTGCATGAACAGGACTCACTTTTTGTTGCTCCCGTCTCTTAAAAACCCCACTCTGCTCCAGCATCTCTATTCTGAAATCCAATTGTCTGGCTCAATCCTCCAAAGGAATGGCAAGGAGTTGTGTTATAAGACTCAATTTATAAAATGTCAACTGCCCCGAACTCCAGAGGTCCATGAGTCAATTAAACACTTGGCTTTTCTCTCCACTGTTTGTGCAGCTGGACTACAACACCTGCAATGCTGCTGAAAATCAAACTAAATCCAGCAATTCTTTCTACGTCGTAGCAGGAGTTGGAACTGTATATTTAAAATACCCTGTGAAATAGTCTGAAAATGTTCTGTTTGGTACGGAGGAGATTTATTCAGGTGAGGGTTGCATGGCTGTGGCAAAGGATTCTGATAGATGAAATCTATACTCTTGAAGGTCAATAACTCCCCATCTGCTGCCTGACAGATTTCCTGCATTGGAAGTTTTCCCAGGTTTGCCCAGGACACGGCAGGTCTTCTGGAGGAATGAGCCGTACTGGGAGCTGCTACACAGGATTTGTACAATATACAACTCATTAACACAAGAAACAATTTATCTGCAGAGTGTACCAGAGAGAGAGGTTTGCGAGAGTGGGAGGAAAATGGTTTTTATACTAAAGGAATAAGAAAAATGTGTACGGCCTAAACTAAGATGTAGGCAGGAGCTGCAAATTTTTATGCGAAGGACTTTGAGAATTCAGGAGGAGATCTTAGGGAAAAAGAAGCAATTTAATTTACTTCTGAAGCCCAGATTGCTTGTTGCAAAGGGAGAACTACAGCATTCAATTTAGTTTCTGAGGATCTGCAACAGCAGCAAAGGAGAATCTTAGGATATTTCTTAGCTCATGCTGAGTTAACGGTCAGCAGAAACGAAACAGTCTTGGAGAAGCATATTATCATGCAATATTGTGAGGCTTGAGGGACATTCCCAGCTCTGGTTATATTTCAGATAGCATTAATTAAGGATCAGAAAGCTTAAAATTTTAAATATAGTATTAAAACAATATTTCTCTATTGCTAGCAAAGCATTCAAGAGGTCTAAGATACCCCATTTACTGGGGCATTTCAAGTACCTTGTGCTTCGTGCCTCCAGTAAAACAGCAAAAGCCTTTTCCTGTGGGCTTCAGAGGTGGGAGGGATGAAGGAGATGAAACAGGTGAGGAGTGTGCATTTACCTGTTTTTTTCCTGGACAGGACCAATGCTTTCATTTTATGAAGGAGCAGCAGAAAACATTTACTCATTTACAGACTGTGGATTCCACCAGCAAACTCTGAACACGTGCTTTGTACATCTTACTGCCAGGGTAAGAATGCTGTGGCTTCCTGTCTGGCTACGGAGACCACAAAATCCTGCTTCAAGATGATAACTTTGTCAATGACACCGGAGAATTTCTTGGCTTCAGAAGCACATCAGCATTGACTAACACCAATTGCTCCACAAATTTCAGCTTGTTCCTTCTTCCTTTTATTTTTGCCTCTACTTTCCCTTCTCACTGTCATACGCTCCAGCAGTTTTCAGTAAAGTCCCTGGATTAAGGGCTTTGTTGAAAATTACCAGACTTCAACAAAACACAGAAAGAGCAAACACTTGAAGTGCAGTTCAAAGGACATGTTAGACTGCTGGGATAAGAGCAAAGACGAAACTTCTAAGGGCAAAGGCCCAGAGAGATGGAGATAAGATTGGAAAGTACAACATACAGTAAAGGCAGAAAAATCCAGGAGAGAGGAAAATATACACGTGCCCAAGACTTGGAAGTAGCAACTTTTCATTCTGGAAAGGAGGGACTTGAAGAGTAATGAAAAGCACTACTGATGAGGAATCAGAGCCACAGTGTCAAAGAACAGAAATTGTACCTGAAAATCTAATTTCCTAACAAGGATACTTGTGGTGAACACTATTATTCTGTTCACAGACAAGTGACATTCAGCACATGCTCATATGTGGTCCTGTTAAATTACAAACTTCTCAGGCTCTTCTGGTCTAAAGTGGTGTATTTCTCTGCATAGTAAATACATAAAATGACACCTTCCTCTACATACACCTCAACCTGCATGCTAATACTTAAGGAGTAAGCTTCACGGTTGTTCTACACTTGAAAAGTGCCTTGAGCTTTCCTCTGGGGAAATTACCCTGATTAAGAGAACGGGATCATGATTGTCAAGAGGCTGAACTACAACAGCCTTTACCAAGAAATGCCAGCATTTTAAAACCAAGTGTTACCTTCTGAGAAATCCTGCTGTGCTACATGCCTCTAACCATGGGTACATCTCAAGGCAGCCTGGCAGGCTGGGGCAGAAGAGGAATGCACTCACAACAGCTTTAAGACAAAACTACCAAGCTTCTCTAAGAGCCTGAAAGTAGCTCTAGAGTTGTCCAGAGTAAAAGGGCCATTGGTGGACACCTCTTGTTAACTTTATGGGAGAAGAAAGCAAAGTAACAGGATCAACACAGAGCAAACTGCCAGGCAGAGGCAGAAATTGTTAGCTTATCAGTACATGATTCTAAAAACACACATAAATACTGTTCCAGATGTGCTGCTGATCACAGAATTACACAGTTAAAGTAGCTGCTAAATTTGCAAACTGCGTAGTTAAATGCAAGAAGTTAATTTATCCTAATGTCAGAACACCCCGGCTGAGAGCATTACCTTAATTCTACTGCAGAAACCAGCCATTTGAAACTTCTTGTTAGATTTCCATATTCTCTTTGTATATTGATTTTTTTTTCCTTTCTGCTGAATGATACAAAACCTTATCACCGACTCAGGGGACCAGAAAACAAGTGAGCAAAGATCTGCAGACGGGCAAGAGTGTTTTGAAAATGAATTCTCTGCTCACCAAAATAAATTAAGCAGGAATCCCAGTTATGCAAAGAAATACGAGCAAGTGGTCACAGTGGTCCCTTCAATGTTATACTTCACCAATAAATTTTAAAGTAATGAAGATTCAGCTGCTTAACTGTGAGGAAATGGAGTAAACAGAGAATTTTCAGCGCTACTTCTTTTCATTTCTGGTTGCAAAACTAGAAAAAAATTAAGAGTGGTTATTCCATTTGATAAAGATCTCTTTCCACAGTGCGCTGTGGAAATCAGTGCTGCTCTGCTCATTGTATGTGCATGAGCTGTGAGCCTGCTGCTATCACAATATAGAATTTCTAAATATTGCATTAAGATAAGAAGTAAAATTTGACCTTTGAAGCAAAGTTTCTTTCAAAACACTGATCTGACTCTGCTAAAAGCCTACTTGAATAACATGAGCTTGTAGGAGAATTCTCTAATTCTCCCAGTAAATAACATTTCTGTTTGAACTACATTTAAGCAACAAACATTGCTTTTAAATAAATAACACTCTAGGCACGTGGAAAATAAAGATGAGGTGATTGGTGGCAACCAACGTGGCTGACAAACTTGGTGGCCTTTTATGAAGGGGGCCTACAGGAAAGCTGGGGAGGGATATTTTTTTTTACAAGGGCATGTAGTAACGGGACAAGGGGAAATGGTTTTAAACTGGAAGAGGGTGGATTGAGACTAGATAATAGAAATAAAGTCTTTACTGTGAGGGTGGTGAGACCGGAACAGGCTGCCCTCTCCCTGGAAGCATTCAAAGCCAGGCTGGATGGAGCTGTAAGCAACCTGCTCTAGAGGAAGAAGTCCCTGCCTATAGCAGGGGGTTGAAACTGGACAGTGTTAAAGGTCTCTCCCAACCCAAACCATTCTATGATTCTATGAACACTCCGCTGGTGTCAAACCACTACAGGAAAGAACAAGATGATGTTTCTGGAACATCCCGATGAAGAGAACTTTACCTCTCCATTGACACCCTCCAGGCATGCCGTGTCCAGGCCCTGATATGTCCCTGCATCTCTCCCTGCCTCCCATACCAAAACCATCATCTCTGTGGACAGGTAACTCCAACACCCATCCCTTCCCACCTCACAACATCAAATTCAAATTCCTCTCGGAAAAGCAGGAGCAACAACATCTCTGTCTCTCCATCAACCTCTTACAGTACAGACCACACGTCCACTCTGACACTTGTGTTTTTGTCTGCACATAAGATAAAACGAGTAACTGAAGGATCGCATTAGTTGTTGCAATTGCTGGAAAAACCAAGTCCTGTAAGTTACACACATCACTTCCTTTTCATGTTCTCCGTGGCACCATATGAACATACATTTACCTTTAACAGAGCAGTTATAAATGTACCATTGATTTTTTCACTACTTTTTTTTTTTTTTTAGTATTATTATCTTCCAAGTGCTGGCAGGGTGTTCACATAAAGCACTCCATATAAAGACTTACACATTTAAAACTCCCCGAAGGTCAGTTGATGCAAACAATGTTTACTATTCAACTTGTAAGTAAGTTAGAGAAAAGCAAAGAAACATGTTTGGACTTCTTTTTCCCTCTATTTACCTTGCCCTTGTCAAAGTAATGGATAATTTCTTGATACAGCTGATCTTTCAGCTGTCCTTGAGTAGCAGCCTGGTATCCATCCCGCTGGGTAAGATGCGCTGCACACGCTTCTTCTGACCACTAAATCATACAGAAAGAAGAAGTGGAAAAACGAAGGCAAATCAGAATTTATGAAATGTGTCAGTAAATTTAGGCTAAATAAAATACACATTCTTGATATGAAGAAGTGGTATCACAGCTTGCAAATATTTTAATGTGGTTGTGTAACTTGATTCCCTGGGCACAAGGACCATTTATTTCCATGCTGTATCTATAATTGGAGGCTAATTACATATATCAGCTGGAAGGAAGCTTCTTAGGAGGCTTCTTCTCCTCAGTGAGTTTGATGAGCCTGACCTTGGCCTGCTGATGGTGCAACCTGCTGGATGCATAATGAACATTAGCAGGTTTATGTTGAGAGATGCCCCGGAGCCTAGATACATCAGCACAAATGGAAATGACTGGAGGCACAGAAATTAGAAAGCTAAAATGAATTGAGAACGTTTGGAGGTGTGGAAAAGTGCAATCAGCTTCATACAGCCCATGTGCAAACAGTTGATTGTCTGACAAATGCCTAACAGATAAACAAGGCACAGATATTAAATGGGTCTTCCCTTAGTCCCAAGAAAACCATCTAATTCCCAATAGCTTTCTCTTGCACCTCCATATTCTGGTGCCCAGTAAAGGAAAGACACAACTGAAACCTCTGGGCTCCAGTATTCGTATCGCTTCCACATCTCCCTCCCCTCCTCCCACCAACATGCCCTAGGACCCATCTGCAGATGAGACAGTACTGGAGCCTTCTCCCCAGACAGGATACTAACAGTATATCCTACCTCTCCAATGCTATCTATTTTCATGAGGCTAGCAGGAAATTAATACCTAAGAGACTCGCAAAACTCCATCAAATCAAATCACACATCTCCATTAAATCAAATGAAACTTCATAGATTGAAAAAGAGACAGGGACAGGTGCTCCAATATGGCTTGTTGCCTTAAGAAATGAAGTTAAAAAAAATAAAATTAAAGAACTGTTCACTTTCATCTCTGAAAAATCAAAGTCACTGTAGAAGGAGGACTGGCCACAAAAATAACTTTTGGAATAGAAGAAATCTGTACAGAGATCATCAACTCGTAGATTTCTTCTATGCTGCCATATCATCTGGTTTTACCTCCTACGTCTGTTTTTAAATTTCACCCAATTATTTTTTAATTTGGCCAACGTGTTTATATTTGACTCAAACAGTGCTCGTGTTTCGTTACAGCAGCATCTTGCAGAAACACATTCGGACACTGTTTGGAGATGAGAGGAGCTGAACATTGCACCCCAGCCCTGGCAGCACATTGCAGTGGCTACAAACTGCCCGCTGTAGGTATGTCAGACAGCAGCTCTGAACTTTTATAATCTGTTCCTTAGCCAACCACAGGAGGCTCTTTCATATCATTTCCCTCCCCTGAAAGCAGTCATTCGATGCAAATCAAATGGATCCCTTTTTGACAAGCCAACCACAGAGCACTTGACATTTCTTGCTGACAGAACCTTCCTTCATTTCTCCTATAGTTTATGGCTCTCTTGCAGCCTTCCTGTCTTTACATTCTTCCTAAAAAATCACAACGGAGCTCTCCAACCGACTGATGACAGTACAGCTTTGTGCTGCAAATCCATGTTTACAGAAGAGATAAACTTCAGCGAGTCTCCAATGCAATGGCATTTTTTTCAGTTGACTAAGAGCCACCATCTTTCGTTTGTGGGGTTGAAAACTAAAACTATTTTATGCCATAAAGTCTCTTTTCCAAAGTTTGTATCATCAGCTCGCAGTAACCTGGAGAAAATGATGAGAAAACGGCGTACTTGCAAACCTACAGGTGAAATTCTTCAAAGCTCTCAGTCTTGACCTACGACTGATCCCATTAAAATCAATCTGATGTAACATATGAGAATGATGAGTGTCACTGAAAATCCTGTCCTCGAGGTTTGAAAGAATAGCTCAACTGCTTGAAATTACACACAGCATGATATGGCTGTAACTCAAGTAGCACGGAGCTCCTCCACCCACTAACTTGTACCACGATGTCACAGGAGACAGATCAATGCTCTTCTGCAGTACAGTATTTCCAACCTATGAAGTATATTCATAAACAAACACCTCCTTAGCAATGAAAGCCTACAGTAAAGATTACCCTTATATCTGCCATTTTCTATTGGTGCACATCATAATAAAATAAGACTGGATATTTCTTTCAAGTAAATTAAAAGAGTATATTAAGGCAACTCATCCAGTCTCTGAAGATTTTCTGTAAGAAAAAATGAAATTGGCTAAGCTCTCATTTATAGTCACATAAAGCATATTGACCAATGAGGTAAAGATATAAAGGGTGAAAGTGTGAATGACTGTTTTGGCACCACTCATTTCATCATTTCTCCAAGAAATGCAGCAGGTGGGAAAGGCAATGTTGTACCTTCTCTATGAGGCTCTCTTTTACAATGCCTGATAAGCAAATATCACACAACTTGGCAGTTGTGTTGTATGTCTCCAGTAGGAGCATGAGACATTTTATTGCACAGACTCAGTCAGTTACACGCTCCAACTTCTACCCACAGGTGAGAACCTACACCTGGCTGCGTGAATGAAGATGCCAAAGCTTTCCCCCAGCTCCTCACCCCTCTGAGATGCATCTCAGCCCATAATATTTCATTATCAAAGAAGTAACTGCATCCAGTAGGCTGTGTCCAACAACTGTCCCTGCTTTTAATAACGCATAAAGGTATTGCTTCTGTGCTTTTACTCTCCAGACCAATTTTACTCATTCTCTCTGAGTAACAATGCTCTATTCATTTTAAAACATAGTAAATATATTTCAAAGTGTCTCAATTTAAACTGCACAAGTATGCCCTCATCATACGTAGTCTTCTCACAGTTTGGATGCAGTTTACTCAGTTTTGAGGCACAAGTAATTCCTCATACATCCTTTAGAAGTGCTTGATTTAACGCCCTCCACTTCTCAACTTCTCAAAACAGCCATTTTACACCACCAGTTTTCCTGAGATTGCTCAGATTAAATCAAAGATTGCTAAGAACAATTCACAGCATGGAACAAGATACACTTCCCTACAAAAGGGGTTACTATTAGCATAGTTTCTGTAATAATACCTAAGGCTTACAAAACACTCACTGTTGGCATAAGAAACAAATGCCTCCACACACTGCATAATTTTGATATTTAAAGGAAATTTATATTACAGCTTTTACAGTTTTTAATGTGTGGTCTTTACTTGACTGTGCTTCCATTCATATCTATACTTACACATACTTATACACTAATGGCAGAGAGTTTGCTTCCTGCACGTTGAGGAATTAATTACATGTGCAAAACATTAAACTGAAATAAGAAACAGCACACAGATGTTAATCACTGTAAGAGCTGGTTGCAGGAGTGACAGAAACACACTACTGCTGGTTAGTGCTAGAGTGATTTCCAAGCCTTGCAATGTCAGTGCTTACCTTGAGAAGTTTGGCATGCAGGAGCAACGTGTAGGCAGCTTCTGTATAGTTATCACATTCTTTGTGCAGGTCACACAGTTTGTACAGGTACCTGAAAGTAATAAAAGCATTCCTTCTTCAAAAAGGTTGGCTATCAAATGTTACAAATTAATTCAAAATAACTTGCTCTGGAGACTACAACAGTTCATCTCTGTCTTTAAACATCTCAGTACACCTGGGATTACTTCTCAGTGCCCATATTTCTGTGTTCAGAACCACTCAGGACCACCTGCATTTCCACTGAGCTTTTCTCCCAATGACTTGTGAAAAGCAGTGAATTCCATACACAGGACATTGCTCTAGTTGCTCTGTAACAGAAACAAACAAGTCTGATTCCTCAACTTCTGTATCATCAAACCTCTGAAAGGGTTTATCTTCATTTGTTTGTCAGCTTTTTAAAAAGAATTTAAAAGAATTTAAAGCTATTTATGTATCTTTGATAGGAGTTTGTTAACAGAATTATGAGAGAATTTGAGAGGCAGATGCACAGTGAGAGCTTATCTTTACATCTCTGCCAAGGAGGGCAACTTGCTGCTCACGACAGACTCGTGCCTTTAGGTGCATGTCCAGTTCCCAATCCTGCCTTTTGTTAGATATTATTCATTTCTGCACTTTATTAAAGCAATAATTAAAACCATTTAAACAATAGGAAGTGAGTTTACTAGAGAAAAGTCTTCCAAATAGATAACAAGCATCTGAGAATGAATTCATGAATAATACTTAGCTACCTAAAATAGCAGTCAAAGAGAAGCTTCATCACTGCAGCACAACAGTCTAGCCAATTTTAAGCCAAAGTACAAATAGAGGACTAGGAACCCTGAGGTTTACAAAAAGCACAACAACATATTACCATTTTCACTTCGTGTGAGAGAAAAGATTTTGAAGCATTCTTAAAAGCTTTAAAGTAAGTATCAGTCATCATTATTATTTAATAGCCCATTTTACCCCAAGTCACATACTTTCTACCTTACTAGGAAGGAAAACTGTTTCTTCAGTCAGTTTTCTTTTGACTCAGTGATGTTCCTCATGTGATAACACTCACGCCTGCTGACGTGCCCATCATAATAAAACTGAAGAAGTTGGAGGAGGGATACAAAAAACAATCTCATGTATTTAACTGCAAACGCTCACTGCTCTCAGCGAGGACAAGCTTCTGAATGTCCTTATGGTCCACAGAAGGGATGCTTTTCCATTACATCTTTCCTTTCATTCCCAACTGACCGCTTAATAAGATTTTAATTTTCTCCAATTTTGCCGCACTCAGGCAAGCAGATTTTTATCACTGGTCATGTTTACAAACCTTATGTACATTTCTTCCCTCTCAATTTCCTTGTAGAAATTCTGAAAAAAAAAACCAAAAATTGTTACAAAGTCTTTGATTTCACAGTAAGAAATGCACAAGGAACATGTTATGAATTAAAAATTCATTACTGGATGGCATCAACCTCAAAACTGCAAAACAAAATCTGCCTCTAGTGATAGAACCCAAGTTATTTAACTTACAAAATCCAGCACTGTGATGTTTTGTGATGTAGCACATTAGGGCTTCTATCTTACTGCAAAGGTTAAGAATTGCAAGAGTATTACCAGTAGATATTTGCTTCTGGCATTTGCAAGCCACACATCATTTTCCATTTCAGTTGAAATTTTGTAATATACAAAACCCTAATTTTTAAGAAACAGTTGTTCTACAGATTTAAAATTCTAAACCTTAGCTGAGCAATACATCACCTGCCCCTGAATTCTAATAGTTTCCTTTGAAATAAAATGTTAGATTAGTGTTATTTATCTGGTTTCATTCTCATCATTCCCTTCAGAAATGTCTGAGTGCCTCTGGTCTTGAGATAAACTAGTTAACACAAAAAATATTGTAAATACAGGATATGATAAATTGGGCAAGATATTAAAGGCTTTTCTGAATCTAATTTAAAGTTTGCCTTCAAAAAGTAAAAAAAAAAATCTAAGAAAACAAATTACAAAGAAATTTATATCCCCCACTGAACTGCTATGTGTTTCAGTGCTAAATTAAACCAGTGTGAGCAGGCAGTAGAACATTTATGAGTCAAACAACAGCACATGCATAAGCCCAATACAAACTCATCCCCTTCGAGGAGATCCAAAATGTGTGATGGAATCTACACTGCCGAGTTGCAAAGGACCAGTTTTTCAGTGCACATGTAATTTCAGATGAGCCAACTCTGTAGTTTTGGGTTGAACTCAAAAGATGAATTGAACCAAATGGAATGACACTCCCCAGAAAATTCTCCTCTCCTATTCTGTTTATTATTTTGTGTTGTCAGAATGAGCTTCCAGCACCATCCCTCCTGCAGCCTGCCCGCTCCTTTGGCTGCACACATACTTTGCCAGGGCCGGCAGAGGTAGGAACAAGCAGCCAAGGGAAAGAGAGGGCTTTTATTTTGCTTTAACATCAGCATTGGCTTAAATGCATATCAAAACCTCTGACTTAAGCTATAGTCGATACAGGCAAACCTAATCCTGTGAAAGCCTGTGTATTATTAAAGGCCCAATTAAGAACTCTTTTGAGACCTCAAGTGGGAATTACGCTGAGCGTTGGCCCTGGGTCAGATTTTGCAAAGGCATAAATTTCACTTCAGGTGCATGGAGAATGATGAAAAGACTGTATTGGCCCTGGAGGGCAAACGGGGCTTTCAAATCAACCTCAGGTTTTAAATTATACCTACTGAAAACTAAGTGAAGTTCTGCCCTGTGACGCTTTCATCCATTTTCTGCAGACTTGGGTGGCAGGGCTGTGTGTGGGGAACACACCGTGATTTAACTTGACAGCAGTACATCACCCACAGGATCTACCACCTGCAACCACCTGAAGAATTTTGATGGCAAAAATCACCACCAGGAGACAGAGAAAACAAAACCAAACCCTACCTGTGCCATCAGTTCCCCTGTGGCTGCTATGGCAAGAATTACTGGGAATAGTCTCAAGAGCGTTACAATGAAAGGAAAGATGAATCCATTCACCTTCCTTAGGAAATTTCCCTAGCTTTATACATTGTTGTCATGCTTCAGAGCATGTAGAGCGTGTGATTTTTTATTTTCTATCTTGCCTGGTGCTAACTGCAGGTTTCTGTAACTCCAGTTCTGATCAGGAGGACACGGTGCCTTTCTGCAGCAACCCAAGGGCACCCACTGCATCAACAGCCGGTGACATCTCTCCGAGTTTCCCCTCCTTCCCCATTTACTAAACATTCTGATGCTTTTTGATGTGCACAGCGAGGAAAAACAAACTAAAAATAAAATCCCAATCCCTGACTTGATGTCTCTATACTCTTCTCATTTCGTTTACAGCTTACATGACACTGCAGCACAAAGGCTGTGCTGCATGAGCTGAGCCCATTTGCAGCACTCCCAAGTGCTAAAGCTACAAACTATTTACTGAGATCTTTCCAGCCCAGCTGAATGAAATCTATCAGCCACAGTGCATTAGGCAATAAGCACTGTCTGCACCCCACACATTGAAATGAAGTATGCGTTGATAACGTTATGCGGATAGTAGCTATGTTTCCCTAATTGCTAGCAGTTTACTACTGAGTCCTAATAAAAAACATCAAATCTAACCAGCAGTATGTTAGAGGTCTCTAAACTTTAACACAGTTTATCTGGATGTGCTGATTCTGTAATAATCTCATCCTCTAATGTTTCCAGCAACAAGCGTGAGGAGCTTACTGTGTACCAACTCCTGCTCTTCCAGCTCTGACCCAAACATACCAAGGTTTGTAATGCAGACCAGACACTGCAGAATTTCTCTAGTGAAGACTAGGAAATTTTGTATCTATGAGGGACAAACCAAGCTGCTTCTGCTCCCCATGAACTAATAACTCTCACTAAGAGCGCGGTGAGGCAGGGGAACAGGTTGCCCAAGGAGGCTGTGGATGCCTCATCCCTGCAGGCTTTCACGCCAGGCTGGATGTGGCTCTGGGCAGCCTGGGCTGCTCGTTGGTGACCTGCACACAGCAGGGGGTTGGAGCTGGATGAGCATTGTGCTCCTTTGCAACCCAGGCCACTCTGTGATTCTATGATTCAATATCATTCAGAAGTTCTGAATACAGGAGCAGAACACAAACAGGACTGCAGATACACGCATTCAACAGCAAATCACACACAATTCTTTTGTTCTTCTATAGGGTTCTTCTATAAGAGTCATTCATGCACAAACAGTAAATATCAACAAACAACCCCTCAGAGACAAGGTCCTGAATCACTGCTTCTTCAAAGCAGTTCAAGTCATCACCCACAGTTTTCACAGGTTTGCTCTCATTAAAAAAAAGATTAAAAAATCTTCACACGGATTCCATGTTAAACAAAGTATTTTGCCAAGGGTGCACAACTGAAGTCATGGATTCAGGCAGGAGGTTCCTGCTTACCAGCACGTTGACAGTGCAGCTCATGCGGTTCTCCTTGTTCTCGTCGTGCATGATGGTCCTGTAGTCCAACAGTCGCTCCATCAGGCGGACAACAAGTTTGACAAAAGTTTCTCCGCTCTTAGCGAGGTATTTGTGCTTCCTGCAGTGCTCCAAGAGGCTAAAAAAAAAGCCAATTACACACGCCTTGTTAAACACACACAGAAAAAACCTTGACTCAGGTGCAATTTTAAACATTGCGCACCATTAAGAGATTTTAATTATTCCTGGGCTGCAAAGTTCATTGTAGTCTAATTGCCCTCTCTCCTGACTTCGCCATGACATAAATCTCGCCGCTGATCAACACTTACATTTTGTCAAATAACACTTTGTACTGTTCATCTCCTCTGCCTCCTTCCACTTCATGATCCAGTTTTGTGATGATCTCATTTTCAAACTATAATTAAACAAAGCAAGCGTAAATAATCAGATGGCAAATATTTCACTTTATGACTGCAGTCTCAATGGCTCACAGATTGGTTGGGTATCTCGGTGAGATGTTTCGCCACTATTTTAAAGCTTGATTGACTTTAAGAGTTTGCAGTCTCTGGTATTAGACCATCCATGATGATCTGCTGCCCTACAAGGATTTTTTGTTGAAGAAATCATTGGTCGTGTTGTTAAATGAAGCTTAAATATTTGCATTAGGTAAAACTAAATAAGGAGCTTAATGACAAGGATAAAGGGAGGGGAAATAAGGAGGAAAAAAAAAAAAAAGACACAATGTCCCCTGCAATAATGACAGTAGAAACAAAGGCAAAATAAGGGAACTGTGAAAGCTCCAGTGGAGATGACAGACAACACTAAAGGCTGCTCAGGCTGTTGGCTCACTCAGCCAACTGAACTCCCCAGCACTGCTAACATCCCATCTCCTTGTAGCATACAGGTATTGACCCTACTGTGGCATGACTCAATAAACCCATTAATAAGGCGCTGCAAAGCAGGAAGGATCTGTTTCAAACAACTTGAGAGTAAATATTTTGATTGGGGAATTAACACAAACTTAAGCAGGCATTAGAACACATTTTAAACGCAATCTGGGTAATTCATAGTTTTAATGAATACAGAGGGTTTTACTGCTGCTGCTCTTTTGCTAGGGCTCAGATTAGGAATGAATTCAAACCATGAGCAGAGGAAGGATCACTCTAGGTCTGCTGCCATGTGACAAGTCAACCTCGCCATCTAATTCCTATCTCTGCATTAAATAAGCACGGACATCAGCAGTGATTCAACTTATTGCCAAGAAACCTCAGCACAAGAGCCAGGGTGAAAAGAAGATCCTCCTGCAGGTGACTGTGACCCCATTAGTCAGAGCAGGGATGTATTGACAGAGCTGTTGGCTTCAGGTTTTTCATTGTCACTTGATTCAGCAGTACCTGACTATTCAGAGGAGAAGCAAAGGGCCACCTGTGCAAGAACAAAGTGTACTAACATTTTGTAAATGTCAAGAGATGTACTTTGCATCTGCAGTTAATATTAACAGTATATCATATGCAAATGAAAACAGAACAGACTGCCTGGTACGACAGCCTTCCAAGCTAGGGATGCATTACCACATCTCCAGCCATGAGCTTTCCTTCCCTGTGCCACAGGTCCCCAGTACCCTAACAGCATTTCTTGCTCTTTATAAACTGTTCCCATCTCATAGGACATCTGCTTTGTAGTGACAAGAACCCTAGCTCCTCTGCTAAAGCCACTTTCCACTGCCTATCAGAATGGGCTTTCTGTAAGTGAGAACACAGGCTTCTGCTGCACGTCTGAAGGTAAAATTTGACTTTTCTTTCACCAGGGACACCAGCAAGGAAGCAACAAGCACAGCTTCAAGAAGCTGTGCAATGGAAATCACGTGCTGAAGATTTAGCTGAAATCTATGCTGAAAGATAAAATCAAAACCCACGTACCAAGAGGAAAAATCTCTATGGAGCATCCTGCCAGCCCAGCAGTCTGCAGAGGGCTGGTAACTGGCACCAGGGAAGGGACCACTGCCCCAAAGTGCCCCAGCTGGCAGCGCAGAGGGAGAGAGCCTGAGCCCCGCTCCTAGCCATGATGTGCCAAGCAGGGTGACAACTGTGGAACCCCAGGGTGCTGCTGCCCCGGCCACTGCACACACAGCAACCAAAGGGCAGGAGAGACAGCAGGGGATGGGTATTTTCACAGGGTCAGCCCCAAGGGGAGTTGGAGAAGATGGGCTGTTACCTGCAGCCAGCAGCTGGGTTTGATTTGGTTTTAGAGATGCTGCATTTTTCTTGCCCACAATGCAAAGTTCTGCTGGCGTCTTTACTTCAGCAAGGAGTGTGAGATCACATATCCCTTGCCAACAGACTTGTGTCACGATGAAACTCTGACGACAAGAGAGCATTTTTATACCACCTTAATTTATGTCACTTTGAGGAGGTGTAGCTCCGTCCACTGCCGGCCCTTCTGCCAACACACCGCATCCTGCGCTCTGCCCACGCAGCCCTTTCTCTGCCAGCAGAGGTTATCATAATGTCTCTGTCAAACATCAAGCACACACTTGCCCTTAGCTCTGCCACAGTGCCTTGGTCCTGAAACAACTGCTGCATGCACACGGCGAGGTAACTGTGAGCAGAACAGGACAAAGCCAGCAGCACAGGGGATGAGGAGCAGCATCTCAGCCCCAGGGCTGGAGGTGCTCACCTGCCCTCCTGCAGGGCCCTGCTCTGCTCAAGGCCCAGCAGCTGGGAACATGGCAACGTGCATTCTCTGGCCAAGCTGAGACTGCGTACAAAATGTGGCTATCAACTATGAAGATGCTCCTGCCTGGTTAATATAAATCACTTTTAGGCAGAACTGCGCACTGGTATATAGAGCTTGTCTGTTTACATTACACCAAAGAACTGCAAAACACAAGTCACTCTCTGAATACCTTACCAGGCTCTATAGTAATTTGGGTACTATTACTGTACTGTGAAAACCCACAGGCAGATCAGGGCACTTGTCTCCATTTCAAACCCTCCACAGTTTTCTCATCATCATCTCCACCAACGTTCAGAGCCTCCTATCTTCACAGCCCAGCCCAGAGTTTTCATCCTCTGCATTGGAGTTATTTTTCCATTCCACACGGCAGTCTGCCAGAATTGTCTTAAGAACAGAGAAATAAAAAAAACTCTGCTGTGAGAAATAAAAAACATTGAACTGTGAGTTCAGTGACTGTGAGCTATCATGATGAGTAACTGCAGAAAACGTCCCGCTCACCTACTGCTCAGTGCAAATTTGGGATACAGGCTAACAACGTGCACAATTCAGCCTAACTGAGAGCTGTCAGGAAATCCTACCTAGAGATTGTGTGGTGCTTATGGAGATAAAAATCAACTAAGTGCCCAAACAACAGATATTCTACCTTAAACAATTTTTACTATTACGCTTGACTGTTTTGGAGATGAAAAACCAAAACGTCTGATGAAATAATGGTGCTCTCTATAAGCCCCAAATCATCCACAAAAACTCACAGGAACGCTGACTGGAACAGATCTCAAAGGTCATTTAGTCCAAACTCCCAGGTGATGCAAAATCATTTCCAACACAGAGCAGGCCAACTGTAACTCAGCCAAGTCCTGAAGATCTCCTTGGATGGCTGATTACACAGCCTCTCTGGGTAACCTGTTCCACTGTTGCACTACTTTATTTGTGAAGGAACGAATGGAAAGTGAAGTGAAATAAGGTTTTTAGTACCACGAATCCATAATTCAAAAAATGACAGGAAAATGAGAAAAGGAAGAATAATGCAATCCACCTCCTCTAAGAGGCAACCCCAAGCTGAAACACGTTCCCACAGTAAAAGGATGTGTCAAATAAAACAGTGAGGCAATGTGGCGATGAAACAGAGAAGTCACAAAATTCATGTTCTCTAATGAGACCAGAATGAAATTGACTTTCCATACCAATGTGAAAAATGACACTTGCTGCCAGCAGGAGCCCTGTAGGTGATGCATTTTTTAGGAAGAGATTAGTCATATGAAGAAGAGCAATTACATTTGTCACACAGGACCATGACTATTCTTCTGATATCAATTTTACTCAAATCTCTGTAGGTCTGGGCTTTGTTGGTTGCCTCTTGGGTTGAACCGAGCTGTGGCATTTTGAGGTTTTTAAGGGAATGAACCATTAACAGCATCCCTTGCTCTGTGATCATTCCTCACACCTATCAAGGAGATGATGTGGCTCAGATCACTCAACCCAGATGACTAAGCATTGCTTAACACAGTCCGGATTCCTTCTTCCCTCCATGGTTCATACAGCTATGGTCTTGCACAAAGGGGAAAGAATGGGGCCATGGAGTCACATGAGCACATGGCTGTGGGATGCTGCACCGGGCATAAGATGAAAATATCTCCAACTTCCCTTTTCTTTCTTTAAACTTAAAAGCATATAGAATAACACAAGGTAGGACTGCAATTATAACAAAGGAATTTACTCTCACGTGAATCACAGAATGGCCTGGGTTGCAAAGGAGCACAATGCTCACCCAATTCCAACCCCCTGCTGTGTGCAGGTCGCCAACCAGCAGCCCAGGCTGCCCAGAGCCACATCCAGCCTGGCCTTGAATGCCTGCAGGGATGGGGCATCCACAGCCTCCTTGGGCAACCCAAAGCACCATATTTTCCCTGTTCCTGTTACAGCCAGTGACACTTGCTAAGGTTCCTTCTGGAGACCTAGGAGTGCCTATCTCTGGCACTAGTGATGAGCTAGATTCATATCTATCTGTTGGCAGCGAAAGCTCGAGGGGTGATGCTAGGAAGATTACAGGAAATTATTATCAACTTATCCTTGCAGCTGATCGAGATCTCAGCTTCCCTTTAGGATGTGTGCATGAACTTTAGCATAGAGTACATCCACTGTTTCATCTGTCTGTTACAATCTCTAACACTGAGGAAGCAGTGGTTACAAATCAATGTAAGCTATCAAGCATCTTCAAGTGTCTGCTCAACTAATCACTTTGGGTTTAGGTTTACCTACAGTGTGGGCAGGCCATAACTGCAGCACTGGCTGACAATTTAATCTAGCTGTGGATGAGGATGTCTTTCAATCCTCCAAGCTGCTATACATTTGTTTAGATATGGGATAATAATGAATTTGCTATATAAGATTCAAAGGGCAGATAACACCAGTAATGCAGAAATAACACAAAGATCCTGTGAAACTTTGTTAGAAGGCCACTACAAAGGTTGTGACAATTGCCAGCAGTTTTATCTTCCATATCCTATTTTCCCAGAGCATCCTGGTCAGCAAACAGGTCCAGTGGCCATTTAATATGAAGAGATTTGGGATGTTTCTGGACTCACTGCATCAGATTTTTCCCTTCCTCTTAGGTGAGGGAAGAATACCAATATCCTGAAAGGCCAGAAAATAAATAAAACTTAAACATTTACACTTCAATCATTTCTGTTCTGTGCTCAAATCCATAGCATGGAGGGGGAGGCTAACACAGGGTTCAGAGCAGGTAAAAAAGACCTAAAATGGAATTATAGGTTGTAAAACGTGATAGATACTCAAGTAAATCAGCTAACTAAGAATAATTATATCAGTTTGAAACTCACTGATAACCAACAAGAAATTACAGAGCAAATTAAAATGCTGGATGACACTAGGATTTATTGATAAATGCTGGAAATGAATTAAAAGGGTTTTCCCCTCATTTCTTCCCATCTTCCCTCATTTAATTCTCTTTACAACAGAACATTAGCTCGAGGTACTTTAGATGCAGCCATAGTTTTATTTTAGCAATCATCTGTATTATGCATTCATTGATTATGCATTTCTATATGATTTTGCATTATGCGTTCATTCATTATGCATTTCTCTATCATTTTTCTATCTTTTTGGCAATGGCTCTATTATGCTAAGTGGCTTTCCAATTTGTATAAAATGGAACAGATGTGTTGTTCTGGTTTTGGGGCTCTTTCCTCAGACCATTACTTTTACACAGCTCCTTATTCTCACAGCATAAGAACACAAGCTGTATCTTGCATGCTTATAACTCTGATGCTAACACCACTGGACACTTTGACAATCCTCCTTAATAATGCTGCTCAGCCTGAAAACCAGACATATGGGACTTGTAACTTCTGCATGTTCACTACTGCAGAGTGGGGGGGGTTATTTCGGAGGTGAGGGCTGCTCCTTCTTCGTTATTTGATGAGACGTGTCATAACGTTGGAGAATGAAGGCTAGAGAAATGCTTCTGACTTAATCCCTTACCTTATAAATCACTTATCTTCGTCTCTTAAAATAATTACTTCTACTAATTTATATGCATCAGAACAGTGAAAAGGAATCATATCGTGATGCAGTGCTAAGTAAGAGATAGGGAGAACCTATCAGTGTCTCCCTTTGCCAAAGACAAGCATCTCCTTCTGCCTCCTGCTTTCTCCACGGCATGCCTTGTACCACATCCTACACTTGCACCTCTCTATGAACTGGCTGAGCTCAAAATAAGCAGAATTAAATCAGCCACCACGGGTTTATAAAAGGCAAGATAAAGTTTTGGGTAGGCAAACAAACCGGAACGCTCCTAAGAAATGGAACTAGAGGAAGTGACAGATGGAAGGAACAGGCTGCCAAAGTAAGAGGTTGGGGCTTTTAATGCTTCAAATCCCACATTTCAGTGGAATGACTGTTTCATGACAAACCTCCTCTCCTGCTGTCACCACGGGATCCATCACGCTCACCTGACCAGGCCTTGAGCAATCAAAGCAGCATTCCTTCATGGCTTCTGCGGCTCTGACATATTCCCTTTGATCTGAAGGGCTTACCAGTAAAACAAGCAAAGGGGAAATAGCAGAGTGGAGAAGGAGGCATTTTCTACTATGGGGAAGCTTCAGTCTCACACAGACTTTAGTATCAGATTCATGCTTTGAGGTACAGGCTACTTTGAAGCCTATATAACGCTTCAAAGCACCATAAAAGGGATAGGACAAAGATGGGTAACTCCAGCTTTTAATTCAGTCAGCCTTTAATTTAGGGGAATTTATCTTCTGCTTCTTCTCAGGGCTATATATAGTGGAAGAGCAAAATCCCCACTCTGCCTGTTACTGGTTTTACCAATTCATACAGAAATTAAAGCAGCCATGGGGAAAGCTGTCTGTTCAAAACACAAGCCATCACGGCATCACAGAAGTTCTGCAAATTCCTCCCACACACATCATGAGGTTTGCACATCTGCTGGAGAAGTGGAGCCAATTTCAACCCTTGCTGATGTGACTAATAAGGTTAGATAATTGGATTTCTGGCAGATTAGTTTAACAGCAGCCAACCATTCGGTTTTGAACTTCTCTTTAAAAGCAAGACTAGGCAGTAATAGTTGGTAGTTGCACGTACATACCAAAATGTTACATTGGCAGATTCAGTATGGAAACTTGCCTAGGTACTGGTAATATTTCAATTTTATATCTATTTCTATCATTTAGAAAACATCAAACACTACTGTTGATAAACAAGTTATTGTCTGAAAGACAGATGAAACAGTCAGAGTTTGGGAAGCTGAGGGGAATTGCATTTGTTTGGTTCTTTGGATCAGTTCCAGTCATACCTCAACCTCCATATGGCTGCAGCCAACTTGGATTGACACCGGCCTGTGATGCTCACAGTTCCAAACCTTTAGCACTAAGCCTTACCAGGGTCTGTAACGGGATGCTATAGGGAATCCCTTAGCAGGCAGACATGGGGTTTATGTGGCATTTTGAACACATCCTCTGCTGGCTGCACGCAGATGGCTCAGATGTCAGACGAGGTCTGATGCTGAATGGGGCTGACAAGTTACACCTGATGAAAATTCTGGAGGACCAAATGGCTTCTCTGCCTCACAGGTAAGGCCAGCTCCCCTCTCCTTGTTTGGAGAAGCAATGAGGAAGTAAATGGTGACCCAGTGACAGTGCACCAGGGATGACTGTCTGCAGAAACTGGACGTATGCAAGTCTGTGAGAGCTGAAAGGGTGCACCCCTGAGGACTAAGGAAATTGCTGGTGACCTTCGTGCCCCAAACACCCACCTCAGAGCCCCAGCACGCATATAACTACATTATCTGCAGAATTATAAATGGATGGATTGATTATATCATTTGACCTAACGGTTCACTCCAAATGCAATAAAAAAAGGTTTACTACCGCTGTACCTGTCACAGTGTTACATCCATAAAGAAAGCAGCAGTACTGACACAAGAAATACGTGTTGACTATCTGCAGTCCAGGACATACCCGACTTTAGCACCAGACATTTTTCTTCTCAAAAGGCAAAAACAATTGTGAGAAACATTTAAGATGCTCATTTCTTAAAATCACCTAAATATTCCACACGGAGCTGGTTTTCCTCCATCAAGAAAACACAGGGCCATAAATTTAGCTATAAAGTTACCCTCAGATTATTCATGATCCATATAATTGTGCAAATAAAAAACGACAAGTAACAAAGAGAGCGTCTGACAGGAAACAGTTTAAATGGCATCCCAGTGAGCATTTCAATCTTTACAGTACCATCAGAGTCAAACATAAGAAAGAATGATTATGCAGTAATTGGATGGATCCAAAATACAGTTCACAACCTTTCCATACAGCATCCAGCGCAAAACAAATCAAAGTAATAAAGCTGATGCAATTTCCCCATGTTTAAATCTCTTCACGCAGGCATTCATTTATTTTGGCTACAGATTAAGAGCTGGTTATGAATAACAGCTCACTAAAAAAATACAGAAAAAGATAAGACTTCCCATCCAAGAAAGAAAAATGGCAAGAGAAGGGGGGAAAACAAAGCGACGTGTCAAACTGTATTGCAAAGTTTTCAAAGTCATATCCTGAATGATCAGAAATTTCACTGTATAATGTAGCTATACTGGTCTATGTTACAAAACTACTTAATTAGTTTTACACTCAATCTATAAGTTCAAGTTTCAAGGGAAAGAAGGAAAGATGACGAATCTCAAGAAACTCTCCTTCATCATACTTGTCTCTCAAAAGCTTCAGCTATCAGTGTGTGCTTATTCAAGGGTTTCCTTCAGCATGCAAAATGAGAATAGGATAAAAATATTCCGCTTGAAGTTTGGATGTTGCATTAACTATCTAGCAGGAAGAAATGCTGCCTCTGGTTGGTTAGCCTCTTTTCCTCTTCAAAGCAATAATAAAAATACGGTAATAGAATCAAAATTGCAAGATACTAGAGATGATGAATTTGTACACATTACACATTATCAGGCTTCTCTTTATGTCCAACTCAACTCAAGCAAACTCCTTCCCTAAGTCACAGTGAAAATTTAAGACAGATGTCTTTGCTCTCCTGCTGTATCATAAAGAAAGGTTTAATTTACCTCATGCAAATTTTGCCTTCAGTGAGAATTTAAAACCTTCAGATTAAAATTCTATAGCCATTCAGAGTTACAGAAAATAAACAAATCCATAATTACATTTTTCTTCCAAAACAAATAGCAAAGCAACAAAAATTCATACGTTTTTGTCAACAAACAGCTAAATCCATCTTACGCCTTCAAATAGTTGTTGCTTACTGCTTACCATCTGGAAGCTTCTGGTGGAATGAAATTCACACTGCATCATGTCAAAGAAGATGGGGATCGTAGCTTTCCGAAGCTCCGTCTCGGGGATGAGTGTCATTTCCAAGATAGGTCCCACCATTTCCGGGATGAACTTGATTTTATGCTGACCTTTAAAGGGAAGAAAAAAAAATGCATTTCAGAGCTAATGAATGGCCACTGACTTGGTAGGAGATAATTGTTTTAAAAGCCATAACCATAAATCGTCATATAGTTCAAGCGCAAGACAGTATTTCTCAAGACTGGAGTTGATTGGACAATTTCTCAAGATTGGACTGAAATTTGTATTGTAATTTATTTCTCAAGAGGTTAACTATGTGATATTATAAACCCAAGCAATGAAGTTGCTCAACCAGTAGTCAGGCTGGAACTTGCTGCGTTTTCCACAAATCATCTCGCTCACACACGTATTAAATTTCAGGGCTTTCTTTAAATATACTTTACAGATAGAAGGCAGCTAAAAGGTGCACTGCTTGCATTAACTTATTTAGGCTTCTGTATCTTCCACAGCGTACAAAATGTTCCTTGTGTCACTCTATCAAAATGTCACCATGAGTGCATGCTTACACAGCCCCGAGACACGAAGCCACATCTTAGCTAAGCTGACAATATGCCTCCTTTCTCCAGGAGTTGATCTGACTGGCTAACTTCATTTCATATTTATCTTCCCAACAGAAAAACACGCCTCCCCCTGTGCTCCCTGCTACGTGCTCTGCACACAGAGCAGAAAGGAACCCTTAACAGCAACACAAAGCCTAATAAATACTGGACTTGTTAAGAACACGTAGTTCCTGTTCTTCTGTTGCATGAGGTGCAGAGGACGGAGATTACATGTTCTGCAAATGATCAACACAGCTCCACCAGGGAAAGATGCCTGTGCTGGGCAGTATGAGGGCCCCAGGAAGTTGTAGGCACAGGACTCAATGGTGGAAGTTCAGAAAACACAAAGATTCCAACCAGGACTTTGTAAAAGCCAAATAAACACTTCCAGGCATTCGTTTTCTCCCAGCTGTAGCAGATGACAACTACCCAAATCAGAGCAGCAGAAGTAGGCTTATTCTAACACAAAGTGCAAAGGAACGTATGGAAGACATTAGAAGTCCAATACCTTAAAGCACTGCACTGAACCTGAAAGATTGTGGAGCTCATTTGGTTTTGTAATGCTACTAATAAAAAAGAATAGAAATTCACACTGGTCTGCGTACAGTGCAGGGCATTCAAGGTTCAGTGGGTGAAGTTTCTTGCAAAGAAGAAGTTAATAGCTGCAGGCAACAGAGTGCTTTGGGAACACCTCTATGCCCCCAGTGCTGCAGGTGGGCTGAGCTGCCTGCAGGAGCCCTCAGCCCCCCCTGCTTTAACACTCTTGTTTCTCACTGCAGCTTATCAGTGGTACACAACACAAACACATCTCAATTCATTTAGATTCCACTGCACTACGCTGCCATAGCAGTAACCGTTGAAGTATTTAATTAGCAGCTTCACTTCTGACCAGAAGTAACATAAATCTGAGCAAATGTAATCAAGAAAAAATCCTTTAAAGATAAAACACGCTGCTGCTATTTATTTTTTTTTTAAGAGGTATAACTTATGTTACTTGATTTGGCGAACTTCAGAATCCCGTCAGCATTAACAATGCTATTAGGGTGAAGGAATGCTCAACCAAAATCGCTACGCCATGTGATGCTCCAATGCTGGCTGCTGGTCAGGAACAGCAGTACAAGCAGTGCAGCCCTCTCTGCCTTCCTTACGAGCAGTATTACACTCAGCATCCCAGGTGCCAGTTTTCCTGTATTATGCCTGGGAAACGTCACAGTTGATACTTCAGAAAACAAATGACAATGACAAAAGCCATTACGTGTCAGGCACACATTCAATGTCCCAAGGTTCTCTGTGGATCACAGTTGTTTTGCTCTGCTTCGTGTGCAGGGACCCCCCTCCCTCAGAAAAGCAACAATTGAAATTGAGACGTGAAAAATGGAGAATTTGCAAAGGACTGTTATCATTTTTTTTAAATCTCCGACTCCCCCTTTTCCTCTTCTGAAGTGAAATGCACAGTTACCCATCAAAAGCAAAACAACTGAGCACCACGTCACCTCAACGAGGAAGGGATGACCTGAATGGAGACCAGGGAGAGTGTGTGCTGAGGCACCCACAGCATGTGCATGAGGCCCAAGGGACCTTCCACCTCACACAGACCTAAGCCTAAACAGAGCATGCAGCAGCAGGCAGTGACACCATGCTGCAAGCCTGGATGATGTGATCTTGTGCAGTGATACGCACGCAGCATCAGAGCACAAACCAAAGGCCATGGTCCTACTCTGGATGCTGAGAGCCTCCACTGCAGCTGCGTGTCACACACAGCACTTTCTGACAAACAACCAAGCCATGAATTCTCCCTTTTCTTTTTCAGCCCCCCCTGAAGCGTAGGAGATCCCACACAGGGATTTAATATATGACAAATCTGGAACAAAACTGCAGCCTCTCTTCCAAAAGACAAACTGCACATCTGTTTTTAAAACTGCATGCAAAACCAGGATTATTTTTTATTCTGACTACGTATAAAACTTTCCACAGTGGTTTCTGCCTTGCCACAACATTCTCTATGTAGATTGCTCACCCAACAGCACTGAGCTTCACCCGAGTGAACCAATATGCAAGCGCTTTCTTTATCTGCATGATTTTCATTTCCCAGCTTCTAATCTACCTTTGGGCCACTGAACAATTTGTCAGCAGCCTCACCTCTGCCTTGGGTCAGCTGTGCACACACAGAACAAATTCAGAGCGTTATTTGTAATGACTCCTTTTTATATCACGCTCAAAGTTCAGGTCTATTTTTAACCCCAGCCTTCCCTCCAACAACATTAACATCTTCGCCCAGTCCATTCTTGGTATCAGGACTGCAAAGGGAGGGCTGGGCTGGCGACCAGCCCACTGCATGACAGCACCACAGGTTTACTTCAGCTTCAGGACCTTCACTCTTCTGCCTTCCACTAGCTGGTTCAATAAAAGCAATGCTTTCTGGTGAGGGGTCTGGAACACAAGGCTTAGGAATGGCTGAGGGAGAAGGGATTGTTTAGTCTGGAGAAGAGGAGGCTCAGGGATGACTTTATCACTCTCTACTGCTGCCTGCATGGAGACTGTAGTGAGATGGGGGTGGGCCATTGCTCCCATGAGAGACAGAATGAGAGGGAACAGCCTCAAGTTGCTCCAGGAGAGATTCAGCTCGGACACGAGGAAAAAAATTCTTCTACAAAAGAGTGATCAGGCACTGGAATCGGCTGCCCAGGAGACAGCAACCATGGAGATGTTCAAGGAACATACAGATATTGTACTGGAATGGACTGCCCAGGGAGGTGGTGGAGTCACCGACCCTGGGGGCGTTCAAGGAAAGACTGGATGTTGTGTTGAGGGACATGGTTTAGTGGGAGCTATTGGGAATAGGTGAACGGTTGGACTGGATGAGCTTTTAGGCCTTTTCCAACCTTGGTGATTCTATGATTCTATGATTCTATACTAAGGGACGTGATTTAGTGGGAAACAGTGGTGGGAGGTGGTTGGTTTGACTGGATGATCTTGGAGGTCTTTTCTAACCTTGGTGATTCTATGATTCTGACCTGTCTTTCCTCGATCGACTCTACCATCAGGAATTTTTTATGTTGCTTTTTCAACATTCCCCTGTTGAAAACATTAACCATTGGAAATTGACATACGTGACCCAGCATCAAACTCCGTTTTGTATTGCTGAGCTGCATTATGTAATGCTTTTCAGTGCATGCCATTTGATTCCCTGCATTTACATCAAGACAGCCTGCTGTGTGCTCCCATGATATTCATCCAGGTCTAAGGTGCCTCAGTTCTAACTATGCAGTGACACCAAACAATGTATTATTTTTAAAAGTTCAGGCTGTGATTCGGAAGGAAATAAGCCTACAGATACTAATATGCATTGCTACTGATGCATGTAGGAAAATAAAAATCTCACAGCACTTTCAGAAAGCCAGCACAGCAGGGGCTCTGCACGCTGGGACTACACTCCCCAAAGCCATCCTCACTGCTACTGCATCACAGCACACAAACCTAAAGCCTTCGTGAGCAAATCGAGCAAGGTATCAGACAGGACCGACACAGCAAGGGTTTATGTAGAAAATCTGTCAGTCTGGATCTCTCACACAGGGCTCCCTGTTTAAAGCCAAATCTTTACTCCTAACTTACATTATTTAAAGTGTGTATGCACAGTTACCTATTGCTCTACTCTACTACACATGGTCCTTTTTCTTTCTTTTTTTTTTTTTAATGCAACCACTACTGCACCAGAAATACGCAGGCAAAAAATAACCTCCTAGAGCTTGTATTTTACCATCTCATTTCAGAAAATAAGTTATACTTTTGAATGTGCGTCACAGCTAAAGGTCTGTCTGGTGAAAAGTTTTAACTCTGCAAGTATCACGTGCTAAATTTCTAAACAAAAAGTTAGGGGATAATTTGAGACTTACCCGCTCCAATACATAAATCAAAAGTCAAAGTTATTTGTTTCTGTCGAATCTTATACACAATGGCAGGTAGTCATAAAAAATTATATGCTCAAGGTTATGCAAGAATAATAGCTTTCTGCTTTGGATTTTGTTTCTGAGCATACACATGTTAATAATTTCACTAATGTAGTGAAACTTCTAAGATAAAAGCATCAAATGCACTACAATCAATTCCTCTGCAGTGGTAAGTCAGTATTCTTTCCTAATTGATGCTGTGACATACATGAGATTGGTGGAGAGCCAGAAGTTAAACATGATCAGCACTGACTATCTGTATCACAAAGAAGTGGAGAAAAAGAACGATTCTCATTATGAAAAGTACAAAGGCCTTGTTGGATTGGGGTCCTGGCTCTGATTTACCTTTCTCCTGCAGCTTTTGTTATGAAGTGCAACAATTTACCAACTCCCTCAACATGTAAAATTTCAGAATTAATGATCCCAGTCGCTTAGGGAATGCACAGACATCAGAGCTAGAAGAGGTCACAGAGTCATCTTCCTGAGTAATAACAGTTTGTAAAGAAGAAACCAAAGTTCTATCTAAAACTCTATCAAAGGCTTTCATGATAGCACAAAGATTGAAGAAAACACTGCCCCTCTATGCAGTCAATTCACAAAACACCGGTGGAAATGGTTAGCATCTCCCTGTTAATGGTGAAAAGCAGAACTCAAAGGCAGCTGAATACCGTGCACAGGAGCAGCCAGCGTCAGTGGCAGCAGTAAAAAGCACAACGTGCTCCACTGTTGATCCAAGTTTGAATATCAATCCAAGTTTGAATAAAAGGGCCACGTGTTAGAACAGCCAGATGCATATGTACAAACACCTCCACTTCCAGTCTACTAAATGGCAGGAAAAGTACACCAGGTTTGAAAACTCAAAGATGCCAGAGAAAGTAGGGAAAGTAACAGATGGATATGTGACTGTAAGCATAAAGCAGTGAAGGATTTAGCTAATAACCACCATGGAGGCTGCCAGCATCCTGAGCTGGCTGACCCAGCATCTGTTCTGGGGCTGGAACCATTACCTGCCTGTCAAGTCCCACATCAGCTGTGCATTATGCTTTAATCTGTTCTCCAGATTTGTGAAAGATGCTTCTAATAAAAAGCGAATTCAACTGCTCTTGGAAGGCTTTTTTTCATCATTCCAGCAGAGTGGATGATACCTCTGTGATATCAAGTAATTGTGAACCTTGGTAACCCCTTCCTTTATATATGCTTATATATTTTTTCAAGCTTCAGCAACAACAGTTCAGCTGGAGATATAAGTCAAGTGGCAAATGCATTTATTTCTGATAACTTAAGGAACTTTTGATAAAACTCAGAACAGCTGAAGTGTCTCTGCTGTTAAGCCCAAGAAAATGAAATCTGGTAGATGAGTACATTCAGTTCATAGTAAATACTCCGTTGCTCACAAAATTTAATCCCTGTATAGCTAAATTATACCCACAAAACATACCTGAGTTGAGAAAGGTGTGTCTAATTTACCCACAAACTGAGGATGTCCAGCTTCCCATTCTTTGCTGATCACCCTGAGTCATTCTGATGCAGTCAAACAAGACTGAAAATCAGACTTCAAGCTGAATTTCCAGGCAATGCTACTGGCAGCCCTCAGATATCTTCATTTTACTACAGTATACTGGATCTACATGTATGTGTCCATATGCATATTTTTATATCCATTTATTCATTGAAAAAAAGAGCAAAAGCCCTCACTATAATTGCTTCTGTTTAAAATGAGGTTGAACGCCACAAAAGGAAAATGAAGATACATAAACACTGACTAGTTGTGTGTCTTCTCAGATGGTGAACTAAGTATGCAGAGGAGGCTTTATTTCTTACATCACTTGCTTCCTAGGTGCCTGTTTCAGGAGAAAGTAGCCTTGTTTCATCTGAACCTCCTTTAAACAAACACTGGCTGAAAGCATTGAGCAACAGGTGTTCATGCTACTTACCCAGATTGTACCACATGTCCCTGATTTCAAAACCAATCTGCCTTCTCATATCACCATACCTTGAAGAGAGAACAAAAAACACGATTAAAAACAAACAAACAAAAAATTAAATACAGGACATATCAATAAGCAGAGAAATTTGGTTTGAAAATCTGACCAGTGTTCAAAAATGTCTGAAAGCAGAGGTCAATCTGTGCAGGGGGGTTGAAACTAGACTGATCTTTGAGGTCCTTTATCAACCCAGGGCATTCTATGATTCTGTGATGATTCTATGAAATCCTCCAGGTGTGACCTTTATCAGTGACACTGCTTCTCGTTCCCCCAGCTCTGCCACACACCTTCATGCACTGATCTCTGCAGAATTCAACTGGGGCCAAAGGGAGAGGCAGACTTGCTCAGGATGCCCCAAGAGATGCAGCCCCAAAGGCTGCAGCTCACCCTGCACTCTGTGCTGTCTCTCAGAGATCATCAAGTTTCCATTTATGGAATGAATTTCTACTTACTGAAGGGAGAACACAAACATTCACCTGGGCAAACCTCTGTTTTTGGATTACCTAACCATCCTCTGGGACACGTGGGTGTTTGCAGAGATTAATTGTGAGCGTTTCCTACTTTCCAAACAGCGATGGCTGGAGGAAGCACGGCAGAGAGCTGCACGGCCTAAGGCTCTGTTTTATTTTTACACACATTCTTAGCATAACGTTGTCCTAGAAAATAAAACCAGGAGCGCCGAGTGACATCTTGTGTGAAATCATAAAGGAAGAGCTTTTGTGTTGCACATCATGGGGATGTGGGCCATCAGTGGGGTGCTGGGCCGAAGCAACACGGATGCTCCTTTGCCTGGTGGCCCAATGTCTCCTGTTCAGCTCTGGTGCCACCTGTGCCACATGCCCTCCATCACAGCGTTGATGCCAGGAAAGCTTAATGAACACAAAAAAGCCTACTGACTTCATGCATTACGAGACCTGCACCATAACCATCCTCCAAGCCTATGTAAGGAGCTCCAACAACCCACTTGCTACACAGATTATTTACTGAAGACCATTAATTAAACCACAGGATGAGCAAACGGTTGTGTCTGGCAACTTGCGGAGTTTGTGTGGGATAACAGTGAGATACCCTGTCATTAATAAGGATTAATGATATTTCTCTTTATCATTCAGTCTGTAATTACCTAACGTTTCAATCCAACATTTAGTAAAAAACTGCAGATTACAATAATTAAATTTTAATTATTGAATATTTAGCACGTTGAAATATGTACTTAGAAAAGAGGGCGAGTGAAACTGAATGAAGTGATTATTTATATCCCTTTGGCATAGAACTGATAGTTGTTTCCCCCACAGCAATAAAAGTTAGTGCTTTCAACCACTTATTGCATCTGAAGAATTTACTGTCTTGGTTTTCGTCCCCCCAAACACGATTAAACTGAAAATAACAACTCGCAAAATCATTATAAACAGAGATTTACAATTTAGCAAACTTCATTAAGTATCCACTTCAAATGACTTAGTCTGTTTACTTATCTCAGTAGTGAGTAATGTCTGTTGATCTCTCAGATTTCGTCAGTGAAATATGCTGCCCCACTTAATATCAGAATCACTTCCGAACATTTCCATCCAAGGATCTTATTCTCACAAAGAGGAAAATCAGTCTCCAGATGTATTCTAGGGGCATTTCCAGTCCCACCTGGCATTTCCAGCTCCCTGGCATTGGTTTTTGCTCAGATCAGGAGCCCAAACAATAGGAGCCCCATTGGGTGGGCGCACCCCAGCTCTGCTCAGAGGAGGAGGGAAGAGAATTTGGACCCAGAGCTGCTGAGCTCAATCGCTCTGCCTTTCCACCTGGTTGGGACTGCAGCACTTTGACTTCTGTCAGTGTCCTTTGCACTTACTGAAGAGTTTGTACCACTGATCTCGTGCAAAAACATGGCTCATGCATTCCAGCTCTAACAAAATGGGATTTATGTCACTGAACAGAAGCACCTTGATTTCTCCGTGCAAGTCAGTGGCTTTCATGCTATTTGTGGTATTTGTATCACTACTGCAAAACCCCAAGCTCTATTTGAGATCACTTTTCCACCAAACTTTTAAATCTTTCTGTCTCATCACAGCAGCCCCACAAGTCATGTGTACGTATCGAATCATAGAATGGCCTGGGATGAAAAGGACCACGATGCCCATCCAGTTTCAACCCCAAGCTATGTGTGCATGTCACCAACCACCAGACCAGGCTGCCCAGAGCCATATACAATATGATAGATCACACAGTGCTGAAAAATTCTGTTTTAACACTGTGGTAAATCACAGTTTCCAAAGGAAACAGCTCCAAACTCAGGATGGAGTGGATGAATCTGAAGGGCAAAACTCAGCTGCTGGGGGAAAAAAAAAGAAAATAGAAAGAAAAAAGAGAGCCCTCTGCTTTTTGGTCAAAGAGTGCAGCCCACATGGTGCTGCCACTTCCAGCAAAACCCTTACAATCGCATCACACTGCAGCAGTGGGAAACTCTTCCCATTCTCACTGCGGTATCTCACATCACAGTAACACACAAAAAGGCTTCAGTTCAGTAATACAAAATACACCGTATCTCTCTATAGATAGAATATATATTACACATAGAAGAGGCTTGCTCAGGGACTTGGAGCTCTGAAACTGCATTAACTGTGGAAACCCGACTGAAAATGGAAACAAACTGCTTTTGCAGGCATTCTTTACGGGCACCACAGCACCAAAAGTGAACCTGCACATACAGACTCAAAATATTCAACCAGCTTTTTCAGCTCTCAGTCAAGGATAAGGATCCTCTGCACTGGGAGCCCGAAGAAATTTGGGGAGAAATGCACACACGAAAATATTCACACTGCAGTGTTTCTTCTTTCCTTTCATTTGCTGTGGGGTTCTGAAGTAAAATCACACAGCTTGAGCTGCCCAGTCAGAGGCAGGCAATGCAACTCCTTCTATAAGCAGGGGAGCAACACTCTACAAAGCCAGTCCTTAGGGATAACACAGCGATATGGGCTGCAGCTGGGGAAATTCACCCTAACAGGCTGTCAGGGATTAAGCAATAAAGAGTGCCCACAGAATGAGAATGATCACAAACCTGAAGTGATTTAAAAATGCAGCTTTGTAACATGTTAATACTTCTGAGAAGTCTTGACTTCATGAATATCCCGCAGTATAAAATACTGTCTTCATCAGTAATGAATCATGTAATTTAGATCTTGATTCAAGGGTAGAAACACATGCAAGGCTTGATTCATGTTTTTAAAAACCAACCTTTCATTATACCATGATTGTGTCTCAATTTGAATAGATTTAGCTAAGAAATTAAACTAAAATTATGTTAACAGACCTCAAGTTCTTGTCCACAATTTAGATGACGAATAGGACTTACTTGTTAAGTATTTTTGCCCTCTTAGCACTTGAAAAATTCTCCAGTTGCAAGGACTCTTGCGTGAGAAAAGCAACGGCAAGGTGGAAGTAGTTGTTCCAAAGCTGAAAGGACCCAGAATGACAAGAACAGGTACCATTAATTCTCTGAAACGTTTCTCTGCACATCCACAAAACACCTTAGAAGAATCGAAGTCATTCACATAAATATTTAAAGGTGAAAATAACAGACACTACACAGGCATTGTTTCTTGATGTATTTAGTACATCCCCTCGCTGCGTTCATCTTCCCATGAAACATCTCCCATCTACAAATCCTAATCGATTGCATTTGGCAATACAAGTAAAATAAAATATGAACACATAAATATGGAGAAAAGATAGAAAAGGATCTACACTCAGACCCCACATTCGAGTCAATAGCTCTAGCAAAGCACCTGTTAATGGCTCTTTACATGGGTTGAGAGTGATGGGACAAGTGGGAATGGTCTTAAACTGAGACAGGAGAGGTTTGGGTTGGATATTAGGAGGAAGTTTTTCAGCCAGAGGGTGGTGAGGCACTGGCACAGGTTGCCCAAGGAGGCTGTGGATGCCCCATCCCTGCAGGCATTCAAGGCCAGGCTGGATGTGGCTCTGGGCAGCCTGGGCTGCTGGTTGGTGACCTGCACACAGCAGGGGGTTGGAACCAGGTGATCATTGTGGTCCTTTTCAACCCAGTTCATTCTGTGTTTCTATGACCTGTCTGGAAAGGATCCTTTTCCCTTTTTGCACATCCAGAGGGAAATGAGGAGTTCAGTATGGTACCGTGGGATAAGACTTGGTGCTGTTGTAAGTGCTGAGGACAGGACAACTGAATGGGCTAACTGGAATTCCAGGGTTCACAGTCAACACACAGACAACAAAATCGTGTGGCACATGGGGACATGGATACTGGGCATGGTGGGGATGGGCTGGCAGCTGGACTTGGGGATCACAGAGGTCTTTTCCAGCTTTATTAGTTCTAGTTGTTTGGGACAGAAGTTTATTACACTATTAATATTACATCCCAAGACGCTGTTTGGTATTTTGATAATTTTTTTCTTACCTGCAACTCAAAGTTGGCTTGATCAAGAAATTTTTTGTTTAGCATATCTGCATACTGATTAATTGCTCGCAGGAAGACTCTGAAAGATCAAGAGAAAATTACATAATTACACACTCTTCGGTGGCACCTTTGTACGTTTGGCATTCCAATTAGACAAAAATGGGAGTCTGTCTGGGAAGTGAGATTTGTAGCTGTTACTTGAAAAGCAGTGTGATCTCACCACTGTTGAGCACACGGAATTATATGCAGATGTTCTCAAAATTAATCAAGCAAATTCGCAGACGCGGGGTGAAGAAACATAAGGGATGTTTTGGATAAAAATCACTTGTCTTTAAAATATCTCATGATAATCAGGAGATCATTAAACATTCAGTTTATTAGAGGAAAAATGAAGTTGTTTCTTTCCCCCCCCCCCCCCCCCCTTTAAAGTGACAGCATCTGAATGCTGCAGCTCACCAGAACTGAAAGTGGCTCTATTTTAACTTGCAGGTGAAGCAAAACGTGTTTTCAAACACATGAGACAGACACTATTTTACTTACGGAACAAAAACACATTAAAAAGCTGCTGAAGGACAGTCTTCAAAATGTTGTGCAATGTTCTACTTCTAAAATGTTAATTTAATACCCAGTACAGTTTATTGCTTCCCTAAAAAGGTTGCTTGTTAAATTGCGATAGGAGTTGGCTTGACAAGCTTTAAAAATAAAACCAAATGGTACAGTATAAGTAGGTCACTACATATTCATGGTGCTGAAAAGTAAACATATTATTCTCTGGTATTCTAATCTCCATTTTCAAAATAAACATTAGATTCCTCCTGAAAACTTTAAATTTATGCTATGGAACTGCCAGCTAATGCCCAGACAAATGAGCTTGTCTTGGGAGCAGGCTATCTGTGATACAGATTTATGTCCCTTAAAGCTCTAGAAACGATGAAGACCAATCATGACACGTATAACCTTTCTTTCCTTTTCCCCAAAAGCAATCTTTAAGAGACTGGCACTACGGGATGCAAATAAGAAAATTAATCTTCTACAAGCTGACAAAAATAAAATAAAATTAAAACAGTAGAAGGAGTTGGAACTTTTATTTGAATTTAAGGTACCTACTGATCTGTCCTGAGGAAAAAAGAAAAGAACATCTAGCTGAATGCTTGGCTGCCCAAATGAAATCAAACCTCACACCGAGATCAGGATGGGAGCAGAGATTATTCACGTATACAAAACTAACAAAACAAGGCACTAATTGTCACACGGTTGGGATGCATCTGTACTGTAAAATCAGATTCATCCAACAGCAGGGGAAGGAAAGTAGCCAAACATGAACAGAAATATATTTTTTTTGTTTTCTAGTAGAAGCATGAAAGAAAATGTAGATAATAATTATTAAATAGCAATGAATATGTAAAAGCAAAAGATATATACATACATACATAGATATGCTTGTGTGTCTAAATACATAAAAATATACATATCTATATATGCATACATACATTTCATAATATTGCTGTTTGTACCTCAAGATCTCACATGCATCCCTGTACTTGTACCAGCACATGCAGAGATGCATTTCAGGAACTGCACTTCCATGCATTATTCACCAGAATCCTTGTCAGTGTATATATTTGGAAACAACTCCATTAAGAGATCTTATAAATGAGATGAATTCAGCATACACAATAACACGCTGCGGACGTGTTTCAGATCTATGATTCAATTACTGAGCTGTAGCACGTACTAAGATTGAATCCAACGTTATCCCTGTAACCAGAACGCCACCAATTCTGTCTGTAGATTTATGTCCTGTTTTGTTTTGTGCTTTTAAGGTCTGACAATGCTCTGAGGTCCAAAACTCTTCCCAGAAGGATCAGCAACGTACCAGCAGGAAGAGCTCGCTGATGCTCCTCGTCCCACCAAGATAAAATCAGTTCCAATACAGGGAGGATTATGCTTCCAATTTAATTATGTTGCCTCAAGACATCTCTGTAATGTATTCAATCTGCTCCATCTAATTAAGCTTTGGAACAATCTCATTACTTTATATACCATTATTTTTCTTCAAATCGTAGCTCTCATTTTTCCCCATGTTCATTCAAGTGACTACAAATAAACAACAAAACAGTGCAGAATCTACTGTACACTGCAACAGGAAAAGGACCAAACCACAACACATCTATAAAACTGTAATTGTAAATAAATGCCACCACTCACTCGCAGCCCATATGCTATCCTGTAACTAGAGTGCTCTGGGAAAGCAGGCATTCTCCCAACCTCCTGCAGTAGAACATCAGAAAAAAAAAAGAAAAAAGGAAAAAAATGTAGAGATTTGACTGTTGATTTTTTAATTATTCAAGCCCCATTTTGGTTTTCATTTAATTTGATGTTACACTCCATCCTATTACCATAAAAAGTTACACAGTGGAATAATCAGAGACCAGTTGAACTACTACTACCTCCTGGCACCATTAAAGTCACCACAATGGTTTCTCTCATCCTGAGCTCATAATGCATCCCAACTTCTTTCTTACAGGATCTCCCAGTGTCAAGAGAAAACAAGGTGCCGATGACTTAAGCTCAGGAAGTTGATTTTAAGAACATAAATGAAAACAAGACCATTGAGAAGTAGAAAGTTAGTTAACAGATGGAGAGACTTCATCCCACCTTCACCGTGGAGTAAAGTTGGATGGTTATGAAGCCCACAAAAGAAATGCTGAATGTAGGTGATGACGTAGGTGAACGTGGCTTTCTGTTGCCATCACTGACTCCTGAACACCTTAAATTCTCTGACAAAAATGTCATCCTGCTGGAATACAGACAGGACCTCAAAACAAAACAAAACAAAACATCTGAAACAGGATCTCAGAGAACGTGTCAATATTCTGAAACCAATATAGAACAAAATGCCATGATTTGGATGCTCTCAAGAGGAAGATTTTAAAACAGGATAGAAGATGCTTGTGCATCCTCACATTCACCTAGGAGAATGTCAGAGCCAATGCACACATCTACCAGTGCAGATTTCTTTGGCTGTTTCCCATCAGGTTGCTCTCCATGCTTAAACCGGAGCAGACAGATGTGAGCCTCATCCTCTCCCTCTTCTGACAGCAAAGTGAAGAGGAGTGAGAAAACCCAGAAAGACAGCAGAGAAATCGTAGGGTTTCTGGAAAGCATTTTGAGGATGCAGATGAGTCAAATCCAGCATTAACTGAGAATTCTCCTTGATGTTGTGCAGATGTATGGAAATCCAATGGTGCTGAAAAGAAAGGATTCTCCTGGACATTGAAATGCCACCCTGTGAAAGAGCTGCAACAATGGACATGGGGCTACATGGTGAAAAGTCTGAACGTTTGGTGGCCTCCTTGCTATTTTGGTACGTTGCTCAGTTGCATGCTTCACTGGAAAGAAAGATGAGTGCTCTGAAGAGATCATGTGGATGGAGGGGGAAAAAAAAAGAACACTGCTCAATGAATTCCTGGCTCTACTCCAGGAAATGGCGTGTTATCGCCTGCAAAGTTTGCTGCAACTCATGAATTTAAATGGTTCAGGTTTATGCCCAAATAAAATTCAAAAGAGGAAGCAGAATATTTTTATGAATAATTTCAGGTCTCAGTCCAAACCTCTTCTCTTTCAAGGCAGGTTTTGATGGTTTGCAATAACTTCACTGTTAAAGTGAGAGACACAAGAAAACCAACAAAAAAAGCCATCCAAAAAAGGCAGAGTTAACAGATGAAGGTGGACTTGTTTTGAACATCACTGGGCCAAGAGAAGTCACCAAAAGTATCTCCCACATTCAGATGAAGAACATCAATCCGCAGGGGCACAGCTTATCTCAGTGTAATTAATAACAAAGATTAGCTCTTGGTGCTCGTGCATAAAAAGGAGTGCTTTTCTCCAAGCTCAGCTTCTACTAACAAAAGAATGCATTACCCATGTCAGGAAGAGCCACGAAAGTCAAAACCTTGAGAAAGAGAGAAGTTGAGAGGCTGGAGCTGCTCACAATGTACTGAAGTTACAATACTGAGAACGTCGCACGCAGCAACAAAATCTAACGCTAGCATATTGCAAAAGATTTGTTAGACAAAAGACTTTATCAACCCAATTAAAAGAAGGAAATTAACATTTTTTCACGATGTGATTGGAATAGAAGGGATATGATTACAGAAGAAAATCACTTCAGGAGATGCGAAGGGAAGACAGACGGGTGCTGAAGGACAAGTAACAAAACTAACATCCTACAGGGATGAGGTTTGTGGCTGCTCAGCCTCTGAGGATGGGTGGTGGTGGGGCTGCCTCTCAATGCATCAGCAGCTTTCTGTTGTAGTTACAGTGAAGGTCCTTTGAGGCAGGGACTGATTTCTACTCCTCTGTTTAGACAGTTTCCAGCAGAGTAAGGCTCTATTCCATCATCTGGGTGCCTTGATAATGTATCCCTTTTCATTTATTTCCTGATAAGACACCTTATCAGTTCTTTGTAAGTCAGGAGGAATAACCACTTGTACCAGCACACAGTGAGTCAAACACCTGTGCTGCAGTTGGTACCACTCACCTTGCTCTCCCTGCCCCGGCAAAAGGACAGGTAAGTCCTAATTCCTTCCATAATTTCTCCTCCCTCACAGCCCTCCATCCAGAGTCAATAAACCCACAAATATGCTTCCCATTCAAGCTGTAAACATAGCTTCAATTGCAACCACTGTGTATTTTTATCACTGTTAATGCTTAATCACGCCCAGTGGTCCCACAGGGGGTTAAATGGTTTGTGGATGCACGCCCAGAGATTGCTAAAGCAAATAATAACACAAATACTACTGCTTTGATTCTGTTATTTTACCTTTGCAGAGAAGCCCCTTTTTTCCTGCACACAATCTCACTGAATCCAGGAGGCTATTCCTACTTGTCACATCTAGACCTCCACTGGCAACAACAAATGAAAAGACAAAGAGGTAGAGCACATGAATGGAACAGCAGTCACTGTGCCAAACAAATCCTTTTCTCTTCCCTTTCTCAGGTACAGTTGGTTCTTCTTTCTCCATTCTCTCTCATAATTAATCACATGCCCTGATTTTTTGTTCACTCCGGTGAACATATTCGATGCCCCATGTTCATTCAGCCTCTCCCACCACTAGAAGGCATTTGCAAAAGCTAAAGGAGATGAGCAGAGCTGCATCACACCCAACTCATTGAGTAAAACACGTGCAGATCAAACTAACTCTGCACAAAGAGTTTTTATGGAGAATGGCATTTCAGAAGAACCTTTCCTACAGTATATTCTGTTCTGCGTATTATCTTGTCAGCTTTTGCATCAGGTTTGCACTAAAACTACTTGCTAAAATACTTACAAGAAAATCTGAAAACAGTGCAAGCTACAAATGTAGTCCATGAAACTCTGAAGAGATCAAAGAACAAGTACAGAAGAACCAAGGAACCGAAGGACAAATGGTTCCTGTACTGACAGCATAATGATCTAAACAAGAACATACACACACAGCTTAAAATAATCTAGGTTTAGCTGCTAATTCAATAAAAGAGAGGGAATTTGAGAGATGTTATAAAAGGGCCTATTACACCATTTCAGTTAATTTAGATGGAGAGATAATGAATGCTTTATTACAGCCGATCGGCCTTCCTGCACATTACCATGCCTCGCATGCCTGTGATTTTGCTGCTCTGGGAGACAAATTTGCTGTGCATATGAGACAGACTACTCTTATCTTGTCAGACTGTGTACGAAACAACAGACCTAGACCTTGAAATCCCCATGCAAAACCCAGACCTGAACAACTGCTCACTAACGCATGAATACCAAAATCTTCTTTTAAAGAGCAATCACATCAAATATCTTCACATTATTTCCCAACTTTTCATCTGCAAAGCGCGGTTAAGTTTTAAACAACTTTTCACTTGAATATAAATTAAAATTCACATTTTAATACATGCCAGTAACAGCTTTTCTCTTGGCATCACATACAGGATGATGATTTTCCAATTATTATGACCCCGGAACACAGAGAATATGTAACACTCAGATGCATATTCTGTGTATATCAGATGAAAGGGAAAAATCATGGAAATGAATGAGCACGAGGGCACGTGCCCTCCTCCCATCTCCCCTCAATCGTTTCCCATCCCAAACTCTTCTCTCTCCTTGTGATATTATTACTGTTAACTTCTTTTCACACCTCCCAACCTGACAGCTGCTCAGCCCACATCAAGGTTTCCACAATCCTTTTCATTTTACGCTCCTCTATGTGATGGCTCTCTGCCCAGCCTACCTCTTACTTATTCTTTCTCGTTGTTGTTCAATAATACGTTAAAAAGATTCCTTGCAATATATTCCTTCTAATTCATCAGGCTAAAGAGCAGCCAAAACTTGGGAAGGAAAAAAAAGAGAAGAAAGAAAGAAAACAAAACCCTTGATCATTTGCTTTCTGTTGAATTACAATTCCTGGGCTGACTGTGATAATAGCACACAGTAATCCCAATGAAGACTTGCTGCTAAATACTTACATTAGCATAATCTTCTCCAATCGTCTGCTTCACACCAGCACAGGTGCATCGTGTCACTTTATTAACCCATTTTCTAATAAATATTTCAGAAGCAGTTTTAGCATATTATCTATGATCACTGACACCTCCTTCCTGATTTATATTCTGCACTGTGCGCCCTCTAAAACAACGGGGACGGATGAATGAAAAATAACTGCAAGTTACAACATTCTGAAGGACAAACTTGCGCTCTGATTACCAACAATCGCATCCACAGCGCGCTGCCTCACCAACCACCTCTGCAGTGCTGCTGCCTCGCACCTAAAGGCCCATTTTTGCAATGGAGGATTGCTCTGATGCCGGGCAATCAAACGATGAATGTTAACAGAAAGAAACAAAATAAAGGGGAGAAGAAAGTTGGGATTTCTTTTTCAAAAGAAATTCTGTCTCCAGAAATTCCACCTGCCATTTAGCTCCAGCCGTGGATTGAACCTTGTGCACTGAATTTCACCTCCTAGAGACTTTTATGACAGGTAATAAAAGCTTGCAAGTGTGTTTTCTAAGGGAAATGCTACAAGACAATTTGAGTGTTTTCAGCTAAGGCTACAGCACTGGAAAACCAGTGTCTATTGCACGTAGACAGCATCAGTGCCCCTCTTCTCCAAAAGCAAATATCCCATAAGGAATGTACAACCACTGAACTCAAAATTGACTATTTCTATCATGACAGTCAGCGAAAACTTGGGACAGATCTTATAATTTAAAACAAAGGGATTTGTTGAAGCACCACTATGAGACATCTCTGCATTCAGCTGTGTTATTAAGCAAGCTGTTCCCATTTAAAGCGGTGCTCCACAAAGTTCCAGAAGTCTTTGCTGTGGAGCAGGCATCACCAGCATCCCTTGCTGAGTTTATGTGCTAAAAACATCACTTCCAAGCAGTTGCATTTCCAAACTGAGAAGCAAGAGCACATCTGTAATGGTCCCTCTACACAGAATGCTTAAAGGTCACTGAGCAACCCAAGAACGTGGTGTCTTATAAGTAAAGCATCTTTCTTTGACTTGGCCTTAGATGGGAATACTGCCTCACCTTTTTACAACTGCTGTAGTATAAAATACCAGTGTCTGCATGGAAATAAGAAGTTTGTAAAGAAAGAATTGTTACAGAGCAATCTATGACTACCCACACAAGCCCTCCAGCCAGTCCCAGCCATCCCAGCCCTTTGATTCTCTTGGTAGAACCAAGAAGATTTAGTTCCCAGGAACGACCAACCCCAGGACAATTCAGTTCTACTGCCCTCTATTTGACACAGAGGAAATAAAATACAGAACCATGTTTAGGATGCTGTGCTGACCCCCAACAAATGGAAAAACTACTGTTTTTTTTTCCCCTACCACCCCGTTTTTGAATGAATTTGGCCTGGAAATAATTTCTAAAACGGGAATCAAGTCATGTGAAGCATGGCAAAGGACAGCAGGTAAATTTTCCTGCGAAGTGGGAATTTTCTGATTATGAATTTGGCAAAAAAAAAGAAAGAAAAAGTTTCAAACACATGACAGCATTGCACCAGCAAGGGAACCTCTGTCCTTTTCTGCTGACAGCACTGTCCTTTGTAACTCACACATTTCTATGGATACCCCAGTGTGAATACTGATTAAGGCTGCTTTGGGTAATTATGGATAAATCAATAGAATTGATTCACTGCGTTTCATATTCTTTGACATTTTCATCAATCGTGCAATCAATTGTTTAGACAATTGCAGCTGGATAAATAAATCTCATAATGCTAGGAAAATAATCCTAATTTTTCCTGTGGATATTTGATCAAAGTCCATCACAGAATGCAAATGGGGAAAAAGCAAACAACCCACAGAGCAAGGTGCCCAAAGGTTAGTCCAGCAGCAGACCAGTGCTGCTGGGGTCATAAGTCGTGTGCATCTCAGCATCTCAGTCAGCTGGAAAGGTCTTATGGCTTTGTATGTTATCCAAAATGCTAGGTTTACCACAATGCCTGATGCTTCTTAGAATAATTTGGCTTTTACATTATGTCTTCTCATGACTTTTCATTTACAAGAGGCACTGTCCAGGAGAACCAACTTGCACAACCTTGGGATGTCCTTCTCCCAGACCCTAACCAGCAGGCACAAGACTTAACTCCTGGGAGGCAGCACAAATACAATCTTCTGGTAATTGACACACATATATTAGATATATATCACAGAATCATGGAATGACCTGGGTTGCATAGGACCACAATACTCATCCAGTTCCAACCCCCTGCTACGCACAGGTTACCAACCAGCAGACCAGGCTGCCCAGAGCCACATCCAGCCTGGCCTTGAATGCCTCCACGAGACAACTGTAATGGCTGTTCCACTTTGCTGTTTCCATGCATTTATGGGGTTGGCAGCCTTGTGAAGAGATCACTAAATGCTGGTGAAGTATTGAAAAACAACCACAACAATATAACCACTTTTCTGGAGCTTTAGGTAAGGCTGCATTTGATCCTAAGCGTGGCTCTCAGATATTGCTGTGACACACACAACATTTCAAGAAGGCAGTGGGGTATGCAGGAGGAGAGTGAAGCGAGACGAGAACACTGCTGGTCCCCTGCACAGACAATTGCTTGCACAACCCAGCTATTAACCTCTGGACAAGATCAGTGCTTTGCTGTTCTTTTAATTTCTCTTGCAGGCTCCTGTCTGCTATGGTTTGCAGCAAGACGACAGGACTGGAATGAAGGCCTCGATGCAATGCTCCAGTACCTCCAAGTCGCAGTGATCCTCTCAGCAAGTGCCCACCAGGAACCCACCTCCTCTGCAGCCAGCAGTAGGATTTTTGGCTCATGTAGAAAGAGGAAAACTGCATGACAAGTCAGCATTGCAGAGGACATGACAGCAAAAAGCAGCAGTGTGAAGTTATGGAGAAAGAAGGGCTCAAACATGGAGGGATTAGGTGGGCACACACGGGGGCAGAGGGGAGGGTAAGGGAAAAACCATTTCCTAAAGCCAAGAATAACATGAAGGTTCCTGGCTTATAAGGGAAGCTGAAGCTGGTTCATAAGCACGACACACCGCCCATCCGGTGCTTGGTTCTGTTGGTGATGTTTGGCTGTGGTTTCATTTTTTTTTTAGTTTTTATTTTCTATGGTGACTTCTTCTGTATCATCCCAGCACAGTAATTAAGCTGATGGGTTAACAGGGAACTACATGCATGGCTGGGCCCTGAGGCTCAGTGAAGACCCAGGTCTCCATGCAAACACCAGCCAACAACCAACCACTCAGCATAAGGCCAGGATCTCTGCTCTCTGCAGAGGTCCATACTGGAGCCGCTGCTCTCAGCCCCTTGGGATGATCAGTGTGGAGCAACTCCACACTGTTCCCCCCATGCACATCCCCATACATCTGTAACACTCTTTTCTGCTCTGCTCTATCCCTTATTTTGGGGAAGCCCAGAGATGCTGATTACCTTTGACTGCCTTCAGCATTAATTTCATCCTCACCAGGCATGTGCTTTCTCCAATTTAGAAGAGCTAAATAATGCTGCAGATAGAAATGAACTGCATTATAAAGGAATTGCAACGGAATGGCATAATCAAAACCATTTTCGTTCACTCTTGTAATGAGCGTGCAGCATTCGAGGAGAGCCTCTGGGTCAGCAGAGGGGCATTTCTGACACCACAAACAGATGCTTCTGCAGAAAGCAATGTGCTCTGACACAGCAAGGCTGCTGGCTGCACTGCCTGAGCATGCTTGGGGCCCTGGAGGACCTGGCCCTTGCTGTGCCCATCCTCCTGCAGCTGGCCAGCAGCTTCTGCCTGCTGAAGGCAAAGCCCCAGAGGCAAATGTGATACAGGTCATGGAAAAGAAAGGGAGGGAATCCTCCAGCATGGAATCCAGGTTGGTACAACTTCTTTTAGGCAGTACTTCATTTTCCTCTCTCAGTATTAATCCCAATATTAATGAGGAAGCTCTTCAGGTCACAAAAATGTGCTATATGTGGATAATACGTATTTAAAGCTACAGGAAACTATCTGGCTTTATATATATAAAGCATCTTGGAAATCCTGTTTTAGGATACCATAAGACTCACATTTTATTTCTGACTGCAGGGTTTGTCAGACTGTGCTGGAAGGTACAGCTGTCATTTGTGCATTCCTGATCTTTCTTCTAGTAGAACCATACAGAAGTTTGGTTTAATAGGAAATTAACAAGAGTGTCCTCAGCACCAAGGCAGGCCAGTTGACCCTGTCCCAAATCCAGCACTTTGGATCTGTAAATCAGCTACATTTGAACACGTTCTGGCTCCGGCAGCATGGCTGGACAGGAGCACATGGGAGCACCATGCAGCTGGTGCAGGGTCTGCAGGAAGCAGCAGCACAGTGTGCTCAGAGCAGGGCTGTGCACCTCTCTAGGCAGCATGGATGGGCAGCGTTTCCCACATCAGCACAGCTGGAGTCATTGTCACAGGCCTGCCTCAAAATTGCAGCTGGGCAAAAGGCTTGCATTTACGCCACGCACATTTATGTACCATTCATGCTCCTTTTATGTTCTCCTCTGGCCTGAATTACACACTCCGGCTATCTCTATAGACAGATAATTTATAAAGCCAATGGCACTGAAGCTGAGCAGCTTCTCTATGAGCAGTAATTATTTTATGAGCTCATATGGATTGCAGGAACAAAGAGAAGAAAAATCCAGAGCCAGCGGCTTCACCCACTGAGATAAAGCTCAGCAAAACACAGTGAAGTTGATTTTCTTCTTTTTTTTTTTTTTTTTAAACCAATGTTTGCACATATGCAATTCATAGTAACATCCCAACTTCTGCTAATCTCATACAGCATAATATAAAGTAATAGAAAAGTGTATTACTTTGCTGTTGAAAACCATGATGTGTCCCTGACACAGTGATTGGAGAAGCCAAGCATTCCTGTTATTTAGCAGCCTTTTTCCTTGCCTGGGTACATCACTCACTGCAGCAGAACCATTTGCAGGAGGTGAGCAGCTGACTTCAAGGAACTACACAGATGTCAGCAGCTTGGATGAGTGGGGGCTTGGGTGGATCTCACCTATGTCCACAAACATCTGAGGAGATACAAGAGGGAAGAACCAGGCTGTGCTCAAGGATGCCTGGTGCCAGGAGAAGATGCAATTGGAGCAAACCAGGATGGTTTGCATGGATCTCCTCACGGATCTCCAAACCCACCTGGATGTGGGTGTCCTGGCAAAGCAGGGTGGAATCAGAGACTCAGAGGTCCCTGCCATCCCATGTCAAGACACTCCTGTTACAAATTCCCACTAAGCCACCACACAGCTTGTTTTACCACTGCACTACACTGAGCTTTAAGCAGTAACACACAGCTAAAGCTGTGCAACACCAACCTGAGGCCCATATGAACGTTTAAAACCCACAGCAATCAAAGCTGTCAACCACAGGATGGGCAGCAAGAGACAGAGAGGTGCTGAGCAGGATGATGGCTCACTGGAAGCAGGTGCACATTCCTTACTTCCAGCACCGCCTTCACGCCAGCACCAAGAAGCCAGGAGTGAGCTGAGCACCGTGGCCTTCCAAAGGAGAGCAATGCTAGTAGGACAGAGACTTGTGAAGGACAGTGAAGCACTGCTTTTAGCAAGGCCAGGGATCTACATCCATCCACACACCATGAAAGGTCTGTCAAAGGCAAGACCTGCAGGCCAACCCTGAACAAACAGAATATTTGTCAGTGGTTTATGTAAGGTAAGAAGGATGGTTTTCTGGATTTTCTCCATACCTAGCAGACAAAGCCAGAATGGCACACACAGCCTGTTCAAATATTACGTATTCCCATCTTGAACATCAGCAATACACAAACTGAGATGGCTGAAAACTGATGCCCTAAAAGTGGCTGCATGTGATAATTGAGATAACCAACTAACTCAGTCAGAAGTCCTTGCATGACAAACAAAAGCTTGCTGTAAGGGCTCTGTCTGATCACACCAATAGGCCAAAAAGACAGGGGAACAATGGTGCTGAAGATTTAGGGGTGTTAACATGGAACACGTGCTGTTTTAGCATTCCTCCAGGTCTCTGGTAGAAAGCAGTATTTTAAAAGAAAACATGCAACAAGTTGTTTATATGCTACTGCTAAAACTACTCCCATTTTTTTTCTGAACACTCCAACTCTGAGATTAAGAGTTACCCCTTATTTTAAAGGCTTCTTCCTTGAGCTTCATTAGAAAGAATAACACCTCCCCATCATGCTATTCAGGCCACATAATTCAAATTTTACTGGGGGAGATAATTAATACATTTTTATGATTTTTTTTAAAAAAGATATATCTACATTAATATTTAATTTGCTACATTGCAGTTGTGAAATTCCCCTTTTATGCATATTTAAAAGTTACACATTTCCTATCACCATGCACTGTATGCAAGGGTGAAAAGGAGCCTCCTAATAAGGCTCAACTCTTGGCAGGCCACCTACATCACTGCTGTAGAGAATGAAAATGCAGAATTGCAGCACGATTGGCTTGGAAGGGCACTCAGAGCCCCCAGTCCTGCCATGGGCTGTACCCCCAGTCAGGCTGCCCAGGGCCCAGCCATGGCCATGCAGTGCCATGGGAGCAGTGCCAGGGCTGCACCACCTCTGGTTAAAGGTTTCCTCCTCACATCCACTCTACATCTTCATCCACTCCATTTAAAATTCTCCCTCATTGCTATCTGGCAGCCTATCAAGTGATCTCCCTCCTGTTTATGAGCCCTTACGCACTGAGTCACAATGAAGTTTCCCCCCCAAATCCAAGCACTACGTCCCACTGCCACCAACCTCACCAGTACTCACCACTTCACCACAATATTCTAACAGAGCACTGCAGATGCTTTGACACTTCCATTAAAAATACTACGTTTCAGCTCAGATACAAACAATTATTGAGTTGATTATTTGCTCTGTGCCACAGTTGGAGAATATAATTGTACAGACAAGCAAAGAAAAAACAATTCAGAGTCCAAATTAACCCTACACGCATTATTTCTGCAGGAGAGTGTCTTAATTGCAATTATCCATTCAAAGACCAACGCAACACTTTGTTCTTAATTTGTGTGTAGTATGATGAATAGGTTTTAAATTAGTCAAAAAAGTAAATATTCGTCTGTGACAAATCACAATTACCACACGATCACAGCTGTATAAATTACTGTCTGCTCAGAAGTTTTCAGCTGTGGTAAATACAGACTTCTTTAAGTCCCTTTATAAGTACAGGGAGTTGGGGGTCACCTTCTCTCATTGATAATTACTTAAAAACACGTTAATGAGGTCAGGCCCAGACAAAAGCAGCCCTGGCAATCCTGGGGAGCAAATGAGTTTGTGCCTTAAAAGCCCAGTGCTGTGTGCTGAGCCAGCCGTGGGTCTGACTCTCCTGCTCAATAAAGGCAATTTGCCCTGGGGTGAAATCTGCAAATCACACAATCCACGTTAATCTAGGAGCAAGATAATGCTGGTACAACGATGTACAAATGAGAAACAAGGTGTTCGTGTTTTGTCTTTTATGCCAAGTTAGAGAATGAGTAAAGCTTCCCATTCATTCACGTGGAACTGCTCAGGAAATCTCTGCAGCCACCTCTGTCGACATCAGCTGCCTCATTTTCTTGTTCTGCATGGAGTTTCATCCCTAAAAGAACATGACTAATCCAGATAAGAAGGAAATCTGTGCTCTCCTGTTTCACCACCAGCTGAATTCAGTTTTCTTCCCTTTTTATTTACAGAGGAGTCAATAGGGCCATCACCACACCTGTGCCAGGACACAACTGTTCAGCTCAGCAGGGATGGACACATGCAGAACTCCTTGGTGAAGGGCAGCAGGCTCCGAACCCGATGCCCTGGGAGTGCTGACAGGGCAGTGAGGCTCTGCCAAGGCCCCTTAGTCCCTGTGGGGCTCCATGGGAAGGCCTATGGCCAGAACCATAGAACTCTTCAAGCTGAAAGAGTCCTCTAAGGTCCCCAAGCCCACCATGCCTGCTGCCCATGTCCCTCCCTGCCACATCTCTGCAGTCCTGAACACCTCCACCCAGGGAAGGGGACTCCTTCACCCTGAGCAGCCTTGGCAGCCTGTTCCAGTGCCCGACACATCACAGATGGCTCCATGAGTCTGTGCCAAGCTGCATGGGCGTCTGACTTGGGGCACCGCTCACGAACACTGGATGAAAACTCTCCACGTTATCAGTGGTTTGAAAATATTTTTAGACTTCAGACAGCTCCTGCATTGCATTTCAAGGAACTTTTACCCCATAGTTGAAATAACAGCAATTAAAGGCAAAGCTGAAAAGTGGGGTGGGAAGCAGAGAAGAGCACCTCTCCTCTCCCCCCCACTCCTTCCTGCACCATGTGAAGCTGCTCACCCAGGCAATGTGCTCAGCTGCAATGGGGCGTGCTGTTATCAGCTGCTGCTTCCGAGGGCAGCTCTGACAAGTCTCATTAGTGCAAATAAACCCAGCAGGGCATCATTTGTAAAAGCCATCCCACACCTTGCGTGGCTTTGGGTCTCCTGTTCAGCTAGCATAGCCCATGCTCCTCCTACTGAGTATCACCAACTTCCAATTTTTAAAACAACAAATCTAAACTAAAAAAAAATAATATTGAAATCGTGGGCAAAATGCACACAGCAGCTCACTGGGAGATGTCAGGGGGAAGACAACTTCACATCAGCCCTATGATATATCACCCTGGGTGCACACATAGTACACTTCTACAGGAAACCTACAGAAACTGGAAACCAGCCTGAATGCCACAGAGATTGACTCGGATAAGAGAACTAAAGCAGACTATATAAACATTTATTTCACATTAATTTCCTGCCATCCGGCTCCAGTAGTCATTTAACCCTCCAAACAGGACCTAATAGATGATAAATCAGTTACCAAGTTTTGGGCATTGTGGAACTGCAGAGAAATGTTCTGCTAGAGCAGCAAGGTCTCTAGCACTCTGTCCTGCAACAAGTTGGGCATTAAAGAGCCTTAAATCACCAGGCTGTTCCTTTCTCAGCTATGTGACCGCTCCTGTGGCTTTGAAATTTCAAAACAAGGAATCTTTCTCTATGGCAAACTCTGTAGCTGCAAGCAAAGCAATTTAAAAAACGCTTCAGGAGAGTGGTTCCTACATATGGCTTCTGTTACAAATTACTTGGCTCCAGCATTCACAAAACATGCAGTTTAAATAATACAAACATGTTATGAAATTACTGCGATGTAAACAGCCAGAAAAGTTGTTTCCTATCAACAGATCCATTACAAAAGAACAGTAATGCAGGGTTATTTGTCATAGAATTATCACAGAATCGCCTGGGTTGAAAAGGATCACAATGCTCATCCAGTTCCAACCCCCTGCTGTGTGCAGGTCACCAACCAGCAGCCCAGGCTGCCCAGAGCCACATCCAGCCTGGCCTTGAATGCCTGCAGAGATGGGGCATCCACAGCCTCCTTGGGCAACCTGTGCCAGTGCCTCACCACCCTCTGGCTGAAAAACTTCCTCCTCATATCCAACCTAAACCTCCCCTGTCTCACTTTAAAACCATTCCCCCTTGTCCTGTCACCACCCACCCTCACAAACATCCGTTCCCCCTCCTATTTATACGTTCCCTTCAAGTACTGGAAGGCCACAATGAGGTCTCCCTGAAGCTTTCTCTTCTCCAAGCTAAACAAACCCAGTTCCCTCAACCCTTCCTTATAGGAGAGGAGCTCCAGCCCTCTGAGCATCTTAGTGGTCCTCCTGCAGACTTGTTGCAAGAGCTCTGCTCTTTACTCAGCATCTACTCATTCCTGCTAATTTGGTGCAGTATTATTAAAGCTGGCACTCTACGTACAACATGCTCCAGTCATCAAGATAACTGGATAATACAATGCTTGTCTCCTGACCCATCTTTTTATAGGCAAAAAGGTGAAATCAATACGCGATAACAAGATTGCAGTCACAACTTCAGCAGTAATTATTCAGTTTCATGGGTAGTTTTGATAAGGCCGATGTTCATTACCTTTGGGTCTACAAGTCCTGCTCCAAAAACTTTGGGCTCTATGTTTAGAGCTGAGCAAGGCAGCAGGCACGTGTCCTCTACAGGCCGAGCCCTGCAGGATGTTGCCATGCATCCCCACCTCCCAGCCCCATAGCAGTGGTTCAACAGCCTGCTCTGATCCACATCCACCCAAGCCAGCTGGCTCTGCTCAGTGTCCTTAAATCAGAAGAACTAACCTTACTCTTCTGTCTTGAATCCAATGAGGGAATGACGATCCAAGGTGCGATGCAGAACTATTCCAGAGGTGATAACCTCTAGCACAAAGATGGAAAACCAGAAGAGTCGCCTGGGAAAGACTTCATAGAAGCAGAGAACTCAACTGGCTGTTGGGTTGAATGTTTGTCTGTACCTATGCTGTGTTTGAAAACAAGGTAGTGCACCGATGTTACTTATTGTATACAGCTCTGAATTGTTTCTCCCTTTTATGCACTGGAGATGGGAATTGTTCTATTTCAATTAGACATCAAAATGGAACATGAAAATAATATATGATTTGAACTTCACTCTTCGCTGTTGGTTACTCACTGCATGAGCACAGAGAAATTACTTAATCCCACTATGAATCAACTCAAACATCTGTAAGGTCAACAGAACACAGATGATCTTCCCCAGATGCTCTGAGTTGCTCGCAAAAATAATTCAAATTGGTATTATTGTGGCTGCATAAAACTGACACTATAAATCTTACTTTAGGGCAAAGAAGGCATCTTTAACAGCGGCACCCCTTCAGCAAAGATGAGCTGTACAAGTTGGTAAAGTTTAAATCACCCACCATGTCCAACTGCTTGGGTGATGGATCCAAAATGTCATTTCTCAGATTAAAATGGAAATGACCTGTGTGGATGGGCACCTGAATATGGGATCCAGTTGGGCCAGTCTGCCAATAATACATGCAGCAATAAGCCTTTAAACATTTAAGTATTATTTGCATTCAAGCCAAAAGTACCTTTAAACCAACTGGTTAACCAAGTGGTTTGTAAATGGAAGATCAAAGTCCAAAGTGATCAGACAAAACATAATAGATGCTTGATTATGAGAAAACTAGACACAATAGTAACATGCTGCTGAAGAAATACCACTGGCACACTTCAGACTAATATTTAATAGAGAATGGGAAACAATATACTGTGTGCCTGACAAAGCAGTCACTGATTGCTGAGGACCTCAGCCAGCACAAGATCTGCATCAACACCTGGCTCTGATTTCACACCACAGCCAACCTACAGCACAGCCATGGCTGGGGACTCAGCTCTGAGACTGAAGGAAAGTGGAGCTTTAAGACAAGCTGAAATTGTCAAGATAAGATCACCCCCAAACGCTGTGCCTGTGTTTATTTTCACTCAATTTGCTAAGATGACACAATGCAAGACGCAGTATGATGATAAAACGCCTTGAACAACATGGGTTTGCACAGTGCCACATTTCCTGCTGCTCGTCTGTGCACTCAGGAATGGGAAGCGGTTATAAACCTGTTAAGAAAACATCTCAGAATTCCTCAGAGCAGATCAGAACCTGCTCCTTTAGGGAATGTGAGGCACAGGGCATCCTGTCACAGCAGCACCTGTGCCTACAGCTGTCTGCATGGACAACTGATGCACGTTACCTTTATTATTTACCTATTACAGCCCACAGTGCTGCATCACAAACGAGTCTGCTTAATTTCCATAGAGGTGACTTGACTGCTGGCACCCCCCCTTGCACCTGGACTATATAAACTCTCCACACTGCTCACCAGAAATACCTGGATTTTTACATAAAACCTGTCATTTTCTTGTATTTGCTACAATTGAGGCTCCAAATGGGACTGAAAAACTCCAAGATACAGACTGAACTTCAGATCTTCAATCCACCACATCCTTCTAACTCTGCTGAATTTGCATGGCAGAACATTTCCTTTAGTATTTTTTCCACACCCCTGTCAGCATCCACACCCATCCACGAGCACAGCCACTGAAATGGGCTCACACATTCAAACTTAGATATATTTTCCATCAATTGGGTCATTTTATCTTCATAGCATCACAGAATGGCCTGGGTTGAAAAGGAGCACAGTGCTCATCAGTTCCAACCCCCTGCTGTGTGCAGGTCACCAACCAGCAGCCCAGGCTGCCCAGAGCCACATCCAGCCTGGCCTTGAATGCCTGCAGGGATGGGGCATCCACAGCCTCCTTGGGCAACCTGTGCCAGTGCCTCACCACCCTCTGGCTGAAAAACTTCCTCTTAATACACAACCTAACCCTCCCCTGTCTCAGTTTAAAACCATTCCCCCTTGTCCCATCACTATGCACCCTCATAAACTTTCTTTTAAACTGTTTCCCCGGGTCATGGTGCTACACTTAAAATCTCTTACCTTCACGTTACTATAACTCACAGACATTTAGCAAAACACTGACATTGAGTTATTGACATAAGAGAAAAAAAGTTACCTGAAAGCTGAAATCAATTCATTCACACCATCTTACTCACATATTCACTACATTACATTCAAATAAAACGAACATTAAATACACACAGAGCTTTAAAACACTCGAGATAACTGATACCAAACAATTTGATGAGGCCCAGTAGCTGTTCTCTCATCACCATTTATGGGTTAGGTTCCATCAGCCTCTTTCAGGGATGCGTGAGCAAAACTCAGCCTGTGGGGCACTGCCGGCCCCATGGCCACTGCTGGACGTCCATCAGAGGGCAGGAAGAGCACATTTTTTTTCCCCTCTCCACCCATATCTGGAGTCACACGTTGTGTACAAACTGCCTCTGCTCTTTTCAAAAGTTGGCCTTTAATTTCCTTTTTAATATACGCACTGTCTCGAATAAGATATAAATAATCAAAATGCATATGCCAGGTGTTTCTCTCTTAAATCAGTGAGAATGAGTTGCACTTTTTGCAGCTCCCCACACGGTTTCATAATGCCCAGCAGATCCTCAGCCTCTGCATTTCCCAGACAGCACTCCTGGAGCCAGACAATTTATGATTCGGGGGAAGAAGGAAACGTTCAAGGGAACTGCTTTATAAGTTGACAATGGTCAAAGCAATTGCAGCCAAGGAGAGCTGAAGGGCATTCCATGATGCCCAGGAGCCACGAACCACTTCTCCTGACTGAAACGTGAGGCACACTTGCCAAAAAACATGATTTTCATAACCGTAAGTTCTTAATTGTTCTCCCATTTAAATATTAGCTGAATTACAAGGGAGGAAAAGAGTACCTTAAAAAGAAATAAATCTGTGTTTGAATGTGAAGTCTGTGCAAACATCAACAAATAAAGACTAACCATAGGAAAAGCTGCCATGACAAAGGTTTAACTCTTGACGTATTTTTTGTGTTTTACACCTCAAAAACAGCATTATAAAGTTAGTGATAAGCAAAGCAATCCTGCTATTCTCAAAGAGTTCCACATTCAGAGCAGTTACTCATTCACAGATTACCATCACCCCCAGCAGAAGCGTCCTGCTCAGTTCCAAACTGCTGCTTCTAGCTCTTGATTTTCTGGGTCTATGTTCAGATGTTTATTTCTTACAAGCATACATACCAGAGCAGCAATGAAAGTGAAGCTGGGCCCAGCTGCCACTGGTACCTGGTCACTTTATTCCTTCTATGACTGAATCATCATCCAGCTTTAAACTCTGAGCTTCTGCTGGCGACTGGCTGTCAGACAAAGCAGGGCTCTGTGGGGCAGGAGGTCAGCAGCCACCAGCTCACATTTTCTCCCTCTGTTCCTGGGCACACCATGCTCACTGCCCTGTTTCCAGCAGCATCACATCAGCGTTTCAACAGAAAACAGTTCACAGATGCAGCCCCGTCCCTTTGCTCTTAACAAACCTGAGATGATGGCATCCTGTACTGGAAAAGCTTTCCTGTTGCTGATGTGTCCTCAGTGCACAGGACTCCACTGCCCAGAGCCCAGCCTAATGAGAAACCTTTCCATTCGTCAGCAGTAACACAATGATCCCAACTTCCCTGTTAAATCAAGACAACTGTTCTATCTCATCTATCAGCCTCGCACAGGTAAGGGCTCTATGTCAGAACAAGAGAACAACTTCCACACAAACACGTAAGTAGAAGAGATCAGATATTTTACAGCAGAGAGAACAGCATGCTCCAATTCCAAACTCCCCACACGGAATTGTGTGAGTTTACAAATTCAGACCAAGCCCTGATCAAGCACCAAACAGAGGAGACAGTGCTGTCAGGGGCATCACAGCACAACACACAGGGCTGCAATGCAAGAGTGCCTTTGCCACCAGCTTCACTGGGGTTGTTTTTTCTCCCTAACTTTCCAAACAAATTAGCAATTTGCATTACAGGTTACAAAGGAAATTAACACAAAAGAGTAACTGAAATGAGTCTAATGAGGGAATGTTATTTTCTTCCCCGGGGCTCCTAAGTCTGCACACAGAGCTCTGTTTTTATCAAGATTATACCCAGAAACTGCTCAGCAAAAAAATAAATCTATGGAACAGCTCTCCTTCAGAGATATGTACGAGTTTTTGGAGGGTTCGGCATGAATTTGTCATTGGCACTATCCTACCATTCTCCTATGCCCCTTTATTCCATGCATTTTTTCTTATACAAATAATTAGGTTAAAATCCTGACTCACAACAAAAGAAATCCTTGCGAGTTAGGAGTGCTGGATGTCTAACACTTAGGTTAACATCACTGTGGGTCAAATCTAGAGCATGCTGTTGGGTCAAAACACATACAAAGTTATTCATAGTTCCAGTCTATTTTCAGACTTATTAGCAGCTCTGATGTTGGAATTTAAAGTACATTTTATGTTGGATAAACAGACCACATACGCCAGCATAAATTTTTCATGATTTCTTCATAAATTCCTTGTTTCTTCCTTGTTGTCAGTTGTCTTGGCAGAAACTAAAATGTATGAAGCTGTAAAAACAACACTCCAATTAAGACAACTGTCTACTTCCAGTAACACCTGACAGCAGCCCTGCCATGTATCACCCAACACAACCACTGCAAAATGACCTCTTCCAAATGCAAAGAATGGAACAAGTGTGCATCAGCCGTGTGCAGCAGGCTATCAGCTGAGCAACACCCACCTGCACCTTGCAAGGCCCTGAGGGCTTACATTGAATGCTTCTTCCCCATTTATAAATTCATATATTGGTTACAAACTGTGTTTTGTTTCACTTCAGCACAGAACAAGAGACTGAGATATTTGACTTCTTTGACAGAAAGATACGAGCTGATTGGAGGTTACTGGGGGTTTTGTGTAGGTGTTTTTTGGTGGGTTGGCATTTTGTTACTTGAACAAAAGGAGGGACTTAAATCAGAACACCTGAAGAAATGGATGAAGAAAACAAGTAAGGGGAACAACAATAAAGCTGAGCTCTTTTCCAAGGAGAAAGAAGCTCTGATTTCCTTCCTTGGCAACCTGACTGCATCAAATCACAGTCATGGGGGAAGACGACCCAGGAAGGTTTGCTTTGCACTTGTGCAAGTGTCATTTGGAGGAAAGCCAGTCTCAGCACACATCTGCATAATGCCACTGCTGCGCTTAATGCACTCCAGCACTGCATTTGGCAAGGAGCAAAGGCACACTGAACCCTCCATACACCTCTGATCAGTATTCACCTGAAGTGCATTCACTTCTCAGCACCGCTCCCAACAGCTGGCAAGTAGGTGAGGGATAACTCCTAACTATAAACAGGGAAATAAAATCTTGAGATGCCACTGAAAGCACTGAAAATTACAGGTTTATTTAGACTAGGAGAACTCAATACCTAAAAAGCAGTAACTTCTGGGTCACAGCAGCAGGTGTTGAATACATGCGTGGTAAAGCCAAGAAGCACTTGTTACTGTGCAAAGTAAGGAAGGTAAATCCCAGTACGTCAGGTTGCAAGAAGGAAATATCTTTCAGAAAGGAATGTTTTCCTTAAGAAAACTTTTCCTAGATAAAATATGACTTAGAAGGTTGTGAAAGAAGCACATCGTAAAAAACAGTTTGATAAATGAAAAAGCAGTCAGTGCTCAAGAAGAACTCACATAAAACACTCTTGGCTGTGACACTTGGCAAGTTTACTTTGATTTTTAAAAATTAAACATGGCTGCTGGCTGAAAAGATGTGAAACAGCCCAGCAAGAACGTAAGAAAAGAGCGTGGGAGGGAGAGGGAATACTTCAAAACCACAGCATTGCACTGCGCTGATGAACCACACAACTAAAATTCATTCCAGAAATGTTTGTCTGGATATCTTTCTGTAAGAAAACCATCAACTATCTTTTCCTATATCTTACTCCTTCTCTCAGCCTTGTATTTTTGCTACACCTTGTATACTTGCAGACATGATTGAGCTTGCAAAGGGTAAATCACAAAGTAATTCATTTTATCAGTCAAACATGGAAGGGAATAGAAACAGTGATTACTGAATACCTGAATTCTCAGAGGGAACATTTCAGCATTAAGAAATAAGTACTGTCATAGAGGTACATAATTTTGAAGTTTCATTTGATATAGGATCACCTGTTCTTCCCACAAAGCCATACCAGTCTGACTGCTACAAAAAAAAAACAAAACTGTATATATTTATACATTTACAACTTCCATATGCAGAATAAGAACAACTGAAGAGAGAAATAAACATCAGGAAAGGGGAAGGCCCTGTTGCAGCCTCCTGCCTTTCATGGTGCATTGCTTGTTGGTTTGGTGCACCAAGGGCATGCATTTCCACAAAGGAGGAACCTGAGGAGCTCTCTGCAGATGACTACCTGGTGGGTTAAATCCCTCATGTTTTTGAGAATGAATTGCCTTGCCACATGCAGCAATGCATCTCAAAGGTGACACATTAGCAGATTAACAGAAAACTTCTCCTTTCCCACAGTACTCTTGCTGCACCTTGCTGCCACATTCCATCCCAGAGCACAGAGCAGCTGCTGGCCACAAACTTACCTTGCAGTGTCAGGATGGATTCGACAAGACCCTGGAGCAGAATCAGAGCTGATGTCCTGCAAGTACAGGGTAGCCCTGGTGATGCCCCATAGCTGATGAACACAGCACGTAACTTGCACGTGGCAGTAACTCCAGAGGGAAAACTCATGCTCTGTGCTGCCTCCTCTTATTAAAAACTCCTGGCTCCCACGCTGCCTAACCACAGCCCCTGGGAGCACCTGGACTACAGCACAATTACTCTCAACAGCTTTAAAGAGCTACAGCTGGTGGGTTGTTATTGTAATATCCCCTCCATCCAGAAGGCCATAATGCATGCTATTAACAGGGCAGAGCTGTACCACAGCCCCTGCTCCGCTCTGACCTACCCAATGTGTATGTGCAGTGGAGAGCCATCCCCATGGACAGCAGCTGGAGGACACGAACCATCTTTGCAGTGTGCTCAAACATTACACGTGGATACAAGATCAATGTGGGAATATACAAAGCAAAGTTCATCCCTACCAGCATCCTACCTGTCCATCACTCATGTATCCTAAGCCTGCAGAACCCACTGGCTTGGGTCAGGAAGGCAAGTGCAGAGCTAGAGGTAGGCCCAGCACATAGCATACAGCACTGACACCAGCCCAAGAGCAGCCTGCTGCCAGCTGCAGGAGGCCAGATGACACCTGAGCCAGCGCAAAGCCTGCCAATGTCAATTAAGCTGTCAAAGAATTCACTAATTTAATCAGGCAGGTGATTCTGTGGCAAATCAGAGCTTTGTGTTCCATAGGTGTGGTGGTTTCCACCCCACAGCAGTAGCTCCAAAGTGAACTTCAGCCATGCGGTCCCAGCGCAGCCAGATGGATGATGTAGGGATCTGAAGCTCCACGGACACCAGATGCATGGATACAGGGAGTGAATTTAAAGAAGGAAAACATTCACCTTTCATACCTTTTAAACTATTGTTTTAATGGCCTCAGATTAAAAAGGTCCTGGAAGATTAATTTTGGCTGCTTGCTCCGCCATTCAAAAATGGGAGCTGTAGAGCAGTATCTGAGAGCTAACACAAGCAAATCTATGTATTCGTTGTATTGAGGATGCTCTAATTGTGGTATTTGTTCAAAAGCAGTGAATTCATTTCCAAAGAGACCACCCCAGAACTGTCAGCACACTGCTGTGCCTACCTCTAACTCGAAACCTTACAATGAAAAAGGAACACCTGCCAAGCATGGCCTGCTATGCCACCAGGAGGTGCACAAGAGACTTTTCAGTTCTCTTACCTAGTGCTACCAACCATCACACAGGTGGTGGCCAGTGATCTGGTACTTCTTTTCCTTCTAAGTATACCTGTAGCACTTACTGTTCTACATGACCATACAAATCTGTTATGTCACAGCATGAACAGTTTTCCATTTTTTTTAGCCCTAGCTAAAAAACTGGCTGTGCTTCCTCATACTTGAGCTGTCAATGCCTGTTTTCTAGAGTACAATTCAACATACTGTGCGTGAAATACTCCTCATCTTAAAATTTAATAGCCCTACAAAAGGCCTCATTGTCATTTTGTGCCTGGAAGATGCTGTTCTCAGAAGCCAAAGAGCTAAATAACTGTGGCTTCAGAAGGACAAACAGCCAGAAGAGGAACTGGTTGGGGAGTGGAAAGGAAGCAGAGGTTTAGGTGCATTTTAGCAAAATTGTATTATATCTGGAACCGTGCTGGACAGTATTCCTGTGAATTATGACAAACTATCATGCCAAACCAGCATAACATTGCTAATAATGCTGTTTAATCAAAACTACTCTTCCTACCATATTTGTTTAATACGCCACAAAAGCACAGCAGATCACTCCTGCAATTAAAGAACTGGGATTTGAAGTGACGCAGTAAAATTACCAAAATTCTGAGCTTATTTTTATTCTTGCACTACTCAGCTCCCCTAAAAATGACCAACACTGGTTAGAGTAGAAAACACCACTGAAATGGTGACCTACTGATCCACCAGGAGTTTTGTCACAAAACAAACCTCACAAGGACGGCTATCAGGGGGTTTGTCACCCACAGAGGTTGAAAGCATCCTATCAGCATTCACGTGGCGCTCAGACCCTACAGCTCCATACAGACCCTATGAACAACCAGCATCATTCAGCAGCCCAGGCTCCTCACCCACAGAGCAACCCTATGGGCTCTGCCAGGTGGGAAAATGGGCCCGGTAAAAGGCTACAGCTCCATGTGCTGCATCGCTCCTGCAAGTCAGACTCCAAGCAAAAAGAGAGACAAAAATCCATTGGCAGTTGTCAGGGTCTGAGAACCTGACGTACCGTTCACATCTGGACCTGCACAACTAGCCTTGCTGGCTCTGTGTGGGAAGGATAACCTTCTTCAAAAGCCAATCATTTTTTCCTCTCTCTCATCCCTCAGATCTAAAGCCTTCTGACTTCTTCAACCACCAGCAGGAAAAACATTTCTTGCACTTCATGACTGATAAGCCTTGACACAGGGAAGGCACAAGGGACAACAAAGGAGCTTTTACTATTTCCCAATAATTTTTATTCCTGTGTCTCAAAAACCTGATTGATGAAAGCAGCCAGGAACAATAACCTGGGATGATAAGGACACTGTTTTGACTATGGGAAGCACACCGACAGGAATCAACACACTGAAATAATTCTTGAGATGTGATGCCAAACTCCCACTCACCTGAAAAGCAACAGGCTTGGCTTTTTGCTGTCTGCGTGGAAGGAGGCAGAAAGGAAAAAGGGCATTCATTTCTATAGTTGGGACACTTCTTTAAAAGGAAATAGGAGGATTATAGCGCAGAACTCCTTACCAAAAACAGAACACGTTCTGAGGAGTGGCTGACAGCCTAAAGGCCACTTTCTTCCCTGCCCCACTGCTTTCACTTCCCAATGTTGAAAACAGTGCAGTCACTGAGGGCCAAAACCATGGAGCTCACCATGCAGTTTCATCACAAACTTTAGAAATCCTTGTTACAGAACAAGAGCCAAGAGAAGCCGTTGAGACCGAACTTCCATTTATGACACCCGAATGAACGTGCTTCCTTGTTTCTGACAAATGAAACATTTTGTTGCTTTGTTTGAATGACAAAACAGGGAAAGATTAACAAAACTCAACTGTGGAAAAGCAGCACATCTTTCACTCACCAGATATTTTAAGAGGTGTAACAGCATTAACCTAAATGATGCTGATATGGAAAAATAACAATTATAAGTGAAAATTGCTACACCTTCAGTTTTAAAAATAGACCTCACATGGCACCAGCTTCTCCTGTTAGCAAAAATGGAGAACTGCTAATGTGCCTTTTGATTTAACACCTTCAGCTTCATTTAATTGCCTGCTTCATGCTGCTGCTTCCACAAGGATCGAGCATTCACACGTTCTTGTTCACGCCATGCGTTTTGTGCCAGAAAAATAAAGGAGCTTTGCAGTTTTAGGTGTGATGTGGGCAGCATTTCATTGTTTGAGTATGCTGAACGCATCGATCCAGGCAGCTGACCCGGTACCAAGGTACCAGGATTTAAGGCATTAAAAAAATCAGCACGTCAAAGTGGGTTTGGTATCCTTGTCCACACCATGAAGCTGTTTGCAGGATGGGAAAGCAGCCCCTGGACTTGCTTGTAAAGCCAAGAGCACAAAAGGTAGCAAACAGCAGACCTGAGGTTAACCAGGCATGCACTATCAGTGACTCAACATGAGCACAAATGCGTCCCCAAAAGGTTTCACTGGGTGTACAGATCAGCTGCTTCTTGAACCAGAGAACTCCCTGGTGATACCCAGCTCCTCTTGTTCCTTGTGTTACCTGACTCCTCTTGTTCCTTGCATTCTAAAAATGTCAGTAGTGCCCATGACTAACACACTTAGCATCACAGAATGGCTCAGGTTGGAAAGGAACTTAAAGACCATCCAGTTCAAACACCTCCCAGCAGCTCCAGCTGCCCAGACCCCACTTTCTTAATATTGTACGTAATCAAGACAGTGAAAAATACGTATACAAAATAATTAGTATCTTGTTAAAAGCAAAAGAAAACAGACATTTACAGCATACTCTAATAATGGCTCCATAAAGGGAAGCAGAAAAACCTATTTGTGATGTTCTCTTGCTTTTGTTTATCGTAACCACTGAGCAAAGCTGCTACTTTCACTCAGTTGCATATAGCTCAATGCCCTATTTTTCTTCTAAAGAATCACATTTCTGAGCCACTTCTGAAAACGACAGCCTGTGAGGGGCCTCTCAATTGCTCATTTCGTTTTGCAGAACAAATATTTAAGAGTTGGTAAAATGTATCAAAAAAGATGACCAGCAGGGCAAAGTTCTGGCTTAGCAGTGATGCTCCATGCACTATCTTGTATGCAAAACCCACACCAGCAGCACAAGAAGCCCACTGGATGAAGCATTACCCTAAATACACACTTCTCTTTACAGTTTTCCAGCTTCATAAGACAGCAGTAAGTACTGAAGATGTCTTGAAGGGATTAAATCTGCCAGCACCCCAAGGGGGACAGGCAGTTAATGAGCTGGAGCATTTCCAGGTCTAAACCTGAAGATTGCCCTGTTACTTAGAACTCTGCAAGGAGCAAAAAATAGCAAGGCCTGGGAACAGAAGGAAATGGACATAAATCTAAAAAAGCCTTTTCTCACTTTCTGTCCCCTTCATATACTAAACTTCCACCCAAGAACACTAGCAGTTAGGACCTTTCATCCCCGTGTGCTTCTTCCTAGTTCAGAAGGAGACGTTCCCCAAACACGCAATTCTTTTCTTTCAAGTTGCTGTAATTTTCTGATGGCAAACAGAAGGTTGCAATGCCACGGAAAACAGCAGGAATATTTTTCCAAAGACATCAGCTACTGCTGCACAAAGAACATCTGCATATTAGCCTCGTGCTGCACAGTGCTATTTCTGAACGAGCACTGAAAAAGGATCGCTCTTTGCCAGCAGAATGAAACACAGAGCCTCCCCTGTGCTTCAGGGTGAAATACAGCCACAACAGCCTTCACCTGATTTGATAGAGATGGCAGGGGACGGAGATCTATGCTCCCAGGAGGACAGCAAATCCCATCCACACTTTAGGGACAGAAAAATAAGTTTGTCAAGGGATGCATAATAATAAAACACGTAACAAACGGAGTCACAGCAGATGCGTGGCACAGTCCCACAGCCCAAGCCCACCTTTAGCAATTAACACACATCTCCCAGCACGTGAAACCCATAACTCAGACCATGTAATAACAACCCCAATGGCAACTGGTTTAGTACCAGCCATCCTCAGTCCACCTGTAGACCCCAGAAGCGATTCATCACGGGCCCAAGCAGACAGGAGAGTCCCCAGGAGAGCAGCAGATGACTGTGGGGAGCTGGGAGGGTATGTGCCATCCCACCCTGCACCTTCAGCGTGGCAGCAGCACCAGGACAAGGGCTGCTATGAAGCTTCCCCAGCAGAAGTTATCGCAGATTACAGAAATAGAGGAGAAAAGACAGATCCATTAAAAGCAGCAGACTGCCAAGAAACCAAGCGTTCATAAATTTTCACAACAGTGCTCTTATCAATAGAGCACCTCTGTCAGGCACAACATTTCTACCTCGGAACGGCTGGGCTAAAATAACCCGCTGCAGAGGATGCTTCTGCCCTCCCATCAGGAAAGCAGAGAGTGCAAACAGCACCTCCTGGAGCACTTTCCTCCTCAGCCTTCGGAGCAAGAAAAAAAGCCTCTGTTATTTTCAACCTAGCCGAGTGCATTTGTTTCATTCCCAGGTCCAGTTAATTTGACAGGTGCAACACTAAACCAAAAATCCTGCAAGGTCTTTGCTGAAAAGGTCAGTACGTTATGCAACCAGGTTTTATGGACAATAAAAAGGTCCCCTTCTTATGCAGAAACAAGCCTGCAGTATCTTTATGTAATTTATCAATGTGCGCTCATCTGTTTTATTTATAAATGCAGAATGAGTTTCTGGGCACAAAAGCTCAAACTGAAGAGTGGATCCTGCAATGTTTAGCCTCAATCCATACAATGCCAATAGCATTCTTTGCCACTCCCTTGCCACTCAAGAAAAACAACAAAATTGCTCATATTGGAAGGGTTATTTCATTGCATCCCTAAATACATTTTTTTATTGTTAAAGTTGTGTGACTGATGCCTAAAACTTTCTAAAGCATATTAATATCAGGAAAGTGGGGTGAATCCCTCACAATTCAGGTTTTTCTGACTGTTCACATTTCTTGAAAATTCTCCTCTTCAACTACGCTTGCATTTCAAGCACTGCCCCAATCCCAACCTCTAATTCAGAAACACTACACAGTTTCTATATTTCATATCACGTCTCTGAGACACTGATGGTTAAAATGTTTACTCAGTATAAGTGCAAACTCTCCAGTAATGCCTACAAATCATCTCTTTGAACTTAGTATTCATGTAGCTGTGAGCTGTATATTTGCAGGTTTTTCAAAAGGAAGCATCAATTCCAAAGGATTCTGTGCTTCCCCTCCCCACCCCCTTATGTCTGCTGGGTGTTTTGCATCTTTCTGACCAGAATCTTTTGTCATCCTTCAGGACTGGTTTCCCCAGTTGTGAAAACTGCAGCTCCATCCATCAATAGTTTGGGCAGATTTTAAGCACAGGATTTCTCCCTGCACCTCATCCTACAGATGTGACTTGACTGGTCCATTACGTAAGGACAGAAATGTACTTCCCAAACACGTGTTTTTCTTTCTATACATCTGTACAAAGCACAGCAGATGATGGCGTAGCTTCAATAATTAAGCATCACTTAAAAAAAAATAAATATCTAAGCAATGGTTTTATTTTAGCTGTAGGTTGCTTGCCAGTAAGAACAACCTCAGGCCACTGAAACCCATAACACACATCAGGGGTCACAGCTACACGTGACATTCTTCGGTTCACAGGCACACTGGCGTTGTCACACTATGGATGGACAGCCACACACACAGCCAAGTTAATTCTGAAGGCACAGTGTAGATCTGACAGGTACTGCTATGACAACCATGTAGCAGAACAGCCTACGTTTCCCAGCAAGTTCCAAAAATAAACATGTACCATTCATGCTAGCAACAGCAAAAAGGTACATGTTTACCAGACATCCCCCCCCATCTGTCTTCCTCCTCCTTCCAAGACTTTTGTTGCTGTTGTTGTTGTCTTTCAGATGGAAAAATCATGAAAATTCTCGCCCTGGTTTTCAGGAGGCATCACCTTCCCCTGCTGGGCAGGGTGGTGTGGAGCAGGGCAGGGCACAGCCTCCATGCTGCATCGCCAGTGCCAGATGTGTCTGCTGTGCAAGGCACAAGGAAGCTCACTCTCACTGAGAAGCATCTCATCCCCTCCTCTCTGACTTCAAAAGAGAAAACAACCACGGATTTTATGTAAATATGGACATTAGACACGAAAAAAATAGAACAGAAAACAGCAAATTCATTTTTCATAGGCAACCCAGCTTCCACTGGAACAGCTGCAGATGAAAGTACCAGCTACAAATTAATATATCATAAGGTCTACCAGAGGAACCGAGCGTCTCAAATGCCAAAGTAAGAGCAGAGCTTACTTCCACTTACAAAATGGTAAAGAGGAGCAGTTTACATGCTCTGAGTTACCTGCTTAAGAGGAACCTAAATTTGACTTGTCAGCTTACGACAAAGTTAAAGTAATTCCTAAAACAATTCCACATCGTTTCTAAACAGCGCTTAGAAGGGAAAAATGTCAACAAAATGAAATCCCTGCTGATAGCCCAACAAATGATTTCTTCAAACTACTACAGAGAAAACTGCCAGAGCGCTTTATCTTTCTGCAGGACATCTCTGGGACCAAGAAGCTGCCTCCAAAGCTCTCCTGTCCTGAGAGAGGAAAAGCTCCCAGCTCTACAACTGTCAGACAGAGCCATCCAGGTTTCACACAGTGGGACAGAAAAGCCACGTGGCTGAAGGTCCAAATGCCATTCCTGAGGAGCTGGGATGGTAGGAAGCAGCTATCACAGCTGCTGGAACCACTGCCAACAAAATCACTTCCTTCTAATTTGGGGGTATTCTGCCTTTACCTTGATGGGAAGCACTCTTCCTGAAAATACAAATCTTGCCATGAATGTGATTCAAAAGGTATCCCAAAATATGAAGTCGATTTATTAACAATTTCCAACAGCAGTACTAAAACAATAAGTAGCACTTTCTCTTGCTCATCCTTATCTTTACACAGTGTGGTAATGAACACATTTAGCAACCAGTTGCTAACAGCCTACCATGGTTTGAAAATCTCACTGAAAATGGAACTTGGAATTGCAAAGTTCCCCCCCAAGTTACAGCCCGGAGTCTGCCAACAAACACAGGCAGAGTCAAGCTCCAGCAGCTCCCTGTACATCATTTAGGCCATTCTCCCCTCCCTAAATCACAACCAGTGTCTTAACAGATGCTCATCACACTGTTTTTCAATACCTCTGCTGCTGGAGACCTTGCAGCCGCCCCGAGCAATCCGTGCAGCGCTCCCTGCTCCAGTGCCTCCCCAGCCTCAACCTGCATGTTCCTGGTTAGCTGATGACCAGTATTTCTTGGCAATTCAATGTGGCTTTAAGAAGATAGCCCCCATCTGCTCCACTGCGTAATTTTACGTATCTGACAAATATTTATCTACTTCCAGCCCCTCTGCCTTCCCCCTTTCTTAAACGCAACCAAGTGCAGTGGCCATTTCAAGTCAGTACATGGATTAAGAATTAATTATTAAATACTATTTGGATATTCTTTATAACCAGTCACCACCAAGCACCGGCCTGGTATGGGTAAGGCTGGTGCCATTACATACTGGCCTGTGAGGCAGTCTGTCTTGGCTGGAGAACTGCCTCTTGCTCTCCTCTTAGAAGCATTTGTTTCAATCAGAACTTGTTATGCTCTATTATTCACTTCTGCCACCCCGTCTTCAATTCCCCTTTCCATCTCTGTTGCTTGGATATTGTTGTTTACAACTGAACAGCAGCTGATCCAGACCTAAATTTGACAGTAAAAGGAAAAGCTGTGTTATCAGTTTGGATATTCTCTCCTTTTCCTCCCTCTGACACCTTCCTCAGCACAGCACCTGATGAAGCTGTGCTGTGATTTCCACAGACACCGGGTGCCATACTGAAGATCCGCACACTGACAGCACATCAGCACCACTCAAACCTCTGACACCGGATTAACAGGCTTTGCTAAGGCAATAAACACTGTTTGAACTTAAATTAGAGAGGCCTGTAAACAGAGCATTAAGTGACAGATCTAAGAACGAAAATTAACAACGATCTCTTTGGATATGAAGACCTGTGTTCGTTCCAGCACAACAGGTGGCAACATAGGACTACCTGAAATGAAGGCTGAGCACAAAGGTAGCCCTGTGCATGGCACAGCATGGGGACAGGCAAAGCAAAGCACTGCACCACAAACACAACAGCAAATGCAGCATGAGAGCAACTGATGCTATCAGGTGCACAAGTACGTATGTACAGCTAAGATGGTTGAACAACTTTGTTTCACACTTTCACATATACATCATGCAGAGGAACCAATGGACTCACAACCATTCTGGGCATGGCTACAAATTAGTTTGCTTAATTTGGCTCATGCCACCAAAATAACATGCAGAAGTACTTTGCAAGAGTGAAACAAAACTGCCTGCCCCGAGTCCTTCCTACTGAAAGGAGCATTAAAGAGACAAAACCTGTTCTGAATTTTTTTCCTAGTTTCCTTCAGTAAAAGTTTATGGATGTGAAAGTAAATGGATCAGGTGGACAAAAGGTAGTTAATAATGCTGCTTCTTGTTTTCAGAAACCATATTAATTTAAGAAAAAAAGAAAAATGAAAAGCACTCAAATCAATTCAGAAGCATTTACAAATGAACTGATGTAATGAAAATTAACTTGCAAATTAAGAGATGAACAAACCCTTGGCACTGCTGCAGATATTCATCAACACCAGAAAGACTTGAAAAAAAATTTAAAAGCAATAGCAACAAAAGGCTTTACATACTAATGAGACACATAGGGTACTGCAGGCACCCAGGAAGGGGCATGGAGCACACCACTGCCACTCCTGCTGCTTTGGGACATGCAGTTTGGCATGGCAGGAATCACAGAGCTGTAGGGGCTGGAAGGGACCTCCAGAGATCATTGAGTCCAACCCCACTGCAGAGCAGGCTCCCCTACAGCAGGCTGCACAGGTAGGTGCCCAGGTGGGTCTTTGAACACCTCCATAGAAGGAGGCTCCACCACTTCCCTGGGCAGCCTGTTCTAGTGCTTCGTTACCTTACCATGGAGAAGTTCTTATGAACATTTGTGCAGAACTTCTTATATCCCAGGAACGAAAGGAAGACCAGACAGTACTGTAAGAAGCAGAAAACCAAAGTCCTGACCCTATCTGAGGGCCTCTGCATCCACATCCTTACCATACCAGGTTTTCAGATGAGAACTGCCTGATTAGAGTCCCTTTGTGCTCTAAGGAAAAAAAAACACAGAGCAGGGAAAAGCTCTTTCTTTGCCTTCACACATACATTTCTATGACCAAAATTCCACAGTTAATGAACAACAAAAAAAAGCAACAGAGGTTAAAACAACAACCAACTGAACGCTGTGGAGTTACCTGGCAATACTGAGAAGCTAATCTGAGGAATGCCCATCTCCATTAGAGCTGGGGATAGAGCGGCTGTGCTGGCTCTCAGTCACAGTGTGACATGGCTGGCACTGCGAGCAGCCAAGCACAGACCTGCCTGCTCCTGTTCCACTCTCCTCCAAAACTCAACGAAGCACAGAGGTGCTCTCCTTATTGAAAGGATGCTGATAACATACGCTGAGAGGCTTCCCAAAGCACCTGCAACAAATCTCTCCAGATAGCTGGGAGTTCTTGAAGCAAAACCACTTTCACAATTAAAAAAGAGGAAGAAGAAAGAAAGAAACCCAATGAGCTTTAGATCTTCCTCACCAACCTATCTGAAAGCCTTCTTCTTTCAGAGCAGCAGGTGCTTTGCAAGCAGCAGCCGCATGGAGCGTGCATCTGCAGCTGATGGATCTGAGAGCTGGCTGCACCTAACTCATATTTATTAGCAGTGGGTTTTATGAGGTGGTTAAGGCAAGTTCAGAAGCCAGGATTAAAGTTATGGTGAGTTTTTATAACGAAAGTAGGAACTGTAGTTGAGGGTTTTATGTAAGTAAACACTGACAACTTTACAGCCACGGTAGCTACCAGTGAGCACAGAAGAGATTTCTCCAGGCAACCAGTAAATAAAATGCTTTTACTCATACTTCCATCATAGTACAAATAAAAGCATTTGACATGTTTAATAAATGTCACAAACACAAAATATTACATCAAAGCGGGTTGAATAATGACAGTGCTGCAATTATTGAGCAAAAAAACGGGGATCAGAAGTATTGGCAGCTTGTTTCTTCATCACCAGGCTGCTGGAACCTGGCTTTAAAACGCCCTTTCAGTTCTGTCTGATTAATACCACCAACAACTTTTGAGCACATAACTCCTCACCAGCATACCATAACCACTGGTTTTTGTGGTCAGACACAAAACATGTCATTGATCTCCAGAGAAATGAATTCGTCATTACAAGATACGCATAGATCCCTCCTGCAGCCTGTTCCACATTACAGCTCTCTGGATGATGCCACCCATCATTTGCTGTGTCCCAGAACGGATCTCTCAAACACTGTACTGAAAACTCCAAAGCCCATTTTTAAACAATTGTTTGCATCACAGAAGAAGAAAAACCCCTAGCTGCCGCATTGTGTTTTACTGTTTCCAAGCAACACTGTTGTTTCAGATCAAACATGAAACAGCCATCTCGGAGCTGCAGTGCTTTCCTCTGTACTTACTTATTCTGCATCATGTTCATTATAACCCAGTCGAAGGGGTAGACGTTCTTCCCAATGAGATTCTTGAACATGATGAATGTTTCCATTAGAAAATCCTAAAAGAAGAAAAAAATATTTGGAAAAGACTGCTCTTAGAGATGAAAAACCACAAGTGATGGTGTCAGTTATTGATGACGAGATTCAAAAGGCACTTGATTGCCCTGCTTCATAAGAAAGCAATTATTCACAGAAAACATACATAAATGCTACCAAGTCATATTTACATATGATGTACCTAAGTGCTACAATGATTCTATTTAAGCCTTTCAGGAGCTGTATCAGGAGCAAGCCTACAGCACAAACAACTCACTGCACTGCTGAGGAAGGAGCTCTGGATTGCCAGCTACGACAAGGAAGCTGCTTTAGAACAAAATGTTCTCTTTCCTATACCAGAGGACCATGGAGCAAGGCCCTTTGTGTGCACACTGTACCACAGCACAGCAACATGTGGGACCTTTGCAGAGGTAAAAATCAGCAGAGAGCATACTGCGTTTTCCTTTTATTTGAATACATCCCCCTCAAATTTTCCCTTGCCCCCAAAGCAAGACAAAGTTAAAAAGAAATAAAAAACAAAACAAAACAAAAACAAGCTAAATAATAATAATTAATAATAATTGGATTCAGGTTTCTGCTGTGGTACACATTAGCCATGACCTCAGGAGACAACAGCTCTTTTTTTGGCTACCATGAGACTCCAAAAGACTTCCTCCCTGAAGGGAGCAGCAGTAATCGCTTCTGTCAGAAGAAAGTTAATTTAGTAGCACAAACCAATTTATTTCTACACAGATATAAACAAACATCTTTTTGGAACAGAAACCTGATGCACTTTGCAATGTAAATCATCTACAATTTGGGAATCTAAAATTGCTATCTAACAATTTAAGTAATATCAAATGCTCAGAGAAAGACAGAGAGAGGGGAAAAAAGACAATGCAAAAAGTCCTTGATCCACTTCTCATAGAGATCAAAGTGAATTTTCACTCTTGACCAAGGTTAGAATACTTCGCTACAGCTCTTCTGTATCTGCACGTATATTGACTATCTTTAAAATGTCAAATGTCCACCAAAAAAAAGAAGTTAGATTTTCCAGACTTCAGACTAAGGCTGTTGTTTATGTAACCTTTCCAGTGAGAAACAAATAGAAAGTTATTGCACTCCCAAGTATTTCTTCACGAGTGAGAGCCAACAGCTCGGCCAGATTTTATCTTTGGATTCGATGTTCTTTTTGCAATACTTCCCTGGCTCAGAAATTCATTACTGGTTCAAAGCAGGGAGCTGCAGAGATCCTGAGGACACAGCACTGAGAGAAGTGATGTGAACTTGCAGCCTGGCACCAAGGGTCTCCTGGGGCTGCCCGAGCATCCCCCCTCCTCAGGCAAAGAGAGCCAACAGAGCATCTGCTGCCACTGGGCATGTTCTCACCCCCAAATCTATGGCATTTGTAAAGTAACACCTGTGCTCTTTCCCTAAAAATCACTCCCAACAAAACAACATTAAAAAAAAAGACATTTTGACATTAGTAGTACTGAGATAAAAGTTAGAACTGCTTGTGGTTAATGAGATGTTACTGTTGCATAAAGCAAAACTCATCCCAGACACACACTCCACCAGCTGGGTAAAACGCATCTTCATTTAAGGGCTCAAACTGCGTACTTCTCTGCCCATTTCTCATGCACTTTGGTGAGTTACATAATTTCTAATAATCACACTGTGTATTTTGCTGCCCAAGCACTGCACACTACTTGTTTCACTGGAGTGCATGCTTTTTTCCTGCTGCACATATCAAGCGACTTCCTTACCGATGCTCCTTCACAGCTCAGTAACTGAAAATTCCAGTGGAAGTGGCACCGTGGGAAGGGTCATCGCCTACCCAAGAGAACAGATTTGAGCTCACAGTGCTTTTTTTCCTCCCTTAATATTTTATGAATACAGATGTATACTTTCTTTCATCTGTCACTGGTTTCAGCTGTTGAACCTCGGCATACTTTGCTGATCAAGCTGCACGTGAATGAATTTTTGTACACTTTGTTGATGATTCACATTCGTTAGTGACTCTGAAGGTTGTGCCACACAGGAGCTGCACTGGTTTGCTGATTCAGCTCTAAGTTCTCATCTACTGATATTTACATTTTAATAGCCCTAGTTTCACAAAGGCACTTTAAAAAACGCACCATAGCAACTGATGTAGTTATTGATCAACTAAAAGCGTGGAATGCTCACCAGCATGTGTTTACAATATTATTGTGTTTTAAATTTTGTTTTTCCTATAGAAAAGCAAATGGTTTGCAGGGGCTCATATGGAGCAAAGTGTGGCTTTTTCATGGGGAATGGAAACGGCGGGGGGAGCTATCTGCTCATGCTGTGCTGCTGTGGAACCTGTTTATTTTCAGTACACCTACAACCAGAACAAATTACTCTGAACATCTGAAAAAGGATTCTCAAAATGTTCTGAAGGAACACTTCTGATCTCTCCCCAACCACACTAAAGATTATGTTTACTGTCCCAAGGAAGCATAACTCACAACAGAGGGGACCCCATGGCCATCCCCATCCAATTACAGGGAGAAACCAAAGCAAGCTCAGCGTTGGAGCTGAGCAGGCTGTGAGAGGCTCCTCCACACTGCTAAGACTCCCACTCCAATACACCTGTACCACTAATTACATTTTTCATAACTTTGAGTAAGAGTTCAAGATTTTATGAATAAAAATAGCTAGCTAGCTAAAATACATAGGAACGTGAAATGCAAGGGAGGAAAAGCAATTAAAAAATAAGCATTTCTTGCACCTCTTTAGGCCAAGCTGATGAAAATTTCAGCTTTATTGAGTTCCGAATTATACTCCTAAATCAAATATGCTCAGCTACAGCTTTTCACTGCAACAACTGAACCTCCACTGAGCCCTGAAGCTGAGGCTGCCTTGTGAAGCCCAGCATCCAGCACTGCAGAGAGCTCTGGCTCTGCAGGGCATCCATCCCCCTACAGCCCACTGGCACACACACCCTGCAAAGGCTGCTCAAGCTGCACAGTCACAAGACTAAGCTTCACAGAATCACAGAATCACAGGATGGCTTGGGTTGGAAGGGACCTCAAGGACCATGAAGCTCCAACCCCCCTGCTGCAGGCAGGGCTGCCAACCTCCATATCTAATACCAGCCCAGGCTGCCCAGGGCCCCATCCAATCTGGCCTTGAACACCTCCAGGGATGGACGGGGCATGCACAGCCCCTCTGGGCAGCTGTTCCAGCACCTATGACTTGTCACAGAAGGATGGATGATACTCACCCATTCACATTCTCACATTAAATTGAAAGCCCTAGGAGTGCAAGATTTTAAGGGTAGAGAAAGATGGAGGTACAGAAAATGGCGGCCATAAACATTATATAAGCAATTTGATATATTCATAAAGCATCATAGAATCATCAAGGTTGGAAAAGACCTCTAAGATCATCCAGTCCAATTGCCCTCCTATCACCAATATTTCCCACTAAACCACGTCCCTCGGTACCATCTAAACATTTCAGGACACTGTCTTGAATGCCTTCAGGAGCAACACTTCTAAGATATTCCACACAGCCAAGCATCAGCACATATTTTCTTTGTTAACTACTATCAAATGAACCTCAACAACTCAATATCAGGTTTACCAAGTAAGAAAGAAGGTAAATCAGCTAAGAATCCAGAAGTAACCCCGGTGATCTTGGATGAGGTTTCATCTCAGGATGATAGTAGGTTTGACAGTAACAAACTCCTTTTAGAAAGAGATACCTTAATCTGAACAGTTTCTAAAATTGAACTAAACAATATATTCTGCTGGGAGAGATAAGACTTAGTTTTATAACATTCCACCTCATCCTTCCAACATTTTAAGGTCAAGAAAGACCATTATAACATCTAACACAGGTCATAAAGCTTCACCTAGCAGTTCCAGAACCAAGCTTGTAACTTCCAGCTGAGATAGAGCACATGTTATAGACAGGGTGATGAAGCAAACACAGCCTCCCTTACAGTCTTCATTTAATTATAACTTATTATTATTATTATTATTATATGTAAAAGGACTTGGGATTCAAACAAGATCACTTTGGATCTAAAGAGCAAGACAAACAGGAGGCAGTGCTCCTGGGAGAGCTAGTACACACTATTCTAAACTGGGGTTCCAATTAACAGCAAAGTCTCACAGATGAAGAAATACCTATGAGAACAGTAACTTCCTATTTGCTCCTCACTGAAAGGTTACCTTTTTCTCTGAACAGAGAAATTGGGTTGTATCTTCATGCCTTTGTCCCAAATGATGACTGAGTCACGTTTTTTATGGATGAAAAACAAAATAAAAGGAAACCTCAATGAATAAATTACTATCACTGCATTCACTACGTACTGCCATAATAGCACTGCTCCACACTTTTATTCCTATTACTTATAAAGTCAATTTGCAACACCATTACTTACCACAAACATACTAATGACTCAGTGGTTTCTCAGCTTACTACATACCTTAGTTTCCACTAACATACATATCAATTAATCAATGATGTTATTTACACATTTAATGGGCATGTTTTAAGTAAAGATACAAGAAGTATTACAGCAACGAAGCTTGGATCTGCTCCTACGAGCCAGTCAGATGGCACAGCAATGGAAAACAAGCAGCCAAATAGTGCACGTCTGATAGAAAATAAAATATAACCCCAGCTACAAAACCCAAGAAGATGCAGAACAGCATGAATATACAGAGAGCCAGGATAAAAGAATAGAAGACACTAAAAAGGGACTTTTAAATACATTCAGTTAGAGTAAACCACAGATTCTCTAAACAATTTTCTCTTCTCTCTTCATTTGGTCATTAAGAGCTGCAAGAGCAAATTGCTTTTACCTTTTTCCAGATCAAACTCTGTAATCAGTTTGTCTTTTCCAGAGCTACACGCTTTGAACTCGTTTAAAACTATAAAAACATTTGCTGTGGTTAACCAGGAGTGTTCTGCCCTTTTTTAGCCTCTTGCACAGGCTAAAACCACTATTTACCCGAGCCAGCTGCATCTAGTCTCAGTATTACTGGAAAACCAAGTGGGGAAAAAACACCTTATCAAAGGAAGAGCAACCATTTAATGCCATGATGTCCTTCTGCACATCTTTGCATTGGACTCTGTCTTCACTGTTCTCAATCATCAGCATATATTTCACTCTTCCAGATCAGCTGCAAATATGTTGAGTAACAGAGCATCTTAGCTGAAAAACTGGCACAGGGCAAAGAGCTCAAACCTCGCAGAACAGAAGCAGAAATAAAGAGAACAAAACCTAAGACAATAGTTTTTGTTCCACTGGGTAGAGAAGGAAGAAGAAAATGTAAATAAAGGTCCCTGTGAAGATTAAAGCACAGATGAAAGCTGCCTAAAATGCCTGACAGAATCCCTAACAGCAGAGTGGGCCACGTAACGCTGCTGATCAGACTTCAGGTCATCTGCTAATTGATGGATCTCAGCCAACAAGTTTGGTAGCTACTTTGCAGCGTGCACTTGCCATATGGCAATGATAGTTTCAGGTCATTAGAGAGTTTTCTCCTTAGCTATAAGCTCTCTTCTATTATGCTCTAATTAAGTTGTGCTGTAGGATTAGCTAGGCTACCAAACGGCTCCGAGAAGACGAATTTCAATTATTATTGCTTATTTAACAACTAAGGGCATCTTTAAGGTTAAAATGCTTTGTATAAATTTTAAAGCTAGCAGGTCTGCAAGTAAAAGCTATTTAAACAAATGAACAAAATTGGGACATCTGGGAGATTTAATGATGGAAGTTCCTTTCCTCACGCTTTTTTTTCCCTTCCCTCTCCTTAAACAAAACAGATTTTTAGTAATGACTTGGAATTACTATTTCCTAATACTTTCTTTTAATTACTTTAAATCCAAGTCCCACAGCTTGCTTTGAAAATACTGAACAGCTCCACAGATGAGCTGCATTCCTGCATGTGGCAGGAAGGTTAATCTGGTCCTTTGCAAATTCCAAAAACGTCACACTGCTTTATTAATTATTTTATATTACATTTGTAACTCGAAGCATTTTGTCTCATTTCATAACTACGTTTAAAAAAATGACGACAGTAACAGGAAAAAGAAAAAGCTACAACAAAAACAAACTAACTGTGGCTAGATGAAGGACATTACACTTACCACAACATCCGACCTCATCTTGCCAAAAGTCTTGATTAAATGAGCGTAGTGATAGTCCTCCATTTGCCTTAAAATGGCAGTCATGCAGGCAACAAAACTTCCCTAGGGAAACGAAAATATAAGCAGTTATTGCAGATAGGGCAATACACTACTTGCCATCAGAACACAGCACTGGTAGCCCTCCATAATGCAGCTGATAGAATTGCATCATTTAAATTCATGAGTGGATATGCAAAAACCTGGCAAGAAAACCAACGAAACCCTTGAAATATTTCTCTGTCCAGTTTCATGGCTTTATTACCATCTCCACTGAAGATTTTGCAACATATTCTTCTTATAAAAACTGCTCAGGCATTAAAGGCTTTGGAAGGTAATAACTACTGCCAAAAATATCACACGATATCAGTATTTGCATTTGAGAAGTCAATACTATGCTCAAGGAAGAAATGTCTCAAAATCCCTATATTGAGAATCACAGCCTACCCCCAAGTTTTAATTTATTGAGTGGCATTCTGAGATACTGTGATGCTTAACAGAAAGAATCCTAAACCCACTAACTTCCATAGAAATGGGACAGCAATGCCAAACCTCTCTCTCTCAAGCCATGGAAAACGTAAGAAGTGAAGAGGAAAGTTTAATCTTTTCTCCCTGGCTCATAAAAACATCACATCAGGACTCAAAAGCATATATTTTTTTAATGAAAAACCACTTCTCTTGCTACTGGAAACCCCAACCCCATAAGTGACATTTCTGCTGGTTCATACTCCTCCTGCAGCTATCTGCTAAGAACATGTTGACTGGTTATGGTAATAACAGCCACGCTTTTTCTGATCTTTAATGAAGAAAAACAGCATTGGAAAAAAAAATAATAAAAAAAAAATAATCAAGAGAACTGTTTAGAAAATAAATAATGGCCTATACGGTTCGCTGGAACTGTAAATTCACCTTTCTGTGCCCTCTTCAAGGTTATCCTACGTCGTGCACAGCAGGACAGAACACGCAGTACATTTTGATTCTTTCTAAGCACAGCACGGACTTTTTATTGTTTATTTTTAAGATCTTTATTATTTTCAATTTAGAATATTTATTGCTACAGCAGCCCAAGTAATTGAGATCAAATACAAAATGACATTAGGTTACCTGTGTGCATTATAAGCCCTCTTATTTACTCTCCAATGCCCCGAACTCCACCAGATAAGCACTCCTTCAATATGCTTTTCTCCTGTGTCCTCCAGTTTATGGCTCAACTCCTACGTAACTGATTTTGCCCATGTGAGAACATTATTTTTCTACACTATGTAACCATCTCTGATGAGAGTTCTTTAGGCACATGCAAACGGCTAAATGTGAAAGCAAAGGGCCAGCAGAGTTGTTGTTCTATGACATCAAAAGAGCTTTATGCAACGCTACAGCAGGAATAGAAGCAGTGGATGTACACAAGATAATGTTTACTACTATGAAATGTAAATCAGACCGGATCACCTCAAAAGAAAAACATTAACTGTCAAGGTGCCATATAACCAGCACAGTATGTAACAGGCACTATGAAAGAGCTTATGCTGCAAGGAGATGTTCAGCTGCCAACATTAAGGCCTCCTTCCTTAATAAGGTCATCAGTCAAAGTGAGGTTCCACTGAATCTTATCTGTTTCTAAATTGACTTCTGAAGCCTTCAGCCCAGCTGTAACTCAGCCCATGGCTCCCCACCGGGTCCTGGAGACGGTCCCTAAGCGCTCAGCAGAACTCAAGGCAGCCTTGGTTTTGCTCCCTGTACCTTTGTATGGATGCTCATTCATCCAGTGAATCTGTGAAGTCCACTGCTTGGCAAAGACATAAATGTGCACTTCTTCCGCATGAAAACATCATCCACACATTCACAAACACAATCCTTTTCATGTAAACCACCAGCAAACATCCAACCTCTGCTTTTTTGTACTTTCCAAGGCCTTCCAACACCTTTGATCATACTTTTGTGTTTCTCTACCCTTTTGATGTATAATGTAATGTACGCATCTGTAACAGCCAAAAAGACTAATTTTGTACCCCAGAAAATTACCATGGTAGCCATGCATAAGGATAAAATGGAAGTAGAGCAACCATAGAACTTCCATCCACATTTTAACATCCATTTTCAGACACAGCAGCAGCCAAAGACAGCTTTCACCATCATTCCTGAATGGTGAGAATTGCAAGGGACACCTGAAAGTTTGATGTGCGGTCGGTCAACACCCTGCATCTACTGTGAGTGTGAAAATGGAAACAGGAGAGCGTGCTGATCACCTGGAATGTTTGCAGCAGAAAGAATAAACACAGAAAAACAAACAAGGTTGGCATTACAAATGAAACAAGGTGAGGGAATTCTGTAACACATTAAAATGATGATTAAAAAAAAATAACAATCCGAATACAAAAATCAACCACAGAAACTTGTTAAACATTTTCATGTCAGAAGTGATTCCTACCAGAATGCCTTGAGGTCCTCAGCAATTTAATTGTTATTTCTGGTTTCCATGCATAAAACAACGTAGCTTTCTTCCCTTCTTAGTACCACCCTGCTAACACAAAACTCTCCTTCTTTAGCATGGAACTGTTCCCTTCTCTGGAGCACAACTCTTATGAATAACAGCTGAGGGAACTGGGATTGCTTAGTGTGGAGACGAGGCTCAGGGTTGACCTCCTCACTCTCTACAACTGCCTGAAAGGAAGTTTTGGCAACATAGGTTTGGCCTCTTCTCCCATTAACTGGCCAGAGGATGAGAAGGAATGGCCTCATGTTGTGCCAAGGAGGGGTCAGGATGGGTATTATGAAGAAGATATTCTCTGGAAGAATGGCAGGGCACTGCAATGGGTGCCCAGGGAGTGCTGGAGTCACCAACCCTAGAGGTGTTCAAGAACATGTAGGTGTTGTACTGAGGGACGTGGTTTAGTGGGAAATAGTGGTGGTAGGTGGATGGTTGCACTGGCTGGTCTTGGAGATCTTTTGCAACCTAGGTGATCCTATGACTCACACACACTGCCCGCTCACACAACACTTCTGTCTTGGATCCTACCTGCTAAAATGGGACAAATGCCTCGCTGGTTAGGAAAACATGCTTATTATCAGAAAAGTATACGACTCGCGTCGCTTTGAGGTATCACGTGCAGCCAGCACGCTCTTAATTACAACACTAATAAAAATCTGCAATTATTATGTAATTTTTTATTTATTATTTCTGTTGTGTTTTTTTAATGCTGCCTATTCACTATTCAGCAATATCTAACAATGTTTTAAATTTTAATCTTCAGTTGATTTTTAATTTTCGCGTGGATCCAAAGACTGTTGCCATCTTCTGCTGCACAGCACTCCAAGCAACGCAAAGACAGAAACCCGAAAAACTAATTCGCCCCCAAAAAAATCAATTTCAATTTTAACTTTAGGAGTAATTGCAAACCTACATTAATACAGCAAGCACTGCAAGGGCAACACAGGGCTTGCCATCGCCCCGCGTGCTTATTAGCTATTTATTCACTGAAACAGTGTGAAAGCTCAGACTGAAGACCCTTCCACATCCTTCCTTAGTTTGTTAGATACAAACACTGGAAATGAATTACCCAGGAAGAAGAGAAAAAGGGAAAAACAGACCAAAGACGCCAATTCTTCTTCAGAAAGAATGCATTATTATTCAGACAACAAAGTGTACGTAAGATGATGTCATTCCAAAACATAAACTTACTTCTAATTCCAGAAAATACATTCTAAATGAAAACTTGGAGATGCTCACAGATACTCAAGAAGTAGTTATTTTCTTACATTATTTTTACAATAAAGTACCAAACGTTCAAACGGCTCTTTAATATCTGTAGAAAGGGAAATTTTAATATAAAATAATCCTCCCAAGCAATAACAACACTGAAAAAGTTCAGATACTCCCTGCAGTAACACAGCACATGTAATGCTGTTTTTCTGCAGGGGTAAATCATCTCATTTTAAATAGCCTGGTCCCTGGACAAGAAAGCTCAGGTCCCAAACTCTCCAAATCTACCATCCAACACAGTGACAGCAAGAAGAACTGAGCCCCCAGGCCCCTGCCCTGAGCGGATGCTGAGGCTCTGATCCTACTTTAAAATCAATTCTGGATGAACAAAATCATCCCAATTACTGCTCCATTTAAAGGAAAGGAAAATCCATGCATACTGGAGAAGAATGGAGGAAAAAAACAACAATCTCTGAATGCAGAGAAACCTCTTTGCCAAGGGAAGCAAAAAGGACCGTTGCACAGATCGAAACCCAAACACGAGATCACGTTAGCTTGGCTGGAATTCATTTTGCAAAAGGATTATTTATTAGAACCTTGGTGACACGCACAATGAGAATATATACAAAACATTCTCTCGTCTGAAAGTGCTTCGTGCTAACTTTTGTAGAAGGCAAGCAAAAAAAATTAATGAGATATTTTAGCAGCACCATTTATCATTTTTCTAAGGCCCTTTTTCAAAGAAGTCCATTTCAGCCCCAAAATGCTTCATTTTAAAAAACTCTAAAGAGTCTCAGTGTTAAATAGTTTGCCCTTCAATTGAAATCACAGTGCTTAAGATTTCTGAAGGTCAGCCCACTTATTTTTGGTTTTCTAACTGCAATTGCCTTTCCCCACGCTACATTACAAATGATTTCACTGAAAATCTACAGAACTGCCCACGGATCCATTTGAGGTGTCTTATCTTATGCTTTTATTAACGCTACTGAAAATACATAGAAGAACAGTATTTATGGGCAAGGTTAATATTCAAGTGGCAAAGAAAAGGAAAAAACACACAAAAAAATCAATTTTTATGGAATTCTGCAGACACAGCATTTAGCACAGTCTATAAAATCTAAACAGAACCATCACAGGATTTAGAATTACTTATTTTTTAATGTAGCCAATGCTGCTGCACAACGCCTTCCATCCCACCTGGGTGGGAGCAGGACGGAGCTGCAAAGCAACGCAGATCTGATCCGTCTGTGCATCCCCCTCTATTTTAGGAACTGCTTCCATAAAGGAGCAACCTCTGAGGAAGGCCTCAGAGATGCAACGAACACCTTTCTCACATCAGGGAAAGCCTTCCCTCTTGTTTATTTTAGGTTTCTCAATGCAAGATTATGTCTTACTTGCTTCATATTATTGTTTGGAAACTGATTTACCCTCAAGATCGTTGGTTGGAGAGGATGCCAGCAGGATGGGACTATGCAATCGGAAAGAAAAAAAGATAAGAAATTAACAGATTGTTCTTGCACCCAAAGTTCACGGATCCTACAGAACAAAATTCTACCTTGGACAAAACGCATCTGAGTCATAACGTTAGCCAAAGCCATCAGCAACAATTTTAGTTATCCAATATGAGCAACATTGGAAACCGTGTAAATAAACTACAACCAAGCTGATGCAGGCTAGATAAAGAAGTTATGTTTTGCAAATAAAAGGATGAAAACATTTAAGATAAAAGCATCCTATGATAAGAATGATTATGCTACAGCCATTCCAGCAACTGTGACAGCCTACAGTACAATGGATACTGTCTGTGTGCAAGGAAATCACGCCACAGCAAGAAAGCCCTATGGCTACAATCATGGGAATAGCATGGGAAGATTCCCTATTAGCTTGTAAATGAAGACAGGCAATCCTGCTTGATGAATATACGTCTAAAAGAAACAGCCATTTCTAAGCCAAGTTATTCTATTTTTGGTGCTTCTCATTTGACTGTTGTGATATAAAATATTTAACAGCTGGTTTATTGAGGGACTCAAAAAGCTTGAAAGAAAGATCAGAAAAATATGCAATCAAAATTTAATTGATAGAAACATGCAGATTAGATATCCTTGGGTTAAAAAGGAACTTTCAAGAAGGGGTCTCTGGGGAAGCTTTTTGAATTTTTGAACTAATTTCTGCCTTTGGTTCATAACCACATAAAAACCATCACACTGTGCTACAACACTGTCAGGACAGAACAGGCAGAGGATATGGGAGGAGATTGTACAGGGAGGAGATTTGATGGGAACTCATGCTTTGGTTCAGCGAAGGGCGATACAGTCCTTGCAGATAGAAACTACAGCAAATCTCACCAATGGTTAAGAAAAGACAGGGCTCTCTTTGCATTTAGATGTTGTACTGAGGGACACAGTTTAGTGGGGAAATAGTGGTGGTGGGCAGATGGTTGAACTGGATGATCTCAGTGGCCGTGACCAACTTTGGTGATTCTACGATTCTGTGATTTGTACGGTCTGAAAATTAAAATAGGATTATAGTCCATGTTCTCATTCCCTGTTCCCCAAGAGCAGGGAAACTGACTCAACAGGCAAAGATAGCACTGCTGAAGCAGTCAGGCCCTCGATTACAGTTTTCTGACTTTAACTTTCTGCAATATTTACCATAATGGCCTGTGATTTTGTAAAGTAATTAGGAAAATACGATTTCAGGAGTGTTTGCATTTTAAGCTAGACCTTCCTTACATACATTGACAGACAAGAAGCACTCAAAAGATTAATTATCTAGTAGTAGCAAATGGGATTTCACAGAAGTGAAATTGCTCTTCCCTGCCAACAGGAGTCTTCTAATATTACCTATTTCTTCACCTGTAATCTGGCTCCCAAATTGGACTGCACCTCTACAGGACAGATGCAAAGAAAGGCACAGAGGAGGAGCCTGGTTACTGCTTGTATTCCTTGCAACTGTCAATCAGAAGGCAGAGTGTGATTCACCAGGGGAGTGAGAGAAAGCATGATTTCCACTACAGCGTCACAAAAGCAAAAGCACAGAGAGCAGAAATGATTTACTTGGGGTCCCGAGCAGGAGCTGTGAGCACAGCCCTGCTGCCCACTGTGAGCCCCAGACACACCGGGACAGGTATTTTGTTGGGAGTTCTTTTGTTTTGCTTTCTCTTTCCCTAGGAATTTTCTGCTGGGCACTTTTCTCTTTGTCATACAACCTGCAGGCTGTCTCTCATGCAGGCAGTCTTACTTCATCTCTAATTTCTTCAGTTTGCTCTATTTTGTAAAAACGCATGCCAAGTTTTTAAGCAGCAGCAGAAAAATTCAGTAGTAATTCCTATCAGACAAAGAAAAGCAAGAAGTTCAGATTTCAGTATTTTGCTACAGGCAGCGCTGGAGGCTGTCTACAGGTATTTACAGAAGCCAACATATCTATATTTAATAAGGATACACTATCAAATAGCACAGAACTATGCAGCACTTTGCATTTAATTAAAGGCAGGAATCCAAGAAACAACAGCAGTTCAATGGGGACTTGATTTAAAGCAGGGAAGGATTCACGTGCAGCACCTGAAAAAGTTACACGCAGCTTTGCGTCCAAGAATGATACAATTCTTCCACATAACATTATTAAAAGTGCTATCTCTTACTACACCCAGAGTAATGCAGAATACCCAGTGGGATTGTGTCAGGCCACCTACTGCTGAACAACGTACAGTATCAAGGAGATCTTCAAAGCTCTGAGACATCAGTAAAGATACGAAATCAATCAAAAATATGCAGCCTAAGAAAAAAAAACAGCTGAGCATCTACATGGTGAAAAACTAAATTCATTTAAGTTCTTTTTCATTACTGTTTGGAATGATGACCACTAAGTTCAACGCACTGCATCCCCAACAGGACGTCACAGATAAACAGTCCCTGCACATTTCCTACTGCAGGAAGGCACCTGAATGCAGCAGAAATCCAACACCAGGAGGCTTACAGGACGATATCAGCTTGGTGAAGGACAAACTGGGTGCTTTTCCTGAGTTGGAGCCAATCACTCCATTCAGGAGCACAGGAGAAAACGTTAAACTGCTGGTGGAGCACAACCAAGCGTGTGCGGGGTCACCAAGGCTGAGCTGAGCAATCCTCTGCAGACCTGCCCTGCTGCCAGGTTTGCAGGCACCCACGTCTTTTCAAGGCCAAAGGAGCCATGCTGTGTTTCTGGAGCAGAAAACAAGGCAGCGTGCAGCAAGCATCATTCTGAAAACAGCACTTACTCAATTCTGGGCATAGGGGGTAATGGAAGGTGATTTCTGCCTTGCTGGTCTTCTTGACAATTGTTGGGGTAAAAACAAACAGTAAATGGGAGCAGCACTAACTCGTGAATAAAAGGGCTGAATTAAAACAGTGTAAAATTGAAACACATTTCCTGTCCTCTAAGTACTTTACAAAATAAAAGTATGACAACTTGAAGAAGCAATCAGTTGGAAGAATCAAAACTTTAAAAGCTTTTTTTTTTTCCCCAAGAAAGCCAGAAGAAAGAACTGAAGCAAATAAGCGGACAGCCCACTGCAGACATCTTTCTGAAGTAATTAAACCAGCTTATGGCCACAAGAGTTGCTTTTGCAGGCACGCAGTTTTATACTTATTTTCCATTCCCTTTATTCCATTTATTTGAGAGCGGTAACTTACCAGGAATGCTCCTGTACTGAATAACTCACAACGACTCAGGTATAAAACAAGTTCTGATCATTGTCCTTGCGATACCCAACACACTCAGTATCTTCAATAATAACAACGCATTTTTTAATGCTGGATTCCCACCACCGAAATGAATTTCCATTTATAATTGAATTTCATTCTCCTTCCAACACCATCTTGGCAGAAATCACGAGGGAAAAAACTAAATCCCCTCACAGCAAAGAAGTGATTTATCATTTTCTAACACGGTAACACTAAACACTCGGAATAGGATTAGATGTATATTCAACTATGTAATTGCTTTGATACACATGCAGCCTATGCACGCGGTTAACAACAGCAACTTAAGTCTGGAGATCTTTTTTTAATCACTTACCCACACCTAAATGAGAATTAATCTCTCTCTGAAAACGCAATTACAATTAAATCCAAAACGAGATTAAAATCGGCGATTTAAAACCGATTCCAAGGCCAAGGCAGCATCGTGAGCAGGAGGCACGGGGACACAGGCCTGTCCACACCTCTCACACAGCATCTGGCCCACCTGCCTTCAGCTGGCTGTTCTGTGCTTTCAGAAACCTCATTTCACCACCCAGGGTGAGATGCTGCTGAAGGCAGCCTCACATCGGGTCCTGGTGCGCTAAGTAAAAGATATGGGCAATGAGTTTAGAAATGCTTTCTCTCTTGTCATCTTTGGTGACTATTCAGGCTTTTAATTAAAATTCCCATTATAAACATACTTCATATTTCATCTTAAGGCTGTTACGTGGCTACATTGGTGTCAGCAAAAAAAAAAAAAAAACATGGCTTTTTTTTATTTATAATGAAGAATGCAAATTGGCACCACTCATTTCACTGAGCTCCGACACACTGTGCTGTTCAGGCATCCAAGAGATGGCAGCCAGGCCAAAGATAGGCTGCAGGTTTCTACTGTTAGACCTGTGGCCAAGTCCAGCTCTGTTTTTCTTCTCCTACACGCTCACACAGCACTACTGAAAGCCATGGGTCTGATTCTCACCTCTCTCCACTCACCTGCATGGCTGCTCCAGAATGAACAGCTAGATCAATACTAACAAATTTGGCCATTAAACCCATGCAAGAGAATCTAGAAGTCAGCACTGATGCATTTGTACTAAGGCTAAGATGGCTCAGCTGTTCAACAAATTGGGAAAAACAACCACAAAAGCGTGTGGATAAAAACACTGAGTTTGTAAACATTTAAGTGGAAAGTCTAAAGACTTTTGTAGCTCCTTAAAGCGTACAAAAGCTACCGGAATGGAGACAATGGAAAATGTCATTTAAAGTAAAGAGCAAGAGGTTCTAAATGGAAGAGTTTCTCTACTGAGACAGAAAATATATTAAAAGTCCGAGGATGCATTCAGCTCATGTGCGTGTATACAGCTGTCAGGTCCCCAAGTCCATTCAAAGACAAAAATTAGCTTTAGTTTGGAACATTTTTCTCTGCACTGAATGTTAAAAAGTCACTTCATATTACCATAGAAATCTCATGAGATGCATAAAGAGTTAGACACAAATCATACTCTTCTGCCTTCATATGCTCAGATCTGTGCAAAATACTGAGTGGCCTTTACTAGTTGGAGGAAGCACAAGTTTATTTTCTCTTCACATTTTTAGAAAATAACTCCACAGAAGTAAACTGCAAACAGGATTGCCTAAATTGTCCCACTCAGCATGCACATGTCAAAAAAGGCTTATCTACTGAAAGCTCTCCCTTCTCAAATCAGAAGCTTGCCAACTGCAGTCCTACTGAATACTGGATTACTTAAGAAAGCTTGTATCATGCAAGAGTTTGCATAACAATAATATTACAAAGTAGATTAGCTCATCTCTTTGTAAGGAACAGCCCTGAACACAGCCGGACCGTGGGGCTGTGGGAGGGGAGGAAGGCTGCGCTGAGACAAGATATTCATTCCTGTATCTGAACTCCATTTTATCCTAATTATCCACAACTAGTTACAGGAAGCTAAGGTTAAGAAAACACCCATTTTGTTCCACTCAAAACACTACTCAATCTGGTATATCATCATAAGCAACTTCATAATACAGGCTATAGAACTCCTTCCTTTTCGGGGCAGAATATATGAAACCACAGCAGAAAAGCGAACTGATCCTGATTTATGGCACAGCCTACAACATTCACACCCGCTCTTCCAATCTGGCAAAAGCAAGTCTTGAAATCACCAAGAAACTCCGACTGGAATGGCTGAATACAACTCATTATATATTGAGGTGGTAAATTTAAGGATATATGTTTCGAATAGCTTTAAAAATGCCTTAGGAAAAGTAGAGTCAGACAAAATGTCTTGCAGGGCTAAGGAAGTAAACCTGATGATGCCTATTCCTACAGGGAATAGACCATAGGGTATATGGACAGTTTCTGCACGCAGAAAGCACAAACAATACCCAAAGTCATTAGCCAGAAGGACAAAATTGGTGTGTTTACAATTTGAACTAAGTGATAAATATACATAAATAAAAGGAAAATACTCTGCACATCCCTGCGAATTATTAGAATGTTTTTTGCTCCCCACTAAATGAAAAAAAATTAACAGGCAAAAGTTTTTGCTTTTCCCCATATCTGGCGGTTCTCTAGGCAGGAATCTTCACTTTGTTATCTTTGCTTGCAACACCCAGAATTTTGAAAGGTTTTCGTTTCTTCTTAAACAAATTTTTAAGTTCAACTCTCTTTAATTAAAACACTGCGAACAAGGACAGCACAGGCTGGGACCATCACCCTGTTCCTGATGGGGCAGCACTGCCACCTGCTCAGCATGCCCCTCAGCCCCCAGGACCTTCCCCAGGTAATCAATTGCCACAGAGCTTATCTGTCACTTTCTGATTGGTGTGAAGTAACAAAAATACTCATCAAAGCAAACCTCATTAGCTCAGCCTCCCCAGTATGAGCTTAGCTCACAAATAAAGCTCCAGTGACGTTCACTGTGAATCAAAGATTCAACATCATCTCACAGAGGAGGAATGATGACTTTGGTAAATGAACGCAGCCTCAAAACTGGAGGGAGACACAATAGACACAACAAGAGGAGCGGATGGAGGAACAGATCCTAAGGAGGGATCACAAGGGCAGAGGAGGGATTCAAACAATCTGAGGCACGCAAACCACAAGGTTTGTAGCATTAGAACCTGGGTACAGCTCTTGAAGCTGACAGGAAACAAGTCATGCAGACATCAGAAAGTAGCAGCACTGGCGATGAGAGTGCAAAGAAAGGAAGAGTGGGGAGATGCTGTAATATGGAGGTACAGCTTTTAAACCCACCTTACAATGTCTTTCTGTATAATTTATATGATACAACTGAAACTATTCTGCTGACAGTGGCAGGGCTGGAACTAGGCAGTGTTTAAGATCCCTTCCAACCCAAACTAGATGCAAATACTAAAAGTTACAACGTATTTTACAAAAAAACAAAGAACACATTGCCCGCTTTATAAGAATCACAGTAAGCACAAAATCTGCTTCTCTCTTTTCAGACTTTCAGAGGCACAAACACAAAGGACTTCCTCAGCAAGTGATGAGGGGACTCAGCCTCACCTCTGCTCCAGCCCCCAGCAGCACTCTGCAGGGCAGGCCCAGGCACTCTGCACAATGCAAAACCTGCTGCTCCCTTTGTCACACAGCCTTACTGAAAAGGAGCTTTCTCAGATGTTAGGACAACATTTCAACTAAGACCTTCACTACTGAGACCTTCAGATTTTAAGTGACTTCGTCTCCACCAAGTTGTATGAAGAGAAGAAACACGAAGTAATTACCCTCAGGTTAACACTAACATTCTCTCCTGTTGGAGTTCTCTGGAAGAAAGTGAAAAATCCTGTAGCTGTTGGCTGCAGCCCAGCGGCATCTCCAGCATCTGCCCACCTTGCTGCTGAGCCTCACCAGCACTCTGCTTCAACCAAACCTGTGCTTCTCATGCTGCAGCTCTGCAGTAGGATTCCCCCTATCAACATTCCTCTCCCCATTTCAGCTGAAACGCAAATCTGAGCTCCTCAGACACACACAACCTCAGAGGCTCCAAACCATGGGAACACAGCACAGCTGAATCTCCAAGAGAACAACTCCCAAAGTACCAATCTCTGTGTGTTGTCCTGCAGTCACCAGCTGAGCCTATGGCTGGGCTTCTCCTGCCCCACCAACCCAGCCCACATCACCAGGAGGGCACAGGGCTCAGCACTGACTGACACCTCCCCAATTTAAAGCATGTGCTTATCAAGCTCCTCAGCTGTTGCTAAGTATCAATATTTAAAGTGCTGAACTTGATTAAAAATTTAAGGGAATCAAAATATAGTGCTACTTTCAATGGTTTTTAATGTAGTATCCTAGAGACCATTTTTCATAAAGGACAGAGTCACTTTTATTATGCTGTATTGGAGGAGCCACACCACTGGCACTAACAAGGACCTCACTTTGCCCCTGCTGTCAACCATACGCTCATTTAGCATCATTACCGAGCTTCCCATATTTATCATCAGATAACCATACAATCATAGAACGGTCTGGGTTGGAAGGGGCCTCAAGGATCATCAAGCTTCAAGCCCCCTGCTGCAGGCAGGGCCACCAACCTTCATATCTAATACCAGACCAGGCTGCCCAGGGCCCCATCCAACCCGGCCTTGAACACCTCAAAGTTCTTAAATTCCTTTAAGGGCTCAAATGTGACGTGCTCCTATTAGATACTGCATTAATAAAGTGAAGTTTCTAGAAGTTTTTGGACTGAAAATGTTGTTTGCTTTTGAAACACTGCGTGCTCCTATGGCAGCCTGCATGGTTAGTTATCCCAAGAACACTTACACTGCTGTTTTTAAGAAATATATAGCAGATAAAGAAAGAAATGTTTAAATACCTCCTGAATAGCTTTCTGCTCTTTACCTCCTTGTTCTGCACCATAAGGGCCACACGGAGACCCTGCAGAAGTTATGCATTCCGAGAGCACCAGGTGGGCTACAACATTCTCTTTTCTTCCATTTGAGTCATGCTCTTTCTTAATTTTAGGGTGGCCATTGTAATTCACAGCATTAGACCTGAGTTTTCTCCTCCTTTTTTCAACGTGCTCCTCATTAAATAAGAGCAGAGAAGCTTTTAACTGCACGTATGTACTTCAAGGCGTGGGGTGCCTGTGATACCACAACCTGCTTCTTCCTATCTGCTTCCAAACGCTGGCATTACTCCTTGCCATGCATCAAAATTACTGAGACTTTGGTGCCCACATATGGGTTTCAGAGGCAGTATTACAGAGTTCATTTCCGCACAGCGCAGCCAAAACACGCAGTTTTGTTTTAGGCTCATGAAACCAACAGAAATGGAGCACCCAATTTACTTCAGACTGTTTGCACTGCTCACTTTTACTTCCCTCGCATAATTTTGTATGATTTCCATTTCCCATCCACTTTATTTCAGCCCGTTTTCTCTGTTAAGCACCACGCATTAACACCAAGGTTCTATGGTTCTATCTGGGCTTCTGATGCTGAAGGAATATGTAAAAGCACGCAAAAGCGCGTATTTTTATGCTTTATTGAAATATTGAACTACTGCAAATTTGAATCAAGAAAACCTTACTGAGGGCTTGAGATTTTACAGTACCTTATAACATTTAATGGGTCTCCAGCTTGACAGAAAAGTTACATCAAATCTGCCTTCTAATGAAATCAATGTTGTATAAATAATATATTGCTCCACCAAAGAGCAAATATGAAGCAGATGAAAGTATTCCCATTATTTGTTACATTTGCCTTCCTTTTGTCGGTAACTTGAATTCTAAGATGGAATTCAAGCTCATTCCAGATTTCATTAGGTGCTTAAATCTGAAGCCATTTGTTTGAAAGCAATCAAAAGTATGATAGGATTTCTTTCCATATTTTTTCTTTTTAAGCAGGGCAGTATTTCTCCCTTTGCCATAAAGCAGTTGGAGATAGATCTCCGCAATGTGAAAAGATAATAAAATAAACAAGACAAAACAAAATATTAGCAAACTTGGCATGAAACTCCTTTAGAAAATGTCACCCACACTTACGGTTTCTCAAGACATCTTAATAAGAATATAATTTCACATTTGTTCTTACAGAGCAAATCAAAGATGGTGATTCATTATTCAGATGGGCACAGAGGATTTCTGAAATGCAAAAGGAAGGCCTATAAAAGCACAAATCATCAGTAATGACGACGAGCTAAACTGCCTTTCAAATATGAACAAAATGTAGGCATTTAGGGCATCATACATCACGGTCTCCCAGACCCTCATTTATTTCCCAACCATACAGGCTGCATGATAACTCAATCAGTGCAGAATGCTGCATCTATGGAGTGCATCTTTATTAGGTAGTGGTTCAGCAACTCGTACATACGACAGGAGACTATCTGATAATCTCAGGAGTTTGGAAGTGGGTCCTCTGTGTTGTCAGGGTCATGGTGGAGGCGTGACTTTGAAAGCAACCAGGAACTGCCACTGTTGGACCTCTTCTGCTGTAAAAGTGGAATTTTGCATCTGCATTCTCATGCACTAACAGAGGCAGAGCTAATGAATGCAAACGATGCACAGCAGATTGTATCGTGTACCCTTTCTTGTAATCTCAGCACAAGAGCATAAGATTAATGGTAGCGAAAGAACAAAGTTCAAACCTTCCTTCGTGGCATTTTCTGCCAAGCCTTATTTAGGGAATTCTGTTTAGTTAAGTGTATGTTTGAGCAACCTGGTCTAATGGGAGGTGTCCCTGCCCATAGCAGGGAGTTGGGACTGGATGATCCTTGAGGTCCCTTGCAGCCCGAATCATTCTGTGATTCTACGATTTCCAATCATCAGTTTACTCCCCTGCTCCCAAACATCTACACACTGGACAGTAACTTTCCTGAACGACAAACGCAGTGAAAAAAAATCCTTCCACCCCAACAAACTGAGGTCCTCCTTCTTCATGTGAAGGATAAGCTAACATCCATGGCAATTTGGATTCCTAATGAGACAGCGTGCAACCTGAACTTGAAACCTGAGCTATAGATGCTAAGATCCGTTGTGCTTTTCTCCCAGTGATTTGTGCAAAGGGAAATTAAGAGGGGTCCAAATCCTGCTCATATTTATACCAAGGAAGTACAGAAATTATCATCAGAGCTAATGATGTTACTCAGCACTTTTCTTTTCCAAGCACAACACCCAAAAACAGCAGTTCACTTCATCAGCTATTTAATATTTCAGCTGCACACAGGTATTATGGGTACTATAATCTTAAATCCCCTTTATCTTCAAAATGTTCCTCTAAGTTAACAGATGTGCAATTACTTGTGCTTCATAGATAAAGAACCGACATAAACATTGTCTCAGATCGAATTGTCCAAGCTCATGGAATACAAGTTATACAAGAGTAAGACACCCAATTAAATATCTCAAATTTTGCCAAACTGGAAGGCTCTGAGAGACCTTATTTCTTTGTCATCACAGCCATATTCTTCCTCAATGCAAAGAGCACCTCTCAGGATGGGACTGCATGAGGACCTGCTTGAAATTCCAGCCAAGTGTGCATTCTCCTCAGCTGGAGGAGAGCAGCATATTTAATGCTCTTCTACTTTTCTTCCCCTGGCAGGTTCAAGCAAATAAATAAATAACAGGTTCAGAATGGAACACATCACAGCTCTCATACACAGAAATGGAAGTAACAACCTCCTTCACACAGATGAAGCCTCGGTGATATGAACACACGTGGTTTTGCAAGGATGGAATGACAGCATTGGTCCCAAACGACTCGGAGTGAGAAGGCAAAACACTGTTGGTGCCTACCTGTCTCAAATCAAACAACACTCACCCATCTTTCAACTAAAATGAAGGCTGAAAGGTCCTGTGATAAATGAACTAGTCCCAAATGATGATGTACTCTTGGTAAGCTGGCTGACGTGTTTTGGAATAGCACAGCAATTAGCACCCTCTAATGAAAGTTACTTAATTTACAAGAGGCAGACAGAAGCTCACGTTTCACAAATCCAACAAATCCAAACCAACAAAACCAAATCAACTGAAACCCACACCACCAGGAAGTGCCAACTATCCCACTGGAGGGCTGAATCCCCTCCATCATGGGCAGCTCCCCACAGACAGAACCCAGAGCACGTGGCTGATACCCTCAGCAACAGCCAGCACTAAAATGTCCCACATGAAATGGGATGATTGGGAGGAGAAATGCAGGAGAAGGAGGTCCTGCAGGAAAGGAGCAGGCCGTGGCAGCCTCAGTCTGAGCCAGCAGCTGCTCTCCTGTCACACACTTGTGCATTTGGCACCAGATTATTTTTGTCTTTTCCCCTTCTGATAGGACTCTGAACTTCTTCCAGGATCTGGGCCTCAGCGTATGATGCACATTTATTCTAAGGGAAGTCCAAACATTAGCTTTAAAAATGACTTTGGTGTGGATGATCACCTTTTTCATGCTGGTGGCAGCTGAAACACCTGGCAGATAACTGAGGCTGCCCTCTCTCACTTCTCTCTGAGCTGGGTTCGAGCTCATTTTCTCAAGGACAGACAAGAACTACAAGAACTCCAGAAAATCACATCTTAGCACTGCACTGCAGGTCCTGCATGTTCTAGCAGAGCATAATCATACGCAGCACCTGCTCAAAGTGCTCGCAGTGAGCAGTCCTCCTGCTTCTCACCAGACAAAACCTGTGCAGCTGGAATGAGCGCACGGAGCCTCTGCTCCAACTGCTGGCAGCCAAAAGGGCACGTGCTGAAATCTTTAAAGGCTACAGGTCCAACCCCTGCAATGAACAGGGATGCTCATAGCTCAATCAAGTGCTCAGAACTCCATCCAGCCTGACCTCGGGTGTCTGCAGGGAGGACCCTTTCCTGGAGTGGTTCTCTATCTGAGCAGAGGTACCACCAAATTCATGCCCTACTGCTCCTAGACACAGCCTGATCCAACGCGGGGCTTCCACCAGCACAGCCACACGTCAGGGCCCTGGGAAGCACTCACTCCTTCCTGCCAAGTGCCCGAAGAAAAAGGCAATATGTGAAGACTGGACGCTCCATTAAAACAAAATGAATTTGTACTTTAAGGAATAGTAATAAATTGTCTTTTTTTCTCTTTGCGCCTTTACAGTTTGAAGTCAGAACTCCCTCTGCCTCTTCAAGAATAATGTTGACACCTTTCATTACAGCACAGTTGCACTCAGCATCTTTTAAAGGCTGAAAAATTGGCAAATGGGATGATGAAGCATCTCCATTTTGCCAACATCTTTACTTCTATACACACCTACAGTGACGCGGAGCATGATAATCAGGGAATCATGTCATTTTTCACAAAGCATGATTAATTGGAACCCGGGTACAACGTAGCAATGCTTCACACCAACAGTGCAAGCAGTATACACACACAGAGCAAACAGGGATATGAACTGCAGCTGGAAAGACCCTCCTGATTCTCACAAAATCTACCAGGAAGAACAAAAGTCATTCAGTTGCCTACCTTTATAAATGAGACATACGTGTAATGCTGTGCAAGAACAACCAGCCCTGGCACAACAGCCTCTAAATGTGATCGTGGAGAAGATGATAATGTTCTTTTAACTGCTGCCTCTGTCAGAGGGCTTTCCCCTTCCAGCCACTAAGGTTACACAGCCACAGCTTTTTCAGCCAGCAGTCCCGGTCTGTGGGATGCAGGCTGCACTGCTCATGTGCCCAGCTGGTGAAAAAGTGACACTGTCTGCTCGAGATGATCAATTTCTTCTGCCCAAACAGCATACACATTTAGAAGGTGGTCACCGCACCACTTAATTTTACCCAAGCTTATACACTGGCTACAGTCAAAGCCAATTGTATTTCAGCGTAAAGAAACCTGCAGAGGTCTTGGAATAAAGCGTATCAGTGCTGATGAAAACAGAAACCGAAAAGCACGGTGTTGCTTGCTCTTTCAAGCAAGCTGGCATTGAAGATCTTCCCACCTGTCTCTTCACGATAAGATCTCCTTTGAGAAACACAGAGAGATCCCAAACTGCAATCTTTGCCATGCTATGAGCTCCGAGCCCTGTGGTGTGGCTGCAGAGCTGTAAACTTGCAGAGCAGAGGCACACAGAGGGAGGAGGTCCAGGGAGCACCGGGGCAGGTAGAGGATAAGGAGAGCAGCAGAACTGCCCTCTGCTGACTGCATGGTGTGCTATACCTCCCTCTGCTCCAGCCCTGAGCAGCTAAATCCTGATTTAAGAGGCAAGGATTTCTGTGAATCCACCTCCACACTGATATTTACGTGACAAATGGGGCCGCAAGGATTTCTGCACCCACTGCTGGGTTCTGTCCCTGTGCAGAGATAGCAGAGCTGGCACAAATACGGAGCTACAGCAGCAGCAGTGTGAGCTCGCTGGTGCAATGGTCTGCTCCAGTTAATTAACTCTAAAAAGATGTCCAGGACTTGAGCCAGTGCTTCTGCTGCATCGCACTGCGCGGCTGCACCGCCTCATCGGGCTCTGAGGTTCATGCTGTGCTAAAAGGAGACAAAAGCAGCACCTGGGGAACAGCAGTGCTATGGGGGTGTTCCAGAAGGGAAAGGGCAGAGGGCTGCTGCCTAGGCTGGGGGACTGCTGTGGCATCTGCTGACGGGCAGGCCTGCCTTCGTGCACCTGACCCCTTTCCTTTTAACACGGTTTTCTCGTGTCTCTGCTAAGGCCTCTGCAAAGCAATAGTGTGGTTTGAGAGGGAGATGGGAGTGAAGTTGTAAGAACCCTGTCGCGATTACCTTCAGCTCGTACCCCTTTTATCCGCCGTATGAAAGCACTCAGAAGCCCCCGCGCATCCTCCCAGCACCCGAGGCCCCACGGGCACAGCGGCAGACCCGCGTCTCCCCGGCGCTCCCGGCCGAGGAGCGCAACGAAATACGGGGTACACAGCCAACCAGGGCGGCAGCGCACGCTACTCCCAACCCCATCCGTCACCGTCGAATCCGGCCCCAATTACGGATTTCCGAGCGCAACCCCGTCCCCACCGCCCATCGCCCCCCGCTCCGCTCCCTCCTCCCTTCTCCCTCCCTCCTCCCCGTTCCGTGGTGGCTCCCCGCCGCCGGCCCGGCCCCCGGCTCCTCCCTCCCTCCCTCCTTCCCTCCCTCCTGCCGCTCAGCCCCGCGCAGCCCGGCCGGGCGCACCGCGGTCCCGCTCAACAAGTTCCCCCGCCGCCGCCGCGGGCACCTGCCGGAGCGGCCCCCCCCCCCCCCCGAGCCCCGTCTCCGCAACGCAGCGCCGGGCTCCGATGAGGGCAGCGGGCGAGAGCGCGGCGGCGGCGGCTGCCTCTAGCGAGCGCTCCGGCGGCCGCAGCTGAGCGGTACCGAGAGCCGCTCGGGGCGGGCGGAGCGCGGCCAGCCGGGGGCAGCCTGCGGCCCCAGCCGCGCTGCTTCTCGCCGCCAGCCCGCCCCGGCGTCCGGAGGGAGATGCGGCGCCCAGCGAGCGCCCAGACCCGCGCCCGGCAGTGAGGAGCACGAGGTAAGGGACCCGCCGCGGAACGGCGCCCGGCGTGGGCTGCCCCGAGCCCGGGGAGCGCTGCGGGCGCCGCGCGTCCCCGTTTCTATGGGGGAAACTTCCGAGGCTGAGCGCGGAGCTCCGCCGTTACGCAATCCGGAGCCGCCTGGCAGCCGCTGCGCGCTCCAACTTTCACGGCGGAGAAGGGAAGATGCGCACCGTGCGTGCCCGCACCGCCGCTTTCCGCCGGGAAACAGCAGGGAGAGCCGGCGGCACGGCGCCGTGCGGGCGCGGGGCGCGGAGCCCAGCCTAGGAAGGGTCGCGAGGAGCTGCCGCCGCTCCTTCGCTCGGCGCCGAGAGATCCTCGCGCAGCGCCCAACTTGCGGTGTGGCACTTCGGGGCAAACCAGCCCCAAAACCGCCTCGCCTCAAGGCCACCGTTCTGCGGGCGAGCAGTGCTGGGAGGCAGCTCCTCGCCCGGGAACGTGCTCTTAACGCTCCGAGCCCCCGTCACCAGCACCGCTCCATGGGAGACGGGGTGGAAACGCAGCGGGCAGACGGGACGCCGAGCATCGAGGTCAGGAGCTCCCAGCAGCGAGGGGTGCAGGCTGCACAGGGCGGTGGGGAGGCGGCAGGGGGACGCGGAGCAGCGGGGATGCAGAGAGCGCAGCTTGAAGCTCGTACTGCCGTCCCCCAGGGCCTGGCCACGGGCCCCAGCGCTGCCGTGGGATGTGGAGGTGGTGGAGCGCTGGGTTTGACCTTGGGGGGCTCAGCTGCTGCGGGGAGGGTTCTGCTCCTGAGGTCTGTGGTCAGGAAGTTTGCACGGAGCTGATTTTCCCCCCCCTGAGCAGCGTTATATTTTTCTATGAAACACTGGAAAGTAGTGAGAAAAGACAAAACGGGTCATGCCTAATAGAAAGGAGATTCATCCCTCTGCTTAAGTGTATGCTGGCGATTACTGCCCGTAATCACAGTGCTGACAGCAGTGCTGTATATATCAAGGTTAAAATCTTGCTGCTGGATGAAGAACTCCTCGCTGAAATCACATGGCTGTCACCATCCGAGCCATGCGCTGCATTTAATGCAACACTGCAAACAAACACCTCTAGTAGAAACAACCGGTGTGGAGGAGAAGGAGCACATTCCCCAGGAGAGGCCGAGGGGTGCCCTACCAGCATGCCTCTGCCTTCCTCTCACTACAGCAATTCTGTTCCCCAAGTCCAAAAAGCAGGTGCAAGTTAAAAGCTGCATTTTGTTCTGGCATTACCAGTGCGCACGAGCAGCTCGGATGGAGATCTGTCGGAGCCCAGACATCACTACTTTGTCACCCACAGCCCCGTTCCATACAGTGGTGGCACAGTCCTTGGCTTCAGTGGAAATACATGATGTACATTGCTAATCTGAGTGCTCCTAATGAGCAGCTGTAAAATAAAATTACCGCCCTCGAGTTTAAGGTGCTGTTGCACTGCATTTAAAGCATACTGCTGCCCAGAATGAGCTCACTGGAGAAGGCTGACACTAAATAAGCTTTTTTTTTTTTCTTCCTGTTGGTAAGGACATCACAATGCCCTTGATGGGAGATGTGTTCTTTAGGGCTCCGTAATTATTACTGCCGAATATATTTTAAGAGGATGCTCCAAATGTTTGTAATCTGGAGTGAAGGCAATGCCTTTCCCCAGCCTGACCGCACGCAGACAGAACCAAAAGGCAGCAGGGAGCAGCACCGTGGCTCAGTCACTTAGGAGGGACAGCACTGCACCCTTCCCACTAATGAAGCACACAAACAAGTAGCTCCTAAGATCACCACTGCGTTTCTTTCCCACTTAACTATTTCAGTGTCAGAAATCTTGTCTGTATCACAGATGCAGAGCATTCGTAATAAATTTGGAGGCAGATGAGCAGCTAAATTGATGCAGATGAACGTGTAAGGAGAGTCGAGCTGAGAGCCCCAGAGCCTGCACAAGCAGCAACCCGGCGTGTGAGCTGACTCCTGGTGTGCACTACCAGGGACTGAACACTACTGGTCAGCACAACACTTCTGCTGCCAGAGACCCACAAACGACACAGGGAGACGTTAATGTTTTGTTTATCCTGTGCTGGAGAATTTCAGAGCAACCAAACTCTGTGCTGTGGCCGATGGGGGAGCGAGAGCTGGGGAAACCTACCAGCTTGCCAAAAGCTAAGCTGTGCTAAGTGTAAGGATACCTCTGCAGAGCAACGGAGCTGCGTATCGCACGGCAGCTCCTCGCACAGCCACAGTCAACTTGGCAGGGAGAACTTGGGATGTACAGTCACAACATTCACAGTGCTTGGGGAAGTGACACACAAAGAAAGCTTGCTTAAATCAGATATTGAAAAGGTGTTGTTTCACGCCTCGTGACAGCCACTATTTGAAGCACTGCTGAAAATCTATGCAGGATTAAAAAACATGTTAGCAACCAATCTGTACCTGTTTTACGGCACAGCGCTAACTTACATCTTGTCTATCTTTTTAGATCCAGTAGGCTTGAAGGAAATGAGACAGCAAACATTTTAAGTAAAAAAAAACAACACCTCATTGTGGTGAACGCGGTGGGATTTCCACATTCAGCCTTCTGAGAAGTAGTGTTTGCTTTTATTCTGCTCAGAACAATGCTGTGTAACCTATGGACGTACACAGGTGCGACTCCCTGGGTACCAACAGTCAGTCTTAAACGATTATTGACTGCACAAAAGATGATCAGAGCATTCTCCTGTTTTAGTGGCACATCACCGCTTTGAAGTCAATTGACTCCAAGGCTACTACTTTCAGGCAGAAAATAGGTTCTCTGCTGGATGATCCCGTCACACCTCAGAGCAGTTCCACTTGTTTGCAGATTTGCAATGCCCTCTGCCTTAAGTCAAAGTTACATACAGGAATAGCAGTCCCATAAAGGTATATGTTGTAACAGTGACAATGCAGTGTTGCATCTGCTGCTTTTGATGTCCTCTTCTTTACCTACTTTTTTTTTTTCTATCAGTGGCAAAAGGGCATGGGCTGATTGTAGTCCAACAATAATTACTGCAGCCAAATCCATGATTTAAATACAGAAGCACAGAAGGGAATACGGGCCGTTTTCACTGCCTGAACAACACGGGATGAATGTAAAAGCCCTGGCTCTGGAGGCCTCCAAGTGTTGCAGCACTTGGATGCGGATCTGAACTTCTTAAACTCTCATTACAAGAGGAGATTCTTGTCCTTATGAGGAGGTGCTGAGGTTCCATCACATGCCCAGCTCCCAGATCTGGGGAGTTTTCTAGCAATGGCCTCAAACTCAGCCCACGCTGCATTAAACATCTCTGTAATGCCACCTCAATCTGCATCTCTGATGCTGCAGCCATCAAAACTGAGCTGGAGCAGCCCATCTGTAACCAGTTATATGTTGTCAGGGATTTAACTGTATGGCTGAGAGTGGACAAGCTGTATATGAAATGAGACTTTGGTATTCACTGTCAATACAGGAGTCCTGAATAAAGCTACTCCTGCAGAGCCACTCCAGCCTGGTTCCTAAAATCCCTTCCTAACAAACTCCAGTTTCATTGAACGAGTTAGAAGAAACTGCAGTCAGATGGTGACCCAAGAACACAAATGCACATAACTTCTGCAGTCAATTTACCAAAGACCTGAGGTCTTTATCCTCTGTGTGCATTTACTTCCATTTGCCCTGGTGCAGTGATTCCTTGTTATTGGCACTGAAACACTACGGACTGAATCCCAGCTTGAACTCATGTTCCCGCTATCCACGGGGAAGAGAAGCAAGCAGCTCCTGTTATTTTTGCCCATCCATGATTGCTGTGGCACATTGTTATAAAACTGAACAGTTTTACCAACAAAAGCAAAGGCAGGGGAGCCTGTGTGGTGTGGAGAGAGGAAGAGTCAGCAGTTAACAAGAGGCAGAGCACAGAGCTGCCACCAAAGCGCATCAGGGAGGAGCGCTCACACCTGAGCTGCTCTTGATGGAGTCCATGAGGTCAGAGCTGCAACCCAACCAAGCCCCTCATGTTTGAACCATGGTGTGACTTAAAAAATATTTAAACAAGAGCCTCCATCCTGCTTAATATAAAACTAAGTAAGCAGGTTTGTAGGTTCAGGGCTGTGTTGTGAAGTTAGAATATGGAAAGTGGTTTGGGGCTTGTTAGCTTCGGCTCTCCTTGGGAAAAGAAGAAGAGAGAATTCAATCAAATCAATAGCATTTGTGATTTATATGTAAATAAGAAACATTTACAGCAAGCCCAGTCTCCTTCCAATCATTAGTAATTGGTTGTTCGTGCCCATTTTGTTGTTACATTCATTATTCTTTTCTGCAAATACAGTCAGATATGAGGAGAGAGCTGCAAGTAAAGACATTTGAGTTGTGGATCGCTTTAATACATTTTTGTGTATCGAGGCCATCAGGAAATAAAATACTGCAGTATCTCTGAGAGTTGACAAAGGAACAGACAAAACATCCCAATGCTGAAGAAAGTAATTCAGCAAGAAATTATGCTTGAACTGCCTGTTAACACCAAGAACACTGATCCCTTCTATAAGCTGGGCCTAAGTTTCTCCATTCAAGGTGAATCTGTGTCTTAGCAGTCCTAGCTGCGCAAGCTGGTGAGAAAAATGTGTTATATTCCTGCATTCACACTTTGTGTGAGTATAAAAACACACAAAGCCCCGATAAAAATGATGCAAATTATCTGACTAGGAGGCAATTCTGGTGCCTAGAGCGTTATTCAGGCAATTCCGATTAATAATAGGGGGCTTCACAGCCGCAATCCCACATTCCAGATGAGCAGAGTATATAACTCAAGCTGACAAAGGGGCCATATAAATATCCCTAAGAGGATCTTTAATTATTATTTTAATGCACTTCCCCATCGTCCGTACCACAAATAACCCATCCTACAACACCAGAATGTTTTGAAAGCTCTTCCTCCACGTTGTCTCACAGGTTCACGAAGCCTGGAGGCAATTTACATCTCCACACCATCCACGCATGCTCACATTGTTTTCCCCTTCATTCTCCATCCAGTTCTCCCCATATCGAACCAAAACCAGTTTTTCTTGTGATCCGGAACACCTGTGCTGCCCACCGGCTCCACTCGTTCCACACTGCTCATGTGCAATGAGAATTTGAGACTCTGAGATTTGAGGCTTTTGCAATTCACGTTTGAATTTAACACAGCTTCACCTCACATCAGAGTTGAGCTCTTCCCTCAAGTTATTTCAGAAACATTGTAGAACCAGCTTTCAGGAAAGAAAATTTACACAGCACAGCAATTAAGCATCACTCTTCAGGTAGCCAGTGTTCATTTTCGCACCATCCTTTCCTGCTGCAGAAGTCAGACTGATTTGTGTCCCTCTCTCCTTTCCCACCGTCAGCACACTCAGCTCTAACTGCACGCTAACAATTTACAGCTGCAGCAAAGCCAGAACCAGAACCTGCTTGAAACTAAAAGCTGCTCGCAAATGTCCTGCTCGAGAAGGTGAAAATTACATGGCATGTATTTCCAGTGACAGCACTGGAGTGCAAGTGCAAATCTCCTAGACGGATGTTATTCATCAATTAACGCCCTGCTAAAGATGTCAGGTTTTAGCCCTAAATTACCCAACCACATCCTCCAGCCCTGCTTCACACCCTCCTTACACCTATCTGCATGTAACTATAATCCAAGCAGAAAGAGCTGGCAGTGTTCTGATGCCTTGCAACTGCTGACCTCTGTCTGTCATCTCCCATTCGTAGCAGGCTGGAGCACAGCCTACACAACTGATCTGCCCTGCAGTGAGGTTCCCATTGCGTGGCACCCAACCCTCATCCTGCAGAAGGGAGGACGTAAGGCTCAAGAACAGAGCTGGAATCTGCTTCTCTCTTTCCATCTTTATCTGCCCAACAACGTTTGAAAAGCTAGGATGAGAAGGAAGACAAACTGTATTTGGTGTCGATGCTTGCAGCCAAGGCGTTCCCAGCGCCCTGGGCCCAGATGGCTCTCTCTGGAGGTCTGACCATTTGGCAAACCCGTGGGCTGAGGCTGAGGAACAGAACTGCTTTTTCCTGTCATCATTTGATGCATTTTATCTTTTTTTTTTTCTCCTCTGAACACCCACAAAAACTACCGATGTTTACTGAGAACAATTAAAGGTTTGTATTAAACAATAATGCAGATAAGGAACTGTCCTTAAGTTCCTATTTTAACAGCTTGCTGCTTAAATTATTGAACAGAAACTGCCATAGAAATGAAAAAGCCTTGCAGTGAGAGCACACTGGCTTTTGGACTCCTGGAAGACACTACAGTATAAGCAGAACTATTTGCAATTCTCCTAGCAACACATCCTCAGCAACATCCTTGTACTACGAATATCAGCTGTAACGCTGGAAGAGTGGCACGGATTTACATGGCAAAATAATGCTAATAAACCTTTCCCCAGATTTTTATAGTAGCAATAGCTGCATAATACATAAAGAAAAATAAGCATAATTCTTGTAATAGCACTGTGATTCTTTCCAGTACAGTAAATTCTAGCAAATGTTTGATATTGTAACAACTCTATGAATGCTGTGAATTGACAGGGAACATCTTTTGACATTGAATTTGTTCCAATATGAAGTAAATAGTTATTAACTAAAACCACAGGGGTCTGTATTATGTAAGTGCAAATCTATTAGCATTAATATTCACTGCACAAACATCTTAGGGGAAAATCCTGTACATCTTATTGTACAGGATTTTATCACCGTGGACAGATAACTCGATCTTGTGCATGTAATAACATAGGAAGCATCAAAAAGCAAGGATTACTAACAAACTGTCCTCAGAACACGGAGCAGACATCACAATTGTAGAAGAGAACAAACATCAGTTTGTGCATTCAGAGAAACTGTTTTGTCAGGGAATTTTAAATAGTTTATCCTGCTCTATGTAACTTTTCTATCTGAAATTCCACAGGCTTCTTATATCATATATTTTATTTGTAGCCACTTAGCTGTAAAACTAAAGCTCACAAGAGCATTTAAAGGCATTTACAGTCCATTTCAGCCATTAGGTAGGATATTGTTTTTATACTTCGTACAGCGCCTACCAACGAGTGGGAGAAAAAAAGGGAAAATCAAATGCCACACGATCCTACTTACACCAAAGGAAGACTTTGGAGGCAATTAAGAAGCAGTCGCATGTCATCACTGAAACGAGATGATCGATAGATAGAACGGTTCAGTTGGAACAGACCTGCAAAAATCAGAGCCCATCTGCCTGCTTGTTTCTGGAGCTTGCGCTAACAGCCATCACAGCTACCACAGGTCTCTCATCAATAATGCAGGAGGACAATCTCAAAGCGTCTCCAGACCACAGAGTGAAAAACCCCAGTTAGGCAACTGGTGGTAATGCTCTGTAGTTCATTGAAGTGGTACAAACTTCTCAAAACAGGAAGATTATCTGGCTACGGCACTTTGCCCTCTGCTTGATAAAACACAGGATATCTGGAAGCAGCAGTAAGAACGAATTCAGCACTGAGCAATGACTAAGGAAGTTCAAGAGAGAAAATGCAAGTTCAATGCTTAAGGGGTTCAGAACAGAGTTTAAAAAAAATATTAGTTTGACATTTACCAGCACTGCTAACTCTATTATTCTACATGAACAATTCTGATAAAAGGAAGACAGACTGCTCTACCACGTCAGTTTTCTATGTCATAAGGCATAGTGGTTTTTTTCCCTAATAGCCATCGGTACTGTTTAAACCACAAAAATGGGTCAGGCCTTCAATGTATCTGCAAGTCACATTTCATCCTCATACCTGCGTATTAAACCTCTGTAAAAACTGTAACTGTTCTGCAAACAGCTACTAATTAATCAATGGCTAAGATGATTAGTATTTCCCAATACATTTCTTCCTTATCAGCCCAGTTTTGCTCATCAGACTTTACCCATTTAGCACTCAGGTCACTGTCACATTAGTTTTTAAGTCTGCATCGTAACATCATGGTTAACAACAGTGGATTCCTCTGGAAAGAGTGAAAACGCTCCTAAAATAGGTGAAAGTCATAATGTCTGACAGTGGGAGAAACAAAAACATACCATCAGTATTCTGATTACATGTACAGTATCTTGCCATCACTGGTCTACACAAAGTTACATTTAGAATTACCAAGAAAGTAGGCTTCCATCTTGTGTTGTAGTCACAGGCAGTCAATCAGAGTTTCTTTCTGATGTCCATTTTAATGATGGAAATAGAGACCAACAAATAGATATTATTAAATTTTACAATGATGCATAAGGACAGTATGCAGGGCAGGATTTCCCATGAGGAAGTAGAGCCTTCAGAAGCCAGAACAAGCTGCATATCACCAATGACCTTTCCTATACACAGTAAAGCCCAATCATTTGCAATCCCCTAAGTTGTTTTTTTTCTTTAAGCTATTAAATACATCCACCACAACACCAACCACATCCACAGACACCTTTGTGCTGTTCATGTGTGCACAGAAGTTTACAGCTACAACTCCAGTGCCTTTATGGGGCCTGAAAACACACAGATTGGCATCTCTGCTTGTCAGCTGCATTTGGAAATTGGGAAGTTTAAGTCCACACTGTTAATTAATACATACTGCTGGGAACCCATTGCACCAAATAACTTGAGGAGGAAACCTAGGCAGTGTCTTACATGAAGGGTAGAAAGGGAGGCATTTATTTAGCTGAACAAAGAACGTGGTTTCCATGACTTACCCTGAAGATTCTGTGCAAACTTAAGGCTTCTCTGTGTACCATTTATTTTATTATTATCATTTAATAGTTTACTTCCATTTTCAAACATAAGGGAACCCTGCTTAGGTGTAATCAACCAGGAATTTATAAACAAATCCAGGCTAAAAACTGAAAAATAAGCTCTGTGATTATTAAATATTTTGCTTTGCAAATTGTGTCACGCAATCAGGGTTTGTTTAGAGTAAGTATAGACAAATAGTATAAATGTGTAATCTCTGTTGGCATCTGCAACTGGGATGCAAATCCAAAGCTTTCCTGAGCCTGGTGACAGAGTCAGCCATCAACTCTGCCATACTTATACAGATTCTGAATCTCCATCTCAGTAATTTCCCAAAGTAACCAAAAAACCATGCAGCCTGTAGCACATTTTACAATTGCCCACTTTATCCGTGGAGTCCTTGTACTCCTGCATACACCATGTTGAGTAACGAGCAGCAGGATTACAGATTAGTGCATGGAGGAAAGGAAACAAACGATACTGAGATTTCCTTTTCCCATTTACCAGACCAGGTCCAGGTCTGGTCAGGTCAACATGCCTATGGCATCTTCCTGTTCCCCATGAAATCAACATGAATTTTGGTACTACGTTTAGTGGAAAGAATTCAGACCTCCAGCACTGTGTGATCGCAAATACAAGTGGGATGATTAAACGTGACTCCCTAAAAAGTACATTGTATTGTCTAAGTAAACCAAGATTGAAGCCAGCACCTTGTCCAAAACATCAATGAAACAACAACAACAAAAAGTATTATATAAACGTTCCTGTGTTAAATAACCAACTCAGAATCAACTCTTTGCTCAGTCGTTTTGCTTTCCAATGAGCGCATGCAGTTCACCTTGGAGACAGACACAGAACTGAGCAAAAATGTAGTTCTTTTGGTTGCTGTAATTCTTAGTCACAGATATTGATGAAATTATTAGTCCAAGATACTAGAGCTCTAGATTAGCTAAATCAATCAGGCCTGTGCTACTGAGAAAGAGAAACAAGATTTTGAAGAGTCAATTATTGGCTGTTGAAGGCATGCTTAAAATGAACTGCAGCACGAATAGAGTGCCCTGTTTATCTATTTCTATTCTGTAGAATATCACCAGACTCCTGGTTTTGTCTGAGCTAGAGACTCCATTAATTCTGCCTGTTAAGTCATTCCAAACAGACCCAGGGATCCACCAAGATGAAGGGGTAATGTAGTGTCCCAAATAATCTGAAAATGGAGACAGTTTGGATGTGTACTAATAACACATCAAGCCAGTACTTTACAATAAATTGAGTGTTATTTTACAGTAGGATCCACTAGCAAAGTGCCAGCAAAACCACTACTCCAGGGATGCTGATTACTTTAAGGTATCTTAAGTGATGTCTGCTGGAAGCGACTTCCAGATCTAACAACCAATTTTTGTAAGCTTCTTCTATAGGTAAAAATGCGTCCTCTTTTCAGTCATAATTCCTCTACTTCATAAGTATTTCACATCTTTCTACATCATATTTTGTAAAATATCTTAACAGTGCAAAAAGTCACCAAACAACTACTGGATACAGTGGCTCTTGCATTGCTGTTATTCATTTTGGGGGCAAATTCATTGATTTACCAGATCTAGGAGAGTTTCGGAGGACTTGCTTCCAATAGTTCTATGTTTATGAAGTTGCAGAGTTTTAACACCAGCTTTTACAACACATCCTATCCAGGACCACAAAATGGCAGGCCGATGGCTGTACAGCTGTATATCTTACTGAGCACTTCAATATTCAGTAAAGAATTCTAAGCTCTCACCTTTAGGTAGACAGGTGGGCATATTTCTACCATCACTACCTTTGGAAGATTTGAAACAATGGGATTCTGTATACAGAACATGTGTCAAATAGGGGTATAACTTCAAACATCAATGTAATAACTTCTGCAAACATAATACAATTAAGAGGCCCCTAAACACTTAGTATTAGATACTAACATTCTACATACAGCACAACTGTACCCTCAGCTGGAACAGAAAATTCCTAATATTCCTATGTAGTTCACTTTTTTCCTGCAAAAACGTCTCCATCTTTGTATATCATTTATTGCAGGCACAGGGATAGCTGACCTCACACTCAGATACCCTGGCACAAAGTAGAAGACCACTGTGACACCATATTCAGCTTCAGTTTCATCTTTAGGCCTCCCTCCAGCAGTTCCACTTTACAATCCCGTAACAGGGGGGGCTTGGTCATGCTGGTATCATGTATTATGCTTACACATATGTATATATTTGGTTTGAAAACTCACATATAGCAATCTAAGATCCCATTATTTGAATGCCTGCATTCAGAATTTTCTCCCTTTTTGTTCTCTTTAAGGACTTTCTTCTGCCTCACGCAGATTTAGTCAGAAACCTCCCCTTGAAAGGAGCACTTCTCACTCACTGCTACCTGAATGTGACAAATTAGGTAGAAAAAGGCAACCACACAGAATAGCTCTTGTTTGCAAATGGCTTGAACTGGGGGAGCAAAATGATCATCTTTAACTGATGACACATTTGCTGGAAACTTTTGCAGGCAATTAGATAGCACAGAAGCCCAACCTTGCAGTATGCAGGTTGTCTGCCACGCATTCTTGCATGTCTTAGTAACTCCTAGGGTTACAATTACTTTAAAACAAACAAAAAAAGAAACCATCAACATTCAATTTACCATTGAAAATGGCCTCTCTATTATGTTTTCTTAAATTAAAACTAATATAGCCTAGTCATAAGGATTCACTCGAGAGCTAATTTTGTCAAGCATACCCCATTGTGGCAATTAACTCTTCAAGTTGAAGGATTTTAATCAAAAGTGTATTTCAGATATACCATACCTGAAAGTCCCTATACTCATTTTAAATTTTAGTCTGGGTCCCTCCGAAGGCACATCAGTGTTGAAATAGGAGATATGTGCAGAAATCCTGGATTAAGTGAGAATTTGCTAATTCAGTAAATTTCAGAGTTAGGGAGGAATTTGTGCAATAGGAGACTAAAAATGACAACCTCAAATGAAGTGTAAAAACGAGGTCTTAACCATCCAGTTACTACAGATCCCTCATGATCTGTGCAGAGATAGAGCTGGTGGGGTTTTTTTGCTCTGTGCTGTGTTAAGCAGTTGACATCTTTTCATCCTTGAGGAGGTGCTCGTATTTCAATAGAAGATTAAGTCATTGCTGTGACTCATCACAGGGTTTTTTTTGTTGCTTTTTTCTTACTTTTTAGTGCTTTAGGATCTCTGGGGATAAGAAGCTCTGTTATAAAGGTATAGTAGCGCTTCTGGTTAAAGTGGGTTGGTTTGCATTTGAAGCAAAATTAATTTACACACTGCTGTCTTCTTCCACCAACTTCCTGAGATCACAAAGTTTACGCATGCAGCAATACCAACCGCTTGCTGATAATTCATCTACACCCAGACTGTAGGTTTAGCTATGAGGTAGACTTAAAGAAAATCCAGAGAGTGACAACTGGAATGAGAAATTAAAGAACCCCCTCGCAAGGACGCAGATGTATTACACAGAGGAACCGAGAACAACTCACCTTGTAAGCGAGCATACTGTAAAAAGCAATGCCAGTTCAACACTTCTAGCAAACGACCAACATCTAATGTGAAAACCTGGGACTTAATTAAGGGAATGGAGCTAAGAGGGTTGAGGGTGCCGGTCATTTCAGTCAGAACACGGGGACACAGCTCACATCTTGCAAGCTTTGTGAGTAACTGCTATTTCTGTTGTAACACAAGGCTTTTCTTTTCAAACTGTTTTTAATGCAGGCATCATGGTGAGTAAGGAGCCCAGCAAATGCTTACTCACCACCTCGGAAAGCGAAGTTGAGCCTGCAGCTTCGCTCGCTTTGGAGATGAAATATGCACTGGATCCCAACCGGCAGATAAAGAAACGCAACAAAGCCCTGCAGGTGAGATTTAAGGATATCTGCGAGGCCCAGAACGAGCAGCGGGACAAGCAGCTCTCCACCACCCAGGATACAGACAAAAGAGAAGCCAAGCCCGTTTCCTACAAGACGGCGTATCGCAAATACATGACGGTGCCGGCCCGGAGGTCCATCCCCAACGTCACCAAGAGCACAGGAGTTCAGACATCCCCCGATCTCAAGAAGTGTTACCAGACCTTTCCTCTGGACCGGAAAAAAGGGAATATCATTAAAAGCGCCTCGGCCGTTGACACCTTTAAGAGTGAAAACAACGGCTTCCTGATAGACATTAAGGAGAAGGACAGCAGGAGCTCGGAGGACGGCAGTCAGTGGGGCAAGAAGGCCGGCAGCCTGCAGACGGCCGAGTTCATCTCCCACGTGGGTGAGCGGGCAAGCACGGGGCCTGGCGCAGCCTGGACCTGGCAGGGCGCTGAGCTGCACGGCTGCAGCCTCCTCAACGCGGCCGAGCCCGGCAAGGGCAAGCCGGGAGCCGAGGAGTCGGGCCAGCCCCTCCACGGGAGGGTGTTTAAGACAGAAGTGGCCACCGTCTACCTACCGGCCGGCGGCCCGGACGCCTCGCAGCCCGAGCCCGACTGGTCGCTGTGCCCGGCGGGCGAGGAGGACAAAAAGAGGACCGTGCATGTGAATGGCGTGCAGGGCCAGGCGGGAGATGCGGCCGCCTGCCCGCCGCAGGCGCAGTGCCGGGCCAGCGAATGTAGCGAGCGGGGCCTGCAGGTGAACGCGGCGCCCATGGAGGCTGCGCAGCCCTGCCAGGCTGCCGTCGCCCTGAGCGAGGAATGCCAACAAATCGTGCCTCACACGGAAGTTGTGGACTTGAAAGCGCAGCTTCAGATGATGGAAAATTTGATCAGCTCGAGTCAGGAAACCATCAAAGTGTTGTTGGGTGTCATACAGGAGCTAGAGAAAGGAGAAGCTCACAGAGAAGGGTGAGTGCAAACTGGTTTAAATGCTTTCTCCTGTATGTGCTGTGGTGGGTTTTGCCCATGTCGGTTCCCATCAGCAGTCCCGTGCCCCTCTGCAGAGCACCAAGTTCTGCCTCCTATCACTCAGCTGTACATGCTGGGAGTCCTGCAGAGCCTGCCGGCTGCACGAGCAGATCTGCTATCTGCACATCGCAGCAGAACGTCCTCGGGTAGTCATGTAGGGAAAGCTTACACTGTATCTCTGCTGCTCAAAATACATGGGGATGTAATGAGCTGAGGCTCATTGGCGCCCAGCTCCTGCACAGCTTTCTTAGGAGCTTGGAAGCAGCCCCTCCTAAGGCAGGATTTAAGGCAGCAACCTGACATGGCATGAGGAGCAGGAGGGAGAATCCTCACTGTGTAAGAACCTAATAGACAGGGAAAGTGTTATAACTCTGGGTACAATTCCATTCACAGCATATGAATCCTGTTTGCTTTGCTTTCACTTTCTGAAACGTTTAAGAAAATGGAATAAGAACTTGGAATATCAAGTCTTTGTAGCATTCCTACTTTCCTATACATGATAAACTCTTAAGGACAAAAGAAAAGGTTCTGTTTACCCCTAACTTATGCAACTGCCATCAACTCTGAATGCATCACAAGCACTGGCTCCTGTAACACAATGCAGTCTTTACTGAGAGCTCAGCCTGTCTCTTGCATTCTCTAAAACATTTTCAGACTTAGCTGCTAATACTTATTCAGCAAATACATTCAGAATGTGCATGCACTATAAAGTTATGGTTTCTGCAATCTGGATTTTAAAATCAGAAACCAGTGGATCTTGCTACTTAAGGCCTTAAATTTCAGTCAAAAACATACATCTTAGATTTGTAATTTAATTTTTCCTCTAGCAGTGTGGAAAGTATCTGGTTAGCCCTAAGTATTGAGAAAAATAATCTTAGCTGTTGGACAAATTCTTCAACACCACCTTAGCATTTTTAGCTTGTTCTGGAGGCAGTCATAGTGCCTTGAAAATATTGTGTCACTTCCCAGATCTTTGGGCTGGGAACCTTCTTGCTCCAGCTGAAAGCAACATATGGATTTTTATTTTTTCGTAGTTATTCTGAAAACCTATTCCTCTGGCTTTACTAACTTACAAAACTAAACGGGGATCAGAAAGAGATGATGACAATCCTTGAGGTCTGTTCCAACCCAAGCCATTCTGTGATTCTATAACATGATGCTTGTCAAATCATAAGACACAGAAAAATATTTCTCGGTCGTAACTCATAATCTGATCATTTTGAACCCCGCGAGTATGAAACACACACACCTACCACAAAGGGACCTGCTATAAATAAGTGTCCCCTCCATACACCTACATGTCATTTTTTTGTTTTCCCAACGATACCAGAAAGCACATCCCACAAAGTACTTATTTTTAATTTTACAGCTGACCCATTTCATGTACCAAGCATCTGAATGGCATCCATGCCCTCAGCACAAAAGAGGTCTTAGTCAAACTAAAATGGTTGCTGATATCTTCAAATCGTCCCTCTGAAGCTGCTAACCAGACAAAGCTGTAGCCTATATTGGCTCTAAAACAGTGGGACTACCTGTGAATCCCAGTTCTTCACAAGACTGTACTGCCTCTTATATACAGATATCAGTGTAAGAGTCTACAAGGCTGTACTATATTTGATCAAAAAGCCTATTTAGTAGCACTCTTTTACTTTTTCCCTGTAAGATACGTGGCAGTGGTGAAATGGTCCTTCCCCACCACCCGAAGATACAACACGTTTTGAATTCATTTCTGGTGTGTGAAAGAGGCAATTAAGATGTTTTACTGATTCTTTGATGTTAACTGCAAAATCACAACCAGTGGCAGCTACACCAGCACTGGAGGTTAATTATAAAAACGGGAGGCAAAATATCTACAAATGACAGTGAGCCTTCAGATGAAGGTTTGTTTTCAATACAAGGGCATTGAAATGCCTCCAAACTTAGAATGAGCAGCAAAGCTCTTGCAGCTCCCCCTGCACGTGCCCTGGGCTTGTCCCAGATGTGCCTCCTCATGGCCAGACACGAAGTGTGTGAGGGTGGTGATGGAGGAAAGGAGAGATGCATGCTTGTACATTTTCTCCTGCTTAAGGAATCCCTGTATTCTGGATCCATTTAACTTCCTAGCACCTGTGAGATATACAAGGAGATGCAGAAAGGAGTCCAGCACTGTGCCTGGGATGCTTCTGTTCTCCACTGAGTGTACTACAGAGCTGAAAGAACTGTCTGTTCTCACGCAAAGCACCGGTGCATTATTAACTGAAAGAAAGTATCTTTACCCTTATTCCCCTCAAATTAGGCCATTTCAATAAAAGGTACTCTGCTTTTTTTCTCAGTAATTCTTGCCCATTACCACATTGATTTCTACAACATTTTGCCACCAAGACCAACTGCTGCGTATACAAAACCACCACATATCTTCTCAATTTCAGGGTGTTGCCATTTCTTCCTTTAGCAGCCCCTGACTCCTGTTAGGTCAGTTTATAACAAGAAAATGAAAGAATTACTACAGCTTCATCTCTGCTTCCCTGGCAGACATATACAAGTCTGCCAGGAACTAAAACAAAAAACAGTGCTCTGTGTTTATGGCAGTCTATTGGATTTCTTATGCATATTAAATACCTTCCAATACACACAAATAAATAATGCACTGCAGGCCAAAAAGAAAAAAGAAAAAAAGAAAAGGAAGACAATATAGAGTATACAGCTAACTCTCTCAATCAGATTTTTCTCCCTTCAAGAAAATCAGTGTTCTTTAAGTGCTTGTTGTGCCATGGGACTGGTGCTCAGTAGATTCATTTTCACTAATATGCTGTAGGTCTTGAACTGCTATTACTGCAATTCATCACTAAATGAGTCTATGCCAGCAAAAGTGTATCAGCATCTCTGAAGATAGCAGTATCATCCTTTGGGTGAACATCATCCATGTGTACTTTTCAAAATGTCAGTAGTACATTATCTGCAATTAGCAGCAACATACAGCACTCAACTCTGATGAAAAGCAGTTGAAAAAAACAGGAGGAAGAAAAGAACATCTTCCCTTCACTCCTGACAAGAGGCAGAGGGCTCCTGCTGCCCAAACCTGATGCACTGAGCACGCATCACGTCCCCTCTTCTCTGACTGAGGATCACGCTCCAATTTATTGGTCACAGAATGAAAAGTTGGGGCCGTCAGGCAACACAGCTCTTACCATCAGCTGCAGCATAATTTTGATGCATTAAATCTATCTGAACAGCATGGCACGGATCTGGAGACGGGTTAGAAATCATCATGGCTAGCTTGTGACAGCCACACACACCCCAATCAAAGATGATTATTAAAAGTGTACGTTCCTTGCATGCATCATTATTTAATAACATTTTGGCAGAGTAGCGATTCAGTCTTTCTGTGTGGAGGTCTCAACAACAACAACAACAAAAATACATCATAGCCAAGGGCATTAAACAACCTTTGATTTAAGTCATGCATGAACAGAAGTAGCAGAGCTACAGCTTCCGTTCAGGCTTCCAGCTCCAGGTGGGGGAACAGAACTGACTATTACGTGATGCACTGTGCAGCTCAAAGACCCAAAACAAATTATTGGCTCTGAATTATGCTTGCTTTATCTTCTAGTAAACTGTTAGCAATCTCTAACAGCTGTAGACATGCCTGTATTCAGACACAGTGCATTCAATTAAGCAAGCCAAAATTCTGCTCTGTTTACCTGTATGGAGCCGCACTAAGTCAGGAGGAGTGAAAACAAAACACAAGGCACTGACTTCAAAACTTGGCTGACGATGGTACTGCATGTGAAATATGTAACAAGAGAAGTACTCAGAAGATGAACAGATAACTGAAAATATCTTGCAGCTGGAGAACATCGATGACCTGCTCCTTAAATCCTTGCTGTGAGAAGGAACAGTAATCAAGGCCCTTCTTATTATGCAATAAATCAGTAATTTTAATAAACAAAGCACTCAATTTGCCATACAAAAATGAGCCAGTGTTTTGACTGCACCAGGCCAAATGCTACATATTAGACAAGAGTTAAATGAACCTGTTTCAGCAATCATTTGTATTCATTTGTTAGTGGTTCAGGAATTCAGAGAGCTCTCAGCAACATGAAAGCAGCAATTCCAGACAACACCAGCAGTTCAGAGAGCTCATTCAAAGAGGCTTTGAAAGAATACGATCTCATGGACGGATTTTAAATGCCATTGCATGCATCCTTCCAATGAATACAGGATATCTGGGTGCCCTATTATCATTTCCAAGCAGCAAAGCGAAGCAAAACTGCGTGTGTTTGCATGGATATTAAAGCAAGGAGGAGAGTAGGGCTTCATCCAGCGCAGAAAAACAGCAGCCTTACCCCAATACTTCTAACAAATACTGCAAGCAATCACCCTCAGGATCACAAGAGCTGAACATAAACTTATCCTGAGTCAAGAACGATGAAAAATGAAAGTCAAAGCAATTATTGCCCAGTTTGCTTTCCTCGCTTTTCAGAAGCCACTCCAAGCACAGTCTGGCTATTCAGCTCAGGCGAAGGGGAGAGAGCAAATGAAGGCAGTAACAACCTCTGCTGTCTAACTCCATCCACCTACGCATACACCAATACTCTTACAGGCAAGTTCTTTATTTCACCTAAGGAGAACGGTAAGCTCAGAAAGCTTACAAATATCCAACCTCTGGAAAGCACAGCCTTTGGAAGTAATGCGCTGGCTGCAGAAATGATACGACATGGTTTTGTTTGGGACTGTTTTGGTGGTTTTTTTTTAACCTCTCTGGTTTCATTTTGCTTTTTCAATTACAAACGTAGCACGGGTAAAGTTTAAGAAAATTGTTTCTAAGAGAAAGCTTGGAAATGGAGGAAAGCAATCTGTTGATAAGCTTCAAAGAAGGCAACAGCTGCACTGCAAACAAAGATAGGGAAACCAGAAGGAATACAGCCAGCTTTATCTGTGATGCAGTAATTACATCACATTGTGCACCATGTTAATGCAGCCAAGTTTCAGGGCGCAATAGCAGCAGCCCTTTGGAACGTAGGACTGTGATGACTAGACACGACTTCACCTATAGATCTTCACATACATCTCTTCTGTTTGCCCACTGGAGCTGTCAGAACTGTTCTGCCTGTTACTCTACCTGAGAGCATCTCCTAAATTTCCTCCTGATCTCTTTAGCATCACTGCATTTGTCGTGTTTCAGAGCTGCACTGTTCATAGAGCTTTCGTGAGCTAGAAGGGCCACAACATCTTGGAGGTTGTAGCAATTCGCCTTTCTGTGGCAGAGACACAAAAGCTCTTCAGATGCATTTTCCAGAGTTAAGGAAAAATAATTTCTAACAAATCGGTGCTTTGCAGATCTTGCAATTCAAAACAGTAGATTTCAATATTTTAGCATAAATATTAGAAACATATATAAGTGATTTATATAGAGAGAGATATAAATCATTTCTTCCTGTTGTTTCCACAAAGTCTTAAAGAGAAGCACTCTACTACTGCCATGCCAACTCGCGGTACAGGGAGGAACGCTCTGTGCTTCCAAGTCCCAACACCTTTTCTTACGGGCACTCATGTCACTACTTCCCCCTTTTGAAGTGTGCAGCTAATTCTATTCATGAAAAGCTACACTTTTGCCATTGCCCAAACTGTGAGCCATATTCAAAGTGCATACCATGAAAACTTAAGGCTTTCCCAACGTTAGTTTGCTAAAGGAGTTATAAGACTAACTCTTTGCATGCATTGCAGGTTCTTTCCCCTCAGCTCTGTGCTCATTTCCTCGTTGCAGCTCATCACTCAGACACTCATTTAGCCTTCCTTGAAATCCAGATAAGCACTGGAACCCTACAGAAGTCCAGTTTCCTGCCCTCACAGTGGTGCTGCAGCTGCAGAGCAGCAGTGCAGCCTTCCTCAGTGCAAACCAAGCAGAGCACTGTGCTGCATGCTGACACAGCTCCCAGCTCCACTGCTCATGGGACAGATTTCCTTATAGGTCTGAGCTGCATATTGCCTAGAGGAGATTGTTTCAATGCCTGCTGCCAGCCAGCACAACCATCCTTAAGCCCTCACACTTAAAATTCTGCATAACTCCAAATGGAAACAAATAGAAGGCTGACCATCACAGTCATTCAAGGAGTAACTTCGCATTATGCTTCCTGAATTAGAACACTGAAAACAATCTGAAGCTGTATCTGCAAGTGCACATAATGTGTATTTCACAAAACAGTACGACTATATTTCATAGATCTTCCAAACTTGATGGGACTCTAATTTTGTGTATGATTTTTTTGGTAAGAGGTGGACGACTTCGTTCTATTGCTCATAATCAGAGCTTCAGATCACCTTGTCAAGGTGGATAAAAAGCAAGGGCAAAATAGTTCACAGACATTCCAGAATCCCTGGACACTATGGATGCTTATGGAGTGCTGCATTAAGTAGCCTGATCATAATAGCCACCTTATGGCAACTAAACATCCTTCATTGGAAATACAGCAACAGAAGATTTTCATCAAGCAAACAGCGATAAACAGAAATGAAAAATGAACTGTTAGGAACATTCAGTATGTAGGATACCCATAAAACTAAAATAAAAACACACAACAACAAACCCAAAGACATGCCTTTATAACAGAGTTATTCAGACTTAGCACTTATACTCTGTTCTCTCCAGAAATGACAGTGGGAAAATTCAAGTTTCAGAACACATGCATCGTTTTGCTAAAAGTACCAGCTGTTAGCTGCACGTACTGCTGCTCTTCCCAACTGTGCCTGTGCATTTCAAGTGTTCTCTGTGGCTGTGTGATGTCTGCCTGACCGCTGCTTACCCTGTTTTTGGATCAAGACAAAGTGTCGCCACCTCACCTCCCCGTGTCAGCGGAGCTCTGCAGCTCTGAACTTACAAAGAGGTTCAAGGCTTTCCATCAAATGGCTGCAGTGAGTGCCACCAAGCAAACTTCTATGGGTCATGCATGGAATTAGCAAAGCCTTACAATGAATGATTTTTAAAAAGTGTAAAGCAGACTATAATGTTCTTGCTAAATGTCTCCATATGAATTACTGCAGATCATAAGGGAAGCTTTTCCAACTGTCACCGAGCTGTCCAAATTGCGTACCTGCAAGGAGAGTTTCTCAGCTAAATTAGTCTCTAAAAGAGGATGTTATTTAGGTACTGAATTACCAGTTTTCACTTCACACAATTAGAATAATCCTTTAATAACAGCATTTTCAATGTCGGTAGTATCAGAATCTAGAGAGAGAGCAGTGAGCCACAGATCTATCCAGTCATGTAAGAATGAGACAAAATGAGCTTTATCGTGTCAAATTTGTCACTGCTGTCGGTTCTTCGAGAGATTAATCCCCAGATTTCTAATTGACACCTACTTGTGAGCCCTCATGCTTTACCCAGAGCTATGGTTATCTTTCATCCTGATTGGAGAAAAATGGGTTCTGACTACAGACAGTTCCAGCAGGAAGGCTTGCCCAAAGAGAAGTGCTTTATTTTTAAACTGTCAAGCATCCTGGCCACCCAAGTTCCAGAATTAAGAAATAAAAATGCAGCTCAGTCTTAGGAGAGCTCTGTGCATGCCCCAGCTGCCATGTCTGTGCTGGCCTTCCCTTCAATCGCATCATCCAGGTACTGCTCTCCGCTCACCCCTTAAGAAATTATGGCATGACACTGTTTCGTATCTTCTTGAGGTTTAGTTTTGGACTTTGCAAATGCAGAGACGTGTAGAAGATAGTTGAGTAAATAAATAAATTCAAAATTCAATTCAAAAGATGCAGAACAGTCCAACGTGGGCACCTCTTCGCTGTCTGCAGCCGTCTAGGTTATTCTTCCCGGCCACTGAACTATTTTTCCTTGTTAGATGCAAACAATAGAAAATGAGCACTTGCATGGAATATTTAACTGGAGACAAATCAGAGATCTTCTGCAGAAGTTCACTGTGGTGGTTTGGTTTTGCCTCCTACTGAGCAGTAGGACAGGGCTTGGCTGTGTCACGGGGCAAGTAAAGGAAAGCTGCTCTCCTACAGGACACTGAAACCCCTCTGACCCCCCTCTCTTTCTTCAGAAAACAGGTGCAACAATATAATATAGAATTTTCCCACCATGTTACTCATCACACAAATAAGCTAGAAGAGAACAGAGCACTGTATTGGGTAGAGCACTTTTTTTCCCCCTCTTGGTTATCCCTAAGAAGATGAAATAGAAGCTGAGCGTGGTGTAATAATTCATCAGAAAGACCAAACTGCAGAGATGAGCAGAGGTATTTGACATCAGCAAGGCAATTTACATTCTACAATAGTTCAACCTGGCACGACTTCCGTCATTTCTTTGGTAAATGAGATTTGTTTACTTTGCCATCGTCTGCATGAGCTCAGAGAAAATTTCTAGGGATGGGATCTTGCTGAGCATCTGTGCACAGAGCACAAGCAAGTGCAGAACTGCTTCTCTATTGATTCTGCTGTACTGCAGTGAAATCTGAAACTACTGTGATTTAGGGAAATGAAAAAAAACAGAAAGTACTGTGAACCTGCACGGACATACCAAGTTAAAACAGAGGGAGTTCTGTGCTTCCAAGGTCCTTCCTTCTGTTTTTCCCAATTTGTAAGATCCCCTCTCTTTCTCATGAGCAATAGCAACACTGCCCAGCCACTGTACACTGTCTTTTTTGTGTTATACTGCTGTGCAATATGTAGAATTCTAAACAAGCCTTCAGTTTGCATCCAGTATGGCTGGTAGCAGTACTGTAAGCCAGCTTTGGCTTATGTATGTAATGCACACAAAGTATTTGAGCTTGCACTGAAATCTCAGCCGCTTTGCAGTTATAAAAGAATACCAGGGATTCATTTCCCCTATGCATGGAAACACTGCATGCTAGTATCCTTCCTAATTTAAAACTCTGAGACAAGCAAAATCTGAGGTGCTGTGTTTTAGTGCCGTTTTTCACCCATAAACATAAGATTAGCTGCTACCTATGGGAATCCCTTTGCTCCGAGTGGAGCCTACTGACATGAAGCCTGTGCTGGGATGGTCTGCGCACAAGGGCTGATGATGGGCCGCAGTGCAGGAGGGGCAGAAACCTGTGGGAAGCATTCGGCCCAGGCAGCAGAGCTCAGCCCTAGCAAACAAACTCCCTGAACTGTTATTAATGCAGAGCTGACATTTCAATTATCCCTCTCATTTTTTGATGGCATGACAGAGGCACAGAGATATTCAAGAGACAGGCTAGGCCTCAAACGCTTCTGGCTCCTTCAAGATTTTCTGATTTCATTTGAAATAGCTGTAATTCTTTTCATTCTCAGGTGTTGGGCTTCTTTTATATTTTAATCGTAAGGCAACCCTGTTAAGATACATTCATTAAAAAAGAAAAAAACACAACAACTCTCCACTTCCTGACTAACCTGAGTATAATATAAAAACGTATTTACGAGGTGAAAGCACTTGAATTGCTGTCTTGGGAGTTATGCCATACGCCCACAGTGCAAATACCTCAAAAAGAAAATTAGTCATCTGCTTCCAACTGTCAGGATCCAGTGAAAAACAACAAACTACTGTCTTGGAAACAGCCTAAAAATCTCACTATTGAGCTCCGGTACATTTCAAAGTAATTTCAGAGACCAAATGAATAATTTGAGCCCTGTAATATCAAGACCTATACATATAAAGAAAAAATAAGTGGAAAATGATTCTGATATTTAACTACCACAGGATTCCCACTTTCATCCTCCACCATCAGTTAAAAACAGCTTTCAAAAATGAGTTACTGAAATTGGGCATGGTTTGTTGTTTTTTTTTTTTTGCTTTGTTTTTCTTGTTTGTTATTGCTTTTTTCACATTAGAACATTTGTACCCAGAATAATAATAGGAATGCTGGCCTTCCCCAGCATTCCTATGGCAGCCAGAGGTGGCAGGCTGCAATCTGGTCTCCCTTCCTGCACTGGAAGGCTGCAATGAGGTCTCCCTGCAGCCTTCTCTTTGCCAGGCTAAACACTCCCAGCTCCCTTTCTTCATAGCAGATTTGCTCCAGCCTTTTGAGCATCTTCATGGCTCTCCTCTGGACCCATTCAAAAAGCTGCATGTCCTGCTTGTGTTCAGTCCCTGAGCCTGGGGTCTCACAGAGGCAAAGCAAAGGGGGACAATCCCCTCCCTGCCCTGCAGTCACCCATGTGTCATCCTATGCTGGGGGCACAGCATGGTCACAGCTCTTTGGGGGACTCTGCACAGCTACAGGGAAAAGCTGGCCTTTACTCATACTTGTACCCTACCTACATCCAAACTATTGCAAACAAAATTAAACTCAACACAAATCAACCCAACCTGACCCAGGGCACACGAAAGCATCTTTTTTTCTAGCTGCTCTAAATATTCCAAGAGCTTCCACACCGCTGGTGAGGCTAACTCTACTTGGTCACACCTGGCTGCACCTCAAGCACTGCGTTAGGTTTTGGGACCCACACTACAAGAAAGACATTGAGGCACTGGAGTGTGTCTAAAGAAGGTGATGGAGCTGTGAAGGGTCCGGAGCACAAAGCTTATGAGGAGTGGCTGAAGGAACTGTAATTGTTCAGTCTGGAGAAGGGGAGGCTCAGCAGAGACCTTATTGCTCTCCACAGCTGTGAGGGGTTGGTCTCTTCTCTTCAGGTAACAGCAACAGGACCAGAGGCAATGGCCTTCAGTTGCACTGGGCAGGGTTCAGGTCAGACATTAGGAAAAATCTCTTCTCCTAAAGAGTGGCGATGCCGTGGCACAGACTGCCCAGGGACTGGTGGGGCCACTGTCCATAGAGGTGTTCATAGCTGTGGGGATGTGGGCAGTGGGCACGGTGGAGTTGGGGATCTGAGAGATCATTTCCAACATCTGTCTGATTCTGTGACCTGCACGTGAGCAGAAGGGACCTGTGTTTGGTGGGAGACACAGCTAGGACTGATTCCCAGGGCTTTTACTCAAGAAATGAATAAAACACAGTTAAAATAAAAAAATTCTCCAGAGATTAATAAATAAAAGCTTCAGGTGAAAACAGGAAGAAGAAAAAAAAGAAACCTGGCACATCTCTAAAATTAAAAAACTCAATTAACCGAGAGGTAGCCTGACAAAGTTCAAGCATCAAGTTGATTGCCAAGAGCCTGCTATATTTATTTATTTATTTATTATGGTTGCACCAATATCTTTCATAAATGAAAACGCTTAATTGGTGATTAATTGGTGACAGCAACAGTAAAGCTAAGTCAGTTTTTCTACTGAACTACCAGGCAGATGTCACAGAACACCCTTCTATGAGCTCAGCTGATCCGAGGTGCTTTATCTGCATATCTGTATGTATCACTGCTCTGGGTGCAGCTTCCTAAGGGAATCTGAAACAGGATTCCAGCAGAAACATGACTTAGCTGGCAGAAGTGTGTTTAGATGAGAAAGCTTTCCAACCCAACATAATGCCAAGTCTTTTCTAGTTTAGATTAAGACTCTACGGCTAAGCAGGATATATTTTCATCTGCTAAACACATCAATTAGTTTGCATAGCTGTATCATGGTTATTCAAGCCGTGAGGATAACTACAGTACTCAGAACACAGTGAAGTCATCTATTCTGCCAAAAGCAAATTATGCTGATATTAAGTACAGATAATTTTCTCCTGAAGCACAGTTATTAGCCATATTAGTGCTTCAATACTTTACAATAGGAAACGCCGTTTTGAGAAGTTCATCACTAGACTGTTTATTTTAAAACCATTATTCTGCACACAGAGGTAACATCACTGTGCTTAGCTCTATGCTGCACGTTGTCCCAGCAGGACCAGGCAGTGCATGGAAACACAATGCCCATTCATACAAAGCAGAATGGTGGTCCACGCTTCCCCAGCTATCCAGTGCTGCCCAGAGCTGTCACTCAGAACAACTTCAAAGGCCCACTGCCTTCTTATGACAATTTGCTGCGCTGTATTTTAATAAAAGCCTCAACAACAACAACAACAAATAATCCTTGAAGTCTGTTTATCCTCCTTGTTGGCGGCAGTACATAAAAGCACGATGAGCATCAGTATCATCTAACGAGCAGACCCATCAGAGCATAAATGCACTCTGAAGCACAGCCACTTCTATAAAACCGTGCCATTAAGTAACTCAATTAATATGAAGCATTCCCTGCATCCCTGCGGATAATGGAAGACATCCAGACATAAACAGAACTACCCTCACAAATTGTTTTATGAGATTTTCTGTTTGTTTTTAATAGTTGCTCAGGACACGTGAGGTAGTGCTCTCTCACTAGCTACCTACCACACAACGGAAGGAACCCAGCACATACAGTTCTATGCTTCCCTCCCTCACCTCAGTGTAGTCTATAATTTATACCAGCAAAGACTTAACTCACATGCAAAGATAGTTTTGATGTGTTACGGTTGGTATTTTCAAAAGGTGCCTCAAGCGGCTGCCCAAATTCTGCCTTTCACAGGGATTTAGGAGTGTAATTCCCTTCAGCTCCTCTGAAAGCTGCAGCCTATTATTAGTTTCTGCCAGTCTGTGTCAGCAAAATGGCTGTTCTTCATTAGAATATTTTAATACTTGGAAGTGTTAATTGAGGTTAAGTCCTGCTTCTGCCAAGAATGCTGAAGGAAATGCAATAGAAGGAAAGCCTCCTGCATATCATACGCAATGGAGATAACAACCATGTGTGAAAAGCTAAGTATGGAGATCAGATACCCTTAGCAAGGTTACTCAGTTAATTAGACACAGCCACAGCAGCAAACCAACCTACATCCATGCCTCCCCAAGTATCTGGACCATACAGCATCATGCAATGCACAAGGCTAACCAGGCCCACCCGCACGCATCCATATGAAAACAAAATACAAGGTGTAAGGTGCCAAAGAATGAAGCTTTGGGAATAACAACGTTTTTTGGTATATATGAAAAAGGAAAAATTGGCTGTTCAACATCTACAAAGCATGAGCATGTCTCAGCATCAGCAATGGTACGCAGGTGAGCTCCAATCACACAACTCGTGGAATGGCTTGGGTTGGAAGGGACCTCAAGGACCATCGAGTTCCCCACGAGGCCAAGTCCAGAGTTTGCCCACACCAGGTACACAGCCTTCATCCCCAGCCAATAGGGCTCATTTACACAACGAAATCTTTGGGATAAACATGCCCCTCTGATTATTTTTTCAAACAGGTTTTCAAATGAATTTAATGATCAATCACCCTGCGCCTACCACTGTTCTGTTTCTCTTGCTATTTTTTTTTCCTATAAGAAAGGATGAAAAAAGGGAGATTAAAGCAAGTTATGAAACGTTTTACTTCTTACGCTTAAACCAATGCAGCAGTCCCAAAATCACAGCATTAAAACTGCAGAATGAGCTGCAAGGCTGAATGACAAGCAAAGCACATCGCCGACAGGAGCTCCTGGCTCCCAGGCATCTCACTGAGTGCAGAGTAAAGGGCTCAGCTTTGGGTCTCAAACAGACCAAAGTCAACTTACAGTTCTCTCAAAAGAAAACAAATGTTCTGTGGCAATCTTTATTTTCTGGGAAAACCTCACATTTTACTCGAATACATACTGAAAAATAGCTGTGAGTTTACCAGTGAAGAAAAAGTTGCCTGGTCTGTAGCCTGACCTCTTCCAAATTGGAATCATCTTATTAAATTATTTTTAAGTGGAGGCAAGAAAGGATTTTATTCAAAACGCTCCATCTCACACAGCACAACCACAACATCGCTCTCTTCACCCAGGTGTGCTCACACACTGCTCCACCACTTAGCAATGAGGATAACCACCTTTACCAGCTCTATTTTTCACTGTCTGCACATAAAATCCAACCTCGCTGTGTGAGACCTACACGCAAAACTAGTATTCTCATAGTAAAATCTCTGTTGGCACGAGGTAGATGAATTCTTTGCATGTGTTTATGTAGGTAATTGCATAAAAACAAGTAGAAGTCCATAGCCCTAGGGTAAAAACAACAGAATTATTTCATAAGCAGTTCAGTTTATATATGTAATTGAATTCATACTGGAGAGACACTTGTACAACACAGAACTGGCTGCAGAGCTATCACACTGCCTTACAGAAACCAAGTGCTGTGAGGCCAGGCAGGGAGGGCTTCCTAGGAAGAAATCCAAGGCAGGGAGACTTCAGAGAAGGCAACATCACTTCATCTGTTGTGCAAAAGAAAAATCACCTCTGAAAAAGCTGAATATATTCCATAAGGGAAATATTACTTTAAGAAAAGTTTATCATAAATTACATCAGAGTAGGAAAAAATCATCACATATCAGTGTAGTTGGTGAATGGCAATGAGGCTAAAAGCAAGCAGAGCCAAACATGCCAGCTGAGAATTTGGGCTTTCAAAATGATCATCCAAAAACCAAATCCTGCTTAATACTTATATTCAAGCATCGTTTCTATCAGGTTGAGCCTGTCAAATACCATCAATTAAGAAATGTCTTCAAATACTTGAAGATCTGGGATTACTGTGCATTTGAAGATGAGCAGGTTCAAGAACCATGGAGACGTGGCACTAAGGGACACGCTCAGAGGGCACGGTGGGGATGGTTGGGGCTGGACATGGGGATCTTAAGAAGCCTTTTCCAAACTTCTGCTAAATAAGCAACCAGCCTATGAATGTTCAATGAGTTCATGGCAACTAGAACGTTACAGGCATAGTGCTGTCAGTACCTGGTCAGTAAGGTACTTACTGATCTTACTTATCTCTAAATTGGAGAGATAGGAAGGATGGACTATTTGATGGTTAAGGAATTGGTTGGAAGGTCACAGCCACAGGGTTGTGGTCAACTGGTGTATGTCCATGTGGAGGCAGGTGATGAGCAGTGTCCCCCATGGGTTGGTCTTGGACCAGTACTTTTTAACATCTTTATCAATTATGGGATCAAGTGCATCCTCAGCAAGTTTGCTGATGACACCGAGCTGAGTGATGCAGTTGACACAGCAGAAGGAGGGGATGCCATCCTGAAGGACCTTGATAAACTTGAAAGGTGGGCCCTTGTGAACCTAGTAAGGTTTAACAAAGCAAAGTGCAAGGTTTTGCACTTTGGTGGGTAATCCCAGATATGTATACAGACTGGGAGAAGAACAACTCCTTGAGAACAGCCCTGCTGAGAAACACTTAAGGGTCTCAGTAGGTGAAAAACTTAACAACATGAGCCAGCAGGGTGTGCCTGCAATCCAGAAGGCCAGTGGTATCCTGGGCTGCATTAGAACAGGGCTGGCCAACAGGGACAGCAAGGGTGTTGTCCCCTTCTACTCTGCCCTCATGGGGCTCCATCTGGAGTACTGCAACAAAGCGTGAGGCCCCCCAACACAGAAAAGATGTGGAGCTTTTGGAGGGACTCCAGAGGAGGGCCACAAAGATGATCCAAGGGCTGGAGCACCTCTCCTACAAAGACAGACTGAAGAAGCTGGGTTTGTTCAGTCTGGAAAAGAGAAGGCTGAGGGAAGACCTCATTAGGACCTTCCAGTATTTAAAGGGAGATATAAACAGGAGGGAAAACAACTTGTTGCACAAGTAGACAGCGATAGCACAAGAGGAAATGGGAAGGAGAGAAGATTTACATCAGGTATCGGGGGAAGTTTTTCCATTGAGAGAGTGGTGAGGTGCTGCAACAGGCTGCCCAGAGAGATTATGGATGCCCCATCCCTGGAGGTGCTCAAGGCCAGGGTGGATGGAGCCCTGTGCAATCTGATCTAGCACTTGATCTAGTGGCTGACAACTCTTCCAACTCAGCCATTCTACGACCATGAAACCAGCTCAGTAATGAAGGCAGTGATCAGTGCACATACGCCCTTATTACAGAGCAAACGAAGGATAACTATTCAGAGACACGTTGCATGGTTTTTAACATGGCAATCAATTTGAGACTGAACCCTTGTTGCTGAAGCATTTCTAAGCTCTATGCCAAAGCTGGACTTTGAGAAACTTCTTAAGCTACTTGTTGTACTTGTTACCCAGCCCAGCAGCACAGTGCAGGAATAGCAGAGCGGTGCAGAGCAGGAGGTCATTAGGCTCTGAAGCAGCTAATTACCTGTATATTAAAGGGTACTTTGCAGGCTTACAAAGAGGAATTAAAATGTCCCAACTGACATCTAATGAAAAAAACTGGCACCCTACACAGCATGTTTATGTCTTTATCTATAAAGAGGCATTCAGACAACAGTGCTGTGTTCCTCTGAAGGCGATTATTAACTACCATTTATGTCCTCGGTAAATAAAGGCTTTCAGCAGCTTATCTGTAAACTTGAGGTGTTGTGTCCTTGCTAAGAGTTTTTAGTATTTGATCAATAGCTTGAAAAAATAATTGTACAAGTCCAAGTTTAATGCTGCAGTGACAACCTGAATGTCTGCCTCCAAATAATCAAAGCGGAACTGCAAAACAGAAATGACTTCACCCCTGAGAGCACAAAAAAAGTACAAGCAAATGCAAAGCAGTGCTGCTTTATCCCCCATAAGGAATGGTACCTCACAGAGAGTTCTACTTGCAGTTCTTTTGCCAGCTTGCCTTTGTAGTTGTGTTAAAATTTAGCAGTGCAGTTAATTTCAATGCATTCCTCCAGATAAAAATTATTTCCAAGGGCACGTTATTACTTGGTATCAGGTTTTAAATCCAGCACAGTCCCAGTGCTCGTAAAACAGGTGTGGAAACAAAAACAAAACCACCAACAATTAGAACAGCAAGAACTCTACCCTGCATTTTTCTTTCACGGGGAAAAAAAAAGAAGTCTATCTTACAGAAGCAGCAGATTCGCCCTGTTAACTGCTGCCTGCAGTAGTGCTGTGCTGAGCAGCTCCATCCCTATGGCAGAGCGCCCTGCCGTGACAACGTCCCACCCCATTTACACATCCCAGTGCTCCCAATGGCCGGAGCAGTGCCTTCCTGGGCAGATGAGCCTGATCTAAGCCAATGCCACATCCACTCTCTGCCTTCAAGGTCACACCAATACGTTTCTTCTCGCTTAAAAACATCTTTTATATAAAATATGCAAGTAACCTAATGAACTTTAAAAACAATATTCAAACCTTTAACATAGTAAGAGTTGGTAGTTTTCCTAGGAAGGACAACAAAGCCATACAAAGGCAGCATGCTCACCGAGATAAATCATCAGGAGTTAGTTACCAAAAAATAGCCAACAACTGCATTTCCACGTTAGGGACGAGCACATGCCTTGTCACTTGATTTCCATTAATATTTTATAATCTAGAGGTCTGGTATTTTGTCACATGAAAATTAAATCAACTCTTTTGCAAATGCTGGAGTTTTCGTTATTGCTGCTGTGTGAGGGAAGCACAGACGAGGTCCTGCTGTCCCCTCTGTGCTGCAAAGCCAATGTGGAACTGACTGACGTCAGCTGGTGGGATGATGTGGCCCCCAGAGGGTGGTGAGGCACTGGCACAGGCTGCCCAAGGAGGCTGTGGATGCCCCATCCCTGCAGGCATTCAAGGCCAGGCTGGATGTGGCTCTGGGCAGCCTGGGCTGCTGGTTGGCAACCTGCACACAGCAGGGGGTTGGAACTGGATGAGCACTGTGCTCCTTTGCAACCCAGGCCATTCTGTGACTCTATAATTCTATGATTCTATGACTTAATTTTCATTTTAAAATCATCCTCACGCAAGGACATTTGCGTGGTTATGCAGGCTATTTTCTTCTTTGTAATTTCATACATTTATTTTAATGAAATTCCTGCCCATGTACAGAAAATCATTTCTGTGCCACAGGCTTTTTTTTTCCTTCCAAACTGACCACACCAGAGAGAACGCGCCTGTAAGTTAAGAGCATTAGCAAGCTTCAGACTGAGCTGTAACAACAGATAGATACAGGCCAGGTGAGAAAAGGAAACAGTATTCAAATGGTATTTTCTTCTCACAGAACCACCACCACATGTCTTTAGACCCAAAGGACAAAACGACTAAGTACATTTTTCCAGTATTATGCTCCTTAGAATCAAAGAACATAGAATGGCCTGGGTTGAAAAGGACATCAATGCTCATCTAGTTCCAATCCCCTGCTATGTGCAGGGTCACCAACCAGCAGACCGGGCTGCCCAGAGCCACATCCAGCCTGGGTATCAGCCATCTCTTTCAGAACCCCAGGATGGATATCACCTGGCCCCACAGACTTACATACATTCCATTTCAAGACGACTCAGACTTGTTCCACTGTTACAGTGGGACAGAAATCACTCCCTATAGCCTCACCTAGAGACTGAAGGTCCTGGCAGACATGGGAAGCCTGACCACTTGTGAAGACTGAGGCACAGCACTCACTGAGTACCTCAGCTTCTCTATGACTGAGGAAGCCAGCTCCCCATTACCTTTCGTCAGAGGGGAAACACTCTCCTTGGTCTGTCTCTTCCTTCCTGTGTACCTACAGAACCCCTTCTCGTTATCTTTCACATCCTCTCACAAGTTCAGCTCCATCTGCACCATGGCTAGGATCACCAGTAAGGAGGTGAAGCCGTATGTATTTGGGAAGAGAAGAAAGCCACACAGCAGCATCACGTCTGCAGAACCAGGAGCTGTGTCCATTTGCAGTGAGGGTTCAGCATGTGGCACACAGAGGCTTTAGCTAAAGAGAGCACTCAACTAGATTTCCTTTTGAATTCCATCAATATACAAAAATATAACAAATGAATCTCTTTCCAACAATCAATCGCTTGTTGTCCAAAATAATCATCATCCCCAGCAAAGATGAATATTATCATCCCATTAAGTATTACAGATAAAAAAAATAATCATCATCAATTCCTGAAGTTCTCATTTCTACAAAAAGCACTCATTGAGGGCAAAAATCTGTTATATGGCATTTGAATGACCTGGTGTTCTTATCTTTGCAGGCTTTCATATCGGACCGGTCAAGACACGGCCAACTGCGACACGTGCAGGAACAGCGCGTGTATCATCTACAGGTGGGTCACAATCCTCCCATCCCACTTCGTACTGAATGAGAGGTAATGATTTATTCATTAGTGCAATGTCAAATGTCAGCCTTGATTCAGTTGTTGGGATTCTATTTTGGTTTTTTGTCGTCGTTTTGTTTCCATGTAGACAATACAGGAAAAAAAGAACAGCTCAGCAAACAGAAAATAAATTCACCCTCAGTTATTTAAATTGAACAGATAACAGTCTAAAAATGTTCAGATCAGAGCTGCAGATTACTATGGTCAGTAGCACTGCTGCAGATCTTGGGTGTGAAGTACTGCAAGTCACAAGCCTCATTTTCACATAGCTACAAATCCTTAGAATTTTCTATTCAACAACTCAACATAAATTGACTTTTATAGCAGTAAGCACTGGACTGGGGAAGCAATTCCAAGAGATTTTATAGCAAACATAACCACATACACATTCAATCCAGGCAGTTTAACCAGTGAGATGATGTTACTACCCAGGCTTTTACATGCTTCCACATTTATAGTGCAGGAATTTTATCCCATTGGCCAATACCCAACATGAACTGCAGCTGTAAGTTCTTTACATCAGACATCCTCAGTCTTCATGCAACACACACAGACCTGTTGCATGCATACAGACTCATTCTGAAGGTGTATGATCTGTTACATGAACTCAGGTCTGTTTGTTACTGTCAAACCAATAAGCAATTACAAACAGCTCAAAGCTGAAAGGCTTTATAAAGATTGCTTATACCTGCTAGAATTTCCTGTCTGTAGCTGCTAGAATTTCTTCTGCAGAAGGAAATGCTTGGAGTTCGCTCACTAGAAACAGATCAGGTGCCAAAGGTAAAAGGACACGTTTCATTTAGCTCTAAAGCAGAGGTTCCCCTCAAGTTTATCAGCCAAGAGGCTTTTTTTGCCATGTATTTATGTAAGGAAGGAATAGCAGATAATCAGTGGGCATGACATGAAGCCACCAGGAGTCTGATGATGTGTTTCATACTGACAGCTTAATTGCCCTCCTCCATTACAGAGAGGCTTAAAGAAAAGCAACTGCATATTTACATGTGTTGCAGGTAAGACGAAAACAAATGTAACTCAGATTATCATTTCAGCAGGGATTTCTTCTCTTTGTTACACAAAGGGATAAAATGTTCTGAAAATGTATTTCTTTCTGAAATACATCAGGAAAGTATTTAAGAAAATTAGGCAGTATAGTACAAAAGGAAATCCATAAAGATGGCTATTAACTACAGATACAAACTAAAATGAATGCACTACTGCTGACCAGGTCTGAAAAACCTGCATGTTTGTCCACTAGATCTCTGATTTAGCTAGATCTGCACCTATTTGTGCATTAGCTCCTAGCTTCCTAGCAGTGAAAGTAAAAAGGATGGAGAACTTCAACTCCACCTTTTCTCCTTGCTGACTAACTTGCAAAGAGATAGATGCTGTTCAGTGCAGGGGAAGGAACCAATTGATTTATTTATCCTTTACAGCAGTACTTAGGAGCATGTCAATACTAAAGGCCAACCCTGCCTCTCTGCTTGCTCATCCCCAGCAATTTCTTTCTCAAGACAGACTGGGAAATTGCAGCAGAGCACGCTGCCATCAGAGATGCTCTTTTTGTCTCGTTAACTAAAACCCAAATCCAATCTGAATTATTATTTTAAGGTCTCGATTTCAAGTCAGCACAATTTAAATTAAGCAACTTCCCAGTTCTTACCTCTTACATTCACTGCAAACAATGGAAGTGTTTCCTTGCATACACATAACAGCATTTCCCAGCAGAACAGCCACTTGGACTGCAGCTATCCATGCTGGGCATTTGCCTACAGCAGTGTTTCCAGGGGAAGTTCTAGCAAAACTCAGCTCAGCTCTTTGTCAGGGTAGCAGAATACATGCTGCAGGCAAAAAGTCTAAATGCAGAAGACGGTGCGAAACAGGGGAACTATGAGAAGCCTGAATTACTCTGACAAGATAAGTAGTCAGAAGGGATAGAAGAGAAATCCTCTGATAAAACTACCGCTAAGACAGATTGCCTTGTACGATCCTCTTCTCCACCACGAGTCACACTGCAGTGCTGGAACCTCTGAGAGAAATGAGGGCTTTCACACAGTCACAGAACCAGAGGGGTTGGAAGGGAGCTCTGAAGACCTCCCCCAGTTCAACCCCTGCTAATGCAGCTTCCCCACAGCAGGTCACACAGCTAGGCATCCAGGTGGGTATGGAATACCTGCACAGCAGGAGACCCCAGCACCTTTCTGGGCAGCCTGTTCCAGTGCTTGCTTTGTACCTGCTGCCCTTTGTCCAGTTGCTGGGGCCCACCAACAGGAGCCTGGCTCCATCTACTAGCCTCCCACTCATTAGGTATTAATAAGCAGTCATTATATTAGTTATTTAAAAATGATTTCAAACAGTAAAAACAAACAAACGTTGTTCAGTGTTAATCCATGTGAAACATCAGCCTACTCCATTAGGATCAACGTCCCCTAACCAGAGATCACAGATCAGTTTCAAAATCGTCCATCATTTACAAACTAAAGAGAAAATTCAATAAAAACAAAAAAATCTGCACGTGCCTTTCACAAACTAATACAGATTCAGCACTAATATTTCTAAAAACAGACGAGTCTTGTTAGGGTATGCTGTCAGCACAAAGCCAACTGAAATACGAGCACAGCCTGAGCAACAAGCTGTTTCTCAGCATTTAATTTTGTCTTTGACATTGCATGGCAAGCTCCAGCTATTCAGCTGAAAACATTATGAGAGCACTCTCAGTACACCATTACAGGTTAAAATCATGGCTACGTACGTCAAGGAGGCAGCACAGCAACCCATGGAAGCCATTGTCGTGAAGATGTTAGATACACTGATAATTAGGAAAATACATAAAGGTGGCATGCAAAGTAAGACAAGTAGACATAAATTCCTAAGATATTATCACTAGAGTAAAATCAGGTACCTACCCACATTTCCTACCTATCCTACCCTCATTAACAAATCTGTGCTCTTTCTCACAGAGTTCTTATCTCTAGACTGTACGATTCTTAGTTGAAAGATGGATCTTAATGGCTTGCCAGCACTGACAATGTTTTGGATCCTGGGCATTTGTAATATTTAGGTTAAAATAGGAAGGTTTTAAAGAGATTGTTTAAAAGTGTATTAAGCTAATTTTCAAGTTATTAGTGCTTATCTGGATCCTGTTCTTCCAAGATGCAGCATGCACTAATTCCATGTCATCCTATTAATGCAGCTGGAAGGAGACACAATGATACTCCTTAATTCCTGTTTCACCTAGCAATGCAAAGAGTTAAGCTGCTCTACAAATGCTTGTAGGATCTGGGCTTTAACACTGCAAACTAGGTAGTAACAAGGTAAACAGAGGCAATGCCAACTATAAGGAGGAAGGTTTGGGTTGAATAGAGAAGAAAAGGTTTGCCCCTTGAAGGGGAAAGCAGAGGACCAACTGCCCAGAGCCTGGGCAAGCTTCATCCTTGGTGCTTTCAAGAGGTGACTGGATAAAGGCCCCAAGCAACACAGCCCTAAATCTGGGTTATTCTGATTCTGCAGTCTTACAAGTAAGCAACACATCAGATTGTTAGTATCTAGTACCTTAAAATGATGCATATTAATAACGTGTGACTACGTTAAAAAAGAAAGCCCATCCAAATTCCTGAGCTTGTTGCTAGATATCCTCCCACGTCCCGTATGTTTAAAACCAAGTGGTTATGACTCCTCAAACTGTTTTCAATCCCATATACTGCAACAGAATTAGAAAAAGCTCACTCTACTGCCAGCGTGCAAAAAATAAACACGCTCATTAACATATATTCTCAAATCATTACAAAAAATAATTAACGAAGCCAAAAACAGAAAATCCAGCACACCAATCCCTAGTGCACAGAGCTAAGATTCAGAAAATGGGATTAACCGTAAAGAAAAGTCTGATGGAGCTGGCTGTGTTGTGGGCATGCCTGGAGCAAACCTGCCTGCCTGGCCGCAGCTAGGAAGGGCTCTGCATTGCTTCCTTTATCCTGCGGTGGGCCCTGGGTAGGGACACAGCCCTGACACCTCTGGAAAGCACTGCATGTAACCCACGTGCACCATACGTGGCTGAGCAGCTGTTGAGGATACGTGGTGTTCTAACCCTGCACTGAAAAGCTCTCTGAGTTTATCCTGGAGAACTGGGCATTACAGGATTGAGTCCCCACTGCTTTCAGAACGCACAGCTTCCGCTTCACAAACCGAAAGCAGAGGCTGGGGGACACTGAGCCCAAAGCAAAAACAAACACAGAAACCCCACAGAGGTTCCTGCTGACTACAATTCTGAAATTAACATCACGGAATGAAAATAATTTTCAAGGCAACGCCGCCTCGCTCGCTGCAAACCAAACTCGCACAGCAAGGGAATGATGCTTCCTATGGACAGAGCAGACCCTGACTCACGTTTCTGCTGGGCTTCGCTGCATGCACACGCTGTGCAGTAAATAACATCAGGGCCCAGGAAACAGGAAAGAACAGAAATAAAAAAGAATGCGATCACGCATTGGGTTCTGCCTGCACATATGAGCAGAACACAGGACTGGAGAAGCAGACGTGGGGTCCTGTGCTCAGGGGATCAGTCAGGCACACGCTGACAGCATCCACAGCTGCAACTGCAGCAATGCTTTTGATCAGTCCTGGATCAGAACCGGCTCAATGTGACAGAATCTCAGAGATTTTAATTACAAAGTTCACGCCTGTGTTTAATGACACAATTCTCAGAGGTCTGCCATTTGATTTCCTTTGGCCAAATTTCCATGGGACTGACACATATATGCATACACTGATTTCACATGAAAATGCCACGATTCTGTTACAAACCCTGTGAATATATGGTGGCTCTCAGGAAAAAAAAGAAGAAAAAAACCACACAGAAAAACAGAATTTTTGTTATCACAGACAAAACAATGCTGTCTATAGGCGCTCAGAAAAACCAAAAGAGCCCATCTGTGCAATGTGCTGCACAAAGGGAAAACCTCAGATAGGCACAGAGAATGGAGACAAACTGGACAACACTGCTATGTGAATGCATAGCATGCCACAGGTGCATATTTGTGACACCAGAACCATTTCTCATATTCAGATTCATCTCTTGTTTTTGTAGGATTTATTCATAATCGCCAATCTAACTAATGAAAAATACACTCTGTCATCTCAATATGGAGAAGCACTTCCAAAGCCAACAACCTCCATAGTGCATAAAGACAGAAGAGCATACATATGGCCCTCACTAATTCAGTTGATGGAGTTACCATGAGGACACTTGAAGAGATGAAAACAATCTGAAAGTGGAAAGAGCCAAGTGGCACAGAGAGCATCTCAGGGAAAGGTCATTTCGAGAGGAAACCTACAGTTACTTGGGATATAAAAATACCACTAAGCAGAGTGAAGCTGTCAGAGCTGTGACAGGTGACACAAACTAGTTCAGGAAAGCAAGAACTGGAAGGATAGGGGAACAGTCTGTAGGGAATATCCAGCCCTATGTAACAACACCACAGAGGTCACACAAATACGTAACGCTTGCTGAGTTTAATAGCATTCCATATGTTTGATAGAATGTTAAAACCAAATGTGAAATCAGCAACAGCTGAGTTAGGGAGAGATGAAAAGCCACAGAGTAAGGAGGCTTTGGTCTTATTTCTGCAGCACCAACAGTATGCTCACATCCCAAGCTCACAAGCAGACAAATCGTTTGCCTCAAAGGAATGGTTGCATTAGAACACCTACAAAGCTAAATAAATTGATCCTGATAGACAACAATTCTTACGCAGCTGCAAAAGCTGGGATAATACAGTTTTCTTCCATTCTCTTTCTGCTTCTCAGAAAAAAAGATTTTATTTTGATGTAAATTGATGAAGAAAAAAAAAACAGCCTTCAATGAGCTGCAAATAGAGAGCGATGCAGCAGAGAATTTGTCTGGACCAGAACTAAGAGTTCTCCCCTTGAAGTCTGCCTCCAATAGAAATCGATTCTGAAAAAGTTACTCTGCTCCAAAAGTTGTGGGGCTTTTGTTTGCTGTGCTGTTGGCTTCCTTAGAGTGATTTATTTCTCACCCTGATTTTGAGCAGCTCTTCAGAGACTTTCCCAGCTGAATGCAAGAATAACATTTTGAACTGACCTCTACCAATGCCAGAATCTATTTCATCCGAGATTCTTTCACTGCATTACTGAGAGCATTGATGTGGTGGGCTGTTTACAATGGATTGATGAACCTTCCCACAAAATTCATACCACAGTTATCTAACCAAGAGCGTTTTGCAAGCTAAACTGGAAAAACGAACATATTCTTAAGTTGAAGGCTGCACTTTTCCTTCATTAGCATGGATGAACAGCAGATTCGGTGGTCTTAGAACTGTCCTGGTAGTAGCAGGATATCCAACACTGTGACTTACTGCAAATTCAGTACTTGCAGATGCTGCTCTAATGTGCGTATGTTCAAAACAAATGTTCATTTTAAAATAACAAGCAACGTGCAGGGAAGAAAGAAATTAAAGTCTCTGTTCCTAACATGCCATCAATGTCACTGTTTCCTAAATTTACCCTTCAACACCCAGCTGCAGTGTAATGTCCAGGGCAGGATGAAAAGAGTCACCGTAGGGCTCAGCCAGAGACTGACATACAAACGCAACTGAAACTGTGGCATTTCACGGTATAGGAAAGAAAGTAGCCTAGATTTGGCTGTAAGACAGAAGTAAGGTTTTACTGAAGTTCATGTTGTGCCTCATTTAATTAGCTAAACTTGAATCTCTAGCTCTCTCTATTGAAATAAGAGTTATAATTTCATCTTTATGACATTTCTTAATTGCTAGTAGGATTTTGTAGTCGAGAGCACTTAGAATTCAGAAGTAGCCTGGATCTTAAGTACATTTTGAATCCAAGCTTAGGATGAAATGAGTATTTCCCTTATTTCTATGTTTAATAGCAAATAAAAAAAATGAGTACACACTAGCTATTACTGAAATGGGTTCATCCTATCAGCTAAATAAATAGATAGCCACCCATAGATGTTTCTGCCCCAGCACTCACTCACAGCAGAGGCTCAGTAGGTTTTTTGTCACCATCCTTCCTACAGGGCTATCAGCATAAGGAGAAGGCTTGCAGCGTATGGGAGAACTAAGTTCTTAATGTCCCAATTTATCATAGAGAAGTACATAACTATGATAGACTCATAGTTAGGAGTCAATTTGGTGAAATTAACTCATGGTAAAGCTTGAAACAAACAAGCCACGGTCAACAAAATGCCAGGACAGCCTCTTTGTCAATAGCTTTTATCAAAAGAAAGTTCTCCTCACCTATGGAGGAGGAGCAGCACGAGCAGGAGGCACACAGCCAGGAGAGCAGAGCCCAGGAGCAGCAACAGAGCCCTCCTGCACAGGGAGGATGAGAACAAGGAGCACCACCTTCCCTCACCACACAGCCAGCATCCTCACTGCCCTCCTCCACAGGAAGAAGGCATCAGGATCCTATTTACCAGCATCTCCCCACGCCTCGTCTTTCTCCCTCCAGTCTCACGTTTAAGAATTGCTGCAGCAGTTGAAGTGTTTATTTTGTATTTGATTTTAATAAATTAAGCCTTTCCATAGCGTTGTCAGATGTTGCTTTAATTGAAATAGCACTGCCATCATAACGCAGTAGCTGATTGCCTTTTCTTCTCATTTTTAGTGTGGAATTGGATTTCAAGCAGCAAGAAGATAAACTACAGCCAGTTTTGAGAAAACTTCATCCTATTGAGGAAACTCAGGTTGCACCTTTGCCTTATTCTCAGGAGAGCTACTCCTCAACTCCCAAGCAAAAATCCAAAACTGAATCAAAAAAGCATGGAAGATGGAAACTCTGGTTCCTTTAACCAAGTCCATTAGCTGTGGAGTTCAAGGCCTTCTCTGAAATATACTTGGAGTTCTGTCAATCATCTCCACGGGATCTCGGTGCGTTGCTCCGTGCCGCCGGCCCGTGCTGCTCTGACTACTGGCAGCGTTCAGTTCTCACCATACGTACCAAAAAGGCCTTTGTACCTACAAACTCGTGTTCAGAAGCAAGGGGTGATGTGGCACCTCGTCAGCTTTTATTTGCGGTTCACCAATGTGGGATGTAAAACCTGAATTGGAATTTATACAAAGATGGAAAGGAAAACTTATTCCCTCCCCCTCCCTTAGATCTGAGAGCATCGCATTCTGACCTGTTAAATCGTAGGCTGTCATCCTGTACACAGCTAAATATCACTCTTGTGTTAAAGCCTTTTGGGGGTTTGGTTTATCGTCTTTAAATAACGAGGGGGGAAAAAAGAAAAAGCAAGCAAGCCTTATGTATGCAGTGATCTTCAGTTTTACAAATCCATGTTGATTGGGGAGTGCAGTTTTCAGCACATCTATCCTGGACAAAGCACAATTTTTCATGTGGTCCAAGACCATGAATACTCTCTGAGATGTGACTATATGTGTATTTGCCTTCATGTGTTGTAGACTTCAGCCAAGCTCTCACGTTTTGACAATGCACCATCAGTTCTAGTTTAGCTGTGTCCCCACCACCAGGCAAACAAGGCTGCTGCCCATCACCAGCAGGTGGGCAGTGAGAAATGTCCCAGGTCAGGACAGGCCTTAACCACAGCAAGCTGACAGGGTCAAGGCTACAGAACAATAAGCCGTCCTAAATCTCACTTTTAATCTCTTGCTGCCCCAAAGCTCTAAACGACACATTCTGGCACAGAAAAAAAAGACAACAATCTGAAAAACACAAAATGAACAATAAAAAGTTGTACGGCTTGCTGGCACTTGCCATGATTTAGTATCCTTTTCTAAGGCAGACTTTGGAAAACCTCTACATTACTGCAGAAGGCACCATAAATTTTATAGCACTCATTATGCTGTGAAACCTGTCAGGAAGGAGGCAGCAATTTTAGAAGCTGTTTATTTACCAAGCTTCTCAGATGGGTTTCTCAGCCAACACGTTACAATTTATACCCATATCTATTAATTGTACTAACTGACCAGCACTCTCCTAGGGAGGAAATGTTTATTTTTCCTTTTTATTTCTTCTTTTTACGTTGCTCTGAATTATAAACTGAAAATGTTTCCTTCATGTACTTGTTGCTGTCATTAAGCTCATATCTAGAACGACCACATCTCACACTGGAAGCGGATAGGGACAGGGAATGCTGCTGTGTTGGGTCTCTTTTAAGAAGTCATAGAATCATAGAATCACCAAGGTTGGAAAAGACCTAAAAGCTCATCCAGTCCAACCGTTCACCTATTACCAACAGCTCCCACTAAACCATGTCCCTCAACGCAACATCCAGCCTTTCCTTGAACACCCCCAGGCTTGGTGACTCCACCACCTCCCTGTGCATCCATTGCAGTGCCTGACCACCCTTTCTGAAAAGTAATACTTCCTCATGTCCAGCCTGAATCTCCCCTGCCGTAGCTTGAAACCATTCCCCCTGGTCCTATCACTAATGACACGAGAGAAGAGGCCGACCCCCAGCTCACTACAACCTCCCTTCAGGAAGTTATAGAGAGCAATGAGGTCTCCCCTGAGCCTCCTCTTCTCCAGGCTGAACATTCCCAGCTCCTTCAGCCTCTCCTCATCAGCCCTGTGTTCCAGACCCCTCACCATTTCGTTGCCCTCCTTTGAACACGTTCCAGGGCCTCAATATCTTTTCTTGCAGTGAGGGGCCCAAAACTGGACACAGTACTCGAGGTGCGGCCTCACCAGTGCTGAATATAGGGGAACAAGTCATACAGAGTTACGTGGCAGCCTGCTTTACTAAGATCTGCTTGAGATTTCACACCCTGCAGCATCACTGAGACAGGAATTTTTTAGTCTATAGATGGTAGAAACACCATGAGTAGCAGATGAGTTTGCACATACTACCAACTTGAAATGTTTTCTCTGAGCTCAACATCCAACCCGTAACTACAAGAAAATCTGAGGAGAAACACATGCCTGTTTGCTATGGGGAAAAGGTAAGAACAAAGTTAGAATGGGAACAGACATGCAGAAGATGCTAATGTCCACCTCAAAATGAATTTCAGCGTGCTTTACTGAAAAGGTCACTTTGTAGGAAACCTCAAGAGGGCTACGAGTTCTTGTACATACATAAACAATATCCTGAAATGCTCTGAAAGGCAAAGGATCAAATGAGGTGACCGGACCCTGCGTACCAGGAAGGAAGTGCAATTGTTTCACGAGGAAGAAGTGTGTTTTGTGTATTTTATACCGTTTTTAATTAAAGATACCAAACTGTCTACGAGGCAGCTCGCCTCACATGCTCTAGAAACCCACCCAGTTACTCCCAAACGAGAAAATCTATTTTTTTTTTCCCCCTAAAACGAAATATCAAACGTGGCTATAACAAAAAGATACAACAATATTCAGCATTTCAAACTAATGGCAATCACTTACAGATTTCTATATGCTACCGCGCCATTTAATTAAAGAAATTAAATCAAGCATCTCTCAGCGGCAACCAATTACAAACCGTTAGCGTCACCTCATCAGCAGCTTTCCCCATCACCCTGTTCTCCATGTCCTCACGTGCAGGGACTGACACAAAGCTCAGCTGCGGTTCTGCCTCGCTCAGAGCCCAGGGTTCTGCATGTCACACCACGGAGGAAATCTCACCGGTGGAACACGTGAGAGCTCCACAGGAAGGTTCTCTCGGCGTGTCCTGGACACGGTCAGCCTATTTTCTTACAGAGTTGCAGATTTTTAATTTTTTACATTTTTTTAAAAAAGGAAAAAGCCGACATACATCCGGTCTTTGCTTCGACTTCCATACGGCGTCCTATGGTACCATACCATGTAATTTGTAATAAAATGTTTTTGCAAGTGTGTAAAAAGTATCATATTGTATTGCCTTTAGAACCGCTCAGGCTCAGCCTGGGTACCCAGAGAGAACCCTCATTCTTCAGAGCTTTTGGTCAATGTGACACGATGCTCTTTTCACCCTCGTGCAGAACACCTGAAACTCAGCTATGAGGCGATAGCAGAGAGAAATAGATCCTCACTTTCAGCGTGGCACATGACACAGTTTTGCCATATTCACCACACACTGATTTGCTACATGCACTTCTCTCATATCACGCCGAAGCTAATTTTCAGTCAATAAATACTGCAGTGACTTTATATTGCTGTTTTCCAAGTCCGTATCATTTCCACTAAGCAGCAGTTCTTTGTTTTATAACTACTAGGAAACACTATTCATGTACGTATCACTTGTTTTCTTAAAGGAGGATTAAAAAAAAATCACTGTAAAAATAGTTTAACGATCAGGATAAACTGAGGAAGAATTGATGATTAAAACTGAAAAATCCTACCATCAGTACAAAGTGTTTGCTTTTTCTTGTTTCAGGTGCAAAACCGTCCGTGCTGGTCATTTCACTCAGCGTGTTAATGGTTCATCAGGTATTTAAAATGGGGACAGATTTGTTTCTCGGGAACACTTCCAACCCCAAGCCACCGACTGCCCCATTCCTTCACTCATTCACTTCATTCCTACTGCACACACAACACATTGCTCCTGGAATCTGTTCACCAGATTGCCTCTAAAAGTTACTGTGCAATTCTGATCCTGCAGAAAGACGGAGACTACATTATTTCAGCAGCCATAACACAGAAGTGTGGCTTATTAAAGTCGCTGGAGAGCTGGAAATGAGCTGCTGAGCAGCACAGGTGCGTGCAGTTGGTTCAGATAAGCACTGGCACTGCACAGCCCAGGCCCATCGGCTGCACTGCTGGTGTTACCATTCTAAAGCAGCTTGATATCAGTGACAGAACAAAACCATTACCACCATCCTCTTCAGTTTTCATCATAGAATCCTTAGAGGTGGAAGGAGACCTGGGCAGCCTGTGCCAGTGGAACAGGTAGTGAAATAAGTTTGCAACACCATTTCAAGTGTTTCCACGAGAAAAGGAAACGTGCAATTCAATAAAATAAAAAAATTTACCCCCTAATAGTCTAGTGAAGAAAATGAAGTTTTCTGCTTAACACTTGGGAATGCCAAGCATTGTTATCTGTGAAGTTTGGGTTTAGAAAGATAATTTACATCCTCTAGCTTCAATTCATAAACAAGGTAAGCTTCAGAACACTCTCGTGACCATCATTAACTCAAATTTCACTTCTGGAAAAGCATCCCAGTCTTGAAAAGACAACAGACAGCATCCACCACTGTCTTCCATCCATTATTTCAGTCTTCCCTCCTCCCATCCATGCTGTGCTCTGCTGTTTTACACTTCTTGCTCCCGTTTTGTCATCAGTTCCACTTCTTCCCTCTGCCCCGTGTCACTTCCACCCTGCAGAGATTCTCTCCCACCATATCTGAGCAGCACCTCCAAACCTTCCATTAACACCAGATGGCTGAAGTCTTTCACACTGAAACCTCTGCTTTCTGATCACTTCTGCAACTCCTCAGTTTTTGGAAAAGAATGCAGTGAAACCAAAATACAGCAGGATAGAGAAGCTCCATGGGAAATGCTCCACTCTACCCACTGCTAGAGCCACAAAGTCCCCTCCTGCCCGCTGCTCCTGTCACACAGCCCAAGGGAATTTAAAGGCATTGGTGTCACAGTGGGCGTTCAGTTGGCTTTTCACCAGACACCCAACGATGTTCAGAGCTCCTCAGACACCCTCGCAGCAGCACAGCCACTTCTTACCCTCCAAGCTACATCTCTGCTCTAGCAAAATGAAACATGGCTTGTTCCACAACGTAAAAGGAACCACAGATTGCACTGCGCTGCTCACCAAAGCCAGAGATTAGTTAAGAGAGGGTCAGGAATTGTTGGAAGGGATAAGAGATTGTACAGGAGGCAAAATTCTGCTCCTTCTGATACCCGGGTCACTTCCAAGGCCAAAATTACCTTTTCAAATTCTAGCTGTTAGTAACCAGCTGTAGTTTTGATGAGAATTGTTAGCAGTTGTCTCTAGGTCTCACCTTTACTGGGAAAAACTTACACAGCAGCTCTGCTTCACTTAGCAGATCGAGCAGAATCACCCAAGTGAGACTTGCAGAAGAAAAACCGCACTCTGAAATAACAAGTACTAAAATGGCAATCTGACTTTTTCCATCTTGAAATCTATTTGATGTGCCAAGCGGGGAACAAACGCTGATTTCCAAGCCCGTAAATTCACTGCTTTCACTGAACCAACCTGTGCAAGCGGCCAGAAGCACAAAAACCTTTAAAAGCTTTGTACCAAATTCACATTGAAATATGGCAAGAGTTACCAAAATTCTCTCTCATTTTCTGAACCAATGAGGAATGCTGGTGAATCCTATGGAGAAACAAATCTCACCATGTTTCCATGTGGGTCCTCACAATGCTGTATGTGCCCACATCCCTGCCTACAGCACAGGACAGGATTTGGTCAAGTGGGAACTACAGCCCATTCATTTTTCCTCAACGTTTCTCCAAGGAAACTGACCTGGTAACAGCCAGATCAGTGTCAGACATACAAAACCCTATTTGAATGTTTTAATGGGGAGAAAACCACTCTAATTATGTGCATCTGTAATAGGCTCTAATTACACATCCTCCTGCAACAGTAAATTCAGTATTCTTCTTACTTCAGCACATCCAGCAACCTGAAGCTATGCTGAAGACTTCTGCTCACTAATGCTGAAGGACACCACACACAGCACATCCCCAGCCCCACTTGCTGTCACTCAGCAAGTAATTTAAAAGGGAACAATGTCTACAAAGCAAATGCCTTCAGTATTTCCTCCTAGTGATCACACAGTTCAGGCATCCCATGAGCCACAGCAATGAGAATCACGTTCCAAATATGAACAGGACTGCTGCTCCCATGTGCCAGTGCTAATCAAAGCAGGACCCAAGCAGGTAGGTAGTTCTCTTCTAGAAGTAAACATCAGCTCCTCAGTTGAAGATGACATTGCTATTGCTTCAAGGTGAAAACATGCTGACTGCTGAATGCCAGTATTTACATAAGAAGCAAACTGCATACGCACCTGCCCTGATTTTACTACTTATGAAAAAGTTATTATTTCAACCATGCTTCTGTGATGTCACTCATCTTTAAACTCCTCCTTCCTTCTTCTCATCCTGAAGGAGCAATTCTCCAATATAAATGCTGGGTAAAGCAATTCTGGTAGTGATAAAAGGCACAATTTCAACCCAACTCTAACCCAGGAAGGGTCAGGTTTCTGCTTGCTATTGGTTGCATTTAACTTTGCCTCCTTAGGTGGCATCACAAAAATGAATTGCCAGTTGATCGGGGGGGATTATTGCAGCAAGACTGAATTTGAAGCTCAGTACTTTATGCAAATACCTGGGCCTGCTAATACTCATCACACAATTCCAGTGTGTGCTGACAGAGTGCCTGCAAGCTGCATTCATGATCACTGCCCCTATTTCTAATACAACTGTACTCAGCTGAAGCATGCACAGGAGAAATTTCAAGTACAGTTTGTTAAAAGCAAAAGGAATAATCAACATTCATCAACGTCCATCAAAACAACAATAATTCACTTCCCATCTGTATGTCTTAGAAGACTGCAACTACTCCATAACTGGAGGAAGAAGTGCAAAGCCCTGTGTCCCAGTGCACACGGGCATTTTAAAGTCATCTGTTCTGCATGTTATTAGTTATTTCTGTGGTAATGCATAGAGGAAAACAAGGCATGAATGTTATGATTTTCTCCACTGTTACTACAAGCCCATCTGGCAACATTCTGTAAGGAAGATGGCTGTTTCTCACTGCCTCTTGCTCCAGCCATGCATCTGATGATCCAAAGCCACTTATTTATGACAAAACCTACTACTGCAAATCAAAGTGATAGAAATGGAGGACGGGAGAAAAAAAGTTAAGGGAGGAAGAATAAAAGAACTAAACTAGCAGTATGCTTTCAGATAGAAGCATTGCTGTGTGCCAAGTAAATGAGACAGCAGTAGATAATAAGATGCAAAGCAGAAAAAGCACTTTGTCATAAAAAGTGAAACATCACTGCGTGCAATTACACAGAGAAACAAAATAGGAAAAGAAAAGGGAGATCAGAAGAAAGTGTGAATGGACGCCCACTGGACTAGCAGATAGGCACTTTGTTTTTTTAAGGACCAGATCATGACTTGAAGCAGGCTTAATGACAGCAACAAATCAATGCAACACACTGAATCCAAGCAGCTGGAATGCAGAACACGAGGTCAGCCACTCAGACAGATGGAAACCCAGCCCAGCCTGACCAGAACTCTTCCTCTCCCCTTACATACATTGTGCTGCACACAAACTACAAGCCGATGCTCCACTGCTTACTGAACACACACAGTGACAGAAGGTTTTGATTGCTTCGGATCACTTGGGATTCAAATCCTATTACATTCAGGTTCACAAAGATGTGACAAAGGTATTTAAGTTTGCATCAGGAGACACTTACGATGAGCTCTGAATCCCGTCCCATGGAAATGACTGTTCTATTTACTGTCCTCAGAAGCTTTTCCATGATTATCTGGACATGTCGTTGTGTTGGCCCCTAAGGAAAAAGAATGAATTAGTTTGAACTCTGTACGCCAACAGAAAAGCAAACATTTGAGTTAAAACCACTTCTGCTGTGAAAGATAGATAAAACAGTACCTACTTCTATTGAGCAAAAGCAGAAAATTAATCCCTGCTGTTCTTATTTTTTTAAAGACCATGCAAAGTCTTATTAATATTTTATTAATAAATGTATTAGTAGCACTGTTGCAGTTCTCTAAATAGAAAGCAAGTCCATGGAAGCAATGACCAAGACATTTAGTTACCTGATTTTATTGTCTTCAGTCATTTTTCCCCTCATCAGAAGCACATTATCATGTCTAAGGAGCTATTACGCAAACTCTTAGCAAAAAAAGAACTAAGAAAACCAAAGGAAAACTTTAGGCAATGAATTTCAATTTCAGCCAATTACATCAAATTAATATTTCTGCATTATAAGTAACCTGCCATTATTTTTGGAAGAACTGAAAATAAAATATTTTGCACAACCAGTCTAGAAGAAAAAGGTCAGAAACCTCATGCAGAACACTGCCTATGGGAACTGAGGCCAAAAAACACATGACAAAAAACCACAGCAATGAGCATCACTCCCAGTCTAAACTTCATAAACAGGGATAGTTCTCATCAGTCTGGATGACCTCCAAAGAGGTCTGTGAGATGGGAAGGTGCAAAGCTACAGCCAGCACTTGGAAGCATAAAGTTACGTAAGTGAAGCTGCATCTTTCTGTTGCTTCTTGACTATTGTACAAACACTCTGATGATCCATTTTCTTTCTTGCCCTTGGAATCATAAAACCTGCATCTTATCATTTGACTATGCTTAATTGCTGAAGGCAGGCTTGCATACATGAAGAATGCATTTGCATATCCAAAGAGTGATCCATCAGCCCTCCATACACACACAACTACTGCTCCAATGTGATTTTTCTTCCCGCTGCTGACAAATGTGTCTTTGGGATAGAGCTTATTGCTCTGGTACAAAGAGCACAAAATCACACAACTTCTCAGGTTGAAACAGACCTTAAAGATCATCGAGTCCAACCACAACCTAAGCATGCTACCCTAACTAACAGCCCTCTGCTAAATCACGGCCCTGAGCACCACATCCAAACGGTTCTTGAACACATCCAGGGATGGTGACTCAACCACCTCCCTGGGCAGCCCATTCCAGTGCTATTCCTATTCCAGACGTTACTCCATCATCTTCTGAGACACGTGCATCTCAGCACCTTGCTCTAACTTTCAACCTTCCCTGATCTCAACTATCCTCCTCCTCTCCAAGTGCCTTGCACTTGTGTTGCTCCTGTCTATTTGTCCTCTTACTTTTTGTTCCTCCTTGCTTGCAATTTGCTTCCTTCCCCTGCTCCCTTCTCCATCAGCAGCCATGTGGGGCAGCTTTGGGCTCAACTCCAGAGATGGGAGGGCTGCAGGTTGCCTGCTGCCATGGGAAGAAAGGCAGTCAACACAGACTGACAGGAAGCAGCCAGGCTGTCAAAAACAAATCCCCTTTTGAAAATAACCTACTTTCTGAAGCACTCACACAGCACTACTTCAAAAAAGAAATAAAATCAGTTTTTGTTTCGTTTTTTTTCCTTCCCAAAAAACAGTCAAACAAGATGCTAGATACTATGTGAGCAGGTGACCCCAGAGGACCCTTCCAGCTGAAGGAGCTCATGCTTCTACACAAGGGCTGAAGATTCAGGCAGCAGCCTCAGCAGCCACAGCTTCTTTAAGACAGCATCAGCTGTCTTTATGACAACGACATTTGCTTATTCATGCAAAGTCAGGAAAAGACAGGAGAAAAAAAAAGACAGTTATGCAAGCTGCACATCTGCACGCCTGCCCAGAGCACTCACAGGTTTGCAGGTGCAGCTGCCTGACATCTCATAGAATCACAGAATGGTCTGAGTTGAAAAGGAGCACAGTGCTCATCCAGTTCCAACCCCTGCTGTGTGCAGGTCACCAACCAGCAGCCCAGGCTGCCCAGAGCCACATCCAGCCTGGCCTTGAATGCCTGCAGGGATGGGGCATCCACAGCCTCCTTGGGCAACCTGTGCCAGTGCCTCACCACCCGCTGGGTGAAAAACATCCTCCTAGTATCTAATCTAAACCTCCCCTATCTCAGTTTAAGACTGCTGCCATTTCTGTAAGACCACTACATCAGCTGTAGCACTCATGCAGAAGCAGTCACCTACCCACAGAATAACCAAACACCTCAGCTGGAAGGGATGCACAAGGATCATCGAGTGCTAAACCAGGTTATTTCTTACTAAAGTGTAGAATTCTACTACGTAAGTTTAAACAGCACTTTCAGTTAAATAAGTCTGCTAAATCCATGAAACTACATGTTCATGTATATGCACCTTCAGGGCCACCTCCAATATCATTCAAACGTGTATTTCCCAAAAGGCTTGGCTGGGTGGGAATTTCAAGTACTTCCCACCAGGCAGAGGCTAAGAACTGCATAAGAAAGAGGTTTATCTCTCAATCTCATGTATCCTCCTCACTAACCAGCATCTGTAGAAGTGTTCTTGGACTGCAGTGGTGATTGGAGTTGCCTCAGAAACAATACAAAACATCACAAGATGTCAGGGAAAACATCCATGTCATTGTACACCTAAAAAGAAGCCTTAAAAGAGATTGGTAAGGAAACAGAAAAGAATTTAAGTCATCAGGAGTTACCTGCTGAATCAGTTCTGCTAAGGTTCATTTCTTTTAAATGCTAATCTTCACAGAAACATGAGATACTAACCACATCTTTCTTGTAAAGCACTTCCAGGATGTTACTCAGCAACTGGCAACAAGCCTCCAAATCTTCTTGTCTTTCCAAGTGATACTTGAGCTGATCTGTCATTGTTGGCAGCAAGATTTCCCTGCAGTCTGCACACAAGACATAAGATTACATACACAGCAGTAAATAAATGCACAGTATTACCTATACAGCCAACCTGCTCCAATGATTGCTTAAGACAAAAAAGAAAAAAAGGAAGAAGATATTTCAGCTGCATTTCAATCCAAACCATAAAAACCTGGAAAAAAATATATATATAAGCAAATGAAAGTTAAGCTAAAAAGGCTCAGACAAAATGCTGCCTTCCCATTTTCTGCCCCAGCTGAGCAAAGTGCTTGAGCAGTCTCGTGGCCTTTAACCACCCATGCTTAAAAACAAGCTACCCAGACTTACAAAACACCACACAACACTTCATACATCTGATGAAAGCATAACCTGCCAAGTGTCTTAGTGCACACAGGGAGAACACGGGGACATTGAGTTTGCTTGCTAAAGCATGCTCTTAAGGAGAGACTGCACAGCCCACTATCAGCCTCCTGCATGGCTGTATGAAGCATGTATTTTTCATGCTCAAAGGAGAGAGGATGAAGTTAAAACCCTGTTTCAACTCCCTCCACCCCCAGCCCAGTACTTCCATGCCCAAAGGAGGGGAACCAGTTACTCCTGGAGCAACTGCCACGAGCCCATCCCTGCAGTGAGCTACCCCACAGAAAGGACAGAATTCTGGTCTCACAATCTTTTTCACAATGGGGAAAAATAATCATCAATGGCAGAAAAAAAATAAGAGAAACGCGCTACAGTGCAGCACAGAGAGCACTTCAGCTCAAGATGTTAGAGAGGAACTAAAACAGCAACATCTTTATCCTGCCTTGTAGGCTCGTGCTTGTGGAATGAGAACGAACGGAGTACAAGCACACCCAGCTTCAGCAGTCCAAGAGAAATATCCTTCAGTCTCAAGTGACTGCTGCACGTAGGTGTTCACTTGGGATGCACAAGTGGGCTCTCATTCTAAGGAAGGACACTTTCAAGAGTCAGTTTCTTCAGCGTGGAACTTTTTCATCTAATTACTTCTCAGTCATTTAACCACCAGCTCCATAACTCAAAAAAAGAGTAAAACCACGGTGTGTTGGTTGAATTTTTCCCCTCAAGAAACACGCAATGTATTTACATTGAGAAATCCATCTAGCCACAGCATCACATCCTCTCATATTCATTTCCATTATGACTTACCCATTAAGGAGAAGAAAACTGGATTACAAGAGGAACAAATCTAATTTTGGAGAAATACCATCATCATCATCAGCTTCCATTATGTTTACAGATATATTATTCATAAATCTGTACAGATATTAAAAGCAAGGAGGTGGTGACCTCTGTGGCTAAACAGAACTGACCCAAACAGCACTGGGAACTGAGATAAACCTAAGATTCTACCTTATTCTGGTGGCTAAAGGCACAAAAGCACAACAAAGGGCACTGAATGAGCTTATTTACCAGCATGTTTATTAATTACTGATCTACAGCTGCTTACACAAACACGAAGTCTCTAAACCACCCTAATAAGGCAGACAATGCAATGCATGCATTTGGAGCAACAGGTTGCTGTCACTTACTTCAGCTATGCAACCTTAGCTGAAGAACAGCATCCCCTCAAATTGAAAGAGATGCTGAAGTTCCAGCACTGCAAAGAGTTCTTCTGACTGATGATGGTGACTCGCCATCAGAGTGCTGGAATCATCCCTGTTTTGTATTTGCTTTAAACTTCTGCCTTGGATGGAAGTTGCTGCAGCCCTTGACCATTCCCTCCCAGCCCAAAGCCATTCCCTTGTTTCAGTACCTGGGCCACTCTTACAAAATCACCAGACAGACTCAGAAAGAAGCAAAGGCAGATTTATCCTGCCCATAGCAGGAGAGTTGCAACTGGACATCTCTAAGACCCCCTCCAACCTAAGCCATTCTGTGATTAATTCTATGACTCTAAGAAAAAACCAAGAACACAGTGGTGTAGCACACTCCTTCCACCAAACAAGGGAAAGACAAAGTTCTGCCACCCAGTTGCTAAGTGCCTCAGCAAAGCCATGCTAATGGAGCTCTGTAAAGCCTACAGCGTGAATCAACATTCAATAACTTACTACTGCCAATAATTAAGACATTCGTGTTCCTGCTAAGCCCCGCAAATAGAGAATGGTCAAAGATCAACTTAATATCCGCAAGCATACAGAAGGCAAAAATTATAGCTACGTCACCTCTGGGATGGATTGCCTGGAATGCACATTGATTAATAGAGCAGGTGATCAGGCTGAATTTCTGAGAAAGGAAAAACTGATTGATTCGTCAGAGCACTTTGTTGGGAATCATGCAGCCTGTGCTTCTCCTGGAAGATCTGACAGGGCTCCTCAAGCAGCACCTCCTGGCTCTGCCGTCCTACACACCGACTGCTAAACATCTGCTGTTCTGTCTGTAGCTGCTGCAGAACACGGGAGGATAAAACACAGTGAAGAGGTGTCCTGACTACTTGGTCCCCTAATAAAACAAGTCAGATTCTTCTCAGATTAAGAAAAATAAACACCCAAGAGATGTGTAAAGCACCAAGGCTTTGGTGCTTCCTCAAGTTTACTTGGCCCTCTGGCTACTACTGGAAGCTTTATGCCAAAGAAGAAATAGTAACGTAGAGATGGCTTTGCAATAAGCCAAAAGGAATAAATACTGCCAGTTAGAAAGACAAAGGCTACGGCTAAAATCAGATGGGTGCTTTATGACAGTCATTATCTGATCGAAACCAAATCCTTTTTGTGTACTGAATGATTTTCACAGGCTTGCCTTTCTCTGACAGCTGTTCAAGGCCTACTTTGAGACACTGGTGAGCCAAGGGAGGACCCTCACTGCCTCCCATCACACAGCCCCATCCCACTGTCCCCACTGCTCCATCACACCACAGATTTAGCTTCCTTCTGAGCCAAAGCAGCAGAGGGAACTCACCACCACACAACTCTATTTCTGTGTGTGCACTTACAGGTAAATATCTCCACAAACCTACTACTCGGTAATTCGCTCCGCACTGAGACAAGACTTTAAGAACCTCCTTTGCCATAAACTACTTTGAAAAACACTGTGTGGATCAACTACCTCGTGATTATTTACAAGCAGAGCAGAGGAGAAGTTAACCTTCCCCACCCTGCCGGTCACAAACACCTCCTGGCACTGATTAATGGCAAGGCCAGAGATATCCAGAGCCTACGGCATCAGTCTCCTGCTCAAAAGCCAGCTGTGAAGATAGCTCACAAGTATGATACACAATGATTACAGACAACAGTAATTCGACATCTGTTCATTCTCTGCTGCACAAGTCCAACCCCCAGTGATTAATGACACAGGAGCATGCAGCGAGAATAAAATATTAATCTTTATAAAAGGATGCTCGGGAGGCATCATCAACTTAGGAGCATCCAAGCAAAGCTCCAGCGAAACACTGACGTGGGAACTCTGCTGAAGCTAAATACACACGATAAATTTTTGTCAATATAAAATATTTCATTTAGAGGGATGCTGATAAATGTATTTCTTTGCTTTATGATTCATTTAGTTTTCGTGGGCAAAAAAAAACCCTCTGCTCAATAACCATGCTTCCACTACACAGCGTGGAGTGGAAAACTGTAAGTGTAGTCATAATTAAAGGACTTTTACAAATGCTAGATGCTCTCCACTAATATTTAACAGCCAAACAATTTCCTAATGGAGAAATCACTCTATTTCCTGGCTATTTAATACAGCAGCCACACAGCTCACTTGGCAATTAGCTGCAAGTCATTTGTAAAACAAAGCAATTGAGAATACAAACATCTCTACAGGACAGAACAAATCAGATAAATCATTATTTACACAAAACCAAAAGTTTGACATTTCCAAGGATGAGACACTTCATTAAGCTGCAAACTAACTAGTTGCACATCTAGAACAGAGAACCTGCATTCAGTTGTTAGGAAACTTCTGTGATTCAGCTTATACATTCACACATAAGTTTTAAACATACATTTAAGTTGTTTACTATGAGAGTGGTGAGGTGCTGGAACAGCTGCTCAGAGAGGCTGTGATGCCCCGTCCATCCCTGGAGGTGTTCAAGGCCAGGTTGGATGGGGCCCTGGGCAGCCTGGGCTGGTGTTAAATGTGGAGGTTGGTGGCCCTGCATGTAGCAGGGCGTTGGAGATTCATGATCCTTGAGATCCCTTCCAACCCTGGCCATTCTGTGATTCTGTGATACACAGAAGACATTTACAATGTTCTGTTTCACATGCTGCTCTGAGGAAACTTATCTTTTGTGGGATATTTGAACATTTTTTGAGCACAGACAACAGAAGCATGAAGGTCTGATAGATTTAGTCTGTACAGAGAACTGGCTTCTACCTGTCAGCCTCCGTAAGCAAGCGCAAGCTTGGAAAGATTACACTCCTTGTTGCCATGTGGCCCTTATTCCTTTATCAAATACACACACAAATAGATAAATAAATGCTCCTTGAAGGCACCTGGCTCTTATTCAGTTCAATTACTTACAAATAAACACACACTTTCTGTTTAACAGTGCTTTGACTGCATAGTCACATACTGATTTCTCTTCTTCCCTCTGAGTAAAAGGCCTCCATTATGAACCACTGTTAGGACAACAGCAGCAAAATATCAAGAGTGCACAGGATATTCCTGTCAAGGCTGAAGTCTTAACAAAAGTAAACACAAGGTTCGCAAAGGAGATACATTACCTTGAATTTCAGAATGGAACAAATATATGACACACAATGTAACCAGAAAGCAATTGAACAAGTCTTTCAATAGGATCTGCAATAGAGTTTTAAAAGACATACAAAGCACAATGCCACACTGTATTCTCATCCAAGATCCCAAGCTCTTCAGCTTTCAGGAAGTCCACCACCAGCATTCCACATCTTTACAGCAGAACTCCTCACAAAGCATTTCACACACACCCCTCACCCCTGCGTCCTTCAAGCTTCACAAATTCTTGTATTTTCAATTTTAATTCTTGAGACACAACAAATAAATCTTCCTCGGCTCTCAGGGCACAGATCAGGGCATTCTCTCAAAGAAAAAGAAACTCGCTGATGAAATGCTGTTTGATTTTCAGGATGTCTTCGAGCTTTCCTGCAGGTCCACAGTCTTGTACCACTTATTGCTTTTAGACAAGAAAAACTCATTTCTGTGATGTGGTACAGCATCAGACTGGTACTTATATGAAAATACTGGCTATTAGTTTAAAATGTTTGAATAAATGAGAAGCAGGAGAGGCAGCAGAACTGCATTTTTAGTAATAAGAACTCAAACCCAAAGAGCAAGGAGAGTCTAGATTTAACCGCTGTGGCTATTCACTCAATTTATTTTCAAGTGTTTACGACAGGTTTCTGGTGTACAATCCACTCTCCAGGTGTAAGCATTATACAGAATTATCTGTGGTACAAGGAGCATTTAAGATAATGCTTTGTTTATTGATTCAGGAGACTACATGAGGCCATGCAGAAGCTCACGGGAGGATGGGCAGCACACAGACATACACTGCCAGGTGTGGAAGTGGAACAGCCCCACATCCTCATGTCACACCTCATCTCAAAACTGCAGCTAGGGTGAAACAAGCACCCAATGCTGGGATACACACAGCAGTCTGGGCAGCACTGCTGGTACACGTGCCTTGAATCTCCATCACACTTCAGCTGCAGTACATCAGGTTGAGGGCATTCTTAACTCAGGTGACATGAAAGCCTCCAGGAACGAGCCTCACTGTAAGACCCAAAAGCCATTCAGAAGTGCTGTTCCATCAGTAAGACCAGACTGGGTTCAGATGAAATACCCTGCTATAACAGCTGAATCATCCACCTTCCTTAGGAGCTCTACCAGCTGTTCATGTTGGTCACCATTCCATGCAGATGGCTGAGTTTGAGAGCTACAACAAACCAGCATACACAAATTCTCCTTCTTCATTGACTTCCCTCTGAGAAGAATTTAATTTTCACAGAGTAACACAATAAAAACACGACATGACACTACAGCTTCCCTCAGAAGTGCTTCTGATCATTGCTTTTTACCTATGTTATCTCGATTTTCTCCTATCCAGAATGGTCAGGTGTAACATCTCACATCACTAACTTTGGCCCTGAAGACTTTACATTCTAAAAAGTGCTCTAGAAATAAGAAAAACTACTACAAAAAGCTGAGAATGAATGACAGAAACAATGCACATTTCATAGTAACCCTTGATGCAGGCATCAGGAAGAACAAACGTTAAAATGCTCTTGGAGAGATGCACCATTTCATACAACGCCACCAATTCCATCTGCTTTCTGCCTTATTACCCTTGCAATTCAAAACAGATACAGCTGTGTCACTCTTTTGTTGGGGCAAATAAGAGGGGAACAGATCTAAGAAGCAAAGATCAAGCTGCAATGCAGATGGAGCCGCTGGTGCAGGTGTGGTGATACTGCCATCAGCATTTTCTACATAGCTGTAGAAAATATACCTGCAACTTATGTGCTACAATCCCACTTGATCAAGAATGGGAAAGTACTGAGTGGTTCCTCATGGAAAAGCTCTTTCTTGAAAGGTCTGGAGGCTCTAGGATCTACAACAGTCCTAACTCTCAGTAAACATCCTTTAAATTATGAGGGGAAAATGTACGTGTATTGTGCTGTCCCAATAATTTTATATGTACTTACTACAAATCTATTTGGAAAATAAACTTACTGCAAAGTCAGTCTGAACAGAAGGTAAAAATAAAACAAAGCTTGTTCCTTGAGTATCATTCTCCACCACTACTAGAGCGGAAAGAAAGGGCAACAATTAGGACTTATTTCCACAGATGTTAGCAGCAGATCCATGCAATAGCCTATCTCCTAGCAATGCTGCTGAATTGCACCAGGGGCCAAAGCAGAATGCTTTGTGAATTTAGGGAAGCACACATTGGGTTGACTTATACATGCCCTTTTTTTTACAAACTAATGGTAAGAAGATAGAACTATAAGATCCAGCAAGAGTTACACAGCTCTGGTTAGATCCTATGGGGGATACAACCTGGCTGCACAAAGCCAACCCACCAATATACATATATATATATTTTTTATTTTTTTAAATTGCATCACCAGCAATTCTGATCCACAGAAGAGTCCTTCCACATTTCCTTTATGGTTGAACCATTGTCTATTTGCTCCCTCATTAGCTCCTTCTGACAGTACAAAAACACTTAGTTGAGGGTAGTTTAACCTGCAGTCATCTAGAAAAGAATAAAATGCTTCACTGCAAACGAGGAACTCTAAGACACCAGCTGAAGTTATCTTCCACAATGTAAAAGGAGAGGAAGAGAAAGCATGGACTAAGGGTTTGTGTTGCTTTACTTCTGCTGAGGTTGAGCTTGCAGGGGAAGAAAAATGCTTCAGAAAGGATGGACACTGAGAACAGCCATTGTTTCTATAAAACTTCACTGAGCACAAAGCTGAATTTGATGAAATAAACACAGTTAAAGTTATAATACATGCCAGTAACACTGGATGCTTTGTGCCCTCTTAAATGAAAAATTACAAGTACTTGCTTTCACTTCTTTACGATCTCTAACCTGCAGTAAGTGTCAATTAGCATTCCCTCACCTCAAATCTTCTCATCCTGCTAACAGAACAACCTTAACTGGGTGCAACCTGCGCTGCATTTGGCAGCAGGGACAGAACTTGCACCAGCAGAAGTCTGGAGGCAATGAGTGACGTGACAAGAGTGACAGCGCTGCTGCTTACCGTGCTGTGTGAAGAGGTCACTGTGAACGATTTCGATCAAGCAGTAGAGCTTCTGAATGGTCAGCCGGCTGACGGGAACGTTGAGGATGAATTCAGTAAACAGTTTGCTAGGTAGAAAGGGACAAGGAAAAATATAGCAAACTCTCCCAACAGTATGTAAAACAAAGCAAACAAGACAACTAGAGAGTACAAAACCACACAGACAACTGCACACCTCATGACAAACTTTTTCTTTTCTTTAATCCCAAACAATGAAGTTTTAAGTTTCAAAGACGATTCGCATTTCTCTGATATTCCTCTGTTTACTTTTTTCACCTTCTCCCTCTCCCTTTCACCTCAGTTTTATACTGTTTTCCCATGTTTCGTTTCAGGTTCTGTATTTCAAGTTTCAGCTGTCTGTGCTATTGCCTCTTCAATCATCATAGATTTGGTTTCCCTATTGTTGTTTTGTTCCAAAACAATTTTCTATTACAGGAATGCCCTAAATTGTAAATAGAAAAGCATATTTATAAGCTACTGAAATGGCCCTCCATAAATAAGGCTCAGTGAACAAAAGCAGAGTTATTATTTACATCAAGTTTGTAATTCAAACAGCGATGCATCAAGCTTACAGTTTGAGTGTTTTGTTGTCAGTTATTGACTGATAATTCTTGATGTCTCATTATATGACTTTAGGAAGCAGGACTGCAAAATTTTTCAAGACATGTCAAACCTCAGTGCCACACATTACAACAAATAGGGAATCTGCAAAGCCCAGCAACTGCTTGTAGGAGAAAGGGGATAAAACATCGCAGGCCATCAGATTTCATTGCCTCCATGCTTCAAGCCAGAAGATATACTGATAAATTAATGCATTAAGAACTACACATATATATATATATATATATATATATATGTATATAATATGTATATAATATATGTAGTATTATACAAACTAGTCCAACAAAGTGCACAATACACTCAATTATTTACTTACCTAAGTTCTTTTGGATCAAATACTAATTTGACGTCATTGACAATAGCTGGCAAGTATTTCAGAGCTGCTCCCTGGAAAAAGAAGAGAAAAGGAAGACTGAAATTCATGCCTCCTTCAATCAGATGGGAAGACAGCAAGAAGAGAATCATATGTGTGTAATTGCTTTGGCTTAACTACAGCCTGTGCCTTCAGCTGAGCCTCTCAGCCTGTTCTTCCAGAGATAAGTCGCTCAACCTTAAAACTCCAGGAAAATGAATGTTGGGACTGAATAAGCCTAGAAGAGGGAAGGAGCAAGAGAAGAGATGGGAAGACTGATAGCTTACATCAAAACTGGAGATGGATGAGCTCTTAACAGCCCAATAAGGAAACCCCCCAGCATGCTGGGACTCAGCATTTGTGTTACGTTCCCTTCATCGCATCTCCCCATCCTCTATGCAGCTGAACATACTTCTCAATAGCCATGTTGTATTTGCTTGGGTTTTACTTCCCTTCCAGCACTTAAAAATCAAACAAAACCATGTCACTGCTATTTTTCCCTTCTTTGCCACCACTAATGAATCTGGAGGTCTTTAATTCCCCCTTGATCTCGCAGTAGTCCCTCCATCTCTCGTAAGACAAGTCCTACCGACACAGATAGTAAATATTTTCACTATTCAGTCATTCCAACCCATTTTGTTTTAGGATTTTTTCTTAAAAAAAAAAAAAAAAAAAAAAAAAAAAGTCAGTAGTCAATAACTTATTTCTATTGCAAACATCCTCTTAAATCCATCGAGAGCCAAAACCTAGTCAGGAAAAATTACAGCCCACCAATGGAACACAACCACAGCAGAACACAGCCGTGGTTAGACAGCAGTAAAGTGCCCTCCAGTAACACCAGAGCCAAAACTCGTGTCGTCTACACAATAATTAACAAAGTTTTTGCTTCACTTGCAAATTATTTCATTTCATTTCCTAAATTTTGGCTTTAGCCCTAACAGCTTATCCACATGCTCTATTCTAACCAAGGCTCCCCAGCTCTCGCCTCCTCGAGTGCCAGGCCAGAAAGAAACACAGTAATTCCAATACGACCCACAACTGCCAGACTGACTTCACTTTGCTTTGCATTTTATTGATAACATCAGAGTGATTGCAGATATGTTGTGGCCACAAAAGGGGGAATGATTAATTCCTCATCAGGCATTTCTGTGCTTACTGCTTAGCATCTGCAGGTTCCATCCATGACAGCCCCATACAATCCCTGTCCTTTTGCATTAGGAAGAAAAGCCTTTGTGCATTTCTCTACCAATTCTTTTGTACCCTCAAGGATGTGACACGATTATGGTATGTAACTCCAAGGTCAGACAGATGCAAGAAACAGAATTCTTCTGTTTAATCAACAGTTCTTAATAGTAGGAAGAAGAGCACGTGCAAACAACTTGAGGAATACTGACCCATAGATACACACCAAGCTTATTTACAAACCACTACACTTTTCTGCTGTAACATTAGTCATTTTAAACCAAATTACACTGTCCTTGCATGCAGCAGGTCAACTGATCACAGTCACAAAGGCCAGCTCAGTCCCAGCTGTTCAGAAAAAGGGGAAAAACTGTTTAGAGCCCACTATCAATCAAATATTTTAAACGTCTTTCCAACTGAAAATATGAACAAGTACCATTAATGATTAATAGGTACTATTTAAGAGTGAAGTTCAGGTATATTATACAGTATAATTATTTTAATTAAACCATTTGCATATCTTTAGATAAGATTAGAAAGAGGTATCACTGATACAAAATGTCATCTCTTGAATAATGTATGAAGCAGTTGTTCATTTACATATTTCCCAATAAAAACAACGCAGACTGAAATGATTTTAGTTAGATGGGTAAAGCAGGCCCATACCCACATCCAGAATGAACCCGAAACACAAGGACAGGCAACCTTCTCCCTTTGGAAACAAAGCACTGCCAGGTTCCTTAGGAATTCCTAGACCTTGCTCTTCCAAAACGTGGCACATGTTCCACAAGGCTGCAGGTGAGCCCAGAACGTGGCCCTGGCAATGGTAGGCATCCTGGAGGAAAGCACCTGGTGGTGGCAGCTACACAAAATTCTGGGTAAAATACTGCATTACGTAAACTTCAGCGTACTCTGCAATCATCTGCTGATCAGCTCGTGGCTTCTTCTGAAAGGTGAGCATACAAATTTGCTTTCCACTCAGCATTCGTTGTCCAAGACGTACTGCTGACAGGGCAAAAAAAAATTACAGACTGAAGATTTTATGGCCCATGCTCGATTGCATCCTCAAATTCAGTTCATCAACCAGGACCGGGTCACCACCCAGCACTGCCCACCAACGTGTGCTTAAATAAGAGCTGATGCAACCTTGTTTTTACTTCTTGTCAAAGGAATGCAGTGGGTGGGTTTGTTTTTAACCAGCAGGAGCATTCACAGAAAAAGTGGATTGAGGATAAAAAAGATTTGAATTCATAAAGCACCAGAGTGCATCTACAGAACAATTTCTTCACGAGAGGATGACGTCTGTCACACATTGTCCCAGGTGACAAACAAGGGACATGCTTCAATGCTTGCTGACCGGTTTTACATGAGCAAAGAACAAACGTGCCATAGGTTGGACACACATCTCAAAACGTACCCCGTTCCAATTCGCAGCCCATGTAAACTGCAGAGCTTGATTGTCAAACACTTCCACGTATGCTTAAAGGACTACTTACACGCTCAGAAATCAAGCTCATAACTGTAATTATGCAAATAGTCCCATTATGTACAGGCTTATGTGTTTTGATGGATGAGGACTCTAATGACCAGTTATAAAGCGCAGCCATCGCTCTGTTTTTATTTGCTTATCATTCAAATGCATGTAGCAATAAATGTTTAGTAACACACTAAAAAAAAAAAGAGCTTTCATTTTATATCTTCAATTAAAATTGCACACTGCGCTGGCACAACCATTAAAATTAACACTTTAATGACTTAAACGAAGCACCGTTAGGTAAAGCTGTCTAAAACATCAATTAAAAGCCTTCAGTTACAACAATTATCAGCCCCTGCGTTCTGCTTTGTGGACAAACTGTTTCAAGTTGAGCATCTCCACATTTTAAGATAATGGTGAAAGAATATATACCAATTTGTAATCCCAGCTGACTCCGTTACATAACAGGCAGTACGGTGGTGCTGGCAGCCACAAGAGCAGCTTCATAAGCCAGAGGTATTCTAAAACAACCCAGTTGATGCCCTTGCAAGAGAGCAGCATTCAGCACAGCTCTCACTGTCAGAAGCTGCAGCTGAAAGCAGATCCTTCATTAGCAGCAGCACAACTGCAGTGCTGGCTGCCCCCACGTACCAGAGAAGGTAAGTGAGGAATGTTAAATTCAGCAAATTAAACGTCCCCATCTTTTAATGTAACATCAGGGAGAGAAGAAAAAAAAAAAAGCAATCAATCTTTATTTTTCCCCCCATTGAGATGTATTCAGAATACTATACTACAGGTTTCTGTCTTGGATGTACCTCTTTGTACTGTATAAAATTAAATTACATCACTCTCTGCTCTTGATGTCAGCAGCGGACAAAGGCTCAAACCTCTCATCTCTGCAAGGAGCACACGGCCACCAAGAGCAAAACCTTATTTTCACAGGATGATAGTGATGCCTGAGACAATTCAAAATTCAAAGCTTTAGGAAAAAAAAATAACAATTAAGTATTTCCTTATTAACTAAACAAGATTCTTGCAGCATTGTAATGTGACCACTTCAAATAAATGCACAAACCTGGAAACAACAGTCTCACACTGATAATCACAGAGTTTCAAGCTGGGCTGCATGAATTACTTTACTGCCCAAAGCCCCTTTGAAAACCAACAGTGACAGAGCATTACTACCTCCATCAAGTTACAGAACAACTTATTTTAAGTACTACAAGACACTAAACTAGTGAGGGGGAAGAATAACCAGAAGGAGCAGTGCATCATCACAACAATGGGCATTTTGTTCCTGTTGCTGTGCTCAAGCTCCCTGTATGCTCACCTTTATGTTGATCGTGGGGGTATGACTGGGATTTCATTCCCTCCATGTGACTCTGGTGTGAGTCAAGGATCAGCACGACTTCAAGCTCAGGTCAGCCTGGTAGCTAACAAAGTGTTTCGTGCCTTCTCTCTCTTTACCACTACACAAACCATACACACAGCCATGCACTCACACAGGTGTTTATTTTCCCTTTATGACCATGCACCAAAAGGTACTGTATGTATATGAAAAGATCAGTTCACTGACACTTATTAAATGAACCAGCTGCCAGTACTACCTGTGGAAGTGCTGAGTCAGAGTGCAGCACTACAAGGGGTGTCCTTCTAAACTAAAAGTTAAGCCAAGAAAAACAAACAAAAAAACAGCTCACAAAGGAAAAATAAAAGGTGCAGAAAAGGCAAAGCTTTGCATTAAATAGAAAAAACTGAGCAGTAACTGATGGTCACAGTTCTCTCCAAGTCCAAAGCACAGAACCCCTAGGTTTTCATTAGTTCACAGAATAATTGCAGCTTGCTTCCTAAATCATCACAACCACTTCTCTGTGCAGAACAGTCATCCTTTGCAATCTCTAAGATAAGACTCACCTTAAGCACATGGATGCATTTTACAGCTGAGTGCATTTTTTTAAGCATCTTGAGAGCTGGCACCTAAAGTTCATAGAATCATAGAATCACCAAGGTTGGAAAAGACCTAAAAGCTCATCCAGTCCAACCGTTCACCTATTACCAACAGCTCCCACTAAACCATGTCCCTCAACACAACATCCAGCCTTTCCTTGAACACCCCCAGGCTCGGTGATTCCACCACCTCCCTGGGCATCCATTCCAGTGCCTGACCACCCTTTCTGAAAAGTAATACTTCCTCATGTCCAGCCTGAATCTCCTCTGCCGTAGCTTGAAGCCATTCCCTCTGGTCCTATCACTAATGACACGAGAGAAGAGGCCGACCCCCAGCTCACTACAACCTCCCTCACCATTTCGTTGCCCTCCTTTGAACACGTTCCAGGGCCTCAATATCTTTCTTGCAGTGAGGGGCCCAAAACTGGACACAGTACTCGAGGTGCGGCCTCACCAGTGCTGAATATAGGGGAACAAAACCTCTTTCCTATGAGAGCGGTCAGGTGCTGCAACAGCTGCAGAGAGGCTGTGGATGCCCCGTCCATCCCTGGAGGTGTTCAAGGCCAGGTTGGATGGGGCCCTGGGCAGCCTGGGCTGCTATGAAACGTGGAGGTTGGTGGCCCTGCATGTAGTGAGGGGGTTGGAGATTCACGATCCTTGAGATCCCTTCCAACCCTGACCATTCTGTGATTCTAAACAACGCAGGTTTTGTTTCACAGTGAAGAAAAATTCAGTGATGGTTTCTATCAAAAGATCAGCTGGGGGAAGAAAAGGAAAAAAAAAAGAAACATGCACACAGTTATAAGGCCAGAATGAACAAGACCAAGTGCACAGCAAAGACTTGCCCATTGTGGTCCCAGTCCCTCAGAACAGCAGAGGATGTCTCTCCATTCACTGCCCACTGCCACAGCCCCTTTTTGTCTGATGGGTTCAATAACAAAGGCAAGAAAACATAAGGAATTAGACTTGTCAAGCAATCAACGTTTTCCTTAGGTCTAAAGGTTCAAGGAGTTTCCACGACTTAAAATTTAGCCTTAAAGAAGGTTTTCTTTTTTCTGGAACACTGGGAGAAAAGATCACCAACCTCCATTAGAGCACTTGGCAACTTCTCTATAGGAACTGCATAGGAGAAACACCAAGCTTTGCTTATTCTTTTAAAGCAATAGAAAGAGTTTCCCAAATCCCAAGTCTCCCAAACAAGTTGGAGGACTGCATTAAGGAGGAGTCCTGAGCACATATTCTATGCCCAAAGTAACCAAGGCGACATTTAATAAACCACACAGATTATGGTCTCAAAAACCACCCATCCAACACAGCAGCAAGCCGTGAAGGGCATGTCAACGGAAGCACTGAGATACACAATTAAAAAGTACAAGACTAGTGCAATTACAGCCCATTCTGCATGCCATTTGGAAAGATACCCTGAACACCTCATCTCCAAGCTGATGCATTAACACCAATACACTAATAGGACCCAAAAGCATGGCACTGCTTTGCCTCGCAGCATCCTTCTGCCTCTTGGCACGACAGTCTGCATAAGCACTCAGCACACTAATATGAGAAGTGGTCGTTTTGCTAAGGACCTGAAAGTCGCTTTTGATTTCATTTTGGGTGATAGATAAAAACAGATGGAAGTTTTATTAACTTACTTTTATTCTGAAGTTGGCAACACTGAACAATCCTGTCATTAAGACTAAACAGAAATGACTGCTGCAATAACAAAACCAGCCTGTGATATACAAATAAAAACAAAGCAAATTCAACCTTTCATTCCACTCTGGGGCTTATACTGACACTGCATTTAAAATAAATTTAAGAATACTGTACCAAGAGCCTCTTTAGAGTAGCAGGTAAGGAAACTGCAGCACTAAGTTTTGGGTGCCATTAGATTGAACAAATGATATTTGCAAAGTTTTAAACAAAACACATTCAGAGCAGTATAGCAGAGTTTCTGTCTTGGCTGTATCTCTTTGTACTACATAAAAGCAAAAATACCTGATTTAGAAGTGCCATTTGTAAAGTCATTCATTTCAAACACTGCAGCTATTCTCAAAATTAAGCATAAAATTTCTTTGCCAAATACAGTATAACTTTATGAACTCTTTTGTTTGATGAAGTCATAAATTTCTTTTATCTGTGCAATCTGTACATGACTTTAATGTTAATTTTCACCTACTCCATCACTGAGCAGAAAGCACATCCCTTCTACACAAGCATTATGCCTGGCTGCAAATCTCATAAAGCCAGCCAAATTAAGCCTGGTCAGCAGCTGGATGAAACGATTTCCAGGAATGCCTAAAATCTACTTCTGGGTTGCCCAAGTCTGCAATAATCATCCGTTCCAAGTCACAAGTGAACCCACGCCTCTGGCACAACATTCAATGTAAAATAAAGCATAAAGCACGATCACGACGAGATCAGCACATCAGTTACCAAAGGAACAACAGACGTCCCCATACAGGTCCCTAAGAAAACACAAAACTTAATCCATGGATGCATTTGAGCACTAAATTCATTTAAAATGGTGGCTGTAAAATATTGAACCTGTTGGAAAAGCCCTGCAGCCCAGCGCAGCCTGTTTTGTTTTCTCCTGATGACGAGCACAACCTGAGCAGCCTGCAATGCATTTCTCCATTGAAATACTTCTCTGTGGTTTTAGCAATAAGCACTTATTATTAGGGAAAAAATAAACCGTGGATACCAAGAAACATGTACTATTTGTTACAAGTGACAGGAGTTACAGAAACCACACACACAGGAGAATTCTCATTAGAGAAACGCTATCATCTTCTGCTCCAGTTCCCTGCGGTCACATTAGGGATAATTTTTACATGCACGCCTACTTTATCAATATCATTTAAAGCACAGAACTAACTCGCCTGCCTGCCTGTATTTTCAGTCCTGAACCACAGCACAAAGCCACACAGAACAGCAAACATCCAAGCAAAGTGCAAGAGCCCTGCTGAGAACAGCTCAGCTCCCTCATCCAAACACTGCCTAAATCAGACAGTGCTCATAAATTCTATACAGCTGATTTCCACTGCTCTTGTTTCAAAGAGATGCAAGAATAAATTACTAGGAAACATTTGCATATTCATCTGAACTTAAAACATCGTGTCAGGCTTCAGCTGAGCTCACACTTAAACAGCAAAAGGTTAAGGAAATAATTATCATGCACCAATTAGCAGAAAACAGGATCAAAAATCAGGAAAGCTCTCTACACGTGTAGCCATTGTAAGTACACGTAAGCATCCAGTGCTGCACACCTTCAACAAATAATTCCTCAAATCAAACTGATACTTGAAAAAGCAAACAGCTCAATGTCCAAAGAGAGGCACTGCTGCAGCCCACTGCTACTCATCGTGCAAGAAAGACCGCAGTGAGATGATGACCTGGAACGTCTGTCAGCACAGATCAATGTTTTCCCTCTCCAGTTTGGACAACTGCACACCTAAAAAAGCAAGAAGGAAAGGTGGCCCCTGAATGACTGCCTCAGCTACAGCCAGCAGTGATGCAAAAGAAAAGAAATAGTTTGCTCAGGTGACTAAGATTCATGTTAAACACAAATTCATAACATGCTTGGATTGATCATTCATAGCCTAGGATAAAATATTTTCTTTTCATTCATTCTTTCCTCTCAGTGTTTCAGTTGCAACATATTTGAGGATTGGGGATCTGATAAATGTTTATAGATATCTAAAGGGAGGTGGGAGGCAAATGGATGAGGCCAGGCTCTCCTCCTTGATGCTGTGTGGCAATAGGATGAGGAGTAACAGCCTAAAACTTGAACATAGGAAGTTCTGTGCTAACATGCAGAAGTACTTCTTCATGGTAAGGGTGATGGAGCACTGGAACAGACAGCCCAGAGAGGCTGTGGAGTCTCCTTCTATGGAGACATTCAAGACCCATCTGGACACTGAGCTGAGCGACCTGCTCTAGAGAACTGCTTTGGCAGGGGGTTGGACTTGATGGCTTCTTGAGGTCCCTACCAACCCCTGCATTCTGTGATTCTGTGAGCCCACCAAGAGCTGAAGATGCCAACAGAATCTCTGTACGAGCTTTTAGCTCCTATCAGTAAAAAGTATGTAGCTGAAAGACCCACAACTCAAATTTAAATTGTTGGTAATGCTTCCAAAATATTATTTTGCTATACGAACGGCCGCTTATCTCCATGCTGTAAACAAGCTTTTTTTCTCCTCTAGATATGAAGCCACCAACTGCAAACACAAACACTAAGCATCAGGCAAGGAGCTCTTCTTTAACAGCAGTGACAAAGGGGTAGGACCCAGCTCCCTGCAGGGCCCCTGCCCTGCCAGCACCACCAGAAGCAGTGGCAGATGGGCACAGAAACGCTTCTCCTACCTTCAGGTCAAGGTTTGGCTCTTCAGGACAGCCCTGTGCAAGCAGCTCTCCTCAAAAACCCTCTTGGTTTTTGTCTCCTCAAAGCCTAAACCTGCAGCCAGATCAGCAAAGCAACCCTAAATCCTTGTATAATTCAAGCAGTTTTCTTTTCATTAAACTTTTTACTTCTCAAGGCCTTGCATGCATCAATAAAAAAAGAGGGGCAGTTTAAATGCAAATTATTAAGTAACTGAAGAGCTGAGCAACAGTCAGGAACAGCTCATCAGCTTCCACAAGGACATAAATATTTGAACAGATGAAGAGTAATTCTTCCCAAGAACATAAGACTCTGGTCATTCATTCTTCCCCATGCAATGTCAGCCTGAAGGCTTCTCCCTTCACAGATACGTTGGGAAGAAACAGAAAATAACAACAAAAAAATCAGTGTAGCCAACCCAAAGGGAAAAAGTTGTAACCATTTCATAAAAACACTGCAGTGGAAGTTCTGCTCCATGTCGATAAACTATTAAGAATCATTAAAAGGAAAAACAGAAATATTCAAATCCGAGAATTAAGTACCTACCTCTTTTAATGTGAAGCATCTTAATTTTCTGTGTAGGTCTTTTCAACTTCTTATCTCTCCAAACAGACTTATTTCACCTACACTTACCTAGCTTTGTCAAAGAATGTTAAAAAATATGTAACTAATAGCCTGAAAGCGATAAAGCTGGATCTGCTGATCTGAACTGAAGAACATCCCCAGCCAACAATTCACCTGCTATCTACATTAGTTTTCTGTGTGACTTCAGCACATGGAATTCCAGTTGCAACCCCACTGTCTGGCCAGCACAGCACTCATACTCCAGCTGCAGCCATGGGAGATCCCACCTCACCTCTTGGCTGCTTCAGCATCCTGCTGCATCACACCTGTCCTTCACAGCCACTCATGGCCCAGAGCTATGGACCAGAACAGCAGCCAGCACTCAGTGTGTGCATCCAGCAGGGCTATCTGACAGCCAGAAGGCAGACCTCACCCTCAGCCTTTCTGGTTGACACCCCCTGGCCACCACACTCCAAATTGATGGCCCCATCAAGCTGCCAGCTACAACACCAAGCTGCCCCTCCTGCACTGCAGCTGCCAGCACCAAGCAGAAGCATTAATGCACTCTTCTGAGATGCACTGCTGTACATCTGTCTGCTCTGAAGCTCACCTTGGTGCCTCTCAGTTCCATGAGGTCCTCATGATGTTCCTCACCGCTGGCACAGTACCTAGCTCTCCAGCCCAGGTTGCTGACAGCAATGCAGAAGGAAGCCTATAATAGCATGCCTGCTTTCCATGGTTACTGACATCCTCCCAGAGCTCCAACATGTTTGTCCTGCAGCAGTTTGCTTTGCAGAAGCCACTCTCACTCCCTTTCAAAAACACCACCCAAAGCAATCCCATTGTACACCTATCCTTTGTAATGGAAACACAAAGTTCTAGCAGCTGAAAGAATTGCAGCGCTTCAGTGGATACTCAAACATAATATGAACAATCTCGCAAACTGCAAAAGTCAATACTAACAATTACATATTCTAAGAGCTAGGTAATTAGAGTCCCAAGGAGATGAAAGCAATGAACGAATAATAAGTGAAAGGCTGTGGAGGCTGCTGAAAGGCACCCACAAGTACTCTTCTGGCTCAGCCTTGCACTGATCTGAGGCTGCCTCATCCTCCTGCATGCTTACACCATCAGCTGCAGAGTGGGTGCACTCTGCCCAACTCTGCAGAAACCTGGGTGTGGAGCACAGACTGCAACAGACACTGATACAGTGTGATTTCTGTCCCCTATGCTAGGAAATCTGCCATCCTTTCCCCCCAGGTGAACACAACGAAGTTGATTTGGGGAGCACCTTTGCATTTAATACTTTTCTTCAATGTATAACAATGTCAGAAGAATAATTTTAAAAGTCCATGTTCATTTGCATTCTGAAGCAGCCCTCACAAATGAGTCTCAGGAAATAAATCTTATATTCGATCCTCATAACCTGCAAACATCCTATCTGTAGCACACGCAGTTTGCGACTCAAACTTAGCAATTTCTATCCAATGTAAAACGCTCTAAAAGAGAATGGAAAGGCATCTAACTCGAATAGCATCATATCCCTATTTTGTTATCAAATGTTAGTCTGAGTTCTCACTTGCAAACCAAAATATTCCAACTCATAGGCCTTAATTCCCACTGTCTGTTTTTGCCAAGTGCTCTGCATAATACCACGAGCCTGAGACCAGCTATTAAGGACCAAGTGTTGAACCAAGTGTTTTCCCACTCCACACTTCACAGCTTCCTCTTGCACAGGCACTGTGCTTTGCCACTGCTTACTTTGCCTCCTGGATGCCATATAAAATTCTTCAAATATACAGCAACTACGCACCTGAGCAGGAAAAGTCTCATTATTTCCACATTCAACCTCAGTTCTTAGCTCCTTTCTGATCATCTTCTAACAGATTCAGCACAGTTGGGTCAAGAGGTGCATCCTTTTATACCTTCTGTCAGGACTCACAAGGAGAACATCAAGGTGCAGCTCATCAAACGTGTTTACTACAGTTGCTAAACTTATCCAAAGCAAAAGAAACTCAACTGAAAGAATGTGAGACCAGTTTTGACACACTGACCTCCGACTGCTCTAAATTACAGGGCTGGAGGATTTGCCTATTAATGGCTCTGCAATATTAATAGCCTTTCCACTAAAGGTTGGAGACCACATTCGCAATTCCAGAAGCCAGCCAACTCTACCAGAAGTAAGCACCATATTAAAGGGAAAAGGTGGAACTGGAGGCAGAGTTTGCAGTCTGACTCACTCCTGATTTGCCACACAGAAGTATGCACTGTGGCTTCAGATGACACGTTCCTGAACAGCCTAGGGTGTAAGTAAGCGCATAAGGATACAATATCAGTATCTGACCAACAATGACTTAAAAACACCTTAAAGGTAAGGTTATTCATTATTAACTGATGCAATTTGAAAGCGACGTATTTGCAGCAAGATAAGAAAACTTGTCTGAAACGCATTCTTCATGCAGTCACAAACACTTCATTAGAAACACTAAGCGTTAATTAAGTTAGAGGTAAACACGTTTTTGGGCACAATTACAACAAACACTTTATAAACTGCCTAATTACAGCTGAGGACACAGAAGATGGAGAGCTGTACCCCACATACCTTCACTATGACGGTCTGATCGGAGATGCTGCTCATCATCTCGTTGATGGACTTGAAGAGCTGCAGCAAAGACTCCCTGAAGTCTGCTTCTCCTTTGTTCTCATAAAGTCTGAAAAACAATTGGGTATGTCATAAACAAAAAATGGAAATGCCTGGAAATCTGTTCCAGGGACCGATAAGTCCCCACATCCCTTCATTTTCATTTACTTGAATTCTCAAATGTTTACACATCATTACACTGCACCAAGAGATTTCCTTCACAGGAAACTAAAGAAGCAGCAACCAGACTGGGCCAGCAGCAGCAGCACATTATTTGTGCCTCCAAATCACTGTGAACCCCTGCATGGCAACCCAATTCCACACGCACAGGCAGCAGTTGGGCTGCGCTCTCCCTTGCCACACCAGCACTAGCAGATGCCTGTGAGGACCAATGCCAAGAAGCTCTGTGATGTGGAAGCCAGGAAGCATCCCAAAAACTTGCCAGCAATCATTAAAATCTACCAGTGGCCCAAGGTAAGCGACCTTAAACTCCGTGAAGGAAAGGAAAACACATCAACCCTTTCTTTCCTCAACACTCTTGTTCATGAGAGGAGTAAATTTAAAATCTATTTCGCTGCTGATTTATGAATAGCTAACAAAACTAGTCCTGTTTCCCACACAGTCAATACGGCTGCCTCAGAGGAATGACTAAAAGTTTGCAAGGTGCCTTCAGACAGGATTTCCAGAGCTGATCAGAGCCCACAGCAACCCCTCTGCACAACTGAGCTGAAGAACCTCATCCTCTGGTGAACTCTGGTTCAGTACAGCATTGGAACATGTATTTTTGGAACTCCTTGGAGTGTTTCCTCCCTGCTCACTCCATGTATGCCCATGCACCTCTGCTTGCCTCCAATACCATCAGCAGCCAGCTCTTGAAGCTGCCTGCAGTCACACGAGCTCTGTCCCTGAGCTCATTTTGCACCAAGACTCACTAGAGCAGCATTCACCAACACCTCCCCTTCCCTTTGTTTTCTTGTTTAATTCTGCAAAACCCAGCAAGAAAGGAGCCCTGGGCATGGTGTGCAGCTCAGAAGGAGCACCACAGCCAGGCACTTTCTCTGTACAGTCTGAGGATGATTTCTTCACTCTTGAAGGTAAGCAAGCTGTACTAAGAGTTCATTATGAACTTCTCCTATTAGAAAAGGAGGAGTGGCTTATCTTTTTAAAATACATATGGAAATTGAGGTGTTCTTGCTGCTTTGCCCTGAAACTAATGCGTATCATTTTTAATACTGTGTTCATAAGCCTTTGGGAGCCACAGGCACTATTAAATGCTATGTAACAAATGCACAGGAAATACAAATACTACAGAAAAATTATTAAGTTGTGCTATTTTCTTGTGCAAGCTTTTATTCCCCTTTCAGGTTAAAACTGGGGGCTATGCAGGACAAATTACGTGTTAATCCCAGTTTCAATTATGGATTCCAGTGTCCCCCTGAACACATTAGAGAGGTGCAGCACATACTAATATAAGGAGTAACCAAACTTGACAGTCCAATAAATCAAACCGCTTCAGACAAAAAGCTTTGCATTTCAGAATGGAAAGCATAATAAAAACAAACAAGTCAGAGTCTCAAATATGTTTCTATTGCCAGCTATTTAACATACCTCTCCTTAATACACCTGGTAATACACAGAAGCGCAGCAGCTATGAGAAGAACAGTATGACAGCATGGCAGCACCTCCACCACTGCCTTCAAAGTTTAAAGACTTTTCTACACTGAACATTACCACTGGAATCAGTACTGAGTAACTCAAATCATGATTTTTCTGAAGATTACCCAATCTTTTGCCCTTACAGCATTGATACACAGCACACCAGGACTTGCCATGCTTTAGTTAGATGAACCAAGCTTGTACACATTACTCAGCCCTGAAGCTTATCTGATACTACATTCCCCAAATGCTATTTATATTGTCTATCATATTACTAAAAGTTAAAAATACGCTTTTTCCAATAAAAGATCCTGCTTCCTTGCTGAAATTTCTCAATTAAATCCTACACTTCAACATTATCATCATTTCAATTGCACATCTCAGGCAGGATTTCAGTCCTACAGCAGAACAAACTGCGGTGTCATTCAGCATTCAGAAGCTTTTCCAATTAATCCCCAGTCACTGAGAATTACAGCTCCGCAATGCTGAAGCACTCTGAATTACTACTTAGCATGAGAAAACCCAACGGCCACTACTGAAGGGTCATGCTGCCTCTAAATCCAATCTCCAGCAAGATTTATTTTTTTTTCCCCCATTTTAAAATGATTTGTAGGTCCTGCAACAGTATAAATGACATTCAGTATTTTAATGGATATCACAGCAAGAATCCTAAATGAGTCAATTGCACTTCTGTCATTCACAGACAGGTTGATGGAGCCGGTGACTTCACAGCTCTACATAAATCCCTTGCAACAAGTTTGTTTCAGTCCTTTCACTCTTTCTCACAGACTGCATCTTAATTAAGATGAACACAACGAATTGCTAGTAGCAGTTTTCATATTTTGGGTAGAAAACAGAACACTGATGTCAAAATTAACTTAAAATAATTATTTGTAACTTGACTTCATGGACAGACAGCACCAATGAGCAGTGGTGCACATCAGTGCTTGTGAGGGAACCCAAGTGATCCTTTCTGGACAATCCCACCCGCTGGAAGGGCAGGGATTTCCCACAACCACCACACTTACTGATTGAACAGTATCCTGGACCGGACTATGAACTTGAAGATGTACTCCAAAGCTTTCATGGCTTTGAAGAGTTGGTCAGTGATACCACATTTCTCAGCGTTATCCACGTATGTTTTTAACACTTTAGTCAGCTTGCTGTTTCAAAACAGAAATACAGAGAAGTTATAAGCATGTTCACAGCAAAGAATTTCAATGCTGAGAGACTGAAAGAAAAATTGTGCTTCACGTAGAGCCCCCCACGGTACAAAATTAATTATGCAACTAATAAATAGACATTATGAACTTGCTTGTGCTGATTAAGCAGCTGCAACCTGTTCTTGGGTGAAAACACAGACTGTGTCACTCAATACACGAGCAATTGAGAATGTCTTGATAAGATTCCTGTTACTCTGGATATTCAAGGATGCTCCAGTTAATAGGCCAATACAAGGCCACAACTACCACTAATACTAAAAAAAATAAAATAAACACACATACTTTGTTAAAATTGAAGCACTCAAAATGGGAGTGCCTTGCTTCATTAAGGTCTTCCTTTATGTAGCTTTGCCTGCTGATTTTGGACTAGAATTTGTGAAATGTACTGCTTAAAAATTCATAAGACAGCAGCTAAGAATGTGGAATAATGGAATTTCCAAGTGTGTCAAATTTGGAAGTAACACAATTTTAAAAATAGCACCATTCTGACTACCTCATTTTGAATGAATATAAACCACTTACATAAATGCAACTACAAGCAATTCTGTATTAAAATATCCTAGCTACAGCACATGCTTCAACGTGCACATTAAAAATAAGTACAACCATTGAATCACAGAATGGCCTGGGTTGAAAAGGACCATAATGACCATCTAGTTTCAATGCCCTGCAATGGGGCAGGGTCGCCAACCACCAGACCAGGCTGCCCAGAGCCACTACACACAAACACTATATACCACTACAGACAATGCTGTAGAGATAGACATCTTGATATACATGCATTTCTTTTAATAGGAATTAACCATTTGAGAATTTCAGTAGCCACCTGGATATTCTTCATGCAACCTCTCGTAACGTAGCCTGGTGCAATAAAAACAGAGAGGCAGCAGGGATCTGTCACAAATCAAGCCAACATTGTTAGGTCTTCCCAACACCCAAAACTGAAACCTGCTTCTACATCTCCATTTAAAGGAGGGATAGATGCTTTCCCTGCCCTACCAGCAGAAAGGCCATCTCCAGCTCCCGCAACAAAGGCAGGTGCTGCAGGAGGCTCCATCCTTTGTGTGCATCCACCAAGGCAGCAGAAGTGGCAGCAGCTCAGCACAGTGAATGGAACATCAAAGCTGCGACTAAAGGCATAACTTCTTCACTATTTTAAATCAATACTCCTCAAACCTTTTCTGCTCACGTAACAGAGACTGTAAAACAGCAAAGCATACAGCAGGTTTGCTCGGCTGAATTTTTTTCCTCCTAACATCAAGAAGATATCCATTATGTATTTTTCTCCTACAAAAACAGTCTGAAGCAGCAACAGTGGACCTAATGGTCAAGAAATACCTAAGACAGCAAAACGTAATGGATCTTTGTTTCCTCTTCACTACTTCCTCCCCAGAATGACAGTAATACAGATTATATAGGAGAAGATGTCAATTTAATCCACCAAACAACACTTATTTGAAGAATCTTAAACAGATACTACTTCCTTTTCAAGCGTGACTGAGAAATGATTACAAATATTTTCCTTACAAAACAGCTTCTGAAATAGTCAATTGTCCCCTCTTTCAATACAACAAAGTCGAGACTTTCTCCTTGCAAATACTTTATTGCTGCTGTTTTACAAGGGGAAGACATAACATATTCAGTCTTCCACACATCACATTCTATGGGCAAATTCCTAATTAAACAAATAACTAAATAATATCATCTAGCAAAAAAAAAAAATGTGCAAGCCATATCACATCCCCAGTTCAAAGAAGTCCTGAAGACTTACGTGTAGGCTAATGTAGCACTGAAATGCTTCTTAATGTATGTTTCCAGGACAGGATTAAAATGTTGAAATTTTCTGTCAGCAATCAGTCCAATGATAAAAACCTGAACAATGAGAATAATTATTGCAATACACACAGAATTAATCCTGGACATTCGACCACTATTTCAGACCACTGCAGTAACATTAAAAACAAAGAAAGGCTTTGACTTTTGATTATCCTCCCCATATACAAATATTTTCCCTTCCTGTGAGCGTTCCCTGCTCCAAACAGAGCTTTCTGACCCAGCCCTAACTTCTGCTGCTCATCCAACTCCAACACTTGGATCCTCTCTGGGAAGACAGCACGATGCCATGGCGCCATGCCTTTCATTCATACCCAACTGAAACTTCAAAGACAACAAAAAGTTTCCATGCATTTTTAACCAAAAATGCTAACTAGTCCAAAGCTAATAATGACTGCATCAATAGAAAACTGCATTTTAATATTCACATCACAATCACTTTTTTATTCATAATTACAGTACCTGCATTTTAGTCTATGCAGGATGCAAACTTACCAAAGCATCAAACACCAACGTGTCAAATGTCTCACTCTCTGAGTTCTCCATCATTATGTTAAAAAGTGCATCCAGAGTGTCTTGGAGGAACTATAAACAAATACAGAAGCCACCACATTTCAGAGGAAAAATAAAAATCAGGTTTCACATAGGTTTATGCAGCGTTCATTTATGCAAGATGTTTTTGAAAGTTAGCTGAGAAAGGGAAAATTTAACATTGTTTTTCTGCAAATTCTTTTTAGTTCATTATATAAATCCATATCACTCAAAAATAGGGAAAAAAAAAATCAAATCATATTTGGTACTTGAAGAAAACATTTAATTGATTCACAGTAGACGAACAAAATATATTCCAAAACTCAGTACCAACATACAGCCAACAGGGTCATGCATGTTCTGAAGACTGATATTTCACAGCACAAACCAGACAAGCAACTCAGGCTCATGCCAAACCAGTCACCCTGAGCAGTTTGAGCTGAGCAGTATGAGAAGTGCACAGCGTATGGCTTTTCACAGCTGCACAATTCCAAATGACAGCATACATGCAGGCGTGGGACACAGAGCACACAACCTCCTGCCCCAGCCCAAAACCTACAGGTCTATCCCTGTACACAGGAAGTCTTCACTAGCCAGCTGGCTGGACACCCTGATCTGTGCAACACGAAAGTAAAAGCAGATTAGTGTCAGGGGATACAAGTTGAACAGTGATAAAAGCTGTTTTACACGTATTTAATTACAGCACTGCATCCCACTGACAGCAAGCACCACATTGGTAAGCCAGAGATAAATACAACCAGGTGTATCAGCACAGGTTTCTGCATCTGCTCATCCTCTCCCATCAGACGACAAAAGCAATGTGGGGTTCTCCAAGGTCGAATTCTCCAGCCCAGCATTTGTTTTGGTTGAGAGAGAAGAGGCTTAACCTAACTAAGACTGTTCTTGCAAATTTGTCTCAAAGAAAAATGTTTGTTTGTTTTTTTAATCTGGTAGACAAAGTACAGCAGGGGAGGAAAACATAAGCAAACACTGTGCAACTGCTGCCTGAGATTATAACCCCAAGCAGATATTACATGCCTTGTGAGAGCAATGGAAAAAGACCTCAACTCCCACCATCCTCCCTTCGGGGCTTCTGTGTGTGCAAGGAGTTTCCTGGTCCACAAGTGATTCACTTGGACTACCTGCTGAATCCAGAGGTAAGTCTCAGGATCTAATGTCGACCTAGAAGCTTGCTACATACAAATGAATATCCAAAATATCAGCATTTAAGCACCAGCAGCTCAAGGAGAAACTACAGCATTGTTAGAAGAAGTTTGCCTTGGTTTTAAGAGTACTGTCAGGCCCAAAGCACTGCCTGCTTGGGTCTTAAGTCTCCAAAACAAAGGATGGTCAGAAGCCTGAACCACAACCAGGCAATCCTTGGTTTCACACTGAGGCATCCTACATGGCACGGCATTGGTACAAGTTTTACATCCCTGTACAAGGACTTCACATAGCAGCACGAGGGATGCAGAATCAGTGCTGCTGCTATCAACAAGAAAACAATTTTCAGGCAGGGAGACAGCCTACACAAAGACTTTTTGAACCTAACTGTAACAAATACAGCAAATAACTGGTCTACAAAATAATGCAAGAGGTGCAAAGAGCAGCAGAAAGCACTCACTCTTTCGTCCTACGTCTAAATCAAGTTGTGCCCCAATTCCCACATACAAGAAAGGCATGACTAAGGCTTCATACAATTCCTACAGCAGTGCAGGGAGATGGAGTGCCAGAAAACGAACGTTGCTGTTACTGGAACCTCATTTGCACAGCGTTCTGATGCTTCTAAAATCACCAGTCTCCATCAGGCACTGATCTGTTGTGCGCTCACTGATGTCGTTTGGAGAAGAATGAAAATTACAAATGACAGCACTGTGACAACACTCAGAACCAAGTGCCAGGGTCAAGTTTTGAGCCGTCCAATGATCCGTAATGAAACAGCAGTAAGGAAACCCTTCCCTAAAAACAGATCAGATCTGAGATCCTATTCTCACCATGCTCAATAAAGAATATCAGCAGCCTCAAGTATTTTAACGTCACTTTAAGACACGCATTCTTCAATATTTCTATTAAAAGCATTAAAATCCAAATGAAGCTAAAACACTCCAGGCCCTTAAGGGTCATCTGTCCCAGTACAGTACATCTTCTGACACTTTATTATATTCAATTTAGTAGAACACATTCAATAAACTCTCAGCCTACTCTTTTCCATAAATAAACCTGTCTTTATGTAGCTCTGTGCAATCACTCAGTGGCCTTGGCAAATGTAAATATCTTGGCTCAGCTCAGTATTTTCAGGGAAAGAACTTCACATCCATCTATTAAAAATATATAAATAACACAACGTGATGATTCTAAGATCTTGCAAAGAAAAACAACCTTTGCTTTACTGTGTCCATAAATAAAAGTCACAGGAGTAACTAGAGAATGCCATCAAAAATTTCTTCATTAATATAAATTTGCAGGTTACGTCCATTTTTACCAGCACTTAACATCTGAAATGTTCTTAGAGGGAAAGAAGACTGGCATCCTGAAGGCTAAGAGACACCCAGCTATGATTTAATGTGCACATACATGTGGTAGGGTAAGGGAAAGAAAAAAGGATAAAACCACCAAATGAACATTTGTGAAATTAACTTGTTACCTTAACAACTTCACCACCATCAACTTTCATCAACTGCTTCAAATTCTGCTGCAGCAGGTTCGTATTAGATCTCCATTTCAGAAGTCCCAAGAGATCAACTAGAGATTAAAAAAAAATTCTTATTATTATTGTCATTTTTATGTCATGTGTCATTATGTCATGACAGTTATTATGTCATGTGGGATATTTACATTCACACACACTGTAACTGTGTTCAGACAAACAGGTTTATTGCCACAGGTCAGCCGTTTCCACTGGACAATAACATGTGCCTATCATACCTCTGACACTGCAGAAATCTAGTAGAGTATCTTTGTCCTGAAATAATTGTGAAAGGCTTTAAATAAAAGCAGAATGATTTTGAAATGTCAGTGAAATCTGGGCCAAGGAAGCCCGATCCCTCATTTCTCATTTGCTGTATACAACAGTTGTGTGTTTAAAAAAAGATGCCAACATATAATTAGTCATCCACCAACACAGCGATATCCACGGGGCTGTGATTCTTCCAGTGTGAACATTTCTAGCTTCTCTGCTCTCTCTAAATACCATGAAAGCAAAATATGACAGCACAAGCCAAACAGTAGCAAACTAAGTTAATTCAGGGGGAAAGCTGTCTGCTTAGTAACTCATAACATCCAAACTAGTCGGCTGCTCTCCAGTGATGGACTGCGGCACGGGTTGGACCATGGGAAGAATCGACTGCAAGCAGTCTGGTCCTCAAATTCTACATCCCACTGTTAAGATGGTGTCAGTCCATCTTTTGCTGATAACCAGAAAACACAGCAGGCGTGCTCTCTCTTTTACTAGTTCTGAAGAACCACTGCACCATTTTTCAGTGAGACAACTCACAATCATGTTCCATCTACAAACAGCATGCTGTTAACAAGACTAAGTTAAGTGCGACTAAGATGATCAGGGGGCTGGAGCACCTCCCCTATGAGGACAGGCTGAGGGAGTTGGGCTTGTTCAGCCTGGAGAAGAGAAGGCTGCGGGGTGACCTTATTGCAGCCTATCAATACCTGAAGGGAACCTACACCCAGGAGGGGAGTAAACTCTTCAAAAGGGCTGACAACAGCAGGACTAGGGGAAATGGTTTTAAGTTGAAGGAGGGAAGATTTAGGTTAGATGTTAGGGGGAAGTTCTTTACTAGGAGAGTGGTTAGGCCCTGGAACGGGCTGCCCAGGAAGGTTGTGGATGCCCCGTCCTTGGACGTGTTTAAGGCCAGGTTGGACGGGGTCCTGGGCAACCTGATCTGACTGTGTATGTTTGGTGGCCCTGCTAGGCAGGGGGGTTGGAACTACATGATCCTTGGGGTCCCTTCCAACCCGGGTGATTCTGTGATTCTGTGAACAACCACACTGCAGCACCAGTAAGCTGTACCCACTTCTGCTTTTTTTGTTTTCTTTAAGATGCAACACAGAGCTGCAAACAAATCCAGAAGTCCAAGCTCACCACGCCTTCACCAAACTAAAATAGGGCAAAACTTCCTGCTGGTTTCATTAAGTTAGTTTTCAGCACACAACAAGCTGTCTGTAAGTCATCCTTGGTAGGAGAGCCCAAAGAGAAAACTACGAGATTTTAATGATTGCCTTGTTTAGTGACTGAATTACAAATGCATACTACTCAATAACAAAAAACGTGGCTAACATTGTGCGACTTCTGTCGGGGTAACTCTTCAAACAAAAAACAGCATCCCCAAACCAATCTCTCCCATGCTTTATTCAACCCCTCAAAGCACCCAACAGAACATTTGCAAAGACATCCATCTGTAGAGTCAAAGGTGCAAATAACACAGAGACCAGAGCAGCTGCTAGATGTTCCCAACATCTTTCACTCTACGGTAGTACAGTTAGGGTAGTAAGGGTAGTGGGTGGACTCAATGATCTTTAAAGGTCTTTTTCAACCTGAGTGATTCAATGATTTTATGGAAGGAATAAAACTGTCTCCAGTGCAGTTTTGGTTGGAGTAACTTCCCCTCTTAGCAGACTAAAACAAGCCTTCTCTGTCTTTGGGGAGCATTCAAAGCTGAACTGATGTAGTACAACAGCCACAGTCCTCCATTTTTATTAATTTATTCTATGGGAAGTCTATAGGTCAAAACCAAAGTCTCAGAAACTCAACATCAACAGAGAAAGTGCTTCTGAAAGAAAGTTGGAGATGCCTCTACGAGTTAACCAAAGCACTTCATGAATACATTTATATCAGGTTTCTAACACTGAATTGGGTTTCAGTCGGACTTCTAAAAAGGCACCAGCTTGACAAAAATGAGCTGGACAAAAGCCAGCCCACATGTTTGGAATGGAGTTGTGCAGTGCCGCAAGAAAACAAACCCATGTGCACTTTCAGTGTGATGGCATAGCAAATGCATAATGAATATACATGTGTGAACTGAAAATGTCAGCGTGCTCCAACAATGAGAAAGAGAAAAATAAGTTACAGTGTACAGAAAGAATGCGCCTTCACTCTGTGACTGCAAGCATTCGCCCCAGCAAAGCACCAGTCAACCACTTCATCCTACTCTCTCATTAAGCATAGGCATAAAATAATACAGTAAGTAGAACAGGGTAAGAATGTGAATTATCCTGTGTTTATCCTGTAGAAAATAGTAATTGCTATAGGTTTTCTAGATCAAGTTTATCAGGAAACATCAGAGAAAGAAGACTGAGGATTTTTGATTGCAAAGGGTTAGAATAAATATCTAGCCTGCCTGTAGCCAGTAACAACTTCAACAGCTTAACACATTTGATGCTGTAAGTTAAACACGAAGATCATCTTTTATATCTCAATTAACAACAGGCAACACACGGTCCAGTTTCCTGATTATATTCTTCCCTTGACTGATATGCACGCAGATGTTTCCCTTCGCTGATGCATCCACAACACATCAAGTGACAATGGTGATGTAAGGCATCACCTGAAAACACCTTGATAGCTCAAGGATCTCTCACTGCCTTACATTCCAGATTTTTAATAGAGATGACCCATTTTATTACATCAAAATGAGTTTGATACTTATGCCCAAGTCTTTCTTCAGCCGATAAAGGACATATTTGTTACCGTAGCATCTTGAGAGCAGAATAAAAGTAGAGGTACAAGGCAGCTGAATCCTGCATGTCTGGGAAGGACCTTATCTTCTTCCTCAGATGGCAAAGGAGCAGAATGTGGTCAAGAGGCAAAGCCATGACAAGCAGCATCTTCCAATGCCTCCAAGAGTTCACTCATCTCTGAGGCAGCTGTGGCTTTGCTTGGCATTGCCTTTTATTATTATTATTTTAAACTGTCCTTCTCAGGACTTCTTACACTCCTCTTCTTCCTAAAAATTAAACTCAAAAATCTAAGGAAAACATTGTTCCTACCAATGTATTTTGCTACTAATGCTAGTTGCAAAAAGCAATATTAACACTCTGCAGTTCATAAAGAACGGAAACCCTATGAGTGTCAGAGACGCTATACACAGCCTGCAACATCAACCATAATGCAGAAAGAACCACATGATTTATTAGCACAACTTCACAATTATTAAAAATGAGATTTAAAGCCTATTCTAGGAAAGCGGAGAAAAATATCAGAGATGACCAAAAGGAGAAAATTATTTTGGTTTTGGTAGCTGAGAATAATGGTTCATTTTTATTTATTGCTAATTAAGGAAGCAGTATTATCTCACAGTTCCACAGAAGTTAATATCAGCTTAAGAAACTATATTCTGAAGGGCACAACCAATTTGTAGGTGAAGAATTTTAGAAGTTGTTGTGTTTCCTTTAAATTAAGGACCAAAGAATTAATTAATCATCTCTATTAAAAATCCGGAATATAAGTGAGCTGGGGGTCGGCCTCTTCTCTCGTGTCATCAGTGATAGGACCAGGGGGAATGGTTTCAAGCTACGGCAGGGGAGATTCAGGCTGGACATGAGGAAGTATTACTTTTCAGAAAGGGTGGTCAGGCACTGCAATGGATGCCCAGGGAGGTGGTGGAGTCACCGAGCCTGGGGGTGTTCAAGGAAAGGCTGGATGTTGTGTTGAGGGACATGGTTTAGTAGGAGCTATTGGGAATAGGTGAATGGTTGGACTGGGTGATCTTTTAGGTCTTTTCCAACCTTGGTGATTCTATGATTCTATGATTCTAAGGCAGTGAGAGATCCTTGAGCTATCAAGGTGTTTTCAGGTGATGCCTTACATCACCATTGTCACTTGATGTGTTCTTGATGCATCAGTGAAGGGAAACCTTGCATTCTTGTCTAAGAATGCACAGTGATCTTCTTTAATATTGTAATACTTTGTAGAAGTGGCTCTGGCAACTTTAAGGAAGTTGCACAGACAACATTATTACCTGTATTAAGTAGAAATCAAAGCTGGAGGCATATTATATGTAAATGAAGCATGGAAAAATGCCAAGTCCTGATTTGAGTAACTTTAATAGGAGTTGTTCTTTGAAAGCAGTCAACATATTGACCACTAGGAAATATTTCCAAATACTACTAATGTCTAGAAAAGACTGAGAAAGCAAACAAGCAAAACGACTCCAACATTATCAATCACAAACCAAAAGTACTTCCATTTCACACGGTGGTTTCTGTATTCTACAAAATCCCCAAATCACTGTGTTACTGCTGAGCTATGATCCTGTATTCGCGATGAAATTCCAAAAGTCATTTCTGCATTTTTTGCTAAGCATCCTCTTAGGCTATAAGACTGCCAGACTGCAGTGAGTCTGATGTGCTCTGAATATAAAACACTTAGGATGTGCTTGGAGAGAGATGCCCCTGGAAAAGACCGCAACAGAACTGTGAGTTGAGTAGGAAATCGCACAGTAGTAACTTTCCCCCTGGACAGAGGGGAGACCAAAGAATTAATTAACATGACAACTCCAAGCACAGCTCCCCCATCCCCACCTCCTCATCCCCAGCCTCAGCTCCTGGTGACTCAGGGAGGAAGGATGCCACTGCCCTGCATGACTCACTCCCAGTGACCCACCCACACTCCCAGCCCACCATCACTGCGAGGAGAAGCCATGGCAACCAAGCACAAAAACTAAAAGAGAGGGCACAGTCTGGAAGTGTGAAATATTTGCTACGGTGACTGCCACCAGCCCTGGGTGCTGCAGCCTCTGGATGTGGCCAGGCAGCTAACAGGTACGCATGAAAAATGTACATAAGGTGGTTTTGAAAAGAGCAAAATGCACCAACTCCATTCCTGGCTTTCCATGAGAATGTGTCAATGGCAGAGCGGCCTCCACACAACACATCCTCGCATACACAACTGTCTGAAGAATGACACAGCTCTCCTTAGGTACAACATACAGAAAATACTGGCTATTGCACCTTGGAAACAATACAAAATAGATTATTGTGGAGCGCAGACATGATGTTATCTCCCCCTGAAAACAAACTCACCCTCTCTTTTAGTGCTATTATTCATATTCTCGCAGCAGTGAAATGTCACAGGGCCTGTCTTCACTGTATTTCAGTATAAAAGTCTCAACTATGTAGCAAACAGAGGCAACCCTGGGTTAAAGGGATGCAGATGTCCTGTTTACTTGCAGACGTACTCCCCTAAAGTAAAACTAAGCACGTGGAGAGAGCATAGTTGAGATACTAAACTGTGAGCAGATACTTTCAGAGAAATTGGCAACTTAATCCAACAGTGTGTCAAGCCATCCACCATCCCACTCAGAGGAAGGGAGACTGAGAAGACTGCATACAGATCAGCGCATACAGCTCCACTCAAGCTGCAAGACAGGAACTCCAGCACTTCTATGAACTCACCATTCTGGGTAAGCTTTGTAGAACAGACCAGAGTAGAAATCTGGAAAGAGTCTTTGCTGATGGTGCAGCTACCAAGGTTCTGCATGCTCTTCCCCGTTGCAGAGTGTCCCTTTTCCTCCAGCTCTATTTTAGTGGAAGGCAGACTTAAATATGTGGAGGCATCCTCAAGCTTCTTTGCTTCTGCCTGCAGCAGTTTCACATGCAACATGAAAAACAATTTAAAAAAAAAAAAAACGAGCAAAAAATCCTCATAATAGTAAAATTTTATTATTTACCCTGGAATTTCTTAAGAGTTGGCTCCACAATTGGAGTTATCCAATGAGTCGTTAACAATTGCACTAACCCATCTACAGCCTGGAGCCAAGATCTGATATTTAAAGGGCTAGACAAGTAGCTTTCCCCCCAGCCATGAAAATCCATATAAATAAAATTCAATTACAAGCCTAAGAAATTCAACAATTAAACCATCCCTGAGAAAACAGATCCCAGGTTTAACCATCAATCTGCCATACTGGCAAGCTGCACAGTACTTGCTAATTAGTTTCTTGATCTCCTATAATATTCCACAACAAGCATCTTGTTGTGTACATCACTGTACATCACAAAGCAGTGCACTGGAAATAAGCAGTGCTCATACTTGGCCATCAACTATGGGAAGAGTATCTCAAAATTCTATACCTTATAAACTATAAGGTCATGTTCTCCATCTCTCAGCGTTGTTCCATCGTATCTCATGAGCTTCACAAATGCTAGGGCAAATATTTTCTCTGATTTATCTTTGGCTGTTAAAAAGAAGAATCGTACATAACTAAGTATTCAACATTAGCAGTGACACTTCATCTAAGGTGTTAAAAAAAATAAAAAAGGACAACCTGTATGCAAGTGATATCCTTAGAATGGCTCTCATTGCAGAAAAAAAGTAAAAAAAACCCTAAAACATGGTCTTATATGTGTAACATAGAACCAAAAACAGGAACAAAAAAAATGCATTGGTATCTGGCCATGCTGACCCACTGTACAACCAATATAGATGAGCTAATGCATTCAGGTATGCTCTCATCATTCAACACGTGGTATCAAAAAATACCAAGGCATCCGTGGTTAACAGAAATTGCAAAGTAAATTATGAAATAAAACCCGAAGGAAAGTGCAATCAACTTGAGAACTTGAGGTGGGCCAATGAGCCTATGAAGAAGCACTGGGGCCCTAAATCACAGACTGCAATTAATATTTAAACTGGGGCTAACCTAACTGTTCGTACCATCACATATATATATATATAATTTGTTTTTTACTCTAGTAGTCTGCAGTTCACAATCACAATTTTGACACCAATGACTCCAATTATCTGCATACAGAGTTTTCATTAGTAGGCACTAGTCTCAAAACAAAGAGAATCTCTTATTAATGACCATTCTACAAAACATTCTGCTTTAACTAAATAACTGTTATGGGGTAATGAATTCCACACTACACAGATGAGCATATATAAGAAGTACTGCATATCCTAAAACACATCCAATGGACACCACCCAGATTAACACTTTGGTCAACACATGTATTCTGCAGCAAAAAAAATTGCTGCCAACGTAAAAAGGTATTCTTGTCCATTGAGACAGCCATTGCCATCATTGGGCAATGAATGAATGTTATCATAATCAAGATGAACCCCCACATTTTACTAGAAAGCAACTGCTGACAACTGGAAGATATCTAGCAGGATTGGCCGGGTGCTCAGCCTACCAGAGCATCTGAGCTGCCAACAACATTACCCAAAAGCTGAGGAGAACCACAAGCCCTCAAGAATCACTTATTTCAAAACAACCACAAGTCAGCTTGAGAACCAGAAACGGAAACCAAGTTTCCTAATAGCTTCTACTACTGATCCTAAGCCTGCTGTAACTTCCCTTTCACGTTCTTATTTCATATGTGGGACACTACTAAACACTGAAGTATCTTCAGTACCACCTACCTCTAAGACGAGCAACACCATAACCCTCTTGGTTCCTAACTGAAAGCTTTACTCACTAGCCCTTATATTTGGTTTGGAGAAATGACTGGGCAGGAAAAGAAAAAGGCAATGTCAAAGGTAAGAGCTAGAAGTCACAAAGAGAAAAGAAGTTGAAAAGCAAACATAAAATGAGCTTATCCCCACAGCAAAACCAATTGTAACAGTCGATTACAGATTAGAAATTTTATGCCTGTTTCAGCAGATTTCGGCACCAGACACTGACAAGAATCATCATGAAAAGGCCAAATTACTCACAGTCCTGTGACGATCTGTGTCGGAACGTGAACCTCAAATGACTCCGGTTCACATCTTCAATAGGGATTGCGACCTTCATGTTTTGTGAGAGAGGATGGAGAAAGGAAACAGTCAGGGCAGTATCTTTAAACATACTTACTGCTGCTAAATCTCATCTAGACATTTTCAACGCTAGTCTTGGCTCTTTACAAAACATCAAGGTTAAGGACAAGCTTCAGTTGCTACCAAAGACCAAAGGTCACAGACTCCCCAGGAAAATCAACAATTCTTGAACTAAGAAAAAAAAAAAAAAAAAGGAAAATGAAGTGAGGCTGTTAAGCCACCCAGCAAGGCATGGAGATATTAAGGCTGACAGGGCCATGACGGTCAAAACCTCAATGCATTCCCTATCAACCCCCCCAGCTCAGGAATGAGCCCACCTTGACGACGACTGGCAAAGATGAACTTTTTAAGGTATTTATTACCAATGCACCACTTGTACTGCACAAACTATTAATTCATCCCTGATCCCCATGTAACCAACATGCAGAGATGTAACTACTATTCTCCCCTGATATTTTTGCTAGAGTTGCTGTATTTCCTCAGTCACACACATCAGCAAGCTCTATGCTGTCTCCTGCTCCCTACTGCATCAGAGGTTCTGAAACTCCCAAGCAGCCACTTTCTGCTGCCACATGCAATGAGAGCTCCTTTACTTGAAGCTATGGTGTGGACAGATGCTGAGAGCCTCTTCTTTGATATGCATCTACTGTTCCCACTGACTACAGAATATTTCATTAAGCTAACACTGGCCTCCTACATAAAAATCGGCATTTAAACTAAAATGTTATTACCAAGCAGCTTCAGCAAGCTTGCAGCACAATCAGCCAAGTCCCAAAGCAACGATGAGTTCAACAGTATAGCAATTATGTTTTAATCTCAATATTCTGCTTTTCTAGGTCAGTTTCATGAAAAGAGTACAAACCATTCCTAAACAGATGGTGCAGTGCCCTCATAACAGCCATCTTGACCAAAAGGATGAAATAATTTTTTTTATGCAATGGAAATCTAATCTATTTTCCAGCCATCTCCGAAATACCTCCTTTTTTTCCACTGAAGATGGGCTACAAGTATTCATTTTCCTAAATTCACTCCTCAAGACTTTCCACTGAAATCTATATCAGCTTCATATGAACACACATGGATGAAATTGTTGTAACGTGTTTGTACCTTCACAGTCTCAAACCAGCGAGGCTGCTTTACTTGGTAATATATTACTGATTTGTACTCTGAGATGGCTTCATCGCCAGCACCAGGAAAAATAACACTCTAGAAAACACAAGCAGAAGAGAAAATGTTTATGTCCATCTTAATCTCTACTTTTCAATTCAACGAATAAAAAAATAAATTAGTAGGTAGGTCAAAATATGACAGAAAACATGCACTGATAAGGGAATCATGAGGAGAAAAATTTGTTGCAAACAAAAATAGGGAGTAAAGATGAAAATATCTAAAAAGATATTGAAGAGATTAAACACAGATATAAAAAAAATAAGACAGTAAATGATACCTCTAATCTTTTCCCATCCTCATCATAAACAGACACTGTAACTTCTACATTTTTTGCTGTTGTTTTACTGCCTTTGTCAAAATCTCCTTGAACCAACGTTACATAGATATCATTCCGAACATCACCTGCAAGAAAAGCAGCACAAAGTTTGGAGCAATTTTCACAGTGAATGGTTTGATTTGTGAAATGAGCAACACGCAGACTCAATGACCAGCATCACACACAAACACACACACACACACACACAAACACACACAGCAAAATGTCTGAAAGCCACCATATTTTGAACACTGAAAACCAGCAGTGCTGAAAGCAGCTATGGTTAGCTAAAATTGGTTTAAGATTTGTAAAACTTGAACTACCAATGAAGCTAAGAAATAAACAGAACAAACAACCACATAATTATTCCTGGACTGAAAGAATACATCCTCATCATTAAGATTATGTACCATATCATTCCAGAAACACCTCAGGTATCTGGCTGGCTCTATCCTTTATTTTCATTATTAATTTGAAAGGTTGCACCTCAATTCCTTCAACTTACCTCACACACGTATTTTATATGACAGCCTATGGAGGTCTGCTATAACATTACACTGGGAGATGCTCTGATGTTTTGCTGCTGAGGGTTTCAGGGGAGGACTACATTTAGCTTTATGTCTCAAAATGCTCTTCAGCCTCACTCCCATTAAAGTCAAACTTTGAAATGAGCTGGGAAACAGGATTTCCAATAATTCCAAGAGGCAGATGGTCTACGTGCCAACATCCCATCGTAACAAGCAGAGGTGCTGAGGCACTTAGAACATATTGGATATACTGTAAGATATCTGACAAATGCAGTCCGCAGCCAAGGAGAGCTGGAATTTGCTCGTTTCTGAAAGTATCTGATGGCTTCTCCAGAGCCCATCAATCTGAAAGGACAGCGACATCTTTTCCTGTATTCTGAAGTTTGGCTTTTCTTACTGTTGGGGTTTTTATTTATCTGGGGGCTTGTTTTTTGTAAATAAGCACCAGGCTTGAACATCCACAGAATACACACAGAAAGGAGACATTAAAGCTCCTTTCTATATGTATTATCCAAAGTTAGCATAAAACCTAACAGAGCTGCTATCTCTAGATCAAGCCTTTTGCTCTGAAAAGTCTTATCTGCTTTCAGGTTTGGATTCACCTCAAAGAGACAAAAGTTTTACATCTGCCCTTGCTAGGGAGACAACACGAACAGTGCATTTTGTATACATTTTTCTTCACTGAAAACAGGAGAATTTCCATTATCATCTCACTGTCATGTCTCTGTTCAGGGAACAGAAGGATGTTACTACATTTATTAATTTCTACAACATACACTTGGTATATGCAGTGGCAGGTATGTAATATCACCAATCAATATGTATTTTGGGACAAGATCATAGAATCATCAAGGTTGGAAAAGGCCTCCAAAGATCATCCAGAAAAGACCTCCAAGATCCTTCGATGACGTTCCATTTCTAATAGATACCACTACCACTTGCAGGTGCTTTTTTCCCCAAGGTTTCTGTGCATGCAGGTATTTAAAGAAGGTTAAAATTTAATAAAGAAAAGTGCATTCACACTTACCAGGCATAATAATCTCAGGAAACCCCATTTTCCGAGCCACAGCTGTTGACCTATCCACTAAGTGTGGAAACTCTTTTCTAATCTGATGAATATCTCCCGGAAGAAGTTTCAAAGTCACCCACAAACCTGTTGGGTAAAAATCACTATTATTATACTTGTGGTTTCTCTAGTTTGTCTCTAGAAGATGTTTATCCATTTAGGAGACACATTCAGGAGCAACTGCATACAGCTTCTCACAGACAGGCTTACAAAGCCCAGGTCTGAGTACAACCTGGAACCTTCACTACAACCCATCTTTCCTGAGCAGAGCAACAGGTCAGCAGGATCACAGCACAACAGCTGTAAGAGGGAAACCACTGGGCAGCATCCAGACACATGGAGGCCCTTCACATGCCGCCATTAACACCAGAACTCCTCCTGGTAGCATTCTGAGAACCAGACTTGTCTCACTCCTTATGTCTTACACACAGGGCCTTGCAGAAATGTGGTTATTAAGCCATTAACAGAACAGCCTCAAGCTTTCAGCTCTCATAAGTTCTTTCTAAGGGGAATGTTTATCTTCCACAGGAAGAAAGAGAAGCAGCAGATTCTCCCGTTCAAAGCTAGGTTACGTTATACAGCCAAGCAATCTGGATGCACCAAGGCAGTCAGCACCAACAGCTGACAGATACCCTGAAATGGTTCAGGCCCACCACCCCCATCAGCTGTTTTCAAGGCACTGAACACCCAAATCTACAGCATCAGCTTTATGCAGTCAACATTTTCCTCTCTCTTCCAGCAGCAGAAGCAGCCGCTAAAGCCTGTGCTTGCCAACTAACATCAGGCATGCTTGCTATAGGGGGAAAAAAAAGACACTAAAATAAGTGTTCCCCACTTGGTAAAGTGACTGCCAATTACGCTGAAGCATGAAATAATTGCAGCAGCAATTTTGAGAAAATCCCAAAATTAAAAACTGTGAAAAGAATACCTCAAAAATATTCATCTATAAAACGACTGTGTGAGTAACAGGATAACCCACCATTTAACTACGCATTTGTTTTGTATATATCTGGCAGCTAGCTTTCTTTTTTTTACTACAATCTCTCACAAATGGCTTTGGTCTGACTTGTTGCCAGGGACAGTTCTACCAGCTGCTATTTCATTAAACAGTAATGCACCCACAAGGACTGGCCAAGCCACAGCACTTTGTGCTCTCTGGTTTGCTGGGGATGGGTAAGCCCGGCTTAGGGAAAGCATTTGGAATGAATCAGAGTTTCCTCCTTTCTGATATGTGCTTCTCACAACTGAAAACTGAAGAAAGGAGGAATCAGAACCAAGTTTTCCACTTCAGTTTAAAAAAAAAAAAAATACGTATATATACGTATGAAAATTTAGAGTTTTACTTACTGTAAGTCATTAAAAAAAATCAATTAAAAAATAAAAAGAAATCAGCAAAGCAGCACATAACTTGTCCTGGGCCTATTTTTCATATACTCAAAAGCCAGCTGTAAGCAGGGTGCTCTGCACCAACCTGCCTGGAATTCATAGTGAAAAAGGATCACAGCCAATACTGTAACCAGAGCCACAATACACTTTGTAGCTGGCAGATACACTGTAAGTGTTGTACACAACAAAGGCAATCCAGAGGAAACAAGAGGGATCACTGGAGCTGCTTCCTCCTGCAGAGGCAATGGTGTGGGATCTGATGGGAGAAACCCCCTTCTTTGCTGGATGGGAAGCCAACTGCTGCGAACGCAGCTGCAAAGCAAGGAGAAAGGGGGGAAGGAAAGGATTATTCCTTCCTTCAGCACGAGGAGATGACATCTGCAGCTCTGTGGCACAAGGGCAGACTTCCTGAAGCAGTTTTCAGCACAGAAACACAGAGATGTCCCAGCGAGGGACTCTGAAGAGAAAGGACAGAGGGTCTGCAGGGCTGACAACAGGGGCAAGAGATGCTGAGCAGAAATAGCAGAATTAACCTTGAAGGGGAGGAAGCACAGCACAGATATATTTTCTGGTCCCAAACAACAGTATTGAAGATATTATGCTCTCTTGACTCCATGATTATAAGAATCCCATGCTGAAAATCAAGCAATGAGCATTTCTTACATACACTGGTGTATAGAAAGAACTGTACGTACCCTGACCCTTGTGGTTAACTTCTTTAGCAGCAATCACTTTGTTTATAACAGTCTGAAGGAAATCATTCTCCCCTGCCACCCTGGGTGAAAAACGGGATGATATGTTCAGCTGCTTGTGTCGAATGGCGTCATCCAACGCTAGCCTGGAGGATGCACATGACGACCAACACCAGGAAACAAAGGGTCACAGAAAACCAGAAGTCACAGTAACAAGGAAACACAAAAGATCATATCACAGTTGTGACAAAGAGTATTTATTAGTCAACGCAAGACAAAGGACAGGAAACGTAACAAGAAAGACAGAGGAAGACCATTAATCAGAAGAACGCTGATCTACTCAAGAGAAGTACAGCAAACTCGTGTTGTTACTTCTTCCTTCAGGAACATGCATGCACAGCCCCCATAATTCTTTATTAGGATAGGAAGGGCGTCTCCCGCCTGAGAACCCCCAATTAAGCAGTGAAAACCTACACAGGTAGGTTTTGATTTTAAATACAAAGCCACAGACTGGCCCTGCTGTGCCTTCAGGGTCACTGCTGGGGGTCCATAAAGGAAGCAGCAGTGCATACAGCCTGAGGGAAAAGCTTCTATCCATCTCACAGAAATGGTAGAGGACAAGAAAAGCAGATAATCCAAACATTCGGTTAAACTTGATGAATAAATGAAGAGATGAAACCTATAAATAAACACCAGCATTAAGTGTCATTTAAGCAATCTTGCCAAGTGCTTTCCACAGCCATTGTGTTGGTGGCTAGTGAATGAATACAAACAAACAAAGATGTGAAAACAGAGTTGCATGTGGTACAACAGAAGCAAAGCATGGGATGAGAAGAAAAATGTGGCTCATATATACAGCCTAAGTCTACATTAGAAATAATGACACCAGCATTCATTGCATGCTTTCACATTATTTGTGCTGTTTGGAATAGACTTTTTTCTGAAGCATGTTTTAATTTAGTGCTGAAAAAAAAAAAATAATACATCCCATATCTTTTCAAATACCTGATTTATACAAACAGAAAAAATAAATCAGTTTTAATGGAATAGAAAACTAGATGTGCCATTAGCATCCACTCTGACACAGAAAGATTCATCTTCATTGCATATTTCCACACTTGCTAGAAGAAAGCTGGCTATTGTTTGCCACACAATAAACATATCATGAAAGCACTCTTCCCTGTAGAAGTCTGTTTACCTTGAAAAATAGTTACACTTCTGATTTTCACAGTAACTGACGCTGTTACATACAAAACCATTTTAGACATCAGCTATACATCCATTCCCAGCAGCACCTTACATTCTGTCTATACCCCCGGATCTTCAAACCACGAGGTTTCCAAAGCCTTCCAAAATGAGGCCTTTTTACCAAAACGAAGTTTAATTTGTGACTACATTATTTCAAGGTTTTTTATTCTTTTTTTTTTTCATTATTAAACACCCTCTGAACACTCATTAGCATATCAATCAAGGCATTTTTTGGTTAACATTACTTCATGGTTCACAACGTTGAACAGATGGCAGCGTAACATTTCTTAGAAAGAATACACTAAGCACTGCAGCTCTACACATGCATTTGTCTTATCCCTTCTACCTTTCTACACTTCATATAATATGATCTAGTGGCTGGAAGTCAAAACTGATTTGCAACTGCACTGAATGCAAACATATCAGTATTTTAGATGGACACCATCAATTCTATACTCAAGCTCATTTAATTACTCCAAAAGTTAACAGAAATGGATATTACTGTTTTCATTTTAGCCTCTGCCCAATGCATCTTACAGACTAAAATAATAAAACCCAAAAAGACAGCAACTATGGCTTCAGTTTAGTCTCAAGTATGGAAAGGTCTGCAGTTTCAGAAGACTGAAACCAAGACCAAGCAGGACACTGATCTCCCTGATCCTCTGCATCGACTATAACATGCACAGCAGGCAGATCTCCTTCACCATCCAACCAACATCTTTACTGGTTCTGGTGAAGTCTCATATGAAGAAAACAAATGAGAAGTATTCCAGGATGTATATCAAGCCTTCTTTCAAATTCTCAACACTTATTTTTACAACTATTATGGGCCCTACTCTGCCATTTCATCTCCTACCAAGAAAAAGATAAGTGCTGTCATTAACTCATTTCACAGAGGTCACCTGGATTGGATGTCTTTATCAGTCTTAGCCAGCGTTGAACCTGCAATGTAACTATTGCAAGCACTGCACTTCTTAAGTGTGATAACACTGACATCTTATGCAAAAAAAGAAAAAAGAAAGAAAACAAAACTAAACCAAGAATGTACCCTTTAAACTCAATTTTAAAAATTTAAAGTAAGTTTTAGGTGCTGACAGTACTACAGCTATTGGGAAATTGCCAACAACAAAAATTAAGTAGTATTTAAGATAAGCTATCAAACTGAAATAAATCAACTTCAGAATACCATAGAGCACATCTTGCAATTAAAATTTAAACCATAATAAAAAGTCACAATCTTTTCACTTCTGCTTATTCTTTAAGCTGTTCAATTACTTACGGTTGAAATGGTATGAAGTGCTGTTTGTCCTCATCATCAACTTTCCCATTAATTATGTCGGTAACATCCATTACTGAAAACAAAAATGAAGTACACTGAATTTAAGGAGAGGTGCAGGAAGAAGAGTGGTGAGGGGACACCCTGAGGGGCAGCAAACAACAGTGACTAAGCTCAGGCTTAGGCAACCATGTGATGTGGCAAGTAGGGATGCTGCACACAAGAAGTTACCTGCTACTCCAAAAGGCCGCCGGAGCCCAGAGGTCAGCTTCCTCGTGTTGTTGTCCCTCAGCTCCATTCTGCCCACCCTCACAATCTGACAAACGAAACTGATTTTCTCTCTTTTCAGGTCTTTGCTGCCGAGGTCCTAGAAATATTAGTTGTGTCAGATTGTTTTATCATAGCTGAATTACGAGTTCCATTTAGTACAATTTAGAACACTTGCCTTCGTCATCGCAGGCTCTAGCACAAGAACAAATTGTTCCCAGAATTTTAAGCCTGTTTGTAACGGTAGTTATGCCTTATCTTGACTTTTGCTTAGGAAGCCAAGTCATTTCTAGTAAATTAAACCTTCACGAAGCAATCTCACCCTTGTGTTTAAAAGTTTTAAAGAGACATTCACTTGTGAGAAATATCTCATAGGAGCCTCCAGCAGGACTGTGACTGGCAGAGCCAACCCCACCATTGGCACAGAGGTTAAGTCCTCAGTTATTCACAGAATGGGAGAGAAATCCTTTAGACTCTGCAAGCTGAACCAGCCCCCAGCAGACTTACAGTGAACACTGCTCGGAGGTTGTGCAGCCTGTCGATGTCCTTGGGGAGCCCAGAGCTTGACCACCGCACCAAATAGTTTTCACTGAAAAAACAGCATTTTTGTTTAAATGGCTTCACTGAAGGTACGGTTAGAAAATCAACTTACAGAAGAATATCTTCAGCCTAATCTATCTACGCTAATCAAATTAATATTTACTTAGTAGACAGCTGCCATTTTCTTTTGCATGCATCGCTCATAAAGGAAAGCAGCTCTTCAGCAAGGTGGTGTACAGATTTCTGCAAGGAAGCAGGGGGTGCAGGAACAGCTCACAGTGCTGTCAGTGCTGCTGCCAAGAAAGCACAAGCAGCCTTGCAGGTGTGTTCATGTCTCATTTAAGCTCTGCACTTGAGGAACTGAAGGCACAGTGTGATAAGGAACAGCACGACCCTGAAATGTACCCAGGGTGAAGGGACTTGCCGGATGCTGTCTGAATACGACTGAAGTGCTGCTGCATCATTACTTCCCAGATAACCCCGTCCTGCACATTTCACAGAAATTTGACTTTCATAAGCCCTGCACCATCCTGCAGAACTACCACACTACTAAGGAACAACAGAGAAGGGAGTACGCTCAGGAGTACACTAACCTGATAAATTTTGATTCATGGGGATCATAGAGAGACATGAGGACTTCAGCATCTTCCCCTATTTTGCAGACTACATTTTTTAAATTTACAAATAAAGCAAACGAAGGAGTGGCAGCAAACTTAGCTTGTCTGTTGATATCGATATTCTGTTTCTGAGACTGTAATTTAAGAACAGAAGAAACTTTAATTTAATGAAACCTCACAAATATCCAACCGTTACAAAATCTTCCTGAAACCTTTAAGACAGTAAAAGGAGTTATCTGTTGTGAGCCTGCTCTTGCTGTCTTTCTTTATATTAGATCCAGAAAATGCAGTTTGTTGTAAATTCTATCTTGAAGAGCTGCTCCATAAGGAATAAAAAAAAAAAATGAAATAAAAATAAATTAAGAAGCATTGAATCACTCACTTATTAAAAAAGGAAGCTAGTCAAATGGAGAAGATTTGCCACTCCTGGCAAAAAAGCAAACTTGTTCTCTTCTGGCTCTCCTATGGCATGTACCAAGACAGCCAGGAGAGCCAGCAGTGCTGCTCTACAGCTAACCAGCCCACCCTTCATCCATTAGCTCCACAGCACTTTCCATGAATGCCTCATCCAGGCAGGAGGAAGGAGCACACATGGGACAAAAAGATAGGAGGGAGGATACTGGAAGCAGAGAAATTCTTCTCACTGGCACCAAACTGCAGTGAAGTGGGCTCAGTCCATCCCTCTCCACATTCTGCTGTAATGAGTTGGAGCCTCAGCATCAACAGCTGACGTTCAACAGTAAACTACAAGCCTCTTAAAATACAGTGAGCTATGGGAAGAGGTCATGGTACATCAGGACATCTAAACAGAATTACTGTTTCTAATACTGTACTTTTTACCCCCCAAAAAAACAAAAAACAGGAAACAACCATGGAAACTGGTTTAAGCAGGGACAGTGAAAGAGCTCTGGATGCAAAAATAGCATGGTTTAAATTCTCTTTACATTAGATTTTTTTACATCAAGTTTGGTGAGTGCTGCAAGTGAGTTTATATGGTCCACTGCAACTCAGGAGGACACAGAACTCCTCACTCTGCATTACCAAACTCCTGAGGAATTGCTCAGGAATAGTGTGCTCCATTAACCCCTGCTACTGACACTGGGAAGACTCCTCACAATGGAAGTGTTTTTCAGTATCAAAATTAAAATATGAATTGCAAAGAAGGTTACTGTTTAAGGCTGGGAAAGTCTTTCTGTTTTCCCCCTGTATTTCAACAGACAAGTTTTTCACTCTTGGTAAACACAAACCCCAACAACCTAGGAGCACTGGAGCACTATTCTGTGTGATGCTCCAAAACAAACCCTCAGGAAAATCTAACATATACAAATACCCTTCCTCTGCATCTCCAACATCAACCTACAAGCACAGCTGATTTATTGATACTACTGCAAATTTCAGTAAGTCTTTTAAAGGAAAAAAAGCCACAACAGTTAAACAGTCCCTGATGCTGCTACTTATAAAATATTTAAACCTGATAACTCCTCATAAACATATCAGATCTTTCATTACCAATGCTAACAGCAGCAGTAATCTAGTTAAGATACAGTCTTATGTTTCAAAGGGAAAAGGCACAGCTGCACAGCAGTTCTTACTTTTTCCTCCAGCAACCTCTCTTCCACTTGCTTGGATGCTATTTCATGTGCTCTAAAAAGGCTGATTGTGCTCGTCTGCTCCGGGTCCAAAATATTGCCATCTTCATCTCTAACGACCAGATCTAAATCAAGAATCCTGAACAGAAACAAAACATGCTTGTGAATAACAGTACTCAAATAAACCCTTCAATAACACCTGCAAAGTGTTTACTGTTAACAGCATTTGCTCCTGACGTGTGACAGAAATAATTAATTTTGATGCTTGGTAAAGGTATTTAACATGTTACCAGCCCAGGAGATAACCATCCCTAGCTGGAAGACACTTTTTCCCCACCAGCACAGGAAGAACTGATGTACATGAAAGAGCAGAACAGCTGGGGAAGCAGTTTCTTAAACAACTGAATTTGCAGGAGTTGTTTGTTGGAACTGTCAAATGGATCAGAGCAGACATCTACATTCACGCCACATGCAAATTGGTCAGTTCTTTCCTTCCCACTCTATACTCTCCTCCAAAGCATATTAATCACAGCTTAGTGAAAATCTACAAAATACACGAAGGCACAAAATGTCCCTCTTTATTCAAGGCAGAAGCCAGGTTTCTGTCAGCAGGCAGTTAACATCCACGTTTATCTTCTGCAGCAAGGAAGGTTTTTGCCATAACCAAGTCCAACCTTTTTCCATGGGACTGCAGTGCTGGCAGTGAAATCAAGGATAAGGAAAACTGGAGTCTAAGTTGACCTTATTTCTCTGTTTGGCTTCTCTAAGACTTATCTCTTCATCTCCCCATCAATAAAAGTGGTCCCAAACACTACCACCTCTAATTACATAGTCATCTCTCATGATGGAGCTGCTGGAACTTTGCCTTTGATATGTTTGATCACTAAGCTTAAATCAAGCTTGCTGGACCTGAGAAGCCATGGAAAGGTTCACTGTCTGAGTAAATCCCCTTGGACAGGACCCAGAAACACTTGAAGAGCATGAGCTGTGGAGAACTTCTTGCCCTCCTGACAAGGGGGAACATATCACTCAAGCAAGCCACAGAGTGCAGGTCATTAATAAACACCTCCTAAGCTCTGCTCCGAAGTGCACCTAAATATCCTAAGTACTCTAAGCAACTCACAAACAAGCTTTTCAGGGAGGAAGTGGTTTCATCATTGAAGGGGAGCAGAAAACAGCCAAAAAACACGGTTTTGGGACAGCAGCCCAACCAAGTGGACAAGAGGAAAGGAATTCACAGGAGCAATCACCCACAGCCTACAGCACACCAACAGGACAAGAACGGATGCACAGATAGTCAAATGAACAGAAGTGAAGTACACTTGGGTTTAATTCCTTTGTCTTATCCCTTAACTTGCAATTGTTGCTTAGAAAAAAAGAAACAAATTTCTCCTTGAATGTCCCAGTTACAGATTTTTGCAATTGAACAAGAAAGATGTTTTTGCAACAAAATTATCTGACCCAATTTCAGACAAACAATATAAATGCAACTTCATAAAAGTACTTTCTCACTTCCTCAGTTATTTTGACAACATGCAGCAAAATTGTCATCTTTATTTATAGGAATATCTTATTTACAAATCAGTATTTCACAAAACAGGAAAAGTTAGAATATGATTAGATCAGAAAAAATTTATAAAATGCATAATGAAGTCTTCTTGTCTGCATGTGGCCACTTCCAGTACTTGAGAGCATAAAGAGGAGGTGGAACGGCTGTTTACAAGGGTGGATGGTGAGAGGAGAAGGGGGAATGGTTTTAAACTGAGACAGGGGAGGTTTAGGTTGGATATGAGGAGGAAGTTTTTCAGCCAGAGGGTGGTGAGGCACTGGAACAGGTTGCCCAAGGAGGCTGTGGATGCCCCATCCCTGCAGGCATTCAAGGCCAGGCTGGATGTGGCTCTGGGCAGCCTGGGCTGCTGGTTGGCGACCTGCACACAGCAGGGGGTTGGAAGCAGATTATCATTGTGGTCCTTTTCAACCCAGGCCATTCTATGACACCAAAATCATCGCTTTTGCTTATTTTAGACTGAAGTGGATACAGGACTACATTAAGAAGCATATAGGATCCGTTCAGGTGTTAGCATTTATTTAGAAATTCAAATTCACTTTTCTCCCATATTCTACAAAGAATGTTCTGATCACTGAATTAGTTCATTAGAACATTATGAATATAAAGCACGGCACAAAATGTTCTACTGTGTTTGAACACTGAGCATCTGGAGGTTATTCAGAGTAACTTTAACCATCTCCTCAGACAGATGGTAAAACACAGTAGCCAAACAAACAATATCAACAACATCTGGGCAACTGTCTATTGGGGTACAGCAGTCCACGTCTTGGATGATACATGCAGAAGCACTGACTAAATGGGCTTATTGGTTTATTGTTTCATTTCAAATTGTGGCTTTTGGAAGTCATGGGGAAGTTCTTTACTATGAGAGTGGTGAGGCTCTGGAACAGCTGCCCAGAGAGGCTGTGGATGCCCCGTCCATCCCTGGAGGTGCTCAAGGCCCTGGGCAGCCTGGGTTGCTATTAAATGTGGAGGTTGGTGGCCCTGCATGCGGCAGGGGGTTGGAGTTTCATGATCCCAGGATCCCTGAGGTCCCTTCCAACCCAAGCCATACTACAAGTTTGACAGCTCTCAAAGAATGAAGCACCAATAGCTGAAATATGATGAGTTATCTACATCACAGGGATTCGAATACTGGTTTGCACAACACTTTTTCAGTCTCTAGTGCAGAGACAGTACTACAATGTTCTCTTGGTACTCAAAATACACTGTCACATTTTTAATGCTGCAGAAGAGTTCAAATGACATCTTGAAGAGAAAAAATACTTGTGCTTTTTAACTGACCTTAAAAAAAAGACACGAAACTTCATGCTAATCTCAAACTGATTGCATCAGCAAGCAAGGAAGAGTTACATAAGGATCCTATTTTATATATTGCAGTTTGCTCTATACTAAAGTATCAACTTCATTCTTTATCATGCTCTAATAGGACTTTTAACATACCATTTTTCCATCTGCATAAACACAGGAATAAAGATACTACAAGACATCATTGACAGCTAATGTGTAATACAAAGCTGGTTTGCTTTTCCATCACAAACACTTGGAAAATACTGTTCACAAACCTGTTTCCATAGTCAATTTTGGCAGTGACCTTCTTTTTCAGTTCTTTGAGCTCATCTTGGGGGAGAGTCCCAGACAGTATTTGAGATCTCCACTCAATAAGGTCATATATCATGTGCCGTACACTGCGAAACATTTCCCTGTTATCTTGCTGTTTGGAGGAAAAAAATGAGTACAGGTTAATTCTGAAGTCTAGTGAACATCCTTTAAGTACATAAAATGAATTACAATTGTAAGATAGGAATTTAAAAGCATACAAGTCTACAACTAGCTCTCACATAGAGCCTAACTACAGCACACTGCTACAGACAGAACACTGAATACAAATTTATGTATACACACATAAATATATACACACACATTCATATATACATATATATGTCTCTCTCTCTCTCTCTCTCTATAGAACACTGAATACAAGGAGTCATATGCTCTGTTTTGGGTACCTAAAGAAACACAAACGTTTGTGTTTAAGTCATCTTAAAGTCATAATGGTTTTGATAATGGCATTGAGTCAATGTTTTTTATAACCCTCTTCCTAGCCCACAAAATCTAGCCAAGCCATTAACTCGTTACAGAAGAAGACACCTTTCTAAAGACCCTTTATCACCAAACTGTTCAGGTTATGCATACCTGTCCTTCATTCAGACTACACTCAGGTCTTATTGGATTGAAACCAACCAGAATAATTAAATAATTACCATGCAGTTAAAACAGGCTGCTATGTCTGAAAAATGAAAACCTGCAGAATGTGCAGAAAAATAACACAACGTCTGAAAGGCTCCGGGAAAAAATATATCTAACTGTGAAATGTAAAGGCTTCAGTCTGCTCAGATCATCGAAAAGCTGACTTGATTATAGTGTGAGAACTTCCACAGAGAAAATACCAGTTATTAAAAGCTCCTTAATGTCGCAGAGAAAGACACAACACGCTCCTGTGGCTGGAAGCTAAATGCAGACAAATTCAAATGAGAAGGAGGTTTATGATTTTCAGTGCTGCAGGCAGTCATAAGCTGGTGAGACAAAGATCATGCCACTTCCTCCACCATCTGCAAATCAACACCAAATGCCTATTCGATACTCAAAAATACAAATTATGGGCTGAAGGGTAAGTGTGGTCATTTAATGAGCTTTGATAAGCAACGTGTGGATAACACAGATCTCTCCAGTCTGTAAACTGAGTGGTTTGAAACCTGTCACCTCCAGACAACATAACTCCTTTGAAAGATAGGGATCTCAAAGCACCAGTCCTCTTAGCACCAGATAAACACATGCACTTAATCTAACAGATACACTTGAGATAAAGCAATGAGTAAACTCGCCAAGCATTCTACACATCCAGCAGAGGGACTGCATCCCCATCTGCCACCGAGCTGAGGCTACTGCTTGTGTTAGCTCTGCTCCTCAATGCCAAGCTCTTAGAAAAGCACTACAGCATTCCACAGCTGACCAACACCTCCCCACAAACAAATCCCAGCCACAGAGACACGACACATAATAGTTAGAACAAGCAACTCCTACATTAGGAGAAATTCGTAACTCCTGGAAAGTTCCAACTGCAGAAAGCACACAGGTCCTGGTAAGAAAACTTCTAACAATGACTCTTCCCACTGCTCTTTTCTCCCTGCACGTGCACCACAATCACATCTGATCACACACATCCAAAAAAGGGGTCATCAATGCCAAAATGAGTATAACCCTGCCATCAGTAACCCTGCCATCAGTAACACACAGAGCAGCAGAACTCAGCGTAAATACAAGTCTCACAACCTGGTCAGAACTGCTGATCAACCAGCTGAATAAGGTGACATTTTAATTTTCCCTCTTTTATATTCACAGTAGTAATAACTGAAGGAAATATTAAGGATCTTTCTCAAGAACTCCTATCTTGCCTCTCTCAGCTTCTCCCACTGCAGACTCTGCTCCTCCTATTTCACCTCTGCCCATTGATTTCACCCTTGCTCCTCAACACACAAGCTCTCCAGTATCATCTCACATTAAAACTCTCTCTACATATGAACTGCTTCTCTTCACACGCCGCACTGTCCTCCATCTCATCTTCTGCAACACAGGATCACTTCCAGCAGACTGGTTTTGATCTCACCTTTACTTTCACGATTGTGATTCAAAACATCTCAAGACTTAAAATCCCTACTGATGGGCTTTAGGGCAGTTGCTCAGAAATTCTGGTTTCTATCCACCTTCAAATATCCTTTAACAGTACACCAAGTATAAAACAGGCACATGAAAATGGGAATTTCTCATTTCCTGCCATCTTCAATTTTCCTGTATTAAGAGCAGTAGTCTTTAGCAGTAGCTTGTGTTCTCAATAACATTACAATATTCGTTCCTCATTATATAGCCTCTCCTGGTACAACTGAAGATTTCAAATGAACATTTATAAGGGATAAATATTCCTCATTAAACCCTACTTTAAAAGTAACGCTTCAATATTGGCACAACTTAGTCCTAATGCTCTTATACAGAGAAAGCATGAGAAGTCAGAGCCAGGATACCTGAAATCCAACACCATGCTGCTGGTTTACATTGGAACTGCTTTTACAGCTGTATATTTGAATGCTACTTGCACCTTACTTACAGATACTTCTCCCCTGTGCTGTTTCACAGATATTATTCTTCTCTATTTATCCATTTGAAAAACTTATTTACTGCTACAAGTTACCAAGGATGTATTCTTAAGTGCTTAGAACTTAAGCACGTGCAAAAGAAAAAAAGTAATTTATTTCACGCAATGCCTAAATGTAGGGTCAATACATTTGAAGCAATCAATCAAGTACAAGAGCACTAACAAGCACAAGGCCTACACTGATAAATTTCCATAAGGTTGAGGTTTACACCAAGGAATTTGGCATCAAATAAAAGAATTTCTCCAAGACTAGCAGCCTGAACATTTTTTCTCTGCTTAACACAGTTGCCTGCAGATTGGGAAAGCCCAATGCATACCTTTAGAAACAGTGTATTCTGGATAATAACACTTCATAAAAAAGGATTTTCTGTCTAGTCAGTCATAATGGCTCACCAAGTTATTACTAGAACAAGGTATCACTCCACAGAGCTGACTCTGCACAAGAAATACAAAATATTCATAAAATATACAAACACGCTTCTGAGTTTTGTGCCTTAACACAGACGATGCTGAAGAGCTGTTCCACATAAAGCAGCCTTCAGAAACCTTAAGAGAGGGGGCAATCTGTTACCTCTTTCTTCACACTTCTCCCTGTACCTTCCATGGCATCACTTTCTCCCCACACACCACGTCCTACTGCGATTACAAACCGCTACTTACGACGTATAACTGCCGCCATATTATGGACCACTCCCGCAGCGTTGTGGTGACCTCCTGAATCAGGGGCAGCTCATTGGGAATAACGGTTTCATGTTGCCTTAAACGAAAAAAGGTTGAGTTAAGTAATAGTTTCGGGTAGGACAGCAGAGCTGTTTCTAAAAGGAACTGGTGGTCATTTCCAAAACCAGCCCAACGACGACAGGCTTCAGAAGAACACCACTGATTGCATGTTTAGAAGTGAACCAAGAATATATCATCCCAAATAGGGGAAGCAGAGCACGCCATTACTACCACAGGACGTGAAGGATAGCTAGCAGAGACTTGAGGCTGTGCTATCAGGCTCATGCTTTCCCTGCTTGTGTGTATACTCACAGTGCATCAATACATACCTCATGGTTCCAGTTGTTATTGAGAGGCTGATGTTACAAGGAGCAACCAAGATGAAAGCCAGATATGCAGCACGTGCAATAGCACGACACTAATGCCTAATTGTTTTCCAATTGTTTTTCTTTCTTACGAAGAAAACGGGGCACGCAGGTCATTACCAATACGTTTCTGTCTGGTTTTAAATCTGTGCCATCCAAATACAGAACAGCAGCCAGGCCTTTTAATATTTCTAAAGTAGTGTACTTAAAAGTAGTTTTCTAATCAGCAAGAAAGTTGTCATTATGCAGCAATCATATGATTAGTGCTTTTATCATTTACATATTTAATAGTGTATAAAAATAAATCGGGCACAAAGGAATAAAATAGCTTAATCCTGTTACACTCCATTTCGTACCTAGCTAATCATTTATTAATTTTGAGTTTTTCTGATTCCTGTTATTTTTCCCAGCTTTTTAAGGAATTTTTTATACCAACGTTATGAATTTTAACACGCACAGCCAGGAATACTGGTCTGATATGTAAGGATCTGAGCTTTAATAGCAACTAAAGGAAAACCAGCCCCAACTATCTACAGACACATCAGACAAGGGAAACAGGAGCATCACAAAACAAACCATCTCTCACTGCACAGCAGTGCTCCAGGAATGCAGGAAACTTCTCAAGGAGATTGGAAATGATGTCTGGACAATGGCTTCAGTGAGGGGTCCAGTTTACAAGACTTACTGCAGGGGCAATTCAGTGCCTGAAACTTCATCTGTCTAAAGAGGAAGGTATCTCACATCAAAAGCCTCTTTTAGTACATCAGACAGAAGCGGTAGGATTTGAAGGTCAAAAGATAAACAAAGCTGTGATAACTGAAATCAGGAATTAAAACAGAGGTGGACTGGAAGAAGTTCATCTAAGTAGAAGTTCATCTACGTGTCAAGGGAGCCATAAAAGCTACAAAGAAAATGAATCAATTATCAATTGATTTCAGCTTTCGCATCCATGCAGAGCAGCTCGACTTTGTGAAGATGCAGTCAGGGATGGCAGCACTGGCAGCAGCCCCTCTGCTGCTGCACACACACTGCTGGCACGAGCTCCTTAACAAGCACAAAACAAGTGCAAGGTATCTGATAACATCTACGCAAATAGAACAACGGATTTTTTGTGATCTTTTCAAATGAAACTCACCCTTTTCCTTCGACTATTGCTTCCTTAAGGTGAATATAGGAGGCAGGAAATATGCCCTTTGAGAGGGAGGGAAAGGAAAAAAAAATTAATGTTGCACATAATACATTTATCACCTAACAACCCACCAAGATACACCACCAGGACCTCACAGAGCCATTACACCCTTTTAAGTATCAGAATATTTTATTTTAAACATACATTCAAATGTTTTAACACATGAGCATCTGATGAAGTGTTACTGCAACCTTAGCAAATAGATACTCAGCATTTTGGAGTACCCAGATCTTACAAGCTGGACGTACTAAACAGAGAAAGCATGGTTGAAGGATTTTACCACTGAATTCACCTACATCACACGATGGAGACTAAGAGGTGCTGCTACATTTAGTGAGCATGGTGGTGATGGGCTGATGGTTGGACCGTGCACAGTGGGTTCAAGTGCATGACTTCCATTTAAGTGCATGCACATGCAGAACACAGCCATCCCACATCACCACCATAGCTGACATACAGTACTGTCTCTTATCAATGTATTGATATTACGACAAGCCAAAAAACTCTGCAGCAGACAGTACTGCAAAAGAAGTGGTGCTTTTCTTATAAAAAAAGTTCTAAATTACTCTCGAGATTCTAAAAGTAATAATTGGAAAATAATATAAAATCATATTTTAAAATATAATTCAAGACAAGCTGAGGAAATAACTTCCCACCAACTTGTTCATAGTGCAAGCAGTTCCATTTTCTGTTTGGGAATGCAAAACAATTCTTAGAAAGCTGAGTAATTCCTTCCTCAATCTGTGCTTTGTTCCCTACATCCCTCTCAGCAGAGCATAGCAGAAGTCTCTCAAACCAGGCTCAACGGCAGTGCTCATTTTATGTCATAAAGTTATGTCTACTTCAAAGTAACTTAAAGCAAAACTGTTTCTCACAAAGATGGATGAAAACCAATCTCTGCAGAATGCACTGAAGTGCCTGAGCTCTGAGCTGCACACCCTGTTTGAATACGTGGGGAGAGAGGTCAGGGAGGGAGCAAGTAAAAGCAAAAGAAACCAGCAAGCACCACCAAAACCCACCCACCCAGCAAGGGGGGCAGAACAGCTTCAGGGGAGAAAGAAGGTGGCACAGGTCATGCAGGTCACCAGAGGAGGAACACAGTGATGACCAGAAGGTCTGGCATGCAAGCAAGACACACCAATTACAGCAATACCAGCAATGATACCTGCTGCCCAGATGGGAAAGAGCACACTTATCCTTCTTAATATCTATGGGCAAGCATGTCTTCCACTGCCTTTAAAAAGAATTCTACCAAAGCTTCACATTTTAAGGGTTGCAATTCCACAATACCATAAAATAAGTTTTCTTTGAGAAGTTACTACGTTTAGCTGCAGTTGGACAAACACACCAACACCTGGAATCAATTTAAGCCAAGAGGAATGCATCCTTTCTGCACAGGCTGAATGGGGCATGCTCACTAAATATGATTTGTAAGAAATTTAGCACATCTCTGAAAAAAGAAAGTATTAAAATAGAGTAGAAATAAACACAGACCAGGCTTGGTTAGGAAATGGGTGGGATGAACCACAGAGCTAACTCGGTACTTTCAGAGACTCAGAAACAACAGCTCTGCATGCAGACATGCAAATTTTAAGTGTTTTAATTTAAAACTTAAAAAAAAAAAAAAAAATACACAGATAAAAGTTGTGTAATTCTGGTTAATGACTGCTATAAAGTTAAGCTAAAAAATAAAAATAAAATGCAACATTACGAGCAGCATTTGTGCCGTTTCCTTACTTTTTATTTCAGAAAAGCTGCTATAAACAGCAGCACTTCATGCACGCTTCAAGCTGAACAACCAGGCTAAATTGCACTGCAGGAGATTACTGCCCCCCTCATGGAGAATGACTGAAAAATCACAATGTAGATCTCATCGCTTTCCAAGACGCAATTGCACTGTACAGGTAATGTGTTATTTAACAGACAGCAAACTGTCAGCCTGCAAGCAGATCAGCTGAGATGTGAAGCTCTTAACTTTCACAGAGGTGAAGGCTCTGGCACAAATGTTATTGCAGAGCACAAGCTAATGCACATCAAGCTATCTGAAGTAACTGCGTATGCATACACTTAAATTCAGGAAAAAAAACAGATACACAAGTAAGTTTCTAGACCTCATTACAATAAGTTCCAGTTAATTTGAAATATTCCCATTTAGTCCAGTAGCCCAGTTCCCAGAGATCACTGCCATGCAGCAACACGACACAGAAAGATCTGTGTTCAGAGCAGATCCCAAAGGCACCATGCCATGTCACACAGAAAAGCAAGCAGCACTCACCTTCTTGGATTTCTTCCTCAGCGTGTAACCCCTGTACCAACCTGGGGGAAAAAGAGGAGACAGCATTAAAACCTTACGCCTCCCAGCAGTTGCTCCTTCCCAGCTCAGCAGCCCCTGCCTCGTTTGCACCAACACACAGTGAGCATCCTGGCCAAAAGAAAGCCTTTGAAAGCTATAAAGCTGGGGAGGATGGGAAAACTGAAGGGGAATTCTATGTGGCAGAGATGGTATTCCACACAATGCATTAAACTGAGATTCATTTCATTTTAATTCATGATTTACCAACATGAACAAAACCAACTTACAAGCATTCACTTTCTGGTACCTACTGTTCGTTTGATTTTAAAACCTGTTTACGTTGAACAAATTCAAGTTTTCAATTGAAGATCAGCCATTTGTCACCTCTTCAGAAGAGAAGAATGTTTCAGGATTTACAGCTCACAAAACAAAACAGAAAAGCAGGCAGAGGTCCTGTGGAAGTTTGCAAAAACTAAAAACGCAAACATGAATCAAGACATCTAGTAGACAGCATCTGCTCTTACAGCAAAATTCCTTATCTGCACTCCAGGATAAGGAATACAAACTGAAGTCTCAAGCATGGAGGATTTTTCAGCCTGTTCACCATATGCCACCGGAGAGTGGATTCATTATCTTCTCACTGCCCCAGACCATTGTCCTCTGTGCCCACGTGGGGACAAGGCCCAAACTGATGAGCTCCATCACCCTGTCACAGCCACCATTGTGTGTCCCTCAGCGACACAGCTCTATCTCTGCCACCTCTTTTCCCAACCCATCCTGCTGCCTGAACCAGGACACGGCTGAGATGGAGAAGCCATCTCTAACTAACCCAAAACATAATGTCTCTTCAAGTTCTCAATTCCCCTTTCACAGTGGAAGAACAGATGCAGACAGCTGCCTCCCCATCTCCTGCACCAAATACAGCGAGGGCAGGGCAGGCAGTGACACGTGGGTGCAAAGGCATCACAAAGCTGTTCTCACCTATGGAGTGGCCCTGCCTCATTTTACTCCCAGCATTTGTAACCTCTGCCACTTTGGAGGTCCAAAACAAGTGAAAAAAAGAAAACCTGATGGAAAAGAGAACAAATATCTGATGTCAAACATTGACCTGCAGAATCCAGCAAACAATTTCGGATCCTCCTTGGTCTATTTACAGCAAATTCGGCTTCACACAAAACATCAGTGAGAGGAAAACAGGCTGATGTCATAAACGTTTTCTAAATTGCTGTGGGCATTTAAGTGGCTTAGCTGCACGTGACAGGGTTTTGAGCCTCACCCTGTAAAATACCATGGGATACAATGGCTGGAAGTACCCATCCAAGTAAATGTCCAACAAAGGAAAGGGAGGCACCTGCAAAAGGCACAGGAAACCCCTGGCCAGCACTGCTCTTGATACTTGCTATGCATTTACCCAGGATAGGTATTCATTACATTTTAAAAAGAAAATAAGATATATAAATAAAGAACAGTAAACAATAACTAAATATTATTTTAAACTGCCTATTTTGGAACCCAAACTACACCTTTCTATAGCAGCTCTAGAAATGAGCAGCTGCTCAAATATAAACACTTCGTTTTGAAGCTTATTTACTGCTATATCTAATAGCCTTTCTCCTTAATAAATAAATCTTACTTATTGATCACGTCTCCATTTTAACTTCTACCCAATTATATAAAGAAACAGAAGACAGACAACAAAAATAAGGCATGTGCCAGTTCAGAATGCAGCAAATATCTGTTTAGGGATATTACTTGAAAAAGCAACCCTTCCTTCCTGACACATGAATGCTATTTATCAAGGCACATGGCTCTGCTATCATCCAGCTTTTCCTGCAAGGTTCACATTAAGAAGCGCACCAGGAAATTTTCAAATGGAAAAATGAAATTTTCTGCAATTCAACCTGAAATAATAACAGTAATTTGACTTTAAAGATCCATTATTCTCTCAATTGTTGTTAGAAAGGAGCTTCATCTTTCCTTTGGGTCCTTGAAGAGCAGAAACATTCCAGTTTAACAGTGGAAAGCACACACATCACCAATCCCATCACCTCGACACAAACAGCAGCTGCTTGCAGCAAGCCTCAAACTTCACTGAAACTGCAAGTGGAAAATACCTGTAAAAATTGGTTCAGCACTTCAGAGAGCAAGTACACTGTTCTGACTAAATTTTAAAAGATGAGAATGTTTCAGTACTAAAATTCAATTCTGAAGTTCTCTTTTTTCTTTTTTTAAACCTGCAAGTACCATTTGAAGCACATATAAGCAGGGTCCACAGTAGCAACCCAATCCAGTACAAAATTCAACATTAGTCCAGCTGGTCTTACAGCAAAAACCTGCTGTAAGCTCTTCTTTATGACAAAGGGGATTTAGAGAAGGCAGCAGTTACAACCTCACTGCTTGCCAAACCCTACCAAGCCACTGCTTCCAAGACACAGCCCCACATCCAGCAGCCCTCCAGGCAGGTGTGTGAGCACAGCTGGACACGGGGCACCTGCAGACACCAAGGCAGCTCTCCTGAGGCAATCCTCACAAAGGCCCTGGGAAAGAACTCGAAGATCAAAGAGCTCAAATAATTACCCAATAATGGCAGCTCTGTGAAGAAGAGAGGTAAGAACTACAGCAGCTCATTTCTCATCACAGCGGGGAAGTAATGAGTAACTATTGTACAAAATGCTTGGCAGAACATTAATTTATTTGCACTTCTTTTAATGTAAACTCATCCCAGTCACACAAAGATGTCAAAAGCCCAAAACCATGAGCTGAGAGCACAACGGTCCTTCTGTTATTTGAGTCGAAGGGGAAAAGCAAGTCATCTCCACCATCCCATTAAGTTACCAGCAGTCACGATTTGACATGGTTTCATGCTCCCTATGCAGGACTCAGTGTTTTTCCCACATTCATTAAGTACATCAATTTAGATACACAAAAATACAAATCTGCTTAATATTTAAATCTTTTTACTTTTAATAACTAATGAAAAAAAAATCATATAACTTCATATAACAGAAAAATTACTTTCCATAGTCAAACCTGACATTCCAGTGGCAACATCAATCTTACAGGAAAATGCCAACCCAGAAACAAAGAGAAAATTAATTTGCACGTAGTGATGAACCAAGCTTGTTACATCTGCTGAAATAACACTGTTTCACTAGATGTAACTATAAAAAAAAATCTGATTAAATCAATATCTAAAACTAACTTAGCACTCGGACCAAAAGATCAATGTCTAGAAACAAAGGCATTCAAAACAGCAAACAAAAGGCATTTGCAAAGTTTAGCTATATCACAGAATTACCAAGGTTGGAAAAGACCTTGAAGATCATCCAGTCCAACCATCCACCTATCACCATTTGCTCTCACTAAACCACAGAATCACAGAATCACAGAATTGTAGGGGTTGGAAGGGACCTCCAGAGATCATCGAGTCCAACCCCCCTGCCAAAGCAGGTTCCCTACACCAGGTAGCACAGGTAGGCATCCAGGCAGGTCTTGAACATCTCCAGAGCAGGAGACTCCACCACCTCCCTGGCAGCCTGTTCCAGTGCTCCGTCACCTCACTGTAAAGAAGTTCTTGCGCATGTTTGTGCGGAACTTCCTATGCTCCAGTTTCCAGCCGTTTCCCCTTGTCCTGTCTCCACTCACCACTGAAAAGAGTCCGGCCTCGCCATTCTGCCCCCCACACCTTAGATATTTATAGACCTGGATCAGGTCCCCTCTCAGTCTCCTTTTATCAAGGCTGAACAGACCCAGTTCACTCAGCCTTTCCTCATAGGAGAGATGCTCCAGGCCCTTCACCATCTTTGTGGCCCTCCGCTGGACTCTTTCCAAGAGATCCCTGTCTTTTTTATACTGGGGAGCCCAGAACTGGACGCAGTGCTCCAGATGAGGTCTTACCAGGGCAGAGTAGAGGGGGAGGATCACCTCCTTTGACCTGCTGGCCATGCTCTTTTTAATGCACCCCAGTAAGCCATTGGCCTTTTTGGCCACAAGAGCACACTGCTGGCTCATGGCCAACCACATCCCTCAACACAAAATCCAAATGTCCCTGAACACCTGCAGGGTCGGTGACTCCACCACCTCCCTGGGCAGCCCATTCCAGTGCCTGCCTTCTCTTTCAGAAAAGTAGTGTTTATATGTTGCTTGTATCTCTCCAGTCTGCAGCAGGCTACACAATTTACAGCCTAGGATATAATGAAAGAGATAGATTTTATTTGGCTTGCTACCGGATCAAGGAAGAGCAGAAAAGTGTTCTGACAACTTTCACATTCTGTTGACTATCAAACACAGCATCCCGATCCCCTTTTTCACACATCAAGGAGGAAGGATTTTGCTGTGCCTAGTGCTTGTACCACTCCATATCAAAACAAGCAAAGCATCTGAAAGCCTGAAATCGGTCATAGCACTGTAGCACATGTATCCAACCTCACAAGAGAGACATAAATAATTTAGGACCCCGGTGACTTTCAAATTCAGATTAAACTTCTTTTAGCAGCAGGTGCCTTCGCATTACCCAAGGGTATCCAAAAACATCTATCATTTCTCTAAACGTAGGACAGATGCTGCAATCGATCCATACAAATAAAGCTGTGAGAACATTCATCTTTCATAGGAAAGGAGGTGGTTATTCACCAGGTATCGACCACACGCTTCTTCGTTCACGTCTAGCATTGGTTAATTCTGTGCTCATTAAAAACAAAGCGTTTTGTCCCTTTGCAAGAAAGCAAGTAATTCATCACCTGGTAATATGGGATGATGAAGTCACAAACAGAAAAGCAGTTGTAAAAACAATGTTTGGACAATGCACGTTTTGCAAGCTTACCTTCATATGTTTCTAATATGTGCACAGTGTCTCCTATCTGTAAGGAAAGTTCATCTGGTCCCCTCGCGTCGTAATTGTAAAGAGCTAGACAGAGAAAACAAGGCAGTTAGCACATGCAAGGCAACACAGCTTTCAAGACTGTTACTTCTCCACACAATTATTATTATTCATTATTGCTACATTCAGTCTCCTTGTGCAGCTTCTGGGTACGTTTGGTCAAGTTCCTCAATCCAACAGCATGTTCCCTTAGAGCAGATCTCAAACGGCACACACACACTGTTCAAAGTTAGCCTCTGAACCTACTTACAATGCTTTGCTTCTTCATAACAATACATTCAATTAATTTTTTTGAACCTGCCTGTTTTCCAGTACTTTGTGTCAGTGTGTTGCAGGAAGCCTCACATGCTGATGTGCCCTAAAGCAGCACTGAACGATCACCTTCAGCCTACACTAAAGCCAAGTGAATGCAGCAAATGCTGGAAGGAAGCTTTGGAAACTGCTCATGCCTCACAGCCATTGACCTGCAGGCTGCTGACACCTCACAGAGTTCAATTTGGGACGGGAGAAACTCTGAGAAGAAGAAGAAAAACTGTTTTGTTGTAGATAAAGAAAGTCAGACTGAATAGTCAGGTATATATGCCAGCAAATAACTTAAGTAGAAAAGATGCATCACCCTACTCGCCAGTGACCTGACATTACAAACACTAACTTCAAGTTTCAAGGGGGGGGAAATAATTTAGAGTTTGATTTCTATGAAATGATAGAAAAGGAAGTTTTTATTATAATTGTCATCTGCAGAAGAACATCTGCAAAGTAAAGGAAAGGCCACTTCTCCCCACACTTCACAAAAGCAGCGCTAAAATCAGGAATGGCTTGAAGAACACTGGGCCTTCATCTGACAAATACGCTGCAAAATAGGTTTGATTAAGAAAAAGGTATTCCAAAAATTCCTAGAAAACAGTTACAGCTTACAGCCTCTAAAACTATGCTTTGGTTTTGTTTGTTTTTACGTTCCCCATGGAAGAAATCCCTCTGAAAGAGACAAAGCCTTCTGATACCTGGTAGGATCTGCACAACCAAAGGCTACAAGCCCAGCATTTCATGAGACTGACATTAATGAACTATAATGAAAGCAGACCGATGAGAGGTTCACTCATAGTCCACTTTGAGATGCTACGGATTTCTTAGCCTTGTATTTCCAGCACACAGAAGGCTGAGCTCCTCTGAACAGAGATCTCTTCTTTACGATGGGAGCTTTCAGAGCACAGAGATTCGTTATTTGTCATAATGATCAGATTCCAATAATGCTTTTTTACCTCCATCGAAGTTATCTCTGCACTTTCAGCCATCCCTTGTATTTCCCAGGGATATGAGCTGTGCAGCACTGCCCACAAAGGCTCCAGCTGCTCCCTGCCATTACCACTATCAGAATAGAAAGATGCAGATGCATCTCTGGTGTAACTGAGATCAGCCCAGCCCCTCTCGCACGAGACCTTCACAGAGAGTTAAACCAAAACAGCTCACAGGACAACAACTACAGGTAACATTCTCATTACAGGTCACAAAGCACTTCCACAAAACCCTCAAAGCAAAAACCTACAGCAGAAAGCGCAAAGCCACCCTTACACAACAGCGAGGTCTCAGACAGGCACCACCTCTGCTCCCCCCAGGCCATTTATTCCAGGGTGAACCCAGCAGAGCAGCCCTGCCAGAAGGGAGGTCAGCAACACAAATACAACATTCAAAACGTGGTCAGAAGGTACTGAACCCCACCATACAACGTTCCTGACATCGAACACGTGAGGAGGGTCCTTGGTTCTTTCCTGGGTGGTATACGGAATGAAAGAGGTACAAAAAAAAGCAATAGAAATAGGAAAGACAAAACATATGCAGCGTAGGATCCTATATAGTTTAGGAAAGGACACTTGAAGGTAAAAGCGTATAAAGAGCAAGCGGATTGCAGAAACTAATAATCACCAGGATGTAATGGGGGCTTTAGAAAGCGATACAGTTTTATTGACATCAAAACAAGCCAAGCTAGCTATTCCTGTTTTAATGTTTTTGTTAACTTTCCCATTATTAAAACGAGATAAATCCTTGGCTGCCAGGTATCTGGAACACAGTATTTCAAAGCTATAATTGCTATTCTACAGGAGGAGAGCGTTCTGTGAAAAAACATTAACAAAAATTAACATTTTGAACTGTTCTGAGCAGAGGAATGTTAACAACCATGAATACATGGCACGCTTCCTAAACAGCAGCACAAGGGACAGTCTGTTTGATAACACTCAGCAGGAATTTTTTTCTGTCGGGTTTTTGGGAGTACCAGAAAGATTAAATTAATCAGACAGCATGAACTCTTCTGAGTTTGGATGCTTAAATCCAAACTTCTGGCCTTTACTTACATTTCTTGAATGTCACAGCTGTCACCAGACTCAAGAGAACCTGAGGGTGCTCAAAGTGCAGAATGAGCCCATCTGAATCTTTCATCTCGGAGACCCTAATGAGCAATCTCACCATGTAGCACCAAACACCCAAACCAGTAGAAGTTCACATTATGACAGACTAAAAACAGTTCTGCAGCAAGCTCGCACTTCAGCGAACCATTTCTCCAACACTTAAACTGAATAACACTAAGGATCAAAGGCAACCGTGAATAAAAGACATTAAAATTTATATCCGAGTGCTAACTGGTGTCTGTCACAATGAGGAGGGTCACGTAACATGAACTTCACTGTAATGACCAATTCTCTTGACTGAAGATGACAAGCAGCCATTGAGCAGTAATTACTACCCATGACAGCTCCCACTGACCCCAGCTGAGCAACGAGTGGTGGCCAAAGAAGGAAGGCTTATTTCAAAATAATAAAATTTGGCTTGCAGCAGCATTCATAGATGATGAAACAAACAACCAGAATAACTATAAAGCACATTCCACCCCTGTGACTGCAAAACGAGGTTTGAGCTACTGCATACTCCTATGAAAGCCAGATGATAACCCCCAGAATGGGGGATTCTTTATGCAGTGACATCAAAAGTTGTTATGACAGATCAAATGTCAGATTGGAGCTAACAACAACGCTTTAACTAAAGGAAAAGAAAAAACAGAGGAATAAAGCACAAAACTGGTACATGTGTGTCTTGTCTGGTCAACAACATACAGAGGCATGACTGAATTATGGATCAAGGCCCAGTATTTTCAAAAAGGAATTATGTAGCCAATAAATCAGCTTAAAAAAATATACATATCTTTGCTACAACTCACAAGCTAGGAGCATGGATACTTTAGTACCGAAAGATGCATAGCTAAGACCCAGCGCAAGCAAGTTAATCTCATGGTTAACACAGACTAATTCAGTGCTCCAGTGTTCTTTCACATTGGGCATGGCACAATCAAAGAGGCACAGTTGAGCATTCTTCCTATTGCAAGCTATAAACTATTCCTATAAACACTTCCCCTCCTTATAACAATACTATTCACAATGCAATCTCTGCACACTAGAGAAACGTTAAGAAGTGATGGCCAAAAGATACCACAAGTCATGAGCTCAAGAAGGATGCTGCTTTCTGGCTCAACCAGCACGCTGCCCATCCACAGAAACACCACCAACGTCTGCTCAAGCACTTCTGCCACTTCCCCCAGTCTGGAGAATGCTCTGCAGAAGAGATGAAGTATCAGGTATCATCTGTATCTGACCACCATTTTCTAATTACATTTATAAGGTTACTGTGTAGAAGAGAGCAACATTTTCCTCAAAATTACAGAGAAAGAACTGACGAGCTTTCTTTCCCAGTTCCAGGCATCATTAGCTATGATTTCACCTAGAGTTAAAGGAGTCTACTGTATTTGCAAGATCATAACTATGGACCACACTCCCTCAACCACCCTGTGATGGGCACTGCTGTACTGACTCACAAACAGACTGTTTCAGCTGCAGCCTTACACCTACCCTGCTTATAAAAGCCAAAGCAACCCACACCTCACCATGACAGGAAAGCAGGGATTTCAGAGCGCATGCTGACAATGAGTAAGGAACAGCTGATCAAAAGGAGCAGTGGATGGATTCAGTTACCAGGCTGACGTGAACACAGAGCAGTATTCAGCAAATCAGTTATCTGTGTCAGCCTGTTCGGAGTTCCAGCTCTGGGATTCAATGACCAGAACCAAAGCGGCAGGAAAAGTACAAGCAAAAAGAATGTGAAGTCACAAGTGACAGAAAGCACCCTGAAGCACCTCTCCTTTGCACACTGCTGTTCTCTGCTTAGGACAGCTACGTTTCTGCACCAGAGATATTTGTGCTCATCAGCTGAGTTCCCAGCCACGATGACCAAGCAGCTGGTAGCAATCACTGCTCTCACCCAGCCTCCCCCTTTGAAGGCAGGAAAGAAGCAGATCTACACAAAAGTACTGAAACGTCAAAAGCAAAGGGATTAGTGTGGGCACAGAAAGCACCAATTTTTAACTCCAGGAGTTGATAAAGAAAGGAACAATGAATAGGGCATTACAGTAATTGCACTAAAACCCACTTATTACTGAAGAATATAAAACAAACACCTCTACAGGACTGCATTCATCAACCTATGCACATTAGAGAAATGAAGAGTGCAAGACCAGAAGAATGAAAGAGAGGTGAAAGAGGAAAAGCAGTAAAAAGCAAACAAAGGTAACATCAGCGTATGCTGAGAAAGCTTTTCTCTGTATGAAAGCTGAGGTTGCTTAAGATACCATGAAAAAGTTACCACGTAATATTACCTAGAATATTTTGCATTAAAGCCTGCATTAAACTCTATTCTCTGGAAAGAAAAAAAAACACATTTAACATATTATCAAGCTTTATTCGATTGTATCTTTAAAAAAAAAATCCAACACACATTAATAATGCTTACTCATAAAAGCAAATCGGAACCAGAGATAGAAGCAATGCCTACTGCAAATCTTTACCACTGAAAGAACATCAGAAACCTGAAGACTTTCTTCCTTTTTATCTAAACAGAAGTGTTGGATTTCCATGTTACAGTGACTCCTTAGATCTCCATTACCTACCCTGAAATGTTTCCAATTATCACAATAGAGGGTAATGAAGAAACAAAGAACATAAATTCACAGACCAGGATCTGCACCTAAGCTTTGCTAAGGATGACTGCCTCATCTGTAGGGCAACCAAGCACAGACCTTCCCAAGTCACTAAAGTCACCCTCTGCATTCTCATCCCTGGTTTCTCCAAGCTGAGATCATAGTTCTTAGTACTTCAGTTGTTTTGTCATCCAAACTGCAACAAACCAGTCAATTTGCACAGGAACACACTGAATTTAGAGGTGAATCTGAGCACATTGGCTGAGTGAGCCAAGGGCCACCCAAGCTGTAAGCATCACTAAGCACTAAGTCAGGTTGTGGAACAGATGGCAGCACAGGGGAGCAAGATGTTTTGCAACACATCTGGTCTCTTATCACTACCCAGCATGAATTAGTAAGCTGAAGAGACTTTGTAAATCCAGGAAAAAAAGAAAAAAAAAGAAAAAATAACAAACTGAAGTCATTTTGCCTTCCAGAAGTGTAAGCACTGTGCTGCTGCATCCTCCAGGCAGAGCTCACGTAGGAGAGAACAAGATGCTCGCTTCCTTCCACGTGAATAAGAAATAAAATAAAATGGAGTCCTGGACCTACCTAAGAGTCATTCAAATTCTGGCTTTTTCTCCTCTCACCTCTGAAGACAGACACTTGTTCTAAGGGAGTTGATGAAGATGCCAACTATTACCAACCTTCTCCCTCCTCTTTTTTGCCAATTAATCTGCACTCTGAATGCTTCAACCAGTAAGTGCTGAGGATATGAAGTCAAAAATAGTGTTAGAAAAAAAAAAAAAAAAAAAAAAAAGAGATCACCACCAACTGCAACATTAATAATGTGGCATAGTGCATAGGTAACATAAAGGACAATCAAGAACATTTACATTAATTTTTAGTATTAAAAAGTTCCCTTAACTGAAACACATGACATGCAATAATCACACAACCCAAACTCTTCTATGCTGGCATTTGTAGTCAGGAAAATTCTGACTTCTACAAGCACAAAAGATTGTCAAGAGGCAGATAGATGCCTTGGCATTTGTCTTCTGCTAACCCAGAATCACACAGTTTTGACGTTCCCCTGATTTTCCTGTACTTCTCCGCTAAAAGCAATAGCTTGGCTCTCACTATGGTGGTCAACTGGCCACGTTCTTAGACAAGGCAATGACAAAATGCAACCACGCACTGCTCCATCCCTGCCACGGTGCACCTGAAGGATCTCTGTGCCTTTAACAGCTGCAACCTGAAATGGCTTCTACCCAAAATCTTTGCAAAACCTTTGGTATTGTTGTTCCTAAAACACATCGAAATACACACCGAGGAAGAGGAAGGAGGAAATGAGTTAAACACCGGATGGAAGAACTCGTGCAGCTTACGGTCAGTGCTGGCACAGATGCAGTGCGTACGAGCCAGCCAGGAGTCAACAGAGGCCAGTTAATCAGAATGAGGCTGCACAAAAGATCAGTGACCCAAGCAGGCATTTCTTCAGTGATAACCAAGAGAAAAAAAATCATACAGCGAAGAGAAAACAGAGAAAGCAAGACCTTGTGGCCAAGCACAGGAGGGCAATGGCATCAACTTCAGCCAGCAGTGCCCACAGCCTTGGAGAAGGTCCCAAATGGAGCAGCGCAGTTCACAATCACCTTTCCAATCACAGAATCAGGTGCATGCATCCCCAAATGCAACGACCTCCATTTTAAAAACAGTTCACGAGAGAGACTGCATCAGAGTGAGGTGCAAAGCCCTCTGGTCCTTTCCAGGCCAGAACAGCACAAACTCCCATTGCCAAAGTTTGCAGACACTGAATCTCAAGCTACCAATCTGGTGCTCAGGCAGGGCACGTAACTTCCCAAATTGTTGGGCACATCACTTTTCATACAAGCTGGGTATAGGTCTGGCAGTGGATGCTCAGTTCCCCAGCACCTGCTGCTTATGGGATGAAGCAGAGGTTTTTATGACAATACCTTTTTCAGCTCTCTGCTGGTGCTGCACAAAATCCAGACAGAAGAACGTTTTATCTGCATGAGGATTCTGACAAACACAGCCCACACAGCACTCCTGTAGCTCCACTCGAGGATGCCTGAAGCGTCAGTCCCATTTCCCCAAGTTTTTCCCCTTGCTATTGCAGGTCTCTATCTCACCAAACATATTTTTGTGAAGAGGGTGCCTTTCCCTGAGCATTTCCGCAGCAGCGAGCTTAATGTCACGGCTATATTTTAATAGTCATTTCCATGGTCTATAAAAATCAAGTTCAACACAATAAAACTTCTATCACACTACTGAGGAAACAGTTAGCAAAAAAATGGCCCCTGCAAGACACTATTCACTGCAATACAGAGCTGATGATGCAGAGCCAAGAGCCTGAAGCAAGGCGGCAGTGGGGCGATGGGAAGAACTTCCATTTCCTACTGCTCTTCCTCCCCTGTATTTCTCCCAGGAAAAAAAAAAACAAAATCAAGATTCCTGTTTTGTGCTCTCAGGAAAGCTTGTAGACAGGGGAAGGGAGGAAGAGGGCATTTTAAGATTTTAACACATCAAACCTTACTCAATTTGTTTCTGCTTGCCATCACCTTATTTGTCTCTTGGCCCTTCAAGCTGTCTCCAACAGCAAAAACTATAAAAGCAGGGATCCACAGGCAAATAATCCCTGAGGAGCTTGTTCTGCTTCCTTAGAAATAGCAGCCAGAGAGAAGAATTACCTGCTAAGAGCTGTAGTTTGATCCACAAACAACTCTTTTCCACAACAGCAAGGCTACTGCAGAAATAGGAAACGTGTGGCACTTCCCCTGAAACTGCATCTCATGCATACAGGAATGAATGTAAAAATGCAACCAAGGACACTAATCAAACAGCACTGAATGCATTAGAAGAGCGGCATTTTGCAAAAACAGGGAAAAATTGTTTTTCTCTAAACCAATAAGAAACCACATGACTCATGCAGCTTTCAAAAAAGCAAGAGAACTGGCTTGGCAGCTAATGCTAACAAAGAGTTTCTGTCTGATTCACTCGGGGCTTTGGGGGCCAGGCTCTGGGCTCAGCCCCATCTGGAGCACCACACTGCTTCTAGCTCACACTGATGGATGATCGTGCTGCAAGAAGCGGGGAGAAGAAAACTGATATAGGATTCCTGTTCTTTAAGAGCTCTGAATCACATTTTACTCTCTCCATAAATCAAACACACGTATCTCCTGGACGGACAAAACAGCAGAGGAATAACAGAATAATCTGCTTGCACAACTAGAACTCCCCACCTCGCTAATCAATAGGATCCTAGATTTACATCTGTAAAGCACAGGCTAATTTGATTGCTCTTAAACCTTTCCTAGCCAAGTACAAGTTGATCTAGCCCAATTCCATCTCAAGTGAGATGATGGCACAGAGCCACACGCCTGGGCAGGTCAGAAGCAGCTCCCAGCCCACACACCTGGGAAGCCCCAGGCTCCAGCAGCACCAGCCTGCACCTGCAACCTCAGGGTCAAGAGGAAAACTCAGTGATACTCAGCACTTGTTTTTCACTTGCTGCCGGGAAGGTTTTTAGTAGGTGCACAGAAGGCAGCAGGAAGATGCCCTCCTTTGTGAGAGGTCACACTGGTAGTGGCACTTTGAGGACCAGAGCAGCCTTTTGATGGCCACCCACCAACATTCCCAATTACATCCCAAAAGCCATTGATTAAATGAGTGCTACTACAGCCACATTCACTCCCTGGGCACCTAGCCTCCATTTTGTCCAGGGTTCAGAAAGAGCCAGCACAGTCACTGGAGACACCAGCAAGACTCTCAGGTCAACCTGCAGTAGAGAAGCATGCAATGAATGCATCAATGCTCGCCGTTATTCCAACCAGCTGCTATAAGAAAAGAGCAGGCTATTCTGGCTTTCTTTTTGGCACATTGTGTCCCCAGTACCCTTCCAGCTACTGGCTCCCTTTGCTAGGAACACACTGTACAGCTGCCAGCAGTGCCAATGGCCAACGCTGGCTGAAGGACAACCATCTCACTCTGATGGTTTCCAAAGCAGCCTAGAAACACTGAATCTGCTCAAATGATGAAATTCGGCAAGCTCCAACTGTCAGTGCACCTTTGTAGTGAACTAGACTGCAAACGTCCTTCATAATCACTTTCCCTTACAATTCTTGGGTCTGAGTAAAAATACTCCACCCATCTAATAACTTTTAATTAGACCAGCTCCAATTTCTCATCTTTTCAACTTATTAATCAGTTTCACGATCCCTACCTCAACACAAAGCTATCTGAGCACAAACAAATCAGAAGAAATACAGCTAGCTGCTCCTATATTCAACACGTATCCCATGCCCAAGGAAAAAGGTCTTTTCTTCCTACAAAAATCAGCATGCATTTGCTCCAACTAATCCTGGTGGGAATATCTCACCCAATGCTTGGACCACTCACAGTGAGTCTCACCCAGCTCACTGGCCACAGGCAGTGAAATAAATGCAAACATTAAAGAAGCATGCAGGTACTGTTATACAAGCACAATACATGGACTCCCAACCTTAGAGCAGTATCTTGATACATGAACAGTTCCCAGATCACACCTTGATTATAAGAACTTACAAAGTCATCCCAATGTTTTAGATATCCAGTTCCTAATAGTTGAAATCTCCCTCTCACGTCCACCTTCACGTGCTCCAGCTGCAGAAGTCCAAAGAGTGCTTTCTGCATTTGCTCAGGTGAGTCACCAATCTGAACCATTTAAATCACAGTTACCACAGCTCTGTAAATAGAGGCCTCCTTTGCACCAAGTTATTGATAAAAATCTGCTCATAAATCATTTCAAGAATACTTGCAACTGGAAACTCAAACAAGCTGAACCCACACAAAACTTCTAAAAATGTAAACAATATCACAACTGAGTAATTCTCCTTACTCTGCTTTAGAATGTGCTTATCTGGCTATATCCAAGTCCCTGCCTTTATTTATTTAATAAATAAGACTCATCACACAGAGCTCAGAGCAAGTCACTTCAGGCACTCCTCGAAGCCTCACTGGCTCCTCAAAGACGTTTCCTTCTGATTAAAAGGCTGCTAATGAAAAACCCTCCCTAAGCTGCAGCTAAAGGACTCAGAGCCACCAGAGCATGCATTACCTGCAGCAGCACCCCAGGAGTGAGACTCGAGGATGGACTGACTGTATCAGACCAGAGTCCAAAAACCCAGAGCCACAACCACAGAAGCAGCCCCCTAACCTCCCCTCAAACTGCTCTTGAGTTCTTAGCACAGCAGTGACCTGCATTGAAGCCACCCAGTCTAAAGTAACTGCAGATGTTATGCTACCCATAACATCCCATTTTTTTTTTTAATCCCTGTAGACTCTTAGTTGCAGTAAAACCCATAAGAACAAAAGCCAACAAACAAAAATAAACAAAATATAATATTAAATACCATAAGAATATTTGGCTCTCCATCAAAACTCCCGGATTGTTGTTTATCCCTTTGAATCACACAAGATGGAAAGTACTGCCTCAGAAATACCTCCGTGCCACACAAATATCTGCTCTCTACTCCCACCAGAATATCTCAGCAGCAGAAAATTCTGGGAGAAGAGCCTTCACCTACTGCTCCCAACCCCCCCCTCCCCGTGCTCTGTCACATCTCTGAGCTCGCTCGACAAAGGAGCAAATTCCCACAAACGCAGCAGCTGTCAAAGCCTTACAACAATTCTGAGTCGGTCCTGGGCACGCTGCTCCCATCACCTGGGAAGTGGGAGAACACCAGGTCTGTCTGTGCCTGCTGAGCAGTGTCAGAAGAGACACAAGTACAGCAAAAACTGGACCGAAGTCACACGCGGACAGAAGATGGGCTGTCAGCAGCAAAAGGCATCCCTGACAAGCCCAGAGTTGGCTGCTGCACACTGCAGCCAGCACAGCAGCTCTTGCTGGAGGCAGAAGCCCAGATATGTCCAAAGCTAAACTAAAAACAGAAAGACACAACGCTTTCATTTACTCTGTGCTTTACATCAACTTACTCATAGCAGTAAGTGTTTTAGTTGTAACACTTAGTCTCTGCACTGGAAATCTGAGAGACTGGTCCACAGAAATAAGACAGTCAATTTTAAAAGGGAGATAGAAGAAAGAAAAAGAAAAAAAAAAAAGAAAAAAAAAAAGATGATCTCAAGTCTGTTCCATCTACATTTCCTAGTGAAAGAAGCACTGGCAAGGCAGGGAACCAACAGGGAAGACAACCAACATCTAGTAATGATAATATGAAACATTAGCAGGGGCTCTGTTGGCACAGCGATTCCACCTCTGCCTGCTGTGACAAAGCAAAAAAAGTGACAAGAGTTTACAGCTGGCTACTGGAACAGAAGCAAACAGCTCCATTGCATTTGCCGTTTTTCCCCCCAGCTATAAATCTTGAAGGATAAACACTTTTCCCCATCAACGACAAGGGTGAAGCAGGAAGGAAGGAATCTCAGTAAGGGCAACAAGGCAGACAACGCCTGCGTGCAGAAAACTGGCTACAGAAAATAAGAGATACAGACAAAAAGATAGGAAACCATTCAAAGAAGTATATATGATGTTTTTAATATGGTATATTATTACTACTTTGTGTGAGCAGAAGATGAGCAGGTTCTCATGTGCTGCTGTGTACCACAAGTCCATTTTGCTCAGTCTCAGCACTGTGCTGCACAGGGCTGCACACCAGGCAGCACCACCTCATAGCACAGAGCAAACTACAGACCTGAAATAAGCATCACTGTCTATAGGTTTGGGTTGCAAATGAGAGCGCATCCTACAGGCTTGAACATAAGCACTGCTTTTCAGAGCTCTGAATCACAAGCGAGCCAGAGACTGCATGAAACAAACAGCAAAAATGGTAACCTTTTCCATTCTGACCACAAATAACTAAGAAAAAAAATAGAGAAATCAAGAGGACAAGCTTGTCCAATCTCCTATTTGGGGAAACAGCCTATGGTTTAGTCAAGAGAAAGCTTAAAGGATCACCCATGCCTTTATCTATAACCTTCCTGACCTAAACAATATGCTCAATCATATTTCTACTTAGTCATCAAAACCATAGCACAACCTCCCCTTCAGAGGACAGCATTTGTAAGACATTCCCAGTAACCACCTCAATCAGCTGCAGCCATTTCAGGGTCACGATCTGTACACTGGAGTCATATGCACAGCACATTTTTGAAAGCATGCGTACTTTTAAATTGTTCACCATCTGTGTCAGGACTTGGAAACTCAAATATCATCAGCTACTTCCATCTGGCTCAGAGCTGAGATATTTCCTGTCCCAAAGTCCACTACAGGAATACTTTTTACATTACCAGTTGCTTTCATTTCACTTGGTTTCTGATACACCAAATGCTACACGCACACCAAGCTGGAGCAGAGACAACTTAATTCCCCAATAAAAGCACCCAGCCGCACTCCCTGAGCCCACTGTGTGCTGCCAACATCTCTGCCTGCAGACCAGCTGCCACAGTGATGGCTGTGTTACAGGCTGAAGCATCAGCTGGGAGGCAGGCAGGCGTGCTGCTAGAAAGGCAGGTACCAACTGAGCTGCCTTCCACTTAGCTCCATTAGCCTACTAAGGTATTTCAAGCACTGTCATCAGCACCAAGAGGCAACTTATTTCTTTTTCAATTACTAAGTATTTTTTATAATTATTATCCCAGAAATCAGAGAAAACCTCTACAACCATGCGTTCTCAGTCTGAGCAAGCTCAGCATCCTTCCCTGGGAGCTGGGCAGTCCCAGGGCTCAGCCACGCTCCCCAGCATGTGCTACCTTATTATTTAGGACTTCAAATCTATGCTATCAGTACTTCTGTGCTTTGTTTGGAGAAGAAGGAAGATGTACACAGAGCATTTCCGTGCTGTGAGGGGCTCAGGTGCCCTGCAGCACTCGGTCTCTCTGCATGCTGTTGTCTGTATACTCCTCACCTCCTACCTGTGCTTTCAGACATCACACATCCAAGCAGATCAGGAGCCATGTGCCGTGCAGCTCTGCTGGCAATCGATGAGCAATTTACCATCTCCAGCACTGGGTCCATTACCAGAGGAGAACAATACAGTTTGCTGCTGCCAGCACACGGCATTTCCCCAGCACTCCTACTTCATGCTTCTCACGAGTGCAGCTTCATGTGGGATCCGATCAAGGTCTCTCCAAGCTCAATTAAGTTGTGAAGCTGTACAGAACAGAGCGCCCAGAAGCCAAGGTCCTACAAGCACACACTGATCACATACACCTTCACTTTCTTCCTGTCCCTAAATTACAGAGCAAACCTCCTCAGCTTTCTCACTTGTTTCTTCTTCTGGGTAACACAAAGACTTTTTGCTATTCCAGCTCCTTTCGGTGAAATTGGTTACAAGAAACCTCTGAAAATGATTTATAAAAAGCTTTGTACTAAAATAACACAAACAGTACCCTAAACAAAGCAGCACTGCTAGGAAATACTATACCACGTTAGGAAAAAAGGGGCAAGCGTGATGGCCAATAGTTACTCCAGTTATCCATCTGTTTCTTTTGTTATGTGTGTGGTTATATAATTACACATAATAGTTCTCACTGTAATTATTTCAGTTTAGTTACAAAGCTATATGGAGCAGAAAAATATTTTGAGAGATAGTACATATTTTGCTGATAAAACTGAAATTCTATAACTGCTGCTACTTGCGTTACAAGTCTTTACATCAATAATCACATTCAATGTACAAATTACATAAACATGAGAAGACTAATGATGTTATAAATGTAAGTATTTTCGCCACTACAGCCCAAAAACATAGATCAAGTTTTACAACCACAAATGTCATCTTTCTGAACATTCTTTAGATTTAGATAGAGTACCGTTTCCACTTCCCTCCAAGCTCAAAAAAGCATTTCAGTAGCTCATTAAGGAATATATTAAGAAAAACAAAACCCTACAGTCAGAATACTGCCAGGATCCACCACAGGCCAGAAAGCAAAATTAAGCATTGTCAAGTTTGCAGAAAAGATACACTTCTCCTCCAGTTCATAACCAATGGCCCACCTCCGTACCAAGGAGTCCTCTACAGGAGACCATCCATCGGAACTGAGGTCAGCCATCCTTGCACGTTTTGTAAAAGCTTCAGCTTTGCAGGGAGTGCAAACATGAGGCTGATATCACTAATGGAGCAAGTGCTTTCCAACTGGGTTAGCACTGGTTCCTCAATGGAGCTTCAATTCATCCATCTAAGGTAAGCTTCCAGCTATTTATCTTCAGTTAGACACATCCACAGGCATTTACTTAACAAGACATAATGGATTTCAGTCCTAGAGGACCACTACATGGTCAGAAAAGGCATACCCTGTATGTGTTCCACAGACCTCCACATGAGACAACCTCCAGAAATACAAGTATTTCCCAAAAATGCTTAAGCCTGTTGTTGCAAGCAGAGGGACAAGCTCCCTGAAGATGCTGCTTTCGCTTTAAATTGCATTCAGTTCACTTCCCCCCCTTCCTGAAAGTTTTTGTAAAAGAAAATGTATTTACTTTACACCAATAAATACAAAATAATAATAATAATCTAAACCAACAGTCATTGCAAGGAACAGACAAACAGGAAAACCAAAGAAACCGACAGGGTAGGTACTACTTCCTTCTGTAAAACCTTTAACCAGGACCTCATCCTACTGTTACTTCCATACCTGTGTATGATGTGAAGCATAAAACCTCACTGTAACAAAATTTCCCCTTCTCTTCTCTCTTCTAGGAACAGAAGTGTTAATTCCTAGTGGATAAACTCTGAAAGCAATCCATAACTCAGGAGAGTTCAGCCAATGCTCAGCATCATGCCTGCAAGCAGCTGGAAGTCAGTGATGCGCTGCTCCATCCCAACACCCTACAGCAGAGCCATAGCAGAGAGCTACACGGGTATTTTCCAGCACTGAAGTACAGCACGTTTTTAAAAGCTCTTGTAAAAACTCCAAGAACCTTTCAGATTAGAGACAACACACATGAAAGGTCTGGGGTAGTTTACTGCCCCTATAAAGTAGCACTGCTCATTAACTGATCCCACTGCAAACCCTAAAGGCTTTTCACCTGCAGCTGTGAAGCACAGAAATGATTAGCAATAAAGACAAACAGCTGAAGCTCACAACTGTCACAAGGTCTTTTCATTAGGCTGAAGTAGAGGCTGGTACCTCTCTTATCCCTGGATATTTAAAATGAGGGCCAAAAGCCACGGTGCTACAGCTAAAAATAAATGCAGCACAAATAGTGACCGCACACATGGAATGTACGCAGATTTCATAACATCCTATGCAAGAAAATGAATAAGGAAGAAACATATTTCTGCTAAAGCCCTTCTCAAAACAATACCTGTTTGCAACTGTGCCACTGGCAGCTCCCTTAGGAGTGAGTACATGTGGCCATGGCACACAGGAGGGCATGCTGTCTCCAAGAGGCTGAATCCGAACGTGCTTCCTCAGAATAGTAATGCACTAATAAATACATGAGCAAATACAGCACATGCACATTTTTACTCCTTTGGTTCTGGACATCACAGCACAGCACTGCTGTAATAAATTCACGGTGCACAGAACGGCCTCAGAAAGACTCCAAATTCACTCACAGAACAGCATTGCTAAGATGCATCTTCATTAACTTCCTAAAATCCTTTCCTATTTTAATGCAGGCATACAAAAGCAAAGACCACCAACTCTTCATGAAGAACAGAGAGAGCCTCCAATGCCCCAGTCACCACACCAGCAACCCACAAATACTGGATTTTTGGAAAACCTGAAATCTGTTCTCAGCATTTGAGGTCCTTCCTTGCACAGCAGAAATGACCTGTATGAGTTTCAAATGGCATTATTCTTATTAAATTCCTGCCCACCCTTCCAAAGCGCCACTATAAGGGAGCAATTGAAGCTGCACATCACAGCCTTCATAAACTATTTTACCAACTAACTATATAGTCCTCCTTTAGAAATAAAAATTGTTGTGTATCTGGTTTATTTTTGTGTATCTGGTTTGAATATACTATATATATGCCTTTTGAAAAGCTATCCCAAGCCCTGGGAGGCACTACAACACCTGGCCTGGAAATATGGCAAGTCCATCCTATTTCAAAGCATCCCACATCAGGCAGGTTATCATTTCCCTGTTGTGACAAACAAACCAAACTGACCAGTAACAAGGAAAAACACAACAAGTCCCAAGTGGGGCAGCTTGCAATAAAATTGGTTTCCTTCCTGGGTTGGTTTGTTGTTGTTACAGTTGCTTGTTTTTAAAAAGCATGCATGGAAACACAAATCTTACCCAGAACACTGCTTATCTGGGCAGCTGGAAGGTGCTGATTGAGAACTGAGAACTGCAGACACCTCCTCAAGCACTTGCACTACCCTGTCTACCTGGGGAAAACCCAGGTAAGCCACAGGAGTGCATCAACAGTACATGTACAGTCACAGATAGACAAATTACTTAAGAAATGCTGGTATCCTTGATATATTTAACATTATCATTGGCCTACTACCTGACATTGCACTTCCAGGCATCAGGTGCCATCCTAAAGTAATATATTCAGTACAGCTCCATGTACACTTACCTAGCCCTTTCTTCATCACCACATTCATAAAACTTGCCTAAAGTTAAGAGCCTACACTAAGCACTACTCCCAGCAACAACAGTATTACCCTGCTTTTTTGTCATTCATTAGGAGTAGCAGAGAGAAGTATAATCAGCATCCTGAAAATTAACAGGGTCTGAAGGAGAGCAGACCACCAGGAAGCTCTCCTTTCCCATCTGAGGCCAACAGACTCACTGTTCCTCTGTTTACAAGAAAGATTCAACTGCCATAGTGGTGGTCTCATGCCTCCTTATCTGCTCTTAAAAAGAACATTAAAGGTATTTTTGGCACAACTTTTGAAGCAACTGCAGTAGCCCCAGTTCTACCTCTTACTGCAGCTTGTGGAACAAAGGAAAAGGGCTCAACAACTGCAGAAGGCACAGAATCATTAAGGTTGGGAAAGACTTCCAGGATGCTCTAGTCCACCTGTCGATCCATCCCCACTGTGCCCATTAACCATGTCCCCAGGTGCCACGTCTCCAGAGTTCCTGAAAACCCCAAGGGACAGTGACCCCACCAGCTCCCTGCACAGACACTGTGTGCCACTACCTGACTGCCCTTTCTGAATTTTTCTTAATATTTAGCCTGAATGCCCGAGGGCATTTGGAAATTAGCCAAGCCATGTTTGTATATCTCAGAAGTGCTATTTAGGCTGACTTCCTAAAGCATCTCGTTGCACCTCACCTTCATTGCCATCAGCAAGAACATCAACATTTTCACCTCCAACTACAAGCATGAAACAGGAGCCTGAGCAGCTGTGCTCCGCAGGTAGGCAGCAGATACACACAGCTGGACTTTCTGATGGGTGCATGGCTTTCTGAGCTGCACCACACAGCTACCTCCATTCCCAAGCATGCCACATCCCAACAGCGAGATGAGAGCCCAAACACAGAGCTGCAGTGACGAAGGAGAAGGACGAGTGGCATCAGGAGCACAGGAAAGCTGCTGTAATTCAGCTGTTCATTTTCCTCTTTCAGATGGCTCCCTACACGATCATCTCATAGTCCCTCATGCTATTCCATCCCTACCCGTTTCTCATCCCGCCTCCCCACACTCTGAGCCCCACCAGGAAGCAGAGCTGAGTCACGCTCACGGCTGCCCTCTGAGATAAGTTTCACGCGCTGCTCCCTGCGTGGATCCTGGGCATGCAGTAGCTGCTGGGAACCCAGCACTGTGGGATGGGGTAGCTGAGCAGAAAGAGCATTTCCTGAAACATCTGCACCCAATCTCTCTGTAATTTACTCCCAGTGCACCGAAGTCAGCAGCCTTTGGGACTTGAGGTGTTAAGAAAAGTTAGTTGTGTGCAGGAACACGCTAATCTAATGGGGAAAAAAAAAACACTATATATGCATTACATATAAACACACGGCTTTTATATATACACACACTTCTGTGCTCCCACAAGGTAAGCAGCATAACCCACAGCCAATGACACCCTCCTGCTGATTGCTGCATCTGCTTCAGCACAGTGCCCACACACTCCATCAGTTCAGCCCTGCAGAGACGGATGGCAGCTCCATTAGCAGCCCTGCTTGGAGGACGCAGGTGTTGCTGGTTGGCTGTCACACAACACGGTTCTGCTGTCACTCTCCAGCGTGGGCCGTGGCAAACAGTTGGGAAGACGACGTTCTTTTATTAGGATGTTCACCTTAACAGTGTGTTCTCCACTGCTGCTCCGGGACTACACGACTTCCGCACTGATTCACTGTGACCTGGAAGCTTCACAACCAGTAACGAAACAGAACACCAGAAGCCTTGCAGGGTACATAAGTCCCCATTTTTAACTACACAAGGACATATAAAATATGTTTACCAAGCAGAACATGAATCTCCATCAGGAGGAAATTCAGCAGTGCAGAAAAGAGGCTGTCCTCTCCAAAACCTGCATTCAGCAGCATAACAGAGAATAGCAGCACCCAATTAACTCTAAATCCCATTTAATCTCCTTGCAACTGTCTCTTCTCAACTCTCACACCCCATAGATCGTCAGAGTATTTCTCTGACACTGCAGATCATCCCACTCAGCTAACTCGAAGGAAAAACAGAAAAGAAAGAAAGAAATCATCATAGAAATAGCAAAGCTATTACCAAAATATGACAAAACTCCTAAGAGCAGCAGACAAACTAGAAGTGCAGAATGAGCTTCTGCTGAGGGCTCTGAGCCTTTTCAAGAGTTACGGCTTCAGCACACTCCCAACACAAAAGTGCTTGTGCCTGTGCTTTATGAAACCATGAAACAAATCAAAGACTTTTTAAAATTATACCTAAGTTCACTCTCTACACATGCAGTTCCCCACACTGGATATCCAAAGCTTCCAACTCAACTGCCTCCACAATTCCTTGTCCTCTCGGAGCAAAGCAGCTCCAACACATCACTCCTCAAAAAGCACCTCCAACGTGAGACATCACCCTGCAACCTAGTGCATTGCCTTCCAGTGTCCTTAGGTTCCAACACCAGCTCACACTGCGTGGTGACAGATCTATTCCAGCTGTTCAGAGGCACAGCACTGAGCACATGCCACAGGCTTGGATACCATACCCTTATTTTCGAGGGACGTACAGGCAGAATTTTAAAGTAATTCCTAAAATTCACTTGTGTTCTGTTTAATCCCGCGCATTCCCTTCTTCCTGTTCCAGTTGTTACACAAGGCTTAGCAGTGTGTACGCACAACCGATCTCAGGATCCAGACGCAATAACTGCGGGGGGAAAACATTGCATTTCTTATTTCCAAATGGAACCCGCAGGTTTATTATCCCCTTCCCCGCGACAAACGCTCTCGCTCGTGCCGGTTTTCTCCTCCTCAATCCCTACAAAACGCTTCCAATCCCAACGAAACACTGCCAGCACCGCGCCGGGCCTCCCGCAGCGCAGCTCCGTCAGCCCGAGAACAATCCGCCTCTGTGCCGGGAGACGGAAACAGCCCAGGGAGACATGGATCCTCGGGCAGCAGCGGGGAAACCCCGGCACAACGACACGGGCAGGGGGCGAAGCCGGGAAAAGAAACCCACGTACGAATAACTTTAAGCAGGAGAAAGTGGTGCTGAGAGCCGGGGTGGAGCGGGGGGGGGGGGAAGGGGTGAGGAGGAGAGGAGAAAGAACACAAAGCTGCAACTTTCTGCTCGAGGATGTGACTCGAGCGCAGGTCGAGCCGCGCTCCCACATGAACTCCTCAACTCCACCGGCCGGGAAAGGCGGCCGAGAGCCGGGAGAGCGGCCTTGCGGAGCAGCCGTGCGGCTCCTCGCTCGCCCCGCCGGGCCCAGTGCAGCCCCCGGCCCGGAGCAGAGCGGCCCGGCGGACGTGCGGGGATCCCCGCGTACTTCGCGGAGCGCCGCAGCGCAACAGGCGGGCGCGGGGCCCGAGGGGAGGCAGGGAGGATCCTCACCTACGCCGTATTTCTCCTCCCTTTTGGTGGGAACCCAACGGGTCATGGCGCTGAGGCGGCCGGAGCGGGCGGGGATGCGAGAACCCCGCTCCTACGCCGCCATTTTCCAACCGCGGGACGGGAAAAGTTTCTACCGACGGCAGTCATGTGGTACGGGCGGAGCCAGCGGCCGGCCGGGGGGAGCCGGCCCGGGGCAGCCCCGGGACAGCGGGACGAGCCCCGCCTTCGGGAACCGGGGGACGCCGAGAGCGCTGCTCCCAGCCAGGACGGGGCCAAGCGGCCCCACCACGGAAAAGCCGGCGGCTCCCGGGCTGACCGCGTCCCGGCCTCGCTCTGCAGGAAACTCTGTCCCGCTCAGAACCGGCTCCGTAGAAAAGCAGCGCGCTCCGCTTTATTCCGCGGTCAGAAAGTGGGAGCGGCCCGGGCTGCTTCCGAACTCTTCATAAGTCCGGTGAAGCGTTGGTTACTTTGGTTGCTGCTGTATTTTCGAGGCGCGGAGCCCCGCAGGATTTGAGCCTGGTCGCTGCCCGCAGGAGCGGCACTAACGCGGGGCTGGCGCTCGAAGCACGGCGGGCTGTGTTGGGAAAGCACCATTTCCGGGTAAATCCTCTGTTCTGAAGACAGAACACCGCCTAAATAGTGACCTGCTCCAAACCCAGCCTCTCCTGGCTGAACAGAACCATCACAGTCCAAAAACACCTCTAGATCCCCAAGCCCTACCCAGCTCCACCCCCCCCCCCCCCCATGCCCACCGACCGTGTCCATCAATGCCACATTTTCAAGGTACCAGATCACCTCTAGAGATGGGGACTCCACCATGTGGAATATTTTGATTGCAGAAGAACCAATAAAAGTAATCGTTCTGATCCTGATCTTCAACTTCTTGATCAAAGTTCTTTACTATGAGAGCAGTGAGGTGCTGGAACAGCTGCCCAGAGAGGCTGTGATGCCCTGTCCATCTCTGGAGGTGTTCAAGGCCAGGTTGGATGGGGCCCTGGGCAGCCTGGGCTGGTATTAAATGTGGAGGTTGGTGGCCCTGCCTGCAGCAGGGGAGTTGGGAATTCACGGTCCTTGGGGTTCCTTCCATCCCAAGCCATTTTGAGATCCTTGCGCTCCCAGAGAACATCAGCCTCAGGAAGCATCTCACTGACTGTCACATCAGATTGCTCCTCTGCTGGAGAAGCTCCATGCAACACATGTAAGAATGCACATAGATCATACTTGAATGTCTTTGCCCTGCTCTTCTTGTCAAGTATCACTGGACATGTAGGGAGTCACTTTCTACAACAGCACTCATTATCACCAGGTTTGGGGATCAAGTATTCAGCTCCAGCATCTAAAGGAGGCTACACCTTGTTCTATGAACCTTCCCTTTTCCCATCCTTGTGATCTGTTCCCCAGGTCACTACCTACCTACAAATTCAAACTAATCTGAATTTCATTGCTCTTGTCCTGCTGAACCCAAGGGCTGCTGTGATAGATCCAACCTCTGCACCTTCCCACGTTATGTCCTGGAGTGAGGAGATCAAAAGATTCTCAAAGTCAGCTGCCTGGCTTATCATCTTTACCTGCATTAATGAGTAAATGATTAGGGTCTTACCAAAGACAACTTACAACAGAGCTCTTTGGTTTAACAGGCTTATTTTTCAGAAGATAAATCAAAGTGAATTAATTGAAATAACGGGCATACTTGTCCTGTTGCTACAGTCATCTTTGTAACTTCAGGAAAGCAAAAAGGGAGTGAAATGGAAAAGCAGGGGAGGTTTAGATTGGATATCAGGAACAATTTCTTCATAGAAAGAATTGGGTTTTGGAACAGGCTGCCCAGAGAGGTGGCAAAGTCCCTATCCCTAGGCATGGTGCTTAGGGATGTACTTTAGTGGTAGGTGGTCACTAGACTTGATGATCTTCGGTATTTTCCCAACCTCAGTGATTCTGTGACTCTTTTAGTACTGATATATTCTTTTCTGCAGCGCCAGCAATTACGTGCAGCAAAAGTGAAGAATCTGAAGCAGCTCAGACATTAAATGGTTTAGAGACCTTTAAGACTATTAACGTAATAATCTCTTACAGAGGACTTGATTTACTTTCATTTAAGTTGCTGATAACAAAGAATGACTTCCACAGACACCATGCTAGCTTTACAGATACAGAAAGTGAAAAAATGATACAAAGCAGCACTGATTTTAATTTTAACCTGGACATAGTTGTAATTAACTTGTGCATGGCAAAAGAAGGCAGTGACAATGTCTTCTAATGAGTTACAGGCACTAAAGAATAAGAGCAGATAACAAAAAAGGAAAATTAACTCACCTCTTCCAACAACCAGCAACAGCTCAAGAAGAGTATAACCTCTGTCTAGAAAGAACCTATGTGCTCAGCTGCTAACCCTTAAATGAGGGTAAGAAGGGCTGGATCCTGACTCCACCCTTTCCATGCACTCAGATGCATTGCTTGCACCTGAGCTCTCTGGGTTAGCTGTGCTGCTTACCTGGTGCTTGCTCACTGGTTCAGACTGTGACCTGGCTGTTCTGCTGCAGTTTGTAAAGTGGCCTTGTGCTATTTGCTGCCTTTTCTGGGCCCCAGTGTTCTAATCTGAAATTTAAGCTGTTGATTTTCCTCTGTGTTGAAGGATGCTAAAGAAGAACGTTTTCCTTCATGAGACATGCACTGCTTGCTGACACCTTTCTTCAGGTGTTAATTAAGGGTTAAATTTGATTCTTCCATAGATTGGTGCTACTTAATCTGAGTGTACACCTGCACTATATGGGAATTATGAATACTGTGGTTATGTTCCTAAGGTAGAAAGTACCCTGTCAGCGAGAAGGGGCTTTTTCAGTTGTGTTCTCTAATCACCTATAGCACAAACAACAGAAGTAATCCCACGGCCACCATAAAGACACACGTAAGGTTCTATATTCATTTTATTATTTTCCACATTTTCATTTTAATGAAAACCTTTTACAAATGCCATTGAAATTTTGATAACCAGTAAAAAATACTCCTCCTCATTCACAATGAATAAATATTCCAATACTGGTTTTTATAGCTAGGAAAAAGAAAAAAACACTGTAATAGGATAGCGCTGTAATGTTGAGAAAGTAGAAGATTTTTATTTTTTCTCCAGCAAATGTAATGTAAAGTATGCTTGTGAAAAATATTTTTCGTTAACTGTAAAATGCTGTAGCTGACGTAGTTTACAAACTTGGGCATAATATGTTTCTTCACACTGTGCGTGTATGCTTTTCATTTGTGAAGCGGAAACTGAAAAATGCTGCTTTCCATAAAATCTGAAAGCTTTATCACGTCATTCTGTCAGCTCTTTGGATTCTCTCCTTATTGTGTAATGCATCCCATGGAATTGGAGGCTCTTCTCCCGGAGCAAAGAAGCATTCCTTTTCGTAAGAGTAACTCCAAGAAACCCAAGTGCAGCATTTGGCCCCAAATGAGATTTGAAAATGATGTCACAGAAATCAGGAGTGTATTTGGGAAGGGATGAATGGAAAAAGAACTGGTACTCTGAATTAAATATGTTTACAATAAATAAACTCTATAAAATGTATCGATGCAGTTGAGTTGTATTTCATTCTCACTGCGTATGACTACACAAGGGGAATCTTTGTTCCATCTCAGTTCAAAATCACTTCTTAGGGAAAATTTATGTTTCCTTTTTTTTTTTATTGTCAAACCATGTAGGTAAATTCAAAATTTACACGTACCATGCAAATTCCTCTTGGAAATATCCTTCCCAGGAGATGATGCTGAGAACTTATAAAATCTTATAATAAATAACTGTTTTGCTTTCCTATCTCTGCTGCAGATACTCTGTTGGAAATGCTATTGTTTCCTCTACAGATACTCATCATCTGTTTTGCTGTATGATTTTCATTTGGGGTGGATGGCCTCCATGCTCTTAGTTCATCTTTGCAATGAACAGCTCCCTACGTTCCACGTTTGGGTATGCACAGAATTCTTTAAACCTGATGGAAAGACACTTTTAAAGTACAATTTTGTTACAACGTATTGCTCTTGATGAGAATGGAAATAAAATTAATTTTATCAGTGTGTGCGACTAAAATGACTTCAGCCTTTTAGCTTGGTCTTATGTATACCCAATATGTATATATTTTTACCTAGGGAATCTCTTCCAGATGAATATGGGAGAATTAAGAAGTCAAAACTGAATTTCCTTCGACCTTCTTGTTGGCTTCAGTCTGGCAAAGAGTACTCTTCCAGGCTTTGCCCATGTGCTTTATAAGCATGCCCAGTGATCTTCCTTTCTGTTACTGTAGGATCATTGTGAGTATATGTGAGTGTGTCTTAAGCTTTTCTTCTAGAGTGACAATTATATACCAGCATGCCAGATGCAGGACTTCCAATTGCAAACACAAGTGTTCAAAGGCAATGTTGGGATTTATGTATCAGTATATGCTGTTATGGCAGATAGTGCATTTGTCACACCAGTTTAGTACCTTTCAGATGGGTTGAAGGGAGCACCTGGCCTTTCAATCTGCTCACTTTTAGTCACTGCTTGCTTCCTTCTTGCATCTGAATTTTCAGTTTTATGGACTGTTAAGCCGATTAGCTATGTTAAAGTTCAGAAGGAATATGAAGGAATATGAAGGTATTAATTTTATAGATATTTTTGATTGAACAGCCCAGATTTTAGCCTAAAAAAACTGAAGTTTGGTTGTTGGTAATGAAAGCCATTTCACTCCACTGGAAATTGCACAAACTGTTCTTGCTGTATTATGCTGAAAGTGGTGTAATGAATAAGACATCTTCACATGGTTTGATGTTTAAATGCAAATGTGTGAACACCTAGTTACTCTTTATAAATACACAAGGGTTTCCAAAGTGATGTATTGTAGGAAGGGTATGATTATCATAGATAGAGCTTGGTTTATACCCTGGTATTTTACTTTGTGTTCGAGAATAAAAAGAAATCAGATGAGTTTTACAGCGCTGCAGTAAATGGCTTCATTTCTACTCAAGGGGAAAATCTGTTTTCTGATCATACCAGACTGTGAGTTTTTACATTCTTCAGAGAAAAAGCACGGAGAAGTTTTATGAGGGTCAGCCTCTTCTATCCCCCTGCACTTGGCACAAATGCCATTTACACTAGTAGTACATCTTGTTCTGTGAAAAGAATAGCAGGCAGCGTGTCCTAGGCAGCATGTTTGTTTGATTGACGGCGAGTATTTTGGATGCTGTAGTTGCCTTGGGACAGAATGGCTGCCCTGCCAATGGGAATCTTCTCAGCAGGTGTCAGGAAGGCTTATTGCCTCCCTGCTTTCCAGCCCTCGCAGCTCATGTTTGGAGCACAAGGAGCCAAAGCAGTGCAGTTTCTATCCTGCCACACTGGGTTTATTCTGCAGGACCAGGGCAGCTGATGGATCTTGAATATCATGTTAGCAATTCCAGGTTTATCCAGCTTCACTGCTGTCAGCATTTCCGTTGAACCCAGCTTTAATTTTGTCTTTCTAACTGAAATCCTGGGCAACTGCATCAGGGGCACGTTGCAAGTTCCAAAACTTGATGCTTCATCCATTCCTTGTAAGAGCAGGACTTTAACCCCTACCTAATAGCAATGGACTCTGGCTCCCAAGGAAGTGCTCAGGAATATCATTGCAAATTTTACAGTCAAGCCCAAAGCATTTAGAGGAAAAAGTAGTACAAATCACTGCAAAATACAGGCTAAAATATAGTTTACTGTTGCTTAGTGGCAACCTGATCCTCTTTGCAGTAACTTTAAATAACCAACAGTATAAGGTTTTATGTGAGTGGGGTGTTTTTTTTTTCTGCTTAGTGGTAGTTTTTTCATATATTTGATATTTATACTCTACATGAGGTTATGAGCTCCATTTACGTACCCTTAAGCAAACTTGAAGCTAACGGGCAAAACAAAATGCTTTATGGAACAACTTAGGGAAGAATTGCTCCCAGAGACCAGTTGCTTTACTTTATGCATTCCGACAGATGTATGGTTTAAAATATAACGCATTATGTACTGAATAGTTTAAGAACAAAAAAAACCAGTGAGAAAGACATATTCTGGTAGCTATATTCTGATAGACTCATTTTTTTATTGTAAGATAGATAATGATCAGATAGAGAGGAGTACAAGCTTGAGATGAAAACATATATTATTCCTGTTAAAAGTGCACTTAAGGAGCACTTAACATTTTGAAAGCACTGAACAAATATTAACTCTTTCTTGTGGGACAGTGCCCTTATCTGTATTTGCAGTGGAGAGGCAGCTATGCTAAGGCCAGCTTTTTAAATGTGACAGGCATTCGGGAATTGAGAACTCAAAATATCAGACCACTTCTGTCACACCTCTTGATTAGGTGATTTTCCTGAGGCCAGAAGCGATGCATTAGCTGGGGCAGGGTTAGATTTTATAATTTCCTCGGTCTGCAGGCAATGTTCTCTCTCTCCTTTTGAAGAGTGATATGAGATAACAATGAGAAATGACAGTGTAAGAACACGATGTACTCCCACCAGTTATAAGGTCTGAGAAACTTGTTACTGAAATACGAATTAGTCGGAGCAGAAATGAAAATGATTTTGCAGGAAGAATGCCTGTTCTTGGGGCTGATTCACAAACATGAGGTATATGCTGCACATATAGAAGAAGGTGTTAATGTTGAAAGAAAAATGAAATCATGCTATTACAGAATCACAGAATGGCTCGGGTTGGAAGGGACTTCAAGGATCACGAATCTCCGACCCCCCAGCCACATGCAGGGCCACCAACCTCCACGTTTAATGCCAGCCCAGCCTGCCAGGGCCCCATCCAACCTGGCCTTGAACACCTCCAGGGATGGACGGGGCATCCACAGCCTCTCTGGACAGCTGTTCCAGCACCTCACCACTCTCTTGGTAAAGAACTTTACTTTTCCTTCTGTTTGCCTATCCATGGGCGTTCGTCCTGTACCAGATTTCCCAGTTGGACTAGTGGGTTTTCCTGCTGTAACAGGCAGGATTGGTTTATTAAAGACCCCCTTGGAAAGCCTTCCAAGATATCCTACCATAGGATAACAGCTCTTGCAGCTTCCCCTTGCTTTCTCTTGATTCCCACAGCCAAACCGCTTCCAAACTGGGACGTGCTGAGGAGTCCACAGTTCCAGTTGAGTTAGAATGACAGATCCAGTTGCGTGTGGAAAAATGCATTCCTGTTGAGCTTTGTGCCTCACAAATGATTAAGTTGATTAAAGAGACCCAAAACAACTTCCCCAACATGAAGTATTGTTTATTGACAGGGGCCATACAGCAAGCACAGAAACCACTTGCATTTGGTCTTCTACTAATGTTAGCCTTTTCTTCCATTTTTAATTTTTTCCTTTAATTTTATCTCAATCAGAAAGCTTAGAATTGAAGCTTTTATTAAGGTTCTTTATCCAACTGTACCCCACCCAGTTACTCACACTATTTTAACTTTGATTATTTCTTGCCTATATTACTAATATGTTCTTAGGAATTCTGATGTAGTCTCCTTTTAACAGTAAATGTTAGCTGTCAGAAAAACAAGATTGATTGTGACCTGGGTCAGCAGCACAATTCTGAACTTTACTTCGCTGTAAATATCCCTTTCTGAAATCAGCAGTGCTTTTCTTCCCATTGTATATGACCCAGGATCCCAGAAAAAGGAGCCATGTGCTACCTGTGCTTCGCTTCATTCCCACATGGGAGGCAGCTCCACTTCCCCACACTGAGCGTGGAGCTGTTTTCCAATTCATTGCTTTTTCCAATGAAAATGAACATTTCCAATTCATTCAGTTCATTGCTACTCCTAGAAAATAAAGGGAGAATTGCCTTCCTCGTGTTTAAGTTAGAAAAAACATCTTCGAGTTCTCTCCTGTCATTCTGGGAATATGTCACCTTTCTATTTTCACGAGGACACTTCGCTTGGATGACTCAGATAGAGTGAGGGTGCTTTCTGTATTCATGACCATGCTCTGGCCCTGCCAAAACTTCAGCTTGCAAACTCCTCATTGAGTTGTTTGGAAACAAAGAGCTGTGATTTCTGTTCCTCCCTCTGTGTGCTGTTTGTGTCACTCCCGGTAACCACAGGGACGTGGACAGGAGGTGGTGGTTGCAGAGGAAATGCAGTTTGAAAGTGAGGAAATCCTCTTCTGCAACAAAAGCCTCCGCCTGGAGAGCAGCGGTGTTCTCTTCTGAGAGAGCACTGCTGATAACATCTGCCATTGTCCAGTTCCATTCTGAATGCTCTTCGTCCAGCTGTGTGCATGAGTACATGCATCTATAAAACACATCTATATCACCATAAACTGCTATAAAAGTATTAATATTCTGGACAGGAATCCAATTTCATTTTTAAGCAGCACTTGCAGGAGATTGTTAAATCTTGTAATGGAATCATTGTCTAGACAGTTTTCTTGGTGGCCAACTTAATTTTTTACTTTGATTGTTTTTAATGTATTTCCTGGAACAAAAAGTCCCAATCATTTGTTTACAATCTCTTCTGGAAACACTGTTGGATTTATAACACTCAGAACTGATCATAATGTTTCTAAACCAAACAATCCTGGAGCCTCAACATTCCCAGGGAGAATGGCTGGAACTCTCTCAGATAAAAGAAGTTACTATTTTTTTTTTTCAAGTGAAACATTATCAAGTGTTATTTGGAAGGGGGCAGTTCTCTCAATGACTGTGAGCTGTTTCCATCGGGTGATTTTTATCATGCATTACTATCTATGAAATGAGTCAGCGTATCTCACGGTGGAAAATCTCAATTATAGCCCCTATCAGACTCATTCTTGCTGCTGCAGCCTCAGCATCCAGATTGAAGATTGTGGCCTTCATCCCAGCTCGCTGACACTCACATTGGCTTTGGTGGGCTGTAGCTCTGGACTTGCTTTTCTATCAATGATTTTCAGTTGCAAATCATAAACCAGCCCAAATATCACCGGTTTGAACAACAGGCAGTATGAAAAGCACCTATGGCTTTTATGACTCCTATGTTTTCATTCATTTTTTAGTGGGTTTTAATAATGAAACGTTACTGTCTTCCACATTCAGAGAGTGTAACTTTGAATCACATCAAAGGCATAACAAGAATGGTAGGGCACTTTAAAAAAATGTTGAAATAGACGAATGAAGTTGAGTTATCACTGAAGGCCATAGGTTTGTTAGGAACACCTTTTTTTGGTTTGATTTTGTTGTTTTTTTAAGGGAATTTTCCTTAACCACCCCCCCACCCCCCTTTCATTTTCTTCCTCTTGCTCCCATCCTTTTGTTTTTAATATCAATCTTTTTAGCTTCAACTCCATTGCTTTCTAAGAACCTCAGCACTGCTCACCAAGGAGGAAGTGCAACTAATCAGAGTCTGAATAAAGCAGAATTAGCCCTTCCAGGAAGCTGAACTTCCTACTCCACAGGGCCGCTGTTGAATGTGGTGTTATCTGTCTGTCTGTCAGTCCTGCTTACCCATGCATGTAAGGATGAGCTCTACTTGCAGCAGAACAACAGATGGAGGTCTGTATGACTGTAGTCCTTCCAGGAGATGCCCACTCTGGGAGCCTTCCTAGGCTGCATCAAGGCACCAGGTCTACCTACTGGGAGGTACCATACAATCATAGAATCCAACAGTCATTAAGGTTGGGGAAGACCTCTGAGATCACCAGGTCCAACCATCACCCCATCCTCTCTGCACCCACAAATGAATATCATGGATAGCATTGCCACGCACAACATGGGCTTGTTGAGGGATGCATCACCAGGTACCACTGCTCACCTGGGGGCATGGTTTCCATGGCCAGCTGCCATCTCCTCCATCTCCCCACCTCTGTGTACGACCCCAAAATGGAAAGGAATAACTTTCCAATTTAGAAAGGTCTCCACTGAGTGTTTGAGAACAATTGTCACATTTTGATGGTTCTTGTAATGCTATGAAAACCAAACTTCTAATTCAACCTCAGAGCAAGAAATATTTTTTCTCGAAACTCTTCGTATTTATATAGCTATCTGTCTTTAGATTAGACGAATAGATACACGAATTGTCTTGTAAAATTGTAGTTTCCCTTTAATAAGCCACTCTGACAGGCAATTATTCATGCAGTCTGCTCTGTGCTAAATGTTTTTTCATGCTGTGCATCCCTGTCTCCTGATTGCAGGGATGTGCTCCTGTGAATTATAATTATAAGTAAATATGAACTGGTATGTTTGAAATGATTTACTGGAGCTTCTCTTGTTACGTGGTATTGATTCTGTGCTTCTGCTTTACAATGATACAGTTCTAGCATATGCTGTGTATTTTTTCACCCTGAGTTTATAGAATTGCTGTTAGTAGTTACAGAAGTTGGAGATTCTACGTGTAACAAATTTCTTCAGTGGCAAATAGTTTGCTCATGTTTAAATTTCAGGGGGGAAAAAAAAAAGAGAAGGTGTTAAAATTTAATCCTATAAAGATGAAGGCGTTATACATACCTGAGAAGGTAAGCCCAATCCACTTGCACTACTCTTGCAGCAGATACACATGGAGGCATTGTGGTACTGAATGTTGTCTCTACGCTTGCCAGCTTTCAAAATTGAGATTATTGGTATCACGGTTTTTATTTTTATTGGGTGTGAAGTTTGGGTGGAGCTTCTCTAGCTGTAAAAGCCTGGAGCCTAACTGGAGCTCATCATTCAGGATAGCCCCTGGCCAGTGCAGAAAGAGGAAATCTGCAGAAAGCACTCATCTCATTTATCTCAGATGCATCAGGATGGGATAAATCATCTCCTAATGGTGCCCATCCTTCTCCTTAACTAGACAGCCCATACGGACTGTATAGACTGTAGACCAGACAGCTCTTCTGATCCTAACACTTAAACTACACTTACTGGTAATTGAAAATTCTATGGGACGAATATATAGGTATAAAGTTGAAAGATTTTCTGCTGGGGAGAGATTTATGCAACCAGCACGAGTCATATTCAACTTAATAAAACCAACATTCACTCATGATAAAAGAAAATTCTGATCTCACTCGGTGTAGATCCTTATACATTTGGGCCATACAGAGTAAAAATCTGAAACTATGTAAAAAATGTGTAATAATGATGTGTCACTTGGCCGTTTGGTTTCAGAAATGAGCTGTGTGATAAAAGTGCACAAGAGTAAAAATAACACTGGGGTGACTTATAGGATATAAAATAGTTTTACTCTCAAGGCTAATATTGTTGACTGATATATCATCCTCCCTCAGAGCAAGCATATGAGGTTATGTAGGGTTCAAAGTTGTGCTTAATTTAAAGAAATAATCCTGCTTGCATGGGTGTGTAAAGGACATCATGCCAAGCCAAAATGATTAGCTTTTTAATTGAATACTGTACGAGGAAAGAAGGGAAGGAAGTACATTAAAGCATCTCGTATTTACTAAGGCGTTTGACACAGCATGTCACAGAACTGTTTAACAAATGAGTCAGAATGGATGGCATAGCAGTGCAGTTAGGAGGGCTAGCAACTGGCTGCAGAGTGTGCTAAGAAGTCGCCGATAAACACGAGAGTGAAATGCTGGTCCCACACAGGACTTCATTAGGGTTTGGGCAGGCAGTGTGACAGGAGATTTCCAGCAGTACATTGCAGGGACAACCTAACTTCCCACCTGGTGCATTTGGTGTAAAAGACAGTTGAGAAATTACACAGATGTTTTTCCCTTGGTCCTGCAATTCTTGCTGCCCAGTCTAGCTGAAGGAATGAGTGAGCAGCAGACATGGGGCCCATCACTTTGGTGCAGAAATACTCACTTTACTTCTGCATACCCTCACCAGTTCAGCAGAATTATTCCTCTGACTTCCAGTGCTGCCTGACATCACCTCCTTTTGAAGCTGTTTCTGCCAGCTCACATGTGAGGACGCTAATTAAAGCATCCTCTTTGTCCATGGCAGGGCAGCAGCAGCCTGCAGCCCATGGTCCACACACAGCTTTCAGCCCAGCGTCTCCCTGCAGACTGCCTGATGGGAATCACGGAGGAGAAGAGCATTTTATTGCTCTAAGAGCTGCATGGCTAGATGAAAAATAAATGCAAGTCGCTGTGTGTCAGCTTAATGATTGCCTTCAGAGGGAACAGCAAACCTGGGTAAAATATGAGTTTAAACTACATATTGAGGAAGCAACAGGCTGTGGTGAGAATAATAAATGGCTTATTTTGCTATTTCACCTTCTGTGTTCAGTTACATCACCACAAAGAGAGTGCAAAATATTCCAATTTGGGGTTGCGGTCCTAGATTTCATTTTATACTGTTTTGCTCCAGTGTAAGTGATTACACAGGTGCAGAAGTGCTGAATTTGGCTCAGCAAATACAGTGCAGTTTTGATGAGCAAGATGGGATATGAAAAAGAAAAAAAAAACACACTGAGAAACAGGTCAGCTCTTTGGAATAGAAATAGATGAAAATGAAGCAAGAGCCATCTCTTGTTGTTCGGGCTGCAGCATCACAGGTCTATCGAGCAGTAGAGAAAGCTGTGAATATTTACCAAAGAACTCCATCAGTTATGATGGACTAAAAAAATACAACATCTGGTAGAGGATGGGGCATAGAGACCAGAGCCTATGTGCTGCTATGAGGACTGAATATTCTGTTTAAGCAGACTGTACCAGCGCTGATGTGAGTGCTGATGTGTTCCTTCCCACCATTGCTGTCAGAGCAGTTTAGCTAGGATACGTCTCATCTACCTAAAATAGTTCAAATGGTAGATGTTTACCCCAGGTTTCCATCTAACCTCTCCCAGAGATCACTGAAGGGATGATAATCCATCTCATCTTAAAATATGCTCAAAATAGGTCACACAGGTAGTAGAATTCAACCCATCTTTTCCTACTGTGCAGTTAGCCTAAACATTCATGTGCAGCAGAGCGCTGCTCCGGCCACTGGAGTTGGATGCAATGCTTGTAGGTTGGCAGTTTTGTAAGCCTCCTCAGTTCTGGTTTCCTTCATAAGTGTCCCCTGCTATTTTGAGGTATTGTTTCCTGTATATTTTTCATACTTGTGAACAACTGCTTTGTCTCTCACCATTGTGTAGTGCAAGGACCCACGTTTTAGTAGCTTTGAGTCCATGTATGCCATGCAAATTATGGTCAGCAACGCACATGATCCAGATGGTCAGACTTTAGAAACAGTGACATTTTTCAATGAAATGTAAGGTATTCTCCTATTAGAAATATATATATATATATATATTTCTAGCAGCATTAAACTAGTAAAAAAAGTCTTTGAGAGCATTTATCCAGTACATATTTCGCTCTAGTAACCACAGGCTGATGGAAAGCATTTGGTTTAAAGAGCTGTTGTACGATTTCTTTCTGATTCCCAAGAGCAAAGCTGCTCCACCTGCACCCAAGTTTGACTGGGATGGCAAAGCACGCAGATGAGGCCTGAGCTGATGAACACGGATGGCAATTTCCAATTGTAGTTCTTCTAAAGAATTAAATGTCTCAGTATGTGATAATCAAACAGCATAGGGACCTCTAATGATCTCATATTCTTCATTTTTATTTCCAGATCAAATAGGCACCGGCGCTGAGCAATGTATTGTCACTGTTATGAGTAATGGCTCTGAAAAGTAGACGCTTTCCTAATTTGCTAAAAATAAGATTTTACACCTTGGTGTCTTTTTCCTTTGGATGGTTAAATATGCACTGAGATGTCAGCATAGAGCCTGGAAAATTCTCTACTTAAACAGCATAGACATACATTGTGAAGTTTGGTCTTTAATCCCATTTCATATATGGTGGTCTCATAGGGAGAATATAAAACATGAACAGTAGAGTTGCAGTCATAAAATAAAGGAAGTAAAAGGGCTTAACATTGGAACTATGAAAGCAGTTTCCAAGCAGTCGTTAGCGAAATCAGGTTTTAATCTGGTAAAAGTAGAACACATTTCCAGGAGTCTATTTCAATGGACAGAAAGTACTGTGAAATTGAAAGCTCCATAGTTTATCTGGTGCATTATTGTTTGGCTTTAGGAGAATTTTGTCACTGACAGAACAGATACCGTATGCACGTTCTGATTTTTATTCTACTTGGGGAAAAAGAAATAAATACAGAAATAACACTATTTTTCCTCTGCCTGTTCAACCCGATAGAGCTCTGTATCTCCTCAAGTTATTTCTCTTCAGTCGCAGTGATGAATGGCACTTTGCAGGGAGCAGTCATAAAGCTCTCATCGTTGGCTTGTTATCCATTGTTCATACATGTTTTAAAGGAATTTTGGATCACAGTAAATGCTCATGAAAAATTACATAAACCAATCAGTTGTGCTAACAAGAATTTGTAGAATAAGTCTCAAAATTCAGGTTCAGTTAGCACTTTCAGTGCATTCTGTTTGCCAGACTGTTGTGTAGGGGTTCTGGGTTTTTTTCTGTAATATTTCTTTACTCACAGTTGGGGTGGGTTTTTTTTCAGACTTACTTTTCTGTGCAGCATAAAACCATATCAAACCATTGATCCGTGCATCTGTCCCTTCATCCCTCCCTGCTTCCAGCAGCACCAGGAGAGGGCTCCATGGGTTCCAGGGCTGCTCAGGTCCTTCCCATGGCAGACACCATGTCAGAAAGGTCTGCTTGCTTGGAGAACTCACACAAGATGTGTTGGAGTGCTATTTTCTCTCTAATGAAAGTTAATCTCCATTTTCCAATTAGGCTTTTCTTTTTTATCAGTTCATACAGTTAATAATATCTACAATTACTAATATAAATTTTAGTTAATAGTGTCTATTAACAACTGACTTTATAAGAATTTATCTCACATTTAAGTATCTGTGGTCATAATAACTGAAATAATTTAGGACTAAATGAGTTTTCAGCCTCGAGCATTTGATAGATTGCATCATTTCCTTTTTGTTATTTACACAGAACCATAGGTGTGGGTGGTACTTTATCAGGAGCTCACCATTTAAATTGCACCTAATGCACGAGTGTTTCATGGGGATCATAAACAACATCTCAGAGAGCTGGTGTTTTTCACTGTAGAGTTCTTTACTTTTCCTTTTTAATTTAATCCTTGGGGCTGAACTCTGAGATGATGGTCACAAGCAGTCGCTCTGCAGCATCACTTGCATGCCTGAACACCAACAGGGCTCAGATTTGAAACCTACCTTCATATAGTACATAACCAAAGTCACAGTGTTTCCTCCTACAACTTTTCATACTTTAATTTCAAGGGAAGTTGCGTAAGATTTGAAGAGGCAAAGGGAAGATCTTTAATTTGACACAAACCATCCTAGTTTGTTAGAAGTTTACAGAACTTACAAAATAAATACCCAGTGAGAAATCACATTTAATAAACATGCAACAGTCTTTTTCACGTGGCTCTGCAGCTTAATGTCATCTTTCTTAACCTGAAATATTGTCCTTTTCCACCACTAAGTGACCCAAAGTCAACGCGGGGCATTACATGATGATGAGATTTCAGTGGAGGATCAGTATCTCTTGTAAGCTCCTTCCTTACAAGCATCTATATAGCTATTATGTATATATGTTATATATTATATATATATTGGTTGATTAAGCAAATGAGTCAGGAAATGAAGTTTAAAAGGACAAACCCCTGAGCAGACGGTAACCCTGCCTGGTCCCAGCTGACACGGGCTGGGTGCTTCTGCTGCCAACCATCATTTTTAAGGAACAAAAAGAAGCACACAGTGCAGCCATGTGAATGCCATAATCAATCAGGAGACGGTCCACTGCAGTTAATATCTTTTGCTCTGTTGCTCCTCGTGAGGGCTGGTCCCAAGCAGCACGGCCCCCCAGCTCTGAGTAGCTCATGGAGCTGTGCTGCCTTGTACTCACTGAGCATCTTCCATCTGCTTTCTGTCCAAGAGAAAAGTAAGAAAACAAAACAAAACACAAGGCCAAAAACTGGTGTAGAATCTGTCCTCCAGAACAGGCTGCTGTGCTGAGCTCTTAGCTCAACTAGATGTGCTGAGCACCTGCAGAAGGTTCTGATTTGGGTGGTTTTTTCCTCTTCCCATTTCCTCTCCCCTTTATCCCAGCGTTGCTTGTTTTTTGCTCATTCATTACATTCCTGTTTTCACATCAGCTCTAAGTGTAAACTGCATTCTTTTACATTCTCCACAGTCATTCTTTCCTTTTCTCTTTTTCTTTGTTTATTTTTACTCTTTTTGCCAGTTTCCTCTTTTCTACTCTTTGTATGAAGATTACATTAAGTGACAAGAATAATGTCAAATAAATGAGATTATATTAATGAACAGATCTTGTCGCATTTCCATGATTCACAGGAAAAATATTCACACTGGCTGATTTTTCAATTAAATCATTTGCTGTGTTATCTATTCAGCGTATCTTTATGAATATGCATAACTGGAATGCATTTAAATTGTTTCGGAGTCTTTGTTAACCTCGAGAAGCCACAAGCTGCCTACCAGCAAAATATGGGATTTTTTGCTTCTCATGTAAAAATCAGAATACTTTTTCTTAGCCTTGATATCTTTTTCAAGGAAGTACAGAGGATTGGGTGTTTCAGAAAGTGTCTTGATTCCTTCCAAAGATAACAGACTTCTTCTTTTGTTGTTCAACCTATTTCATCTTTAAAGTATTATCGTTTTTTCCCCTTTTTTTCCTTAACATTTCCTACAATATCTCTTTTTCCCATGAGGACTCTTACCACGAGCGAGTACATCCAAAAATGCCGGTGAAGAGTTTGTAGAAAATTAGCTGTAGCTTCAAAGATACCAGAAGTATTAATGTTGAAGTGAAAAGATTGCTGCTACCCAAATATAAAGGGAGAATCTGGGGAGCGAAAGTGGAGTTTCTTGAACATCTCTTTCCTCTGTCGATGAAAGAATTACGGTGTCTGTTGGATGGGTAATGGCAAGTGCCAAGGTCTCTTGTTTCAAAGCCTGTAACAAAATATTGCGTCGTTGCTGTTTTAAAATGAGAGACTTCTATCATCACCTGTAAAAACTGTACTTTCACAGACACATTCCCAGATGACCGAGATGGCTGGAATTGCTTCTCCAGTGAGATTTCACTGCAAACAAGACAGCAGTGCAGCCTGCCATGTGCGTAAGGGGAAGCGGGGCCTCTTCCCTTGAGACAGGGGGCTCCTAACGCAAGGCAGCTGGGAATTACAAGGGAAATTATGTGGGCTGCTCGCTGCTGACCAAAAGGACTCATGCAGTGCAGTTGTACCTCTTCTCACATGTTCACCACTCTGTTTCTTTCTCTGAGGTCTCTTAAACTTTATCCCTGTCTGGCACCACCATAAAATGAGAAAACGAAGACGGCATTACAATATTGCAGCAGTGCATCTTTAATTCAGTGCATTTTGTGCTCAAGTGCAGTATATGCTCCAACTTCATAAAGCACAGAGGGTACTGAAATAATATACATATCTTATTAATGGAAGCTTAACATCCTTCCAAACTTGCTCTTATCTTTCTGTAGCTAAAATAAGACCCATTGCTAATGTGAGAGATGTTAATTTCTCGCTATAAAACATGGTATTCAGGACACATAGGCCATTCCCGCCTCGGGTGTGAATTGTTCTTGTGGATCACTTTGGTTAAAATGGTTTTCAGCATTCCTCTGCTCGTTGCTGACTCTTCTCATTTTATCAGAAATAAATGCATCTAATCAATTTCCTTTATTCGGTGAAATTCATTAGTCGTTAATTGCTCTCCAGCAGTGCTTTCTGTGGGGCTGGAATCCAAACAGCACTCACGCAGCACTGCTGCTCTTTGCATCTACACCGTTACCCCAAGGATGGATGCTGTGCTGGGAGTGATGGCACAATCACTGTCGTTATGAAAGCCACATGGCTGTATTTTAAAATAAAAGTAGAGTTGATTTTCTGCCAAAACTTTCTAATTAAAGAGATCCTTCACAGCAGAGACCAACAGGTGTGATAGAAGCCCATGGTTAAGCACAGTCTTTTATTTGGGAACTGGAAATTTGTACACTGCTCTTTTATCTTTCCTGGCCCATCTTTTGTTCTTAGGAAACTGTTACATGCTAATGACAGCTCATTTGGTTGTGAATGCAAAGTAAGAAGCTGGGTTCCATCTCAGGACACAGAGAGTATGAACTATGCCAGCAAAACAAGTGCTTTCCTTCTGATGCTGAAAATGCTCTCCTGACAGGTCTGATATGAGAGCATCACAGCAAAACATCCCACTGCCCTGCTGCCACCAAAGCCATGAGAACTGCACTGGTTGTCTATGAAGAGCACAGGTGCTGTACATCTACACAACATCACCTCCCTCCTGCACATTTTGCTGGGTTTTCAAAACTGCAAGTTGTAAAAATTGCATCAGCTCTTCTGTAAGACTGTCTTAGCATACTCACACTGATTTCCAGTGAGGAGGAGAGAAACAGAAAACCAGGAAAATGAAGCAGGTTCGTACACCATAGAAACATAGAGACCTCCAAGATCACCAAGTGCAACCATGCCCACATCCCCACCATGCCCACTAACCATGTCCCTCCATGCCACATCTCCACATCTGCTGAACGCCTCCCAGGTGTTGTTGTGTGTTGTTTTCTTTGTTTGTTTGCTTGTTTTTGAGATTCATTGCTCTTTGTAGTTTGGTGCTCTGGCAGTTTGATGCCATTCTCATCCCAGTGTAGCCGAATTATTCTCACTACCACAGACTATACAGACTGATGTGAAAATAAAGTCAGTTTTAGGAGTCAGCTGTAAGAGATTAGATGTCCCAACTTTGGGCTGCTCTTCTTCAAGGAGAGATAGTTATTCCTATTTGGAAATAGTAACTTTTCATCACTCACAAATATTAGTTGAGCTGGTGGGCTCTGCATGCTCAGAGCAGCCAATGTCCCATGTTCTCCTCCTGCACACTGCAGGCACGACACAGAATGGAGCAACGTCACACACTGTGATCTTGTTGTTGTTTAGTTGGGATGTGGTACAAACAAACCCAGTATTTGATCACTGTTGGTAACGGATAGGCAAGTAAATCAAGCCTTTGATTGTTGTTCCCATAAACAAATAATTGATTTCACACCTGATCTCATAGATTCGCTTAGAGAATAAACATCGTTGGGGTTAGAAGGACGTGCGCAGTTCAGCAGGAATCTCCTCTCTGACTGGAAAGAAAGAGTGCTACAGAACAGAACCAGTGCAGCAGCCCCTTAGACAGGCTGTCAGTACAGTTGCAGCCACAAAAACCCATGGGTTCACAGAATCACAGAATGGCCAGGGTTGGAAGGGACCTCAGTGATCATGAATCTCCAACCCCGTGTCACATGCAGGGCCACCAAGTTCCCCATTTAATACCCGACCAGGCTGCCCAGGGCCCCATCCAACCTGGCCTTGAACACCTCCAGGGATGGACGGGGCATCCACAGCCTCTCTGGGCAGCTGTTCCAGCACCTCACCACTCTCTCTTGAAGAATTTCCCCCTGACAGTCATTGGGAACCTTTCTAATGGCTTCACAGGCATTGAGTCCTACCCACTCAGCAATAGAAACCAAAGCCCAACACGTAGTTCCTCACCTACATCAGCCTGTGATAAAAGCTGCAGGACTCAGCGTTTGGTCAAGTCCCAGCGTATTCATGATCTAAACAGCACTGGAACTGTGGACTAAAGAAGCTGTGTTTGAAGATGCCTAACCGTTGCTGGCATGAGATATAGGCAATTCTATATGGCAGGTTAGCTCTGTGCCTGCTTCTTGCTCAGTTTGTGCCCACGTATCCATCAGACAGTCCAAGGCAGAGCCAGAAAACCACTCCTGGATGTCCTATTATCAATACATCTGGAAAAAAAAAAAAAGAGTTAGAAATTAAAATATTACAAAATGTTGAGACTTACATGAAAGGATTGAGAGAAAATGTGCTAAAAAAAAAAAAAAAAAAGAAAAAGGAGAAAGTTGCAAGTTTGCTGCAATTTAAAGTAGCTATCTTTGAAGATTTCTGTGTTCCACTCATCTTTCCTAGTGCAGCCCGTTGGGAATCTGTACATGAGGGTTCAGATCTTTATCTTCACAGGAGATGAAAAGCACACTGTTCAGTGGTGAGAGCTGGTTTCTGGGAAGTGCATCTAACCCCATGTAAGTGCAATTAAATGACAGTACATGCACCATCATTGGGAATGGGGCATTACAGTGCTCAGGGCTTTGCAAGGTAGAATGGATAATAAATTCTGAGAATAGTCACACGACTGTGTAATGCTGGTGTTGTTACTGAGTTATTAGTGATTAATTGGGATAGCGTGCTGCTGTAAATTAAAGAGACACATGGTAAAGATCAGCAGTAAAGGTTAAAAAAAGGCACTTTGGAACAGCTTTCTAATTGATCAGAAGTTCTGGGAAAAGATATGAAAGGATTTGAGCAGCAGAAGTCTGTAAGCATATTCCGGATCTCGAATCTTCTTCATAATTGAAGAGGTGTGCAGAATATATCTCAAAACTGACTCACCTCGCTGCATTTTGGCTGGCAGCGAAGGAGAAGTCGATGAGTCAAGAAAAGGAAAAGTTAACTCATCCAACTGGTGCTGACAAGAAGTTTTCGTTTCTTTTTGGTAAATATTACGAAACAAAAATAATGCAAAGGCTCTTGTGCCACTTCTGCTCACTCACAAAGCCATACTTCTGTAGGAATCGAGGCTATTTATTGCCCCAAAATAGCTCTATGACTGCTATTTGTATCTGAGCTTCTTGTATTCTGAGGGTTCTCAGAGTTTTCTTCTTTTTCTGTTTGTTTTCATGTTCATCTTCTTCCCAGTTCAGCTGCCATTCATTCCCGAATGTGGGCAATTTTCAACTCCCCATCAGCTGTGCAACATCTTGTGGTTAACTGTAGGAACTCATCGGCTGTTCAACATAAACAGATGAAGATAAATAGAAGCAGCAAGCCTCAGCGGCCACGTGAGCTATTCTATCTGCCTTCTGAGATCCTGCCTCTGTGCTGAAATTTAAGGGCAGTTTTAATAGGGATCATATTTGGGACTCATGGCAAATGAGGATGTGAAGATTCACACCTCCTTGCTGCCTTGAGGTGGCATTAAGAAGTGTCGCAGGCAGGGTATGTCTTCTTTATTCCCTGCTGCAGACTCCTCAACCTTTCCTGCCGCTGACAGCATTTTCAGACATCATTAATGCCATGGTAGAAGTTCACTCTGCATAGGTCTCACAGTAACTTTGTAGCTTGTTACCATGGGCTTCTCAGAGGTCAAATGAGAGAAAGATGAAAGAGCCAGCATTAAGGATGCCTTTTCTGAAGGGGCTCTTCTGTCTCCTGATGTCCTGCCATCACATATTGCTGCCTGGTAGAACAGAAGAGTGATTATCCCCAAATGGGAAAACCACTGCATACTCCTGATGGCTTCTAGGAGTGTTTAAGTGCTGCTTAAGCACAGCTTCTCTGTTTCTGGCTTTATGGTGAAGTTTAAATGCAACTTGCTTTGAGTAAGTATAGGGTCTGTGCTCATGGAATTGCTTTGAGGGCATTCATCTCTTCAGACATCGGTTGGTCAGACGTGTTGGCACCTGAGCTGCCTACGGATCTTGGTCAGCAGTTGAGGTACTAAAAATGGAAAAGACGTCCTGAATTATCGAGGTAATTTCCTGAATACAAGCATAGCTTCATTTTCTATGTCTGAAACAAATCAGTGCCCAGCATTTCCTTTGGGACTCATCCTCATGAATCTCATTACCAGAGAATTTTCCCTCATATTCAGCCCATTTTTTCCCTGTCTTAATTTAATCCCATTACTTCTGCTTATGCTCTCTCTTGCTAGACTAACTAATTCCGTGTCAGTCATTAAATACAATTACAGATGCATCAATTAACATCTGTTGGTGGGGCTGCAGTGTGGTGGGAAGGTCCGTAAGACCTGGTGGAATGTGTGGGGGTGAACCTGGATGGAGAACCCCACTCATGTGGTCCCTTCAGGACTACCATCTCCTCCCCAGCTCTGCTCTCCATGTGCTGACCTGGCTGGCTCTGGTACCAGACATACCTGGATTGGCTTCTCAATAGAACGGTGGTGCTGAGCACTGTCCTATGATCACCTAACACAGTAAGTACTTCGACTAATAATTAGCAAGGCACATCACTGAAGTGTATGCGCAGATAAAAACACAAACATAAAATCATTAGCTGTAAGAAATGCTGCAGTTTGTAATAACGGGTCTAAATGTATCACTGTGTTAACAAGAGCAGCAGGGCGAATTCTGCCAACATCATTTTACCATATACTGCATTGGTGAGTTTTTACTGCTTTTAGCTGATACCAGTTTGTTTGTTTAACGCGATACTATTTTTTCTTTTAAATCCCTGCTCTTCCTTTCATTAAATGACAACACAATGTTTCTCTTGTTTGTACTAACATTTACTGTAATACTCTGTATATTTCAACTGCTGAACAGTCAACTGGAAGAGATTGGCTCTAGCGGTTTTTATAAATATACTTGGTGCACAGATGTTCTCAGAACCTATTTTGCATGCTTGCCTGACCCGCTTTCCTTTCTGTTTTTAAGGGGGATTACGCCTGTTCTAACCATTTACAATTCTTCTACTCTCTTGCCTGTGATGAAAATAATGAAAATATTTATTTTCAGTTTTCTACGGTCTATTTCAGTAGATCTCATGGTAAGCTCAGGCAGTGCAAGCTGATGGGAAGAGAGGGAATTCATCTGTGTCATTGGTAGTTCATTTAAGACCCTTCACAGAATCACAAAATGGCTTGGGTTGGAGGAGACCCCAAGGATCACAAAGCTCCAATTCCCCACCACATGCAGGGCCACCAACCTCCATATCTAATACTAGACCAGGCTGCCCAGGGCCCCATCCAACCTGGCCTTGAGCACCTCCAGGGGTGGAGCATCCACAGCCTCTCTGGAAGAAATATCAGATCCCTTCTGGGATAGGATGTGTCCCATTCAGTGTAACAGCAGATCAGAAGCAGTGGGAGCTTCTGGCCAGCCCAATGGCAGTGCTCATTGTTGTCCTCCCTGGTTTCAGAGCCCAAATCCCAGCACCCTCTTTCCTGCCTTCGCTCTTCCTGTGCCTGCTTTGGTAACGAAGTCTCGGTACAGCCTCTAAGTCCCAGGCATTTCTGATGGCATGAATTTGTTTGCCGAAACATTCTGCAGAAGGTAAATTCACTTCAGCAGAGTACTTTCCGAGAAGCATGGAAAAGAATTGTCCTCAAAACTGCAAATGCTGCAGGCAGAAGTGATTTGTGAAGGTCTTTGTCCACCACCTGACATGGGTGGAAGGGAACCAGACTGCAGTGCTAAGGGCTGTCCTCGCTGCAGCTGATGGTGTCCTGTACACCCACCTCCAACATAACAGACGTCTTCCTGAGCTCAGAAGGAAGATGCCTGAACATAATGCATTTAAAAATAATTACTCATCTATTACACATGGCGAAGTTCAAGAAACAGCAAATAGCTTTGTCTCTTTTACCAGTGAAAGGGTATTTTAAATTCTGAGAGTGTTTGTATCTAGTGGTTGGATTTTCCTTTGGTTTCTTTGACATTTGAGTAAATTAAGAAAGTTTTGAACAGCGAAAGAAATAACAAAAAAAAACAACAAAGTATCCGAAAATGAATGTTCTGCAAAAATAAGTTTGAGGATTCTGCAACTTCTTGTGCTGCATAATCAGTGACACAAATAATAAGGCTGATTGGAAAGCAGAAATAAAATTAGTTGTATTTTAATGTCTTTCCCTGTATTTTGACCAGCACTATTTTATTTTTATTATCTATATTAGGTATTTGGGATGATATCCTTTGCTCCCATGCAAGCTGTTGAAAGTTTGTTCTGTGATCCCTTGTCACAGACAGAAACGCAGGTTGGGCAGAGTGGTGCCCATGGCTGTGCACCATCCCTACCCCAAATTGGCAATAAGGGCAGTAGCTGGGGGCTATGAGTGGTCAAAACAGGCATAAAAATTGAAAACCTGGGATCACACAGCCAAATCCTTTGTATTGTGTACTTTAATCAGAAATCTTACGTGATGCTTTATGTGACCTTCAGCTAAAGAAAGCAGAAGGAAATGTAACTACAAGCTCAGAAGGAGCAGGGAAAAGAACGCTTGGAAGTTTTTACTCAGTTCTCTCACAGTTGTTCTTGCCAGAGATAGCTCAGCTATCTTTGGTTTTGTGATACAAACCAGTGTTGTTGTCACCTATAGCTGATAGGTTCTCCTCAGGCACCCACCACCTTTTCGAAGAAGCCACAATCTCAACATGTTGTTTCAGTTATTTTAGAAGCTGTTATCAAAAAACACTCATTTCCCTGTTTGCCAGCTTCCAGAACCAAACAAAAAGACCTCAGAGCACTTTTCAGCTTGATGAAAGCTTTTTCCTGCCCTCTCCAGCCCTACATCCAAAAAGCCCCAGCAACTTGGACGTCCTACAGGATGATAGCTAAAAGAGGTTGGAAAATGTCACTCCTCACCCATTCTGGGCCGAGGTATCAGAACCCTTCTAAGATGGCATGTGTCCCAGTCATGTGAAGTGTATCAGAGCATTTGCCAATTTGCCCCAGGTAGCAAAGAGCAGAACTTTGACTGAACTTTAATATTCATCTGTATACTTTCAAAGCACCTTTCTTCGTTAAACTGGAGCAGAACAAGAATGAAGCCAAAGTTTCCCACAAACTCACCAATGAAGCTGGGTTTTGTAATTTTGAGACAGATTTCCTGGGAATCCCTAAAGGCAAACCTTATCCAAGCAAAAGCAGAATGATGGATGTGCTATCTAGGACACGCAGATTCACATCTGTGGATATTTTAGGGAAATAAGATGAAATGAGGGGAAACTCTGTTCTTTTTAATTTCCCTTGGGTTTGGTTAAACCTCTGGAGACCGAAGCTTCCCTAAAGGTAGAAGACAATTTACGAACTGGGAAACCAAAACAGTGCATCCACACGTGGATGTCCCTTTGTGGGCCACTGACTGTGGCCATAGGGTGGACCCAATGGACCCAACACCTGCACCAAGGTAACTCTGCCACCTCAGCTCCACGACAGCATTTAGCCCAACACCAGCCCCATAGGGCAGCATGCCCATGATGTCCCCAGCTCTCCCCTGGCTGTTCATTTCCAGCTTCCTGACACAGGAGCCGCAGCCACTGTGCCACGGGGCTTTTTGCAGCTCTCATGGTGCTGGGCAGCAGTGAGGCACAGGGTGAGGAGTAGAGCGGAGCCTGCTGGAAAAAAAAGACTGTAGTCATTAATATGGATTCTCGGGTAATTTTATTTTTCATGAGCTTCTTTTCTCTTTCTGCACGAGCCCCCAGGAGATGGCAGATGTTCTCGAGTATCACATGGAGAGCAATGTGTCTTTTTGCTTTTTTTCTTTATTGTGAAGATCCCTCCTCACTTGAAAGGATGAAAACACAGGAAAACCCTTTTTCTTTTTTTTCTTTTTTTGTGTGTGTGTGTGTTTGTAACTCAGATCTTCTCCAGCAAATGCAGTCAGCATTTCTGAAAAGTTTGCCTCGTGGAGCATTTGCCCTTTCAAAGGTATGAACTTGTCCATTAAAGCTGGCTGCAGAGAAAGCTTGGATCCCTTATCTCCTGCAGGGGTACAGCTCGTATGCAATAAAATATCAGGATCAGTGAGGATGGAAAACATTTGTGCTTTTCTCAGGTTGTACATTTATTCTATATACATTATTGTCTAGTTTTAAACCTAATTCAGAGCCAAAGAGCTTATAAATCAAATCTACACATAATATTTGAAAGATAGGGTCTAATCTTGCTGTCTGTAACTAAAGAAAGATATTGCAAATAGAATTGTTGCAACAGCCGCATTGAACTCCTCCTGGCTGAATCCAACATTAGCAATAAAACACTGTAACAATGTGCAAGATGTCAGAAGAAAAGTAACGGAACATAAAATCTCCATTTTCCTTGCTATAGCATTACTCTATCTCAGTATTGCATATACATCTACTGAACTCATCTGTAATTGTCCCTTCAGTTCTTTCCTGTTGATTGCTTGCCTTCCCTAAACGATAACTTTCTGCATCTCATGGGTTGAGCTGGGAGAGAATCTTCCACCACTGGAAATGTCTGTGGGTCCTCTTACAGATATTATAGCATGGTGACAGTAAGTCACTGCTATCAAGAGGACAGATAGAAATACAGACAGGTAGCACCGGAAGAAATGTCAAAGCTCTGCCAACTTTGCTCCCTCACTCAACTTTTATTTTAGCTGAAGATGTAAGAAATAATTTACTTCTTAGCAAATATGAAGGCTGATTCATGAAGTATTCATTTCCCTCTACCTTGGTGTTTAAGGTGGCTCCATTTTTTTCTCCTGTTCCCACGGAGGAGAACAGACAGCAAGCAGCACAGAATGAAAGATATATGAACCATAAAATTGCTGGAGATACTCTGATGTACACGTTCAAGTCACTGGGCTTTGGTGCTTTTAAAGTATGAGCAAGGACTCTGACTATTCTTACGTTTGCCTGTCAGCAGAGGGGTTTTTATTTTAAAAGACAAAAGATAAAATATCTTCCACACATTTCAATCCAAGTAAGTGTGAAAATGTTTTATTATATTTCCCGAACCTAACGGGAAGGCTGCCCCAAACCGGACCTGATAATATTGGTTGCACAGAGGAAAAGATTATTAATTTTAATGCCCCTCCACATCTAACAACGCCGCGTCGCCTTCACTCGATGTTCACAAAAATAAAATCATTATGGATGCAGCAAAAAAATCCTTTTTGTGTTTCTCATAGGATGAGATACATTAGGGTCTATCAGTCTTCTAACGGCTGTTACTGAAGGCCCAGACTAATTTAGCAACAGATATGTTATACAATGAGAAGATGAAACAAAGAGCTGGAAGGAGGATAAGGTGATGATGGAGCCCTTCTTCAGTATGTGATGTTCCTTTGCTCGTTCCCAAGAAACAAGGGAGAAAAGGATTGTGAAAATTGTCAGCAATATGAAAGTACATTATCTGGGGCACTAAAGAAAAAAGAATCTTAACTTTTTCTCAGTATCCTCTTTATTCCCCTGGTGGAAAATGAGATAACCTTAAAAGTCTTTTTTTTGTTTTGTTTTGTTTTATCACTTAGAAAAGCAGAACAAAGTGACAAAACTGAAGTTCCTGAAAACCATATTTTAAAATAAACTTCAACTAATGATACTTTTTGCTTATAAATGACCTGATGTGAAATACTGCGTTCCCTCCCTGCTCCTACATGGGCTCCTGGGGCTCTTGGGGTATCAGCTGGTGTTGGGCTGCTGTAAATGGCTGAGGGGAAATTATTTTAGCAAACAGTGCAAGTAAAGTATATAAACAACAGGCCCCTAAACTCCTCAGTGAGGATAACTGCAGGACCAAAAGCTGGGCTGCTGGAAGTGGGAGAGTGCCAGGGAAACCTCTCACAGAGTGAAAAACGTGAACAACAGGTATGAGCGTGTAAGAGCCAAGCTGTGTGTAAGTTCTATGATATCATAGAGCTGGGTGTACTTCACCCTCCAAATAATTCCATTAAATCATTTAACCTTTTCATTTTCCCCCCCCCCTCAAGTGGTCAGTATTCCAAAGCTTTGCACTGTGGAGGAGAAAGCTCCAATCTGTTTCCATCAGCTGACACAGATTTCCTTCACATTGTGCCTGTTAGGGATAACATACAACTAATAAACTTTGCAGTAGCTCAGAGCTTGAATGGGACAGCTGGGCTGGGTTTCACAGGGAATCAGGCATGGCACTCCAGAGAGAAGCAGGGAATGGGGCGATGCAGCAGATTATGGCCTTGCTCTCATTGCTCTGCAGATACAAGGCAGCAGGACAGGAGCAGGAGCTTCCCAAGTGTGTGCTTGTGTGCAGTTTGGTTATGGGCTGCTGAAGACATCCCTTTGTCACTCTGAGCAGTGTTTATACTGCTCCGAATGGTGTAGAGTGTTCCTGAATACTGAACTAAAAGAAATATCTCAGTCAGGATAAAAGTTCCCCTGGAATCCGGTTCTTGAAATGTTTTTTTCTTATGCAAACAGCTTCTGGGAAGGGAATAATCCCCAAAAGGGGTTTACTTTTCTTCAAGCATTGATTTAAGAGAAGGGACAAGAATTCTTCAAAATACAGTTCTTCATTTCCATAACCGTTGCTCTGACATCTCTCTTGAGAAAGCACACACCCATTCCATCATGTCATATCAAGGCTGACACCTTCAAGTCACATTTGGCTGTCACACATTTTGACCCAGCACACGTTCCAGCATTACTTTGACAGAAATACATTCCAGTCCCTTTCCAAGAGCTGCCACTGCCATCCTGCACAGCCCATCACATCCCAACATATCCCGTGGGGCATTGGAAAGGTACACCAAAATGAGCACTTTAGCCATGGAGTTTTCATCCCACTTAAATCCAAGTCTTGAGTGTGTTGGAATTGTAGAACTTCTCCTCTTTTGCAATGTGGCAAGAGCTTGCTTGCAAATGTCGTTTGCCCTACAGAGATATACGGACCCACACAGACACATGGAGAGGAGCAGTGACACCCCGTGAAATCCACTGGTGGCAGGAGCTAAGATGGGGACATGCACTGATATGAGAGGAATTATTTAAACACAACTGTGTTTCTTGGATCCCTGGGCTTGACACTGGGAGGTTTCAAATATGTTTGCTCTAATTATTACTTAGGTTTTTGTTTTGTTTTGTTTTGTTTTTGATAAATAGCTCTAGAAATCTATACGAGAGAAATCTCCTTAAGGAGGAGAATAATAGTGGTAGTTCTGAGAGGAGAATATTCAGCAGAAATGACAATAGAAAGAATCATAGAATGGCTTGGGTTGGAAGGGACCTCAAGGATCACGAATCTCCAAACCCCCAGCCACATGCAGGGCCACCAACTTTCCCCATTTAATACCTGACCAGGCTGCCCAGGGCCCCATCCAACCTGGCCTTGAACACCTCCAGGGATGGACGGGGCATCACAGCCTCTCTGGGCAGCTGTTCCAGCACCTCACCACTATGAGGGTTACATTTGTTTGTGCCACAGGGCCAGCGGAGGAAGCACCAGTTGGAGCAAATGGAGCTGGTGGCACTGCTTGTTCCTCTTGGTGCTCAGTGCCACTGTCCAAGCAAGGCTTGTTCTGCGTGTGCAGCAACTCCCCCAGAGTTCAGGACAACTTGCAGCTCTCCTCCATGTCCTCTGATGGATGGGCAGTCGTGCTCACACCTGATAGCAGCGCTGCAGGCTTGCAGTCCATAAGCTGAGCTCATTCTTCATCACATTCCCTTTCTTTGGTTACTCTTATCCTATGTGAGCTTGCAATGGGCCCAGACCAATGTTTTTACAGCCACATTGTCATTCTGCACAGACAGAAATTCCCCCCACACTGCATGGCGATGCAGAGATATTTCAGCCTTCGTTCTGCCTTCCAGACAACCATGAAGCATCTCGTGAACAGGTTTCTTTGCGTGGGAGAAATAAACATTAAAGACAGGGAAGAACAAAATACAAAGCTTGTATTCCAGTGTTATTTTTCTCTGCTAGAGCACTGCTAAACAAACAAACACACTGCTCTGTGCCTATAATAAGCACAAGCTCTCAATCTAAAAAGCACCAACCAGCTTTTTAGAAGGCAGTTAATTATTAAACGACCCATGAAGATCTTGAGCGCATGACCGGCTCGTATGCACTGATCTGATAAACTGAATTTCTCTGGATAGTTTATGTAGATAACATCCATTTCTTCTCTTTTCTTAAAATATGTATTTTAAGGATTGATGTGGACAGACACTCATTTTGAGTAGAGCGTGCTTTGATGAGTTGTGACAGATAAATTAGATTTCTGGAGTAACTGGATTGCAGATAAGTCCATTTTTGGCAGTAAATAAGGTCAAATTCAGTTATTATTAGAGGTTATTATGACAGTGCTGTAGGCAAAGTAAACACATTAGCTGACAGATGAAGGAAAGCCAGGTGCACCATCAGACGGCCCTTAAAACTGAAGCAGATTTCCACCAACAGGTTAAGAGAACTGCACTTGTGTGTAAACATTCTCCGACTTGCAAAGCACGTCTTTGAGAACTCGCTGTGGGTTTATTGCCTCTGCTTGGTGCACCAGCTCAGCTCCCCAAGCTTTTCACTGCACTTCCAAAAAGAAGTGACGATGCAGAGCAGAGATCACAGAGCACTGATTGCTGTTTCTGCCTAAGGATGCCAAATAGCTGCCAGTGCTGCGTGGTGTGCTGTGTGCTGTCCCCAGCAATGTACAGCCTAATTCAAAAAAGCATGTAATTAAGTGTGTGTTCATCTTTCGTTTCCACAATAAGCTTTTGTCATTCTGTACAGAGCATCAAAAAAAAAAACCCTTTTCCAAACTTGCAGTGATTCCTACCCCAGGCTTTGAAATCTCTGGAAATGGTGGAAGAAGCAGAATAACAGGGATACATTCGTGCTGAACCCTTAGGAAAGGCTGAACTCTGTGATTATTTCTCCAGTTTTTTGCCATCTGTAGCTCTTGAATTCCGTAATAAAGCAAACCCCAGTCCTAGTGAAAGGACAACTGGCAATAAAGTTACAGACTGCAGTCTCTAACTGCACTATTAGCACTATTCCTATTAGCACTGTTCCCATTATTTTGGGTAACTGGCCACCAAATACCAGCCCTGCCCACACAGGGCCCTGTTGAAAATCAAGGAAGTTCTTTGCAAAGTAAGAGTGTGCTTCAAAGTCACTACAGGAAGCCCTAATGTTATTTCAGTATGTTAGGTTCTTGTTTACGAATAAGGAATATTTTCAAAGGCAGTGATAGGAATAGACAATGAAAAGATAGGTGATGCATTACTGTAGCATCTTTAAAAAATAATTTGATGCAGAAGTACATTATGCTTCAAGAATTGCTATATGCAAGCTTCCTTCTCCTGCTTTCCCTTTCTTTATCTCTGGCAGATCAATGGGTAACTGTGGTCCTCTGTGTTTTCCTGCCTTGGTATAGCAGTGGGAAAAAAGCTTGTCTCTCACCCTGGTTCACTTTCAGTGAAGTGAAAGTCAGACCTGCTGCTGCTCTGCTGGCTCAAATCAGCTCCTGTGCAGCAGGAAATGCTGAAGGCATATGTGAAAAATCTGTAACAGCAGGTTGGTGGGGAAATAGAGTGCTTCTGAACAGCGGATGGTGAATCTAGCAAATAGGCATGGCCAGATCAGGACTGCAGAATTAGTCCTGGTGTAGCATCGCCTTATTGCTTATTGGATGATGATAAGCATGAGTTTTGTGTAACTGCAAGCCTGTGTTCCTGGATACTGCCACATGCTCTGAAAGCAGCATAAACATGCTCCTTTGGATGCTATCCTAGCATGAAACTGGTAATTGGTTACAGATGTCTTATTTTTGATCTTACAGTTTACTGGTCCAAACAAGTGATTCTCTGTTCATCCTTCTAGGTGTCTGCATTCCCTTCATGCAAACGTTAAAGCTGCAGTTCTAACAGGAACAAAGCCCCACCAGTTTCCTGGGTCTTTTTCTGCATTTTGCCATGTCCTTGTAAATAAAGCACAGACATTTTAATGCTCTTTAAACACTAATCTTCCTTTTAATTGCCCATTGGTCCTAATGCCTAAATCCATACCTGCTTCTGTGAGGTGTATCTTACTGTATATTGATAAATCTATACTTTTATGATCTGTTATCCCAAAGAAGTCCAAGTTTAATGTGATGCATAGGTTTATGCTGTAGTTTTATTTCTGAATAAAAACTGGGTCCAAGACAGTCTGCTTGGCCTGCTCCTATGCTATCACTTTGCAACTTTGTGCACACGTTATTCTTGTTCTTAGGTTTTGATTGCTTCATGAATAATTACAAAAGCAAGCCTTGTATGATCCCAACACACTATTAAAATGCTGGATTATCATTGCATTTTTTTATGTCACAGAATGTGGTAGATTTTCAGCATGTAGATAATCTTCATTGATTTCTTTAGTGCTAAGTATTGTCTGGCTTGAGTTTTCTGTACACGGGCAGATATGTCTCTCATTCTTACAAGTATTGATGTAGTTCAGAAGTCGATTCATTTTGCTTCAGAATGAGATTTTCTCAACTGAGAGAAGGACCAAGAGGTCCCACCACCAATACAGATGGTGGCACATCATCCCCATGCTGACCATGGTGGCAGAGCAGTGGTCTTGGAGCAGACCAGAAAGGTTTTCTGCCCTAATTCCTAATACATAGACATGGACATAGGATAAAGTTCTGTTTAAGGCTGGTTAACATATTTCCAAATGTTCTTTCCATCCGTGGAAGCCTTTGTTAAATCTTATTAAACTCATCCTCAGCAGTGTCTCATAGCAGTTTGAGGGACATGGTTTAGTGGGAGCTATTGGGAATAGGTGAACGGTTGGACTGGATGATCTTTTAGGTCTTTTCCAACCTTGGTGATTCTATGATTCTATGATTCTATGACAAAAATATGAGCTATGTGTGAGGTGAAACATTAATTCTATTTGGTTCATAATGTCAGTGACTTTTCATCAGTTAGGACTTCAGGCAAAGCATAAAGGGGGACTGGAAAAAGCAGAAGTTCATATTAACATGGTATGGCTGAAATTAACTCACAAACTCCTTACCTAAATGTTTATCTGAATTGTGAGCATTGGCTTCACTTTAAAGAGCAGAAAATGAAGCCTTTTCTATCCTCAGTTCCAGTAAGTCAGCTAATGTCCCCAAACATGATGCACAACTCATTCCTATGAAGGTGCCTAGATCAGAGGAGAGCAGCAGCTTGATCCGGAGCAAATTAAAGTCAGGGAGCAGATGTGCCTGCAAGACAGGGCTGGCTCTGAACAGCCCTGCTCACTGCAGGGCTTGGAGCCCAGGAGCTGCAACCCAGAGCACCAGGAGTTCTCTACCTGCGCTAAGAGAAACCCCTGTCTTCTGCACAGGGACCATTCCAGCTGCTAACACGAGCATTACAGCATGACTGGCTTATGGCAAAAGGTGCTGCTGCCACAATGCTTGTCATACGTATATATATACTTGCTCAAACAGTATGATATGGACATCAGTGAAGTCCCTCAGAGCCAACTCCTCTCTAAACAGTCCCAGTTCTCTCAGCTTCTCCTTGTAGGATAGATGCTTCAATCCCTTGATCATCTTGGTGGCCCTCCATTGGACCTAAGGTTGCTGAGAGGGCACTCCACAGCCTAATTCTTGTGGTATTTAGAGCCCTGTGATGCTCTATGGGCTCTCTGCTCACCACCCCCTGGTTCTCAGATCTAGCCCTTGTTTCCTGAGTTCAGAGTAACACGTGGTAAAACAGCGCTTGAAGCCCTGAATCATATATTCAGAATGGGAAAATTAGGCTATTTACCCCAAGGGAGAACACTTTCCCTAATTGCAAATGGTACATAAGGCCAAATTCCTAGCACAACCATTAGGAGCACCTTATATGATCAGCATTGATCCTCTACTATATGTTCTCCAATAATTCAGTCTTCCTGTAACTGCCCATTATTGTCCAATTTCCTGCTAGAATAACCTACTATAGCTGCATTTTATATCTTACTCTCCCAGTCTGTGGATCTACGCTTCTCTTCATGTTGTTTTTTAATCTGATTAATAGATCCAAGCTCTACATTTATATTATCTTGTCTAACACTTGCTTTTGTCGTATCAATCAAGCCGCTTAAAATAAGGTAGTCTAACACAGAGTCGCTGATTCTTCCCAGCATTATTTCCTTCAACCATTTTTCATGCTTGCTGCTCTTTACACCTTATTTTCCTTTAAGGCTTATGTGGATAGCTTGTTATAAGAAGTAGTGTTTTAAGAGCTAAATCAGGATGCCAGCTGAGTAATATTTTATACCAGCATTGCTGCTAACGGTGGAGAGCTGGCTCTCCCTTTCTGGGTGACAGGAACACAGGCACATGGGTTCTACTGTAACCCTTGTAAGGACCTCCCTGTATGCAAATTGGAGATGAGGCAGGCAATTCTCTTACCACTGATGAGAATTAGAAAGGGTCTTTTGCAGAACTCAGATGTTCCTCTATAAACTGGACCTAGAAAGGCATTCACTTCTGTGACGCAAACCACTAAAATGTACCCTAAATAAAACATTTGATGGATAAAATATACTGAAAATTTCAGGGAAGTGGCACAAAAATGGCAAGATTCATTACTGATTGGGTATATATTTTAGGATTTCTCCTGTCCTTACGCAAATAGGTCACATATAACTTTTCAACGCAGCGCAACATCCAATGCCATAAACAAAACCAATTTGGAATGTTGGTGCTTAAAATCATTTTTTAAATTAAAATGGAATTAAAGTGAATTTAGCCATCCCAACCCTGTTTTATAACAAATAAAGCCACTATGTCTAGTGTTAATACACGCAATGCCAAATTAATTTTTAATTTAATCGCTCTTGCAAGATCTGATAAGCGATAGAGCCAGCAGCTCTTCTGAAACGATGTGTCAGCTGAAAGAACACCAAAGCCTCTGGTAGCAGGCAAAGTGCAACGCCAGGGTGAGGGGCAGGACCTGGGCAGAAAGCTTGAGCCATATCAGCTTCAATTAATTGGCAGTGGAAATTTCCAGATCTGTATGTATATTTTTAATGAGATTGAATGAACTGGGAGCGCACACATTTCTGACTGAACTGATAGAAGACTGCTGCAGTTCTGACTTCACCTCCTCATCCTTGTTCTGTTTCTCTTTCCTGCACTGTCAGGCCCACCATTTTCCTGCTTTTGGTTGTGGGATTTCAAACAGGTAACTACTTGAATAACAATTTCTTGCTTTTGAGGTGGGCAAAGCGTGTGGATATGCCATATCTCCGCAGCTCAAAAGAGAAAGGTAGTGGATTGTTTGGTTTGGTTTTGGTTTTGGTCTCTTTACAGCAAACAGAACCCGTTGCATGGCTACATGAGGGTCTGCAGCAGTGGGACTCCATCTTCAGCCCCCGCTTGCTGTAGCTTGCTTCCTCCCATGCTGTAGAGCTGTTCACTGCTTGAAGTCTTATTCTGATTACATGCAGTGGTTTTGCAGAGCACTTTCCATCAGCTAGGAGCAACTAAGCCATTGGGAAGCCCAAATTTAGAACCGATTTTGCTCTGGAAGCAAGGTCCTTGCTACGAGTTGGTTGTGGGGCCCTCTGAAGCAGCACAGCACTGAGCTGGGCTGCTCCAACTGCTGCAGCTTCTTCCTCCTGCCACCCCCCATCCACCCCGAATCCCTCTGTGAAACCACCACAGTGTCACATTAAGTCAGTACAAACACAAACGAATGAGAGCAGCTGTGTCAGGACTGCAGCCCTGGTTTGTCCAGGGAGTGGAGGTGGGATGGTGAGAGCTATGGGAACAACACAGTGATCACTGCCCGCCCCACCTGTGCCTCTTGGATTCACAGTATGCTAAGAGTAAACTTCTTAGCAATTACAGTCAGGTTGGATGGGGCCCTGGGCAGCCTGGTCTGGTGTTAAAAGTGGAGGTTGGTGGCTCTGCCTGCGGCAGGGGGGTTGGAGCTTGATGATCTTTGAGGTCCCTTCCAAGCCAAGCCATTCTGAGATAAATGGTTTTGTGATCTTTCAAGGAAAATGTTTGTCAGAAAGACAAAACAAAGGGATTTTCAGGCAAAGCAGTTGGACAGAAAAGCTCTCCGTGATAATGACTGTCATTGAATTCACTTGAAGCAGCATGAGAACAGCTCTCCTTGTTGCTTTGTTCTGGGGTGCTCGGTAGTTTTGGTTTTACAGCTGATCCCCTCCAGAGGATAAAATCTCCATGTGTTGCATTAAAAATGCTAAAAGGAGGTTCAAAAGATTTTTGCTCTTAAAAGGCAAACCCAAGCAGACAAGCATGGAAGCAGCTCTCATTTCATGACCCTCACATACACAGAGGCTGTTCACAAGTTACTCAGCTGACAAGAAGCCATTGCTGTTCCTCACAAGGTGCATCATGGTTTCCATCACAGAGAACCCAACAAGCAGAAAGGAGCTCCTCTGTGCCATCTGTGAGTTGTTTTCTCTTGCACCTGCCCATGTCTTGGTCTCCAGTACCACCATGGTGCCAGCAGTGCCCATTCACGTCACAATTCTTGCAAAAAACAGGAAGTCATTGTTTCCAAGCAGGTTTTGGGCAGCTGGAAGAGCTTTTTGGCTGAGGCAGCAATTAAATAACTACAGCTGAAGGCATCCTGGCATCATAAAAAGCACTGCTCGTTGCATTTTCTGCCTCAAGGCCTCCGTTTCCAAGAAGGTGACATACTATGGGAAGCCACACACCTGACCACAGTGTCCATGAAGACCCTTGGAGTATAAAAACTGCATGTCATCAGCATTTCAAAAGAAACTAAGTTATCACTTCATGAATTCCTAGTAATCTGTTTTACTGCTATTTAATGCTGTATTGGATCCACACAGCCCCCTGCAGATAAGCCCAGAAATGCTGCATCACCTGCAGGGGGACATCTCTTGTAGCAGCAAATGTTAATCTCATTATAAAATAGGTTAAGAAATCACAGGCATAAATATGTGGCACAGGGCACCTGTAGCCATTTTGCCTTTTCAAATAATTCATTCTTTAAATACTTAAATGCATATTAGATATTACAAGAACTGTTGCGTTCCAAGAGAAAAAGAGGAGGTTAATTCCCAGTCAGCAGAGTTTTATGCACGAGGAGATACATTCACTTAAATGTCATTCTTGCACGGAGAGACCTAGGGAATGGCTGGGAAGCCCATGTGGTTCCTTGGTACCACACAGGTGCAGGATTGCTGGGAGAAATCACAGTGCCCTCAGCTGCCTTGGCAGCACCACAATGCACACAGGGCACTGCGATGCTGACTCAGATTTCCCCCGGTAGAAATGCAGAGGAAAAAGGTGATCCTATTCCCTCCCGTGCCCTGATCAGAGCATACTGAACTTGGTGAGAAGTGCATGATAAGTGGTGAAAATGAAACTCTGCTTTCCCCTGAAGCTGCTCTTGCAATGTCAGTGCCCTTTGCACGTGGCTGTGCTGTACCAGGGCAATGCCTCTCTTCATTAAGAAGTAAAAACAACCAGTGATTTGATTGATTTACTTTGCTCTTGTCCAATATTAGCACTTGGCAGGTTTCCTGGGACAGTGGGAACATACGGACGGAACCCGGAAACACCACCCAGGATTCAGGACATAATTAGACCAGAACAAAGTACTGCATTTCACGGCTAGCAGGGAAAACCTCTCCATGAGATCAAGGAAAGCTGCAGGCTGGGAGCTCAGCATCCACAGAGCAGGGGGATCTGAGTATGCACAGCTCTCAGGGGGCACGGGAGCTCATTGACCCACACCACAGAGCCAGATACCATGGTCAGGAACTGCCTGTGCACTTCCCAGCAGATGTGGGAAACCCATTTTCTCCATTCAAATGACTTTTTTCCATCAGTTTGCTTGGTTTTCCTTGGCTGATTTCATTGTTAGCATGGAAAATATCCCAGAACAGGCTACATCCATCCCAATGGCAGCGTGCACCTGCAGCACACGGAGCATGCAGCAGAGCTGTGCTGTGTGCGAGCCTGCAGCCTGGTGTTGAATCTGCCCATTGTGGAAAAACTTGTTCTGCTGCCTCATTGTATTATCCCAAATGTTTTTGCTGACTTCAACTGCTCCAATGAGTCACTCACACAGAGGCAATTGGCCTCCCAGAATAAAACACTCTTGTGGCAGGTTTTTTTTTCCCCCCACATAAAAGGCAAGAGTTTCAGCGATGCTGCTTCAACAGGATTCTGTTTTTTAATTTGTATAATGCATGTTCAGTGTGATCTGGAATGCATTATCCAAAAGACCTGGGTTTATACATGAGCTAGCAAGGACGGTCTGCCACTGAAGCAGTCAGGAGGAGGAGGCCACACACATTAATAGGCCATCTAAATTTGGATGAGATATAACCGTGTCTCCTGAGACAGTATTATCTCTGTGCAGTTTCTATGGTTGCTAGTTAGGGTCATTCCACTCCTCCTCAAAAAGTCTGCCTCCGTCAAAAATGATCTTTTTTTTTTAATGACATATTAGTGACACATTCATAAAGGTATTTGACGTGAGGACTGACACTGCTGAAGTCATGGGACTAAATTCACTGGATGCATCCAAACTTAGAGAATTCAGGAAGTGATGAAGAAATGCTGTTCATTGCTCTTCCTGGGGATATTCTTCTGTATCGGCGTGAGTCCATGCCCTACAGCAAGCCAAAGCCCCATTCCTCTAAATGAGGAGATTGACTGCTAACCTCAACAGCAGACAGTGTTTACCACTGTTCCATTTCTCTCTAGTGCTGCACCCCTTCTGCTGGGGCATATAAGTTAAGAAAAGAGGTTTTGTTACTGTAAATCAAAGTAATTTGTAAGAAATGTTGATGAATACAGGTCTGCGTTTGTAGGAATGCAGCTGGCCTGAAATCATGCAGGAGCATACAGAACTAGTTATTGGAGCTTTGTTCACATGAGGCTCTTTTGTTGAAGAATCATTTTACAAAATGTACTCTGTGTAGGAAGCTGTTTTTTACCCAGATGTATATCATATCATCTAGCAGTAGGGACACTGCACCTACTCTGTGCACACTCATCAGTCACGTTAAGGAAAAACGATGCTGCTTTTTTCAGCAAAAGTTCTCTAAGACTCCAGAGAGACTCTCTGGAAGATATTCAGACATTACTGAAAAACAAGGCTGAAAAAAACACAGCTACTTCCTTTGCCGTTGGATACCTGTTCCTTTGAAATGGGAGCAGTGAGACACCTGATAGCCGTGGGACGGAGCGCTGACCCCACCGAGCAGCAGGCGATGCAGCGCTGGCTGTGTGCCACAGTGAGTGCTGGGGACGTGCCTGCTGCCCACGAGGAGCCTTCCGTGGAGCTCTGGGTGCTGCAGGCTTGAGAACTTCATCTCACAGTCTGATGGCATGGGAAGAGCAGCCCTGAGCAGCTTCCAGCACCAGGATGGATCAGTTCCCTCGGTGGCTGCCTTCACACATGGAGCCTTGGGGATGCTCTAGGAATGGGCTCCAAGTGATGCTGAAGGTATGCATGAGGAACACAGGATCTGAGCACTTTGTGTGGGACGTGGAGAGGGCCAGATGGTGAGAATCCATTTTGTGCAATGTCAATGAAAAAGGAAAACTTAAACCAAAATGTTTTGTCCACCCCTGATAGGCACTGGAGAACATCAAGACAAGTAGAAGGTAAAGGTAAATTTGTAACTGCAGGGGAAAGTACTCACCTGCTGAAATCAGAAATGCTTCGATAACATCAGAAGCTTCAGACAGCTGTTGCCACAGACATATATGGCCATGAATTACAAAGAATACTAAATTGCATTTTCTTTTAGATGATACTTAAGGTAACAAAGAATTGATGAATGCGCTGATGTAGTTTACACTGATCACTAGTGGGGGGCAGCAGGTGGAACTGGGTGATCTTCAAGGACCCTTCCAGCAAAACCATTCCACAATTCCATGGTTCTATTTGCCACCATGAAGAACCCAATGGGCAAGCAAGGAAGCAGCCTTGCAGCTGTGCACTGTCAGGGGCCTTGCAGCAGCAGCACTGCAGCATAAGCTTCTGCCCACTGTCACTCACAGGTGAAACAAGGAGCTCTGCTCAAACTTCAGCCTGTCATTGCAGGAGTACTTCAACTTTCAGAGAGAAAGTAAACAGCATCAGAAGTGTAGATGCTTTCAGTGTGGGCCTTTTGTTTCACTTATACATATCTAATAGACTTTGGAATCCATTGTATGTCCCAAACAATGCAAGTCCTCTCATGTTTGGGAGAGATTATTCTCACAAAAGAGAATCGTTTTGTCAAAACAATGAGAATAAGAAAGTTTTCAAGATTAAAATGTCAGGGAGATAAACACATTACTTTGAACCCTATTTGTATTCTGCAGCTCGTTCAAACACTCAGGCGGTTATCTTTCAAAAAGTAAACATGCATGAAATCTGATCAGCTTTTTATTGTACATGGAATAAATTATGCAGAGCATTGTAATAGACTCCTATATAGCTCATTTACACATCTTTTGATAAATGTAATATGCAGATTCCTCGTCCTCTGCGAGACATTAACCTCTGTGCATATTGATGCTGTTATTCCGGGAGGTGACAGGCATGCAGGGGCCTCTCTGTCTCCCTGGAAGCAGCAAGTCCCTTAGAGGGAACGGACCTGCCTCAGCAATGTACAAATGAGCTTTTCTTTAGAATTCAGTCTTGTGAATTTTCTTCTCAATGTCAAAGAGTCAAAGTTCTCAACTAATCTGAACAGCTGTATAAAGTGGTTGGACTGGAAGACCCGTCCTCAGCGCCCATTCCCAACACCATTTGGAAGCTGAGTCTAACTCAGCAGCTGCAGGTATCACTGAGAAGTTATTTTTCTGGTGCCGGATGATAGAAATTGCCTCCTGTTGAATGGATAAAATCTTTGAAGATAAATGATTTGGGATACTTATCTCAGTTTCAGGCACCCAGAGTGGCAACTTTTCAGAAATTGAAGAAAATGAATTCTCTTTAAATGTCTCAATTTGGCACCCTGGGTGTGAATTGACAACCTCTGCTGGCAAAATGCCTGCCAGGAGAACTGCTGGAAGCTTTGCACAAGTACCTGTGTAACAGCACTTCTTGCTATCCCTCACCTGGTACAGCCTCAAAGCAATAAGGGCACATCTATGGGCTATGGAACATTTGCTACTAAATGGGATTGAAGTTATGCATATGCTCTCTGTGCACACACACAGACAAATAGAACACAGCTCTCTAAAGGTGAGGCTACTCTTATTTAAGGTCAAAATCAGAAGGAAAAAAAAAGGATCTATTGGCAAAGAAAAAAAAAACCCACAGTATTTCATAACATATGAAATTCTTTGCCTTCATTAATTGTGGGGTCAAAACACTTCCCAACATCAGCACCCTGCAGGCCGTGTTGTGTCAATGCTGCAAGGCTTGTCCCAGCTCCAAGGGCAGCATTTGATGCCCTGGGCTGAATAACCTGCTCACGGAGGTGCTACCTGGGGAGTGATGCTGCAGCCATGAGCTGGGACTGGGAACAGCACTGTGCTCTACTGCCAGGTTATGCAGAGGAAGCAATGGGATGGCAACCCCAGCAGCACACTTATTAAACACCATCAGCCGACCCCTGTGAGCAATTTGCTCTCATTTAACCGATCTGATGGGATGAGCCCTGCATGTGTGGGCTGAGGAATGCAAGGAGAGCAGCAGTTTGCTGCATTACACGAGCATTCTGCAAAATTAAACAGCTGTGGGACTACTGAAACAGGGGGTATCTTTGGTGTGACGATGCAATGATTATTTCACTCAGTAAGATAATAGCCACAAGCCTAGGCATCTCTTGTTGGGCTTGGGACTCTAGTCTGAGCAGGAGAAATTAGGAGGGAACTGAAGAGCTGAGGAGGGAGTTAAAGACTAAATGATTTTTTCCCTTAAATCCTCAGGGTGTTGAAATGCCAATAACAAAACAGAAACGTTCCAAATAAGCTAGAACTTGGTGAAAATTCAAAAAGAAGAAATGTAACGTTGTGCTTTGTAGCAAAGAAGCATCTTAAAAGCCACAGTGTCACGAGTGCTTCATTGGCTCTGTCCTTATGCAAACGTTGCAGGAGTTCGTTACTCCACCAAAGAGCTTTTCTGCCTCATTAATTCTCGTTCAAACTGCCAGGACCTTGAAGTCCTTTGCAGTGCTCTAATGTGAAATAACTTCTAAGAAGCTTCTCCAAAAAGCTTTAGAAATTGATGACCACATGAAGTTCTCCTTTTAAGTTTGCAGAAATAGAAATGGTAGCCGGTGAGTTGATCTGTGCCATGCTGTTTGATGGGTGGGAGCAATGCCTCTTTGCTCCATCTGTATGCAGCCAGTATGCAGAGTCAGAGCAATAATTCCATTACAATCTTGTTCAGGCCAACAAAAACACTTACTGGCTCAAAAATCATGAGATTAGGTGTATACAGATGTATAATAAATGAGACGATGCTAATTGCTTCCTGGTTTGGGGTGTATAGGATGCAAAAACCCAAGGAGTGCATGCAGAGCGGTAGCAGCTTGGAAGCAGCTCCCATGGTAAAACAAAAAGAGGAAAAAAACAAGAACAGGAAGGCAGAGCACAGCCCTTTGGAGTGTCAGCATTAGAACACATCCCAACCCTTGAGACACGGCCGTGCCACAGGGCTGTGCTGTCAGATCAGTGCCTGCTGGCTAGAAATGCTTAAAGACTGCTGTCAGTGGGAAAGGATGGACCCATGTGAAAAAACAATTAAACAAACCTGCTGTTTTCCCGTCCCCTATATGCCAAATTCTGGATTAATGAGGCAAATCAGCCTGCGAGCCCCCTGCCTTGGTAGGGCATTTGATAACTGCACGCTTTCAGTTAAACATACAGCTCCGTGGATGTGCTTGGTGCTTGTCTCTGAAGGGAAGAATTACTCACTCTCAAAATGACTTGCAGGCTGCTAGCGTGGAAAAATGTTCTTTGTATTTCTCTGCCCTGGACAAGAAGGCTTTCAAATGTTTATTTTAGGTACCAGTATTTCCCTGTTAAATGATATATGAAGATCTGACAGTCTTTTTATGGATGCATTTTCACAGCATACTGTGAGATGAGTAAATGCAATTAATCTGTTTTACGGCAGGGAGCTGGAGCAGATTGAAACCAAGGCTCAGGTCTGTGGAGGTGCTAAAATGCCCACTGGCACTGCCAGAGAACTCAGCTGTGGTTTTTCTTTTTTTGATTGTTAAAATAAATAAGCAAATGAAAACAAAACCTCACTAATTCAATCTCCTATTGAAATCAAGCAGCATCCCCCTCAGTAGCTCCATCAGCAGGCTGTCTTTCCAGACAAAGAAGAAGAATCTCCACTAAAGGTCAAACATTTCACATCTGCTGGAAGATCTGATCAGATAACCCAAACCAGCTCCAAGAAAGGCAGACCAGAAGCAGAGACCAAATTCACCTAATCTATGTAAATTTTCATCACCTGTACCGCCACAGCTCCAGAGCAGGCAGCTGAACCCTGTAATTAACTTTACACTCTTAGTTAACTTTTTTTGTACGTAATGGTATGGCCAATGAGATCTTCAGAAACCTGGAACCACCCTCAAATCAGGGTAATATCACCTCCTCTGGAAAGGTACTTGATTTCCTTATGCAGCTCTATCCTGACCTATTTTGAAAGGCGCTTCCAAATTAAGTTATTTTTGTACAGGAGTAGTTGAGTGAGCAGGCCAAAAAAATAACATAGTGGTTCCTGTTTGCTTCGGCTGTGCAAGCTCTCTGGAAATGTGCTTATTGACAGGGAGAAATAAATTAATCCTTTCTCTCAGATGCTCATAAAATGCTCATAAGAACTGAAGAGTAGAACAATGCTTGGTAGTCTTCACTGCCAAAGCTACCCACTAATGCTTTTAATTATAAAATAAGGGGCAAAAGTATGGTCTAGGAAGGGGGAAGAGTGATGTTTGCTCTTCTGCTGATTCCTTTGGCATAAAGTGTTCTGTTGGTAAAACTCTATGCAGATTTTGGGGTAGAGAAGTAGTAGATGCCCGTTGTCTGTGTACCTTGTGTATCTTACCTGTACAGCATTCCCACAGCATGTGTTTTCAGCCTTAAATACTGCAGTCAGAGGGGTTTCCTTGCTTTTAGCTGTCTCATTCCTAGGTTTAAAACACATCAGATACAAAAATGAGAAGCTGTGCTATCACTGTGTCTAATAATTTAGGGGGAAATAAAGATATTGAAGTCGAATTCTAGATCTGATACAACAGTTGCAGCTCTTTTGTGAAGATTAAGCCAAGTGTTGTATGCTGTCCCTGTTTTCTCCTCTACTCCACAAGTGTGAAGTAAAAAAAGCACTCATGACTCGTGGTTCCTCGCAGGCAGAAGTACAGTCTTGAATTAGGACTTCCTGTTGGTAATTGATCTGTGCAGATAAGCAGACAGAGCGGCACGCTAAAGATGTACTGCTGACATCCAGCCTAAAATTATCACAGGGAGCAGGGGAGAAATCAATGGCCAGAACCCAGATCTGCTGGTCTTCCTGGCTGCCCTGGAGCTGTGGAGCTGTTTGTGTAGTGGCTCGTGATGTATACAGCAATGTGAAGGTTATTCTGCAGGTCCTAAGCAGCCATTTAGCTGGATGGTGTGGGGTATGGTGTTCTCTGACCTTCGTAAATCTCTGGAAGTTGTAAATGGGGGGAGAAAAGGGGAGCTTTATTCCAGTTCTTCAGTCAGCATTTTCCACAATGAATGAAATCAATACAGCGCCCAATCTACGTGGGGCTTTGGAAGGATGGGTTGTAAAAACCATTGAAAGGTCAAGCACAAAATAAAGAGCCAAGACCACCTGGCGAGAACGTACTGACTTCCACAGAGAGCACCCCTCAACTCTTCAGACTGCTTTGGTGGCTGTAACACATCTATGATAGCTTCACAGCCAATGCTTGGCAGAGGTAGAGCACTTTATGCAAAACTGACAATGTAATACTTGGGGAAAATTTTTACAGCCATTTGCTCTGCTCCTGATAAAGGTGGATCTACTGGCTTGTATCTCATCTGGTTAATTAGTGGTATCCTGCTCCATTAACTACATGACAAATTGTACCTCATTGGCATAGCATAAAGTACAGAAAATTCTCCAATGAAAAACGGAGAGCTCATGTTTTTACAAACTGATTTTTTTTTTTCCTTTTCTGCATAACAGAATCACCTGAGTTGGAAGAGACCTCTGAAGGCCATGTGGCCCCACTCCCTGCAATGCACAGGGACACCCACAGCTCCATCACAGCTCAGAGCCTGACACAAGCTGAGGATAATGTAAGTGCCTACAGCAAGAATCACGAGAGAGGCAAATATTTTCTTAACTGTACTACTGATCTGTTATCATAGAAATATTGCAAATTATGTAAGTGAGCACCTGTGAAACGTGTGATGGGGGTAAGATTTGGGGTAGCACAGGACTGCGCTCTGCCAGAGGGCTGCTGGGATAGATGGAGGCACAATTAATCTCGTGGGTGATGTGAGACCAAAGAAGGACTTCTGGCTGCACCCAGACTGGCAGGAAGGCAGCCCAGGAGGAGCTCTGGCCCAAGACTCTGTGCCTGTATCCCCCACTGCCACGCAGAGCTGGCAGGAGGAGCTTTCCCTCTTGGAGCTGTCAGACAGCTGTCAGCTCCTTGCTGCAGTCACTTCCCTATGTGAAATGCATACACCTTCAATGTGAGGCATACAGCTCGCATGGTCTGGATACACAGCCACTGGCAAACCCTGCAAAGCAGTTTCTTGCCTTGCAGCAGCAGCTTTAAATACTGATTTTTGGTCTGGCACTTAAAATAAAATGTTTTTTAAAAAGAGACAACATTACAGTGCACATCTGTAAGCAACTACAGAGAGGTGGAACTGCACCTAAGTGCTACACTGTAGTGAAATAACATTCAATTATCTCATTCATCATATAAATAACCCCAATTTGCTTGTACTTTTTTTTTATAAAGGCAAATAAAATTTGGCTTAGTTGCAACAGCTCTGCAGTGACAACATATTTACTCGTTATTATTAACCTAACAGTTCTACCATTTAAAATCAGACAAGGGATATTATCTTTGTAATAGAAGGCAATTGAGAATCTAAATGAGAAATCAAATGCTTTTTCAAGCTGATTTATTTTAGATTAGAAAAACTTAAACCAGATGTAAACATGAATTGATGAAGCATGAAAAGGGAATCACAGCAGAGTGATAAATATCTGACTCGTGTTGTTATAGGTGCAGATCTGCATTAGCTAGAATAAATTGATCTGTAAGCTTTTCTAAAACTTAATTAATGCTGCAGAACAAAGCTGGAGATCAATTATCAGCATGGTCTCTTGGCACAGATAAATTTGAACTAAATTAACCATCCAAAAAGGTATGTTATCAATATCATATTGGAACGACTGTTGTCATAGGATAGAAAGCAATCCTGCTGCGGCCCCAACACTCCATTACACACAGATGTTGGAAAAGCACAAAGTATATCCACAAACTCTAATTGTGTCTTTGCAAAATGTGCGTTCCACTGGAATAAACGAGCAGCAAAAGGCTGTTGATATATGCACTTAAGTCCTTTCCCAGTGTAGCAGGAGCAGGCATGGCTCTTATTTTCTTTTGCAGATTAAAATAATTTACTCTTGACCTGGTGGACAACAATCAGGACATTTTTAGTTACTGTCACAAACTTGGTGCAAGTGTTGAAATAGTGAGAGAAAAATGCTATTCCCTTATATCTGGTAACTCTACAGGTACTTTCTGCTGTTTTGTTCCTCTTCTGCTTCTTTAGGGCAACTATCTGATTTAGCCTGCAGAGTAATTACTTTACAGTAGAAGGTTGTGCAGTGAAATGTATTCCATAATAGGAAAGGGACGTAGAAATACTGATTCCTTGGTTAGGAGGTTCACACAAATGGGGAAAAGAAGTCAGATATGCAACAAGGTGAAAAACTGCCCTGCAAAACATACTAGAAATTACTCTGAATTCCTGATAGCACTGAATCTCTGCATTATTTGTAATGAGGACAAGCATGAAGCCCTTTCATTCCAAGTGAGCCCAAACTTTCCAAATGAGATTCACAACTCCAAGACAGCACTATGCATAAGAAATACAAATAAGTAGCACATCAAACCCATTGCATCTGAATGCGTGCAGATCTTCACACGTTAACATACTAGACCTGAATTTCCTGTTGCTCTTACAACTAAAACAGATTGAAACCCCTTCCAGTTCAGTCGGAGCACAACTTGGTACTCAGGAATGGATGGAAGAATGGCTGTCAGAGGGTGGATGAGAGGTGCTGTTTTCTTCTTCTTGTAGCTAAACTACATCCTGTAGAAGATAAAAATACATGAGAGGGCATCTTGTCATCACAGTCATCTTCTCCATGATCCCTAATCTTTCTAAAAGCGTGACAGGTTCACCACCTCTCTTTCACACAGTTTTATTTAAAGGCAATGAATCCATTCAGAGGGTTTTTTTAGTGCTCTTTGTTCCCCTTTTAAGGAGTGCCTGGATGACAGTGCAGGATGTTGTTGTGTGTCTCAGCCTCTGCATAACCAGGGCATCCCAGAGGTTCTGGAACAGAAAATATCCCAGAGATGGTGTTAGATCTCTTCAATCAATTGTATTGATCAAACAGCACTCAGGTATAAACTCTGAGCCAGATAACCCTAATTTGTTTATAAAAGTGTCTCTTTGAAGATAGTCTTAATTAAGTAGGAAAAAAAGAAGCATATAATTAAAGTGAAGAGAGCATCATAGACAGCTAAACAAATATCCCATCACTGAAGACTACTGCGAGAGTTAAACCTTTTCAAGCGAATGATTAGGGAATCACTGGATATAAAGCTATTTGTCCTTTGATCAAAGACTTCTGCTTGAGTCCCAACCAGACAACAGACAGCATCCTCATTTGGAGTATTCACTGAATAGAAATGAGTGCTTGCATGCAGTACACAGGAGAACTCAAGTCTCCAAAGTGTAATTTAAACAAATGTTGGCATATTGCTCCCCACCAGAGCCCCTGTTCCCAACAGGGCTTCAAATTGTTGCTGCTTTAACTCAGGGGTTCCAGGGCCAAAAGTTCACTCTGATGCCCTGCCTGCAGCCAGCACCTGCACCAAGCTAGGTTACAAATAAAACTGTATGAGCAGGAACATGAATAAATAGCATTTCAGCTCTCCTGTACTGCTGCACTGGGTGCTGTGTGTACACAGCCCGCATAGCTCCATTACACCTTGTAGGAAAATATTATGGGCTCCAATTGCCCACTAACAGTTTCTCTCTGTCACAGAGCATTTAAGTCTGTTGGCTGATCATGCCTTGTTATTTAGTTTTTACAGTTCCTTTGAAGTCATCAATATCCCAGCTTCATTTTGTGGCAGACTTGGCTCAGGGGAGAGAAGAAGAAATGCCTCATGCATCCATTTCCACAGCTAACTGCTTATTTGGAGTCGAATCCTGTAACCTTTAATCAAGCAAAACTGCTGTCCTTAGTGGGAGAGTGTGAAAATGCTCCGGGACATTTCTTTTACTTGTTTTCATCCTGATACTCATTATTTGAAGATTACATATCCAGTAAATGCAAAAATAAGGGTTTGTTTTTGTGGCTCTGCAAGAGTCATCTCATCTCAGGAAGGTAACTAACTGGAGTGAATGCCTTTCCCATAGAGCACAGTGAGAGGCATCCTGGCTGCAAGACTAGGTTGTGGGGCTTGCATTTCCTTTCTTCTTGTTAACTATTAATAATGATACATGCACTTTGAAGTATGCTCTGTTTACACATTAAAGAGCATAATGTAATGGCAGTGACAATGTATAAGGCAAATCTGGATTTGTAAACACAAGAATTCCAAATGATGAAGTTACAAGCAAAGCAATGCAAGAAGGAACTTGGTCTCTTGGGGTGCCTGCTGCTGACTTTTGGGATTATTGGAAGATCCTTAGCTAATTAGATTAAATTCACCATGACCCACAATTAAATTGTCATTAAAAAAAAAAAAAAAAGAATTCTAAGTAAAAATCCTAGAATCATAGAACAGCTTAGGTTGGAGGGGACCTTAAAAACCATTCAGTTCCAACCCCCTGCTACGAGCAGGGCTGCCAACCACCAGATCAGGCTAAATTAGGATGTGAGTCTTTTCATAAACAACTTTTTAAAAGATGATTGTAGTAGCACTGTAGCATCACTGAAGTACAGCAGCACAAGCGAGATTTAAAAGACCAATACCATCCATTCAGTCTGTCAGTGTAAATTGTTTGCAAATCAAACTTCATGCCTGTAATGAGATCAGTGCTGTCTGTGTGGGCCAAGCTGTCTAACATGTTCACACTTTGCTATTAGGTTAATGGGAAGCTTCAATTCAGGGATTATGTCAGGAATAAATAAGGAACAAGTTTTGCTGCACAGAGCAGTGGGATTTAATGAGAACATCTCTCCTGGCTCCATCTCTGCGTCTTCCAAGTGGGAAGTTGTTGGCCTCATGTGGGAGGATATTCTTCCTTTGGTAGATGAAGGTGACCCCATGATCAGCTGCTGTGCGGGGAATCGTAGAACTACAGAACGGTTTGAGTTGGAAAAGACCTTTAAAGGCCATCTGGTCCTACTCCCCCACAATGAACAGGGACCATCAGGTGCCCAGAGCCCATCTCCTGACCTTGAATGATGCAAAGCTGGAGAATTTCACTAACGCTTTGCCATCTACAGGCTGAGAAACTTTCTTTGTACAATCTATCTATTACGGACAAAAAAAGCCATTCCTGTTAGTATTGGTGAATGTGATGGCTGATTAGGAGGCCAGTCAGTCTGTGCACGGGTCTGCATAAGGCAGGCAGGTGGTGGTTAACACAACCACGTACCTGGAGCTTGTGTTCTTTGCACTGATCAAGTGGTCTCGAAGAAAAGGGCTGCTGGCTGGAAGACAAGGAAGCTTTCCCAGAGGTCCAAATGACAGAACATGGCTTCTGTTGTGGGACAGGAATGTTGCTCTGGGCCACAGCAAAGGCCTTGCAGAAGTCTAGGTAGGAGACATCAGCAACTCTTCCTTTATCTGCTGATTGAGTAATCAATGTTACCCTCTGGGATCATTCTGCCCTTCTTGCTTCCTAGCTTTTCCCTTTTCCTGCCTTACCTGAGTTTCCAAGGAGCAAATATGGGCAAACAAACATGCAAAAAATAAGAAGTGGCAACTTCAAGTTACAAATGCCCAGGGAAATGGTGGGGTCACCATCCCTGGAGGTGCTCCAGAGCTGTGGAGAGTTAGCACTGAGGGCCATGGTCAGTGGGTGGTGGGCTTGAGGATCTTAGTGGTCTTTTCCAGCCTTAAAGATTCTGTGATTCTATGAATAAAAGTCTCTGCCCAGCTATTTAAGTGCTCCCACAGCTGCAGCCCTGCTTGGCCCCGTCCTGCCAGCTTCCAATTCAAAAGACAGTGAGTGGACTAGGGGCAGAGAGGTTACCTGCCAGGAAGAAACTGCAGGTAGCAATGCTTTTTCTGTGTGTTTTTCTCTTTTAAAAGCTTCAGAAGCCAAGAACACTTCAAACTGGAATTTTTTAGGACCTACCAGAAAGGCAAAAAAAGCAACATCGTGTTAGCTACTAAGTACACTGTATGATAAAATACATTTATAATGTTTTCATGTACAATTATTTAGCATGCAATGCAAAGAGTATACAAGAAACAAAGTGGGGGAATACTGCAGCGAAGGAAGGAGAAAAAGAAAGAAATGCAGATGATTCTGAGTGTATGCAAAGTATTTTGCTGAATGCTGTGCCACTCCTCGGTTCCTAATTTTGGAAGAATTTCTCAGGAATGAGCTTCATGAAAACTACCAGAATAAGTGTGTGGTAACTGTTGAGTCTGAGCCTGAACCACTGATTGAGCACCTGTGGAAAGGACCCGGTCAGCCCTGGGAGCACAGGTGAAAGCAATTCAGCTGTGTGATCAGAAGGGGTGGAGCCTGGCTGCACCTCTCTTAGACCTCACTTAAGGGCTGACTGCCACTGGGGAAAGATTTTTTTTTCTGGATATTTCTTCTTTGTGGAGTTCTCCTTTATGAGCCTAGATCTTCAGAGATGGGTGAGCAGTCTTTTTTCTCTTCTCTTATAACAACTTTCTGTTGTGCTAGTCCCTCCGTTATTACACCTCTTGTATCAGCTTTCCATCGTATTAATCTTTCTGATTGTTACAATAAGTAAAACTAAATCCTGTTGGAAAATGTATGAGCTGGGGAGCTCTACCAGCACAACCCCAGATTATCCCTTCAATAAAACTCAAGGATACCTCTGTGTCCATGCAATTAGGCAGCAACAAGCAAGAAAATATGTAGGCTTTCTTTAGGGTTACAGTCATTCATGTGAGTGAGGAGCATGGTAAGAACTTACACAAGTAATTCAGTGAGGTCAGGGTTCCATCAGGAGGGAAGTGAACTTGGTATCCCAGTTTGAAAAAATAAGTAAGTTTAAAACAGCACATACACAAAACCCACAGCACAAGAACTGTTCTTTACCATTGCATTATTCTTTACCATTGCTGTGGATACAGTGAGCCTGCTTTGCACAGGGCAGTCAGCAGAGTGTTCTATTTAAGGTTTCATTTCTGGCTCAGCTGAAGGAAAACTCTGGATTATTATTTTTTTTTTTTTTAATTGAGGTTAACTACACCTGAGTCAAATAACTTAGAAATAAATAATCTGGCACTGTTATTCCTTTCTCCATTTGTGGCTTTGTTAGCATTCATTGCAAGGTACAGGTAGTTCTTATTTTTGTTGCTATGGAAGTTTTGTCTTTAAGGCTCACCAGAGGAAAGAGCTTAAAATGTAAATAGGTGGTTGGCTGAAAGGCATTGATTATTGCTACCTAAAATGCATTATAATTCTAATCTCTTTCAGCTATATACTTTTTTTTTTTGTAGCAGAGTAGAAAATGAATTCAAGTTTGAAAGTTATAACCAAATTGTTACATCAGGAAGGATTCTTTCAGTAATTATAAGATTATTTTTGTTTAAATTTTGGAAAGTATAAAAAATGGAGATGGCAAGGAGGACTGAATACAACTGACAGGCATTATAAATTTAGGCACTAGAAATAAAAAGTAGAAAGTTTTTGTTGTTATTTATTACTATTTCTGTGCTTGAAAGAGAAACAACTTCTATCAAATGACATGATGAGTTCAAACTTTCACTGCTGTAAAGGATACTCCAAAAATCTGGCTTAAAGCTAAGCACATCTTGTTATACACATTCAGTATTATTGAGAAAAGAGTATTATTTTCTATTTGTGGATTTTGTACTGATTAAATAAGGAGTTTTGGAACAAGTGCTCGAGGAACCTCATTCTTTACATGCTGCATCTACAGCTTATTGCTTTTTTGTTGTTGTTTTTCCAACTAGTAACTGTCCTAATCCCATGAGAAAAACACGCAGCTCTGAATAGGCTGTGAAATGATACAGTAGTAATCTCCAGGACCCAACAGCTATGCGTCCCTCTGTGCATTATGCCAGCTGCTTGAAGGCAGGCAGACAGATCTATCGACCAGTGTAGGAGTTGGAAACCAGTCTGGAATATTGCCCTGTGCAATATTCCTGTGCACTTGAAGCACAGCAAAACTGTTCCCTCAGAAACGTTCAAAGGGACTATAACTAGGTTTTATTATCTTCCAGCTGAAAATCTAAAGACTTTTAGCTCCTCAGATACGTAGACCGTTTGTAGCAATTAAATTTCTGTGTTATTCTTGATTAGATCAGAGAGCTGGGGTAAGTGTTCAGAAAAATGCAATTCTGAAGTCCCTCTGGTGTACTCAATCAGATTTTTACACTCTTAAGATGCTCAGTGACTTTTGTAAACAGATTATAAACTCCTTGGTCACTTAGGTAACACAGCCATTTCTTGAGAAAATGCCCCGAAATGCCCAATAACCCAGCAGTGCCATTAACCACTATTACAAAATGAGAGAAAAACTAGGGAAAAAAGAAAAATTTCAGCCTGTTCACAGCAATGTGTCCTGGTTGTCCTGAGCACCTAGAACCGGGCACGAGGCAGTAATGCAGCATGGCCTGTTTGCATGTATCTGCTGGCTGAAGCTGCTCTTCGTGCACTTCTGGTGCTCCTCTGCTTCCTTGTTCTGTTCCTGCCTCTGTTCTTTGCCTTCCATTCAAACTTTGGTTTTTCAGTCTCCTTCAGCTCCTTGTCTGGTAGTAGAACCAATGCTAGATCCATTTCAGCGAGAGAGATACCTGCTACAATACTCTGAAACATTCTCCTTGCTTAAACATGGCTTTTGAAGCTACATACATTACCGTAGAATCATTGAATCATGGAATGGATGACTTGAAGGGACCTCACAGCTCCCTGCCCCAACCCTTGCTCAAGCTGCCCAGGGCCCATGTATGGCCATAGGCCTCTCCATGGATGGGGCACCACAGCTCTCACGGCCTTCAGCTGATGCTTTTCTCAGAATCTTTTTGATTTCTCTTATTTATTTAGATGGGAAATCAGGCCTGCAACCTTATTTTGTTCAATCACCGACGTAACAAACAAGTTTTTATGCATGATTTGCTCATTAGCAGCTGCTTCAAGCACCCCACCTCCCGGTAAATAATCCAATCTTAGAAATAATTGGGAAAATGATGTAGCGTAATTAGCATTCCGAAATCTGTTTTAATCCATATGGCTCGAGGTCAGTTCGGGAGAAGTAATTTCAATTAGTCATTAATTGCAGGGTCCAGGGGAGCCTGCAGGTTGCACAGCCCTGTGGTGTTGCTGCCCGCGACACACACACGGAACATGGTCTGCCAGAGAACACAGGTTTGACAACGATTCACTTGGCAGAGTTTTTCTCTTTGATTTATTTCAGATGGAAGGATCTGATCTTGCACCTTCTTAAAGTTGGAGCAAGTTTAGCAATCTACTTCAATGAAAGCAAGATTAAAGCTTTAATGCTGGGTTAATGCGAGCTGACACAGTTACTGGAACTGAGCTCACTGGGGTATCTGTAGCTTTTCCATGTGTGTATGTGCACAAGCATGAGTGAAAGCAGAGTGCTAATGTTAATACCTTAGCCATACATCATCTGCAGTAATGCCACATAAGTAAAATTCACCCTGAAGCCTCAGCTGGGAGAGCTCTTCATAGCCGTGACCATAATGCAGTTGATAAGTGACTCATTTTTTGCACTGCAGAAGTGGATGCTCCTCTATAGGAGCTGCTATTTGTTTTAGTGGGATAAGCACCTGGCAAAGAAGGACCATTCAAAAGAAACTTCCAAGGAAACAAATCAGAACAGACATCACTGAGGTTAGAATTATCTTTATAAAACTGTCCTGTGCAGATGCGCGGAGATTTTTATTGCTGTGCAAATGATTGTAATGTGTAAGTCTAACGGGTTGCAGTGGAGATGAATCACTCAAATTAACTTAATCACTACATATTCTGTTAGGGGGTTATCTGAGAGTCTCATTCGGTATCATTGCTAATGGCTGACAAGTTCAGAACATTGTTTTGAGATTTGGAACTCACGGAGTTTACATCAGACGGAGAGGTAAAATCCTAAAAGCACAACAGCCTGACATTTTATTTTGGATCTTTCACTTAATAACTCCTTGGAGAAAAAGAATGACAGCATTGGGATTTACGTTCTCACTTCAAGGCATTCCACAATTCATCTTGAGAAACTCTGAGTGTTTTCTTAATGTGAAATAGAATGACTTAGGATTCATAAGTAAATCCATTTCTAACTTGCTCTATGTGTACTTTTCAAGGAACATAAGGATGTTATAATTATCATGCAGTTGGGTTGGCCAACGTGGTAACATTCTTCCTCATTCATGTCATTTAAATGTAACAAAAACCTTTTCTGATAGAGTGATAGCTATACGGAGCAGCTGAGGGAACTTGGGATGATTCCATATGGAGAAGAGGAGGCTCAGAGGAGACCTCAGTGCCCTCTACGACCTGTGAAAGGAAACTGTAGGGAGGTGGGGGGTTGGCCTCTGCTCCCAGGTAACAGCAATAAGACAAGAGGTGATGGCCTTAAGTTGCACCAGGGGAGGTTCAGTTTGTGCATTAGAAACAATTTATTCTCCAAAATAGCAGTGAGGCATTGGCACAGGCTGCCCAGAGAGTGCTGGAGTTCCCATCCCTGCAGGTGTCCAAGAACTGCAGGAATGTGGCACCAATGATCCTTCCCATGAGCTCCCATTTTCACCTCTGTTAGATTTAATTGTACTGGCTGATACGTGGATTTATTGGATCAGCTGGGCAATATTCCTTAATGATGTGAAGTAGCGTAGGAGGGCAGAGCTTGAAGCAGAGGCTTGAGTCTCAGGCTTAATGAGACTTCAGCATATCTATCTGAGCAGGGAGGGTTACTGATGGAAGGAGCACAACTGCGAGATCTGGAAATACAGCAGGAGATCTGGGGGGTGCAAGGTGAGGCCCAAATGCAGCAGAAAGGACGTGAAAGCTGGTCACAAGGGTTTTTATTGCTGATGATCACCTCGTGCTTTAAAACCTATCAAGAGATTCTTAAGTACTACGGCTGTGCTGCTTTATGGCTTTAAAACGGGTGTAAATTTACATGCAAATTAGCTGTGGCCCTCCAGCTCTTGGCAATTTGCCACTGCAGCCTTCAGCGTTGCCCCTGAGCAGATCATCTTTTATGAGAGAGCCATCACTCATCCCACCGTAGTGTAGGAGGGTGATTTCCCTGCAGGAGGCACAGGAAGAGATGGAGCACAGCTCGTAGTGCTCCACTGCTGTAAGTGGGGAGAGGGAGCAAGGCTGTTCCCAGGGTCTGGTTGGATGGCTGCTTTATTTCTAGGCCACTGAGCAACTGTTGGAATTGGATTAAAAGGATTAAACCAGAAGTTTTGTTGGAACTGAAATTCAGCATTCTTACGTATGTGCAAGGGATTGAGATCCTTTCCAAAGGACAAAACGTACCATTTAACTGTGTTGTGTGCAATCCCTGACACAAACAGTTTATTTCTTCCCACTTCCCTTGCTTGCTGGTTGAAATTAGCAATCTGTAGAGAACGACACGGAAAAGTAACTCCTGGTGCTGAGACCCTGGAAATAACTGATTGTCCCAAAACAATATTTTTTGGGAGGAGTTTCTATATACAAGCAATTTGAATTGCTTACTGCTCTAAATTCAAAGTGTTTACTGTGTGATTGCTTGTTTTGGTGAAATGTTAATAATGCAGCAGTGCTGAGAAAGAGTCGATAATGAGGTAATGGGTATTTATGGGATGGATGTCCAAGTGATCCTTAGTGCGTGGTTATTTGAAAATAAATAGTGTATTGATTGAAGCAACTATGGAACTAAATGGTATTCCAACACGTGGTGATAGCTGATAATTACCTAGAAGCCATTTTTTGTTGTTAATACAGCAACTATTCTATTTTTATTTCCTTTGTATAGAAAGGCAAGTCCACGTAGGGAAATATAATAATGATTTCCAGAGGTTTCTGTGTCCGTTTGATAATTCTCCCTCTGATGAAAATACAATATTCATACATATTTCCTGTCATGGGAATATCTACATAGACCCATTTCAACACAGTCAATACCAATTTGAAGGAGGCTTTAAACAGCATTTAATGTTGCCCTATTATTAATACTCTATTAGTAGCACATAATCTTCTGTATTGGGACAAATCAAGAGAATGCATCTCCAGGATGTAAAAATGTTCATCAGAAACCTTAAATTTGTGGGTGAAATCATCCATGCCAATATTTGGGAACTTTGCACATGCAGAAATCAGAAATCAGCCATTTATGCAATAAAGATGCAAATGAGAAATAAGCTCTGTTTGGGCAAAATGTAACATTACCTCAGAAGGCGTTTTGGAACCGAGGTTCAGGGAGAATGAATGGTTCTTTGCCAACAAAATGCCTCGTGCCCTGCTGATGCTATGCAGAGTGAAGGCTTTAAGTTTGCCTAAGTGGCTTATTTTGGGGTAAGTAAATGAAAGTTATGACAAAGACGATGAAGTATAAAAGGAGAGGATTATCAAATGAATGGATTTTCCTGTTTGATCTGATGGACCCTGAATCAAGTTTTTGTTGTGTTGTAAATCAACAGATAAAATTCCTGCACAGAGGAAGAGCAGATATAATTTATGGGGTCAACAGCAAATGGGGAAAAACAAACAACCAAACAAAAGGATTAAGCTGGGGTGGTTTGAACAGCAAATTAAGTAGGTTAAGAATCCAGTTTCATTTTTTTCCTGTCAAAATAACCAATTCAAAATTAAAAGATGAGTTTTAAAATGTTAATTAACAGTACCCTAGGCTGCAGCCAGAGGAGCTGGGGTCTACCAAAGACTTGGGGCTGCAATCGGGGGAGCTGAGGCTTCCTGAATACTTGGGGCTGTAGACAGGGCAGTTTGGGTTTACCAAAGATTTGGGATGCTGGGATTTTTTTTTAATGAAATACTTGGCATTTATGTTAATCAGCAGAATGGTTGTTCCAAATATTTGGTATTGAGTCTTGTGAAAGGATTTAAGTATTGACATCCAAATCTGTTCTCAGCATGAAGATGATGATTTGTGTCTCTCTGTTCTGCCTTACAATCAACACTTCTACATTATTAACACCATTGCCTTCTAATCTGATTTGAAGTTTAGAAAATGCAGAATAAAGAAGTCTGGGGATGTTCTCAGCCTCCAAAGCATGGCATTACCCAAGTGTAATGCAAAGCCTCCTTTACTTACCTTTCCCTTTAGGCTTAATAACACTTGCCACTAGGTCATAGCTATCTTCTCTTGTAGGCATTTCTTTTAAGTGCAATTGGAGGCATAAAATCTATAGTGATCTGTGCCCCAGTCTCTTTATTATTCACCAGATCGTTTGTAATTGTTGTTCTCTGTTGTGAGCTTCCAAGCTACTGAATCATGAAGTTAAATCACATTTAATTGCCCGCCTGCAGCATCAGAAAGCAAAAAGTTGAATCATTTATTCACTTACAAGCACTCTATACACAGCACTCCCAACGTTTAAGAACAGCTACCTTAATACCTGTTTGGGTAAAACAAAAAGGAGCATAGCACAAACTTGAAGCATTTCCCAAACAGCAGGGGTAAGAAGGCAGGAGGGAGCCCTCAAGTGCACCTTGTTGGTAATTTGAAGGACATTTCAGTTTTTGCATAGGAAGAATTAGGGAGATAGGGCAATTTTTGAAGCAGTTGTTAAGGCAGCTCAGTTTCTGTAATTGCCAGCACAGGTCTGGCAGTGCTGCCTGCAGCCGGTGCACCATCACTGCTGTTTATTGATCCCTGTGATTCACTGGTTTTGCTCACGGGCGTAAGTCAGTGCTTTCAGCAGAGCAGCACAGTGCTGGAAGGATCAATCGCTGCTTCCCCCCTCCTGATCCATTTTAATCGTGACATCAAAGATGGAGTAATCCTTTCTCAGGTTAGAAGATGCATCTGAAGCTGGGACAAAACCTGTAGAAGCAGAGAGGCTCTGCTATGCAGATCTGGGGGAAAACCTCCCGATTCCATGACCCACCTGAAAACAGCAGCCAGCAACACCGAGCTTAAATTGTTACAACAACCAACCCAATAAATAAAGCGGTTCACTTCCCTCACCTCTCCCTTGGCAGCAGCTGAGAGCTGAGAGCAGACCATCTCCGCAGGACAACGGCGCTCCAGGGAAATTATTAAGCTCAGACTCACAGCCTTTATTTTGACATTCGAGAACAACCCAGAGTGCAGATGTGTGAGGGCTGATCTCATTTCAACGAGAGCTGTGTCTTCTTTGTATTTCTTCCTTTTTTTGTTGAGTTTTGGTTTTGTGTTGGTTTGTTGTTTGTTGGTTTTTTTTATTATTTTTTTTTTCCCCTATGTCTTTCAGGGTGTTTAGAGAAATAATTCCTTTAAAAAAGAAAAGAAAACAAAAAAGTCTTCAGAGCACAGCTGCTGGTTGTTGTGATTAATGGAGAGGTGTAATTAGAGGCAGCAGAGAGCCATGATAGCAGCTTGCCAGCATGCAGGAGTGCTGCCTATACCAGGGTTGGTCTTTTTTGCTCCTCTTTTTTTGTTGTTGTTGTTTTATTTTGTTCTCTCCCTTAAAGGATTGTTTTCTCTGTTTTTAGCAGTGCTGGATATTAAGGTTTTCATCCTTCCGATGTGGAAGGTTGCTCTGTATTCTCTGAGGCTTTTCTGGCTACCCTCCTATTGGGGGAACTGCTATGGGAATCACCAGGAGAGCAGGAGTGGGAGGGGAACTTCAGGAAGGAAACAGGTCGGTGCCCTCCGGTGCAAGGCAAACCCCTCATCTCTTCTTGCCTGTTTAAGTTCCTCTCAGTCTTTCAATCCTGAGAACAATTCCAAGGAGTTTAAAGCTAAGTAGTCCTTAAGATCTTGCAGTGCAGTTTCTTCCCTCTGCAGAAGGCACCTTCCCCCTGGACTAACGCTTCCCTTCCAGATAGCCTCCTGTTTGAAAGTGGGGAGACTTGGAAGTGGATCTGGAGAATCCACAGAGCAGTTTTGTCTGGGAAACTGCTTAGGAAATGCTGCTGCTCAGCTGCCACTCCAGAGGTGCAAGAAAGACAGAAGGAACTGAGATATCTCTTGCTCCCTCTGGGTTGCAAATAAGAGGGTACAAGGGAGAGTGGGTGGTGATCATCATCTGGAGACTAACTGCATTAATGCAAGAGCCACAATGGAGGCATTTCCCAGAAGCAATGCACAACTTGCCCTGAAGCCCTGACCCAGCAACCAGGACAACTGCTGTGGGCAGGAGGAGTTGGGTGCATACAGGGGACAAAGTGGTTGTAACGTGGGCACCTGTGTCCTGCAGCTGCTGGGAAGGTGAGGCGAGGGCTCCCTGCCCTAATTAATTTGAAGTGACCTGGAGATAAATCAAGGCTGAATGCATGCAGATTGCCTGAGCTCTGAAATCGCATTCCAGGCACGTAGCTGCTCAATGGCTTTCAAATGGGGCTCCGGCAGCACAGCCTTGCAGCAAGAGCTCACTCCCACGGCTGCTGCTGAGCTGCTGCTTGACACAGGTGGCACACCTGCAAGGTTTGGGACCAGCTGCCAGATTAACTCACTGCTTGCTCATGGGAACTTAGTTATCTTGATGGAAGGCTTTCCCGGGAGCCTTTGCCTTTTGGCCAGTGCGGTGTGATGTCATGCTGTGCTGTGGGAACACTGGGAGGAGATGCCAACCAAAGGTAAACCACGTTGTGTGTCTGTGGCATTAGACCTCATCTCAGCCTCTCACCTGAACCCAATGGCCTCACGCTACATAGGGTGAGTTCTGAGCACTTTAATTTCTCATGTTGTCCTTCAAAACTGGCAAAGTGTCCTTGTTTAATTTGGTATTTAACTGAAATCACAACAGTTGGCTCTTTGGTATTAGGGATATTAAATTAAAAAGGCCTCTGTGTACACAAATTGGGTAACACATCCTGCCACCTCATTTACATCCACAGATGGGCAAAAATCCCAAATCCTCACGCGTACGTTTAAAGGTGGCGGATCTGCGACTTAGGTAATGTGAAGATGGGAGCACTGAGTGGGAAAGGAACACGTGTAAATAAAGTAATTAGGAAAGAATTGTCAGTGTACAAGGGGGAGATGGGTGAGAGTATAGGAGGAGCAAAGCAAAATGCAGATTCCCTGAGATGGGAATGTGCAACAGGTGCTTGGATGGCAAACAGTCAATAGTAGATGACTTTCTGGGAGTCTTACAGTGAGATGATGTCATACTGCAGACAGAGGTAATCTAGTGGACAAAGATAGGTGCCTTTAAAAATTAAGATGTACAGAATGAGGTTATTGGAGGTGGAGCTGGCATGAAACTGCAGAGATGGATGAATAGGTATCAACAAAGAGGGAACATGTAGGAGAAAAAGGCAGCATGTCATGTGCTCCCTGTGGAGAAAACTATTATGACTTTTAGATAACTTCAGTAGTCCAAATACTTGAGATACTGTTATCGGGAGAAGAAGCTTGACATACAGCACAAGATAAAGGCAAATCAGAGCTCATAACTTCTGTAATAGCATCTCACCTCTGTAAGGCAATGCTGAGAAATTTCAGATTTTGATCTCTTTCCTCGTGCTGGGTTTGTTCCAACATGCTGGGAGTCAACACACCTTGATCCTCGGTGTGCAATTGGGATTGTGTTTTACATCTAAAATGAGGCAACTTCTTGGATGAATGTGGTTGGTTTTTTTTCCTCTGGAAATAGAAATATGAGTGGATAAACTGGAACTGGAGAGAAATGAATTATTTTTGTTCTGATTTGCTATGAAGCTCTTGTCTCTTCCAGCCTCATCTATTTTGTGATTCTATAGATCGTATTTCTGTGTCTTACAAAATTATATAAGCTACTCTAATGTATGGTATACTTTGCTACTTCTGCCTTCTTCTCTTACCTAGAGGTCTTTTCCATCCTCAGTGATTCTTTGGTTGCCTAAACTTCTTTTTACTTCCATTTTCTATGTCTTTTGGGATCTAAATCCTACTGTGGTTTCTTCCATAATTAAGGTGGCAAATTATTCTTGTTTGTTGTGTCTGAGTCCATGATAAATAGAAACATAGAAAAGTTTGAGTTGGAAGGGGCCCTTAGAGGCCATGTGGTCTGACTCCCCTGCCACGAGAAGGGGCACCCATAGCTCAGTGAGGTGCTCTGAGCCCTGTGCAACCTGACCTTGCATGCCTCCATCACTTAGCTGGAACAATAATTCTCTGTCTCACTTCTTCCCACGTTCTGGCTGGATTACTCCGTAGATTTGATAGTGCTCTTTTTTGTGTCTGTGTTTTGATAAAGGTGGCAAGGGAAAACCACCTTGAGGAGATGGGTGCTACAACTCTGAGTGGGATGAGGTCATCCTCCCCTCCCTGTATGTGCCACTTGCTGGCTGTGCTGTCTGTTGGGTCTGTCTCCCGTTCTCATGGTGGGGGAAAATCCTGAAAGAAGCAATGCTAAGGAAGTATTAAACTAAAATGTTCATTTTTAAGTAGTGGTTCATGTTTATTGTATAATTAATAGGTAAAAGTCCTTTAATTAACATTAAGAATTGAGAGAAGATTAGAGGAAAAATACCCTATTACTGCTTTCTCTAATCCACCCGTAATTGTGTACCAAGCTATCAGCAAAGCACTTAAAACCTAAAAAAGCCTTAGTAAGAAGCAGAAGGCAATTGTCCGCTTCAGCATCTCAGGCATTTGGGCACGGACACGATCCAGCTATGGATGTCTCTTATGCTGTGCTCACAGTGTTCTTGGCAGCCCTGAGCAGTTTGGTGGCCGCGCAGCTTGAGCTCTCCGAGCCAGGCTGAAATGCAGGAACCTCTGCTGAGGATGGAGGACGTTTGTTCCCCTCTGATAGCCATAAGGTTGTCCTTGGTTGCCGGCACTGATCTGCCCCTCTGTATTAGAGAGGGGATAAATTTCAGCTGGTTTGCGTCACTTTTTCCCTTAAGTTCGGAGAAGGCGAAGCTCTCCAGTGAATTAATTAATTTCACTCAGTTTTGACAGACTGCTTAAATCAGCTTAGAAGTGCCACAGCTGAGTAAACCCATCTAGGAGTTTATGATTGCTTCTTTTGGAAGGACCTGCTCAATACCAACAGCCGCAGTAACTGTGCAGCAAGGAGAACTGCTTAATTAAATACTGGTTACAAGAGCAGACAATATGTACAGTTCCTACAAGGAAATTGAGATGAAGTTTTAAAGAGTGATATGGATCCTTTTTTTTTTTTTTTTTCCTTAGATTTTTCTTTAAGGACAGTAACATCTTAGAAAATGATGCAGTTTTTGCATCTGCACAGATCTCTCTGCCTTTAAACTCTCGTAGAATAAATTTTAATGCACTGCATTTTTATTATGATAAAAATAAAATCTAAAATGCAGACACCTAGAAGTTAAAGATGGGAATAGCATTTGCATTCTCCTTTCGATTACTCTCATGTCTTCCTGAATCTCAGTGCATAATTGTAGCAGCCAACCTCGTTGACCTGTTTAGGTCTTCATTGACCAGAGGCCTGCTGATGGTGTGAGCTCTCCAGAAACCCCCTGTGGTAGCAACAGAGAAACTTTTGCCATCTTCTGGTTGCTTTTCCATTTTGAAACATTTTAAAAAGGTCATGAATGTCTTAGAAAATCAGGCGACAAACCACTGACAAGTGAAGAAGGCCCTTTGTGAGTTTATATATGGGAAACATGCTGTGGCCAAAAAAAAAAAGTGAATCCCAACACACTACACAATGAAACTACTTCAGGTTGCTCATTGTTTCAGGTGGAGTAGGTTACAGTGCCTGTGAATTGCTGTCACTATGAGGCAGAGTTTTTTAATGCAGATGACAAAGCAATCCAAACATGCACACCTTGGGAAGCCTTGGCAATTTGCATGGCAAAGCAAAGACCGGATCTGTGCCTCCTAGCTGCTGGTGGGGGATGTTTCCATCAGCCCCACTGGAGCCCAGATTTCATCCAGGTTGGTTTTGAAGATCTTTTGACTAAAACACACCCAAAGAAAAGGTACAGCAAGAGGCAGTAGCCACTAGCAGATGAGAGTGAGGGATGTGGCCCTGGGCTTACACTGATGCTTTGCATTGCCACGAGTGTTTTCATTATTTGGAGAAAAAAAGCCAATCATTTCTGATTTTAGACTACAGTGAGAACTGAAAAGCATGGGTAGCATTAATGGAATGCTATTCCTTTCTCTGGTAATTGTCTAATAGATCCAAAAATAATAAGGAGCTGTATGTGCTGCTTTGCCAGCAGCAGAGGGACAGGCAGAGGCTCTGACCTCCTTGGTGGCTTCAAGACTCACTGGGATATTGCCTTGAGCAGCATGGCGTGGCCCAGCTTGAGCTGTATGGAGAAGGTAATTTGCTAAACACTAACTGAAAAACCATGGATATTTTGAAGTCTTGCTCCTGCTTCACATATACCACTTTTTTTTTTTTTTTTTCCACCTATACCTGACCTCTATTGTAAGACCTGAATGGGGCCATGAAAATACGAAGGGAAGACATTAAACTGTTATGGTCCAAAATGATCTATTTATTTTGGTGAGGCTGCCAAGCTGCAAATTGTGGCCCCATCTGTGCTGCAGCCCCAGCCAGGAGTCTCAGCTCATTGGGATGGGCGTTTAATGAGAACTGAAAGGGTGGTTGTGATGCCAGAGAACTCACTGGGAAAACATGGGAGGCCCTCAAAAACTGGGAGAAATACAAGCTTACAGCGAGGCTTGGGGGCATCTTGCTCCACCAGTTCCTTAAACACTGTGGGTTTGTGTCTCAAACGGATGCAAAGCAGAGGTGACCTTCCAGGAAGGGTTTGGAGGTGAAATGCCTGCTCAGATTGTAGAGGCAAGTTCTTTCCAAGTGGCACAAATGCAGTTTGACACTGGGAGGTATGACACAGCAGCAACTGGGGATGTGTTGGTATCAGAGCAGAGGCAGAGTCCAACATTTCTGTAATAGTTTGTGTTTGAAGCAATAGGGCACAGCAGCCGGTGCAGGGCTGCGAGCAGAGGAGTCGTTTGGCTGAAGCAATGAGCCAGAAAAATGCTCTGCAAAGAGGGATGGCTGCAAGTGAGGTGACAGGGGATTTGTGAGGGTCAGAGAGATGCTTCTGCTAGTCCAAGGCAAAGATTAATCAAGAGCAATAGGAGCATTTTGCAGAGAGGTTAAAAAACAAAACGCTCAGATCTGCAGCCTGAGGAAAATGTTGGGGCATGGGGCTGTTCCTACCTGCAGCACCACTAACAAGAGAACCTATCTCTTCACATCTTGGTTAATACTGCTTCTGGGAAGCTAAGGCAATATTAAATGGCTGTATCTGTGTAAGAGATCATAACTTCATCTCCCTTTATTTATCCTCATTTAACTCTTTAGGATGCTTTAAAACTGTAATAGTGTTCTGTGAATGATGCAGTGCTGAAGATACAACCAAGTCCATCTATACTGCAGATCAGGGCTGTGAACAACACAGCTGCATTGAATTGATTTCTGCTTAACTACCTTGAGTCCAATTAATACCTAATTGTTCATTAGAACTTAAATAACTTGTGTTTAAAATTTAAAAATATTTGGGGATTAAATATTTAATGAAACAGAGGCTACTACAGGTGCTCTGTCAGTTTAGATACTTGGAGTGCCAATTTATATTTCTATTTATTGCAAGAAAATGAAATGAGTCAAAGGAGTGAATGCTTCCTCTATGTACAATTCGCCCACAAAGTGAATCAGTGAGTGGCATTGGTGTCTGCTCTACAGAAAAGTTACTAACACAGCTGATTGCTGTGTTCCAGGCTGTGTAATAAAGACAGTTCTTCATAATACTCTCTGCTACAATGAAGAAGTATGATGAAGAATTTAGGACGCATTATTTTTAATAATGAAAAGGAAGGCATTTTTTTCCACTCCATACAAAGCCTTTTGTTTCTCTCCTGTCTGTGAATATGAGGTCCCTTAGCAGTGCCCACAGTAACGAGTCTCTGAGTAATGAATGGTTGGCAATAAAGTGATGAGGCAAACAAGGCGATGTAATCTGCTATTATCTGATCACTGATGGAGGCGGGAGCAGGTCTGCTGCCTCTGAAAGAGCTGAAATGTCACTCACATCACAGTGCATCTTTGGGAGAGTAACTCTGAACTGCCACCATTCAGTATCTCAGAGTCTGTGTGAAATGTAGTTGAAATCATCATAGGATGGTCTTGGTTGAAAAGGGCCATAATGATCATCTCATTTCAACCCCCTGCTGTGTGCAGGTCACCAACCAGCAGCCCAGGCTGCCCAGAGCCACATCCAGCCTGGCCTTGGATGCCTGCAGGGATGGGGCATCCACAGCCTCCTTGGGCGACCTGTTCCAGTGCCTCACCACCCTCTGGATGAAAAACTTCCTCCTCATATCCAACCTCAACCTCCCCTGTCTCAGTTTAAAACCATTCCCCCTTGTCCTATCACTGTCCACCTTCGTAAGCATCTGTTCCCCTCCTGTTTATACGCTCCCTTCAAGTACTGGAAGGCCACAATGAGGTCTCCCTGGAGCCTTTTCTTCTCCAAGCTAAACAAGCTCAGTTTCCTCAACCTTTCTTCATAGGAGAGCTGCTCCAGCCCTGTGATCATTTTCAGGACTCTCCTCTGGACCCATTCCAAGAGCTCTGCATCTTTCTTGTACTGGGGGCTGATCACTATTTGTATTCTTAAAAGTAAAAAGCATGTTCATCGGAAGGTACGAAATTGAAATTTAAAAGCACAGACTGATGAATACTGATGAGAAGAAGAGTAGGAATAATGGCTGTAGAATCACAGGAGTCCCCCAGCATGCACTTAGTTCCTTATTGCTCCATGTGTGTTTATCAGGGAAATGTTTCCTCCCCAAGCTTTTTGGCAATTTTGCAAAACTGCACTGCCACCTCCTTCTTCCTTTGCCATCAATCCCATTTTAGATCATCTCTGGATAAGTTAAGAAACTTCTCTTGGATTGGCTACAAAAGGCCATGGGAATTCCACAGCTGGGTCAGCAGCATTTGTTCTGAACCCATGTTCACCTCCTGAAACTGCTCTGTTTTTGCCTGTGATGAAGTGGGCTTCTGAGGGATCCAAGCCTGCAGCCAGGAGCAGCTGGGGAAAGAGCTGCCTCTCTTCATTTCCCACCAATTTTTGTGCCATTGAATGTACTCAATATCTTGTAACACCATGTTCTACTACAGAAAAAAAACAAAAGTTAATGGCACTCTGAGCAAATACTTAGTTCCTTGATGTAATACATCTGAATTCTGAGCCAGCAAACTATCCCTTCAATCCACTTATCTGTATTTTTTCTCTGTCTTTCTAGCTACAATTATTTTCTCATCATTTCATTGGTCTTCCTTAATTTCATGGATTGCACGATGGGACAGAAAGTACGTTCTTGTTTATTCAAGAGAAAAATTACACTAGCACTTTCATTGCGTGTCTCTATAAGCAAAGCCTTAGAGGATGTGATTTCTAAAGTGTCTTCATACATAAAGGAATTATACAAAAAAAGTACCATATATTCATTAGCAGATTATATTTCTTTGTCTTGATTCAGAGCTGATGCAAAAATAGCTTCACTCTTAGGTTTAAATTGTGCTTTAATTAGGTTGTTATAAACTCACCTGTGACTTTATTAATCTTGCAAAAATACTGGTTGTTTTATATACACGGTGGCTGGGGAATAGTAGTTTGTGTTTGTTTGAAATGCCTGTTTCGTTAAATTAAGTGCTTAAAGTCATTAAAGACATTTTTGGGGATGTCTCAGCTTTAGTCCCTTAGTAGGGAGAGGCACAAGAAGGTTCACATAGATACTTTCTTATTGCCCATAAATCTGCTCTTATTACAGCTGTAAACTCTGGATGTAGTTTTATGATTCCCTTTTCATTGAAAACTGTATAGGCTATTACTGATGCTGGAACCAGATATTTGAATAAGAGCAATTTGGAATTTTGGGTTTGATTGCATTTAATTGTGAATTATGTTGAAGCTACTGTCCTCATTATCTTAAAAAGTATTTAATTAAATATAAGCATCCAACTGTGTGTCTTTTCAAAGAGCCAAAATGTTCAAAGACCTGGAACAGAAGGGTTCTATATATGTATGCAAGTATCACAGGGTTTGCAAAATCCATCTTTCCTCAGCTTTCTTAGAATTTTCTTCAAGTGTTTAAGTTACAGCTTTAATGATTGTTTTATTTGCTTTTTTTTTTTGGGGGGTGTATTTTGAATTCTCGAAACAATAAGCAGCAATTCTGGGATCTCAGCATAGAGAATTGTATTTGCTGTATGATCTTTGGAAGGTCCACCTTCCAGAACACTGGAGCTAACAAGCAGTGTGAATGAGCATCAAGGACAGGGCTCAGCTATGCAAACATCCTGGGCAGAGGAACACAGAGACCTGAGTCCTGTCCCACCACAGAAGGGGAACCAATCCAGCATGCCCGGACTCCTCTGTCCTTTGCCACAAAGTCTGAGCTCTTTCTCTCTTGATTTTTCTTCTCTAGTCTCTCACTCTCCCGATTACTTTTCCCCCCCTCAGAGAAATTGTCCTCCTTCCATTTTCACTCCTGTCCCTATCTTTGCATCAAATTGATAACAGATCCCTATCCAAATCTCTCTCCAATCACTCTCTGTGGTTTTTCACAATTATTCCCCATCTCTTCTGTCCAAACTTCTTTCTTTTTCCCTGGCTGCCTTTTAACTCACATCTTCTCTCTTGGGTTTCTCATTTGTCAGTGTCCCTAATCTTGCCTCTTCTGCCAGTCTCCAGGATGAGCTTATCTCTTCTTTCCCCCTGCGTTTCCCTACCCAATTTCTCCAGAAATCTGTCTCTTGATTGCTCTTCCCTTCCCCCGTAACAGTGACTCCCAGTCTCTTAGCTCAGTCAGTCCCCATTCCCCTCATGTGTTCACAGACCGTGTGAGCCTGTGCCCCCTCGGATGCGCCAACACTGAGCCAGTTACACAAACCAGCGAGAGTTCAGCTAAGGCTTCTGCCCCAGACTTCAGGCATGCCTCTGAGTTAATGACTTGAGTTAAAGAATCGGCATTAACTTTGAATTTTCTGGCTTTCGACTTTTCTTCGCACAGCTTGACATTTTTGTAATGCTTTGTTTTTCTGGTACTTCAGAAAAAAAAACAGATGGGGAATAATGTCAGAGCAGAATGCATAACCCTCGCTTTGGCATGCCTGCCACCCCATTTTCAGCTCTTGGGGTTCATTAACAGTGCTGTTTCCCATGTCCTGGAGGCCCTCCTGGCATCGTGCTCCATGAGCACCACCTCTGAGCACCAGCCTGCAAGACTGCCTTGGATAGGTGGCAGTTGTGGACCGGTCATCCTGGGAGGTGACACCTTGGGTACACAGTAGCCATGGACAAACTGCCTTGCAGAGGTGCCATGTTGGGTAACTGGCAGCCATGGATGGGCTGCCTTGGAGAGGTGACATCACGGGTAGCTGGCAGCCATGGGCCCTCTGAGCAGGGAACGTGCTGCCTCCCAGTTGTGAGAAAGAATAGAAGAAAGTCAAGTAACTGAGGTGACACTCTGAACGGCAGCCAACAGGGAGGGGACAGCCCATGGGAAAAGCGGAGAATTGATTCCCCAACCTCCTAGATGCATCTCACTGATTTTTTGCAGTACCTTGACAGAAACCAGATAGTACAGTGGTAGCTAATTTAAAGGTATCAGTAGGCAGTCACATCCAAGTCTCCTGAATCTCAAATCTTTTCCTTAGTCACACAATCACCGTGTCCATCCTCAGCTACCCAATATGCTTAATCTCCGTAATATCATACACGTCTGTTTTGAACTGTGACAGATTGAGGCCATGCAAACTGTTTCAAAGGTGTGATCTAACTTGGTCTTTTCTAGGAATGATTTCAAGTAATTACATACATGGGTGCAACTTTGCCCAAAGACATTTTCTATCCACAGTGAATATTTGCTGAAGGGATGAGCCCCCAGTGGAACACACTGGGCTGTATCTTGCTGGTCAGAGGGATGCTGCTTAGCTCCTCCACGTCCCATCTCAAATTCCTAGAGGAAGCAAATGGAATTGAAAATGCTTTATTTGAAACTGAACTGAACACCATCGTCCACGTGTTTAAAAGGAGTGAAACCAATTTGATGTGAAAAAATGGTGATAATGTGATTGGGGATTAAAGTATTATCAAGTCCTCATCAAATGCAATTAGAGAGAGAATATTCACATTTTGAATAGCACACCTTTAATCTTAAAATATTTCAGAAGCTCAATCTGTATGGTTTTTGCTCTGCATTTACAGGAAAGTTCCAGCCCGGGTTAATAATATAGTGGCAGTACTTCACAATGCGCTCCAGTGTACAGAAGTAGCTATTAAACTGTCAACAGCACTAAAAGATGATATTTTGATGGCAATGGATAGGAACCCCATCTTCCTGCCTGTGCTACTCAACGTTTCTGTAGCTTTCAAGCACAGTCAACCACAATTTGTCACTGACTTGCATACGTGACATTGGCTGAATAGGTAGTTTGAGCTACAACTGTGTCAATCAATTTTTCAGGCAAAACTTGCATAGCATCAATAGACAGCTGTTCCCTTTTCCTCCTCTGTAGCTCATGATTGCTCTCATTCCTGTTCATCATCTACCTGGAGACCTCTAGAGAAGGTGGAGGCCATGCCAACTTCCTTGCTGAAGCAGTTCGCTGTTATTGACCTGAATAATCCCCTCCACAGCTGCAGCCTGAGATATCATTATATACACAGAATGAAGATCAAATTCAGTCTTGGTACCTCCTGAGGGGAAATGTTTCAAAGGACTGAATTGGCCAGTATATGACTGGCTATCTTCTCCTTTTCTGCCCAACTATTCCCTTAGTGTTGCACATATCCTGAAGGACGTTTTCAACACTTCAACACAGGGAAGTAGCATTATTTTGGGTGAAAATGTTTTATGTCCATTGTTAATAATCCATCATGGGAAGATGTGACCTCAGGAGCAATCTCTGTATGTGCTTCGTTGAAGCTCCACTGCACCTGCAAACTGGAACAAATTCCAGTTCATGCCAGCATCCAGCAGATTACCGTAAATTCTTCTGTCTCTGCTATGGTTTTAAGCCTGTGATCAAAGTCTTCAAAGCCCTGCATCACTGCATCCCATCTACGTCAGAAACTGAATGAGGCTGTGCATTTCTCAGTCTTGAATAAGAATGTAAGGGGCAAAAATAAGTTTTAGTTATCAGATTTCAGGCAAAACTAAACACTTTCTTCTATACCACGTTGTTGCTCTTTCCTGTCTTAACCAGCATGAGAATATGGTGGGAGGAACACATGTGCATCTGGGTTATACTAGAAAGGCTCATCAGCAAACACTGCAAAGTCTGCCATAAAATGTTCATCAGTCGGATCACCATTGCAGTGTAATGGCTCTCTGGATGAATCCTAAAATCAGTGCATAACTCTTTGATTTAAAGACTATCAAAGTCACTACACCCAACTGATAGGAAAACATGCTCTGTAGACTTCAGTGAACTACTTGAACACAATACAATGCAAAGAGGATTTTAAGGAATTTGTTATTTGCTCTCCAGATCTCAAATCCATGCTGCTTTGAGTCTAATAACTTTCTATGATTTGTTTGGTGAAAGCATATCTTCTAGAAAGGCATCTGGGCAATGTGGAGGTCACGAATGCACTCAGATTTTTGTGGTAAGTAATCTGCCTCTCCATTAGAAGCACGTACCTCAGAAATACTTCCACTAGAAGTATTTTCTCCCTGTAAAACCCTTTGTACGATGTAGTTGAGTTAACTCTCAATGTCCTTTTTCACAGCAAACCAGCTTGAATTGCATGTTTTTAAGACCTTTCTCCTTAATAACTTCAAATAATATTTATGGCTGTTTTCTCTCATTTGCCAGTCTCCTGTTTGGATACTGCATGTATGTACACCGTTGGTATAAAAAAAACTAACACAATATTCCCAATAAAGTCCTGAAATCTGCTTTTATATATTCCAATAACGCGTTACATACCTACAGAAGTAACTGAAAAACAAAACAAAACAAAACTGAGTTGTCTCCAAGTATTAATTTTGTGATCAATTATTATTTTCTATTACAGATTTACACATGGTTGGCACGAGGAATACAATCACATTGCATAATATCACCTTCGGACTCCGTTTTAAAAATGAAGCTGCCATGTACGCCTTCTTTAAGAAGGAGATTATACGTTGAAGTTGTTTTTCCCCTTATCTCATCTTTGGAACAAGGACGTTTTGAAAGCCAGGTGTTGGCTGCTCAGCAGCACGAGGGGTCACTGCTGAAATATGTGCACAAAGGCATGCGGGCGGCGCGCTTGGAGATCTCTTAACTTTGCTTGAGAAGCACTCAGAAACAAAGGGCCCAGCTTCAATATTTAAGTCAAGAGAATGAAACATTCATGTGCTGCAGCGAGATATTGTTGCTGGAGCTGAACCGTGCCTGCCTGCCTGAGCCTGGGAACGCACGGCAGAATTTATGTGCCAGCCGTAAAACCTGCGTTTAGGGACACAAATTCCCACCAATCAGACTAAATAAATCAGCAGGCCCAGGTTTTATCATCACAGATAACCCTCATTAATCCAGCGAGCTTTTCCCGAAGACAAAGGACAAAATGAATTGCTCCATTTGCGCTGCCTGAGCGGCATGCTAATGCGGGAGGTGGAGGCATGAATAATGCAGGGCACGCAGCCCGGCACGCAGCTCCCGGCTGCCCCTGGCACCGCGCAACAAGTGGCGGCCACCGCTCGGCCATCGCCATCGGCACCCGATGCCATCCGGAGGGAGCAAACCTCTGTGCCCGCCCCGTGCCCAGCACAGCCGGGGGCAGCCCGAGCTTCAGCCCCGGGTAACGTGGAGCCGGGAAGCGCGGTCGTTCGTAACTCACACGTCCGTGACCCTGAATTACTGCTCTTGGCAGAGAGCAGCGCGCTTGGGTAAGTTTGTGCCACTTGTGACGTTTTCTTGAAGCTGTCGTCAGCTCTTCCCCGTTTATGGGAACTTTAACGTGTCGTGTTTTGCCGATCTGTCTGAAAACAACATGCGTTCTTTTTTGCCTTTAAAATGAGTTACAGCAGCCCAGGAAGGCGTGCCGTGACTTCACTTTTACCTTTAGGAAATACATGAACAGCGTCTGCAGAACTGACGCCGATGGTGCAGTCGAGCCTTCCAAAATTAACTCGTGTTACTTACATTTTCAAGTCCACGTAACACGCTGTCATGTGTTTGTGATCCAAATTTGATTTCTTGCAACCCAAACTGAGACTGATGTAATTCAGTGAGCGTCAGGCTGGGAAACCTGAAAGAATGTTTGTTATTCTTCGTAAGAAATGTTGGCTCCTTGTTCTAGGCGTAACTTGCACAGTTGCTCTCTTATTTTCAGCTGAATACTTTTCTGATTGGTTTGGGAACAGGAACTGGGACTTCCATGCCATCCTTACAGAGCATTAACTATTCTGCTGTATCATAGGAAGAAGATATATTTTGCATATAAGGCATTTGGCAGTGATGGAGTAAAGCTAGAGTCGCTGGTACTGCAGACAGTTTTTGCTTTATTAATCGTGATCAGCCCATCCACCTATCATATTCACCTCAATTGTCTGCTGGATTTTTGTTGATAGCGATACCATCAGCACTGCCTGGGAGCTCTCAGGTAACTCACTGTTTGGCACAGTTAAAAAATAGATAAAAATAGCCAGCTCCCAGGAGGAGAGGCCGTGAACAGGAGTGTGGATATGAAAAGAATAGTAAATATGTTTTGATTGTGGATCATAAGCTCTTCCCCTTCGTTTCTTAGCTTCTAATTAAATAGTCCAGATTCTGCTGTTGCTACTTTATTTTCTTTGTTTTGATCATAGAAGCATGTTACCTGACATTGAAAAGACAGCCATATTTTGAAGGGAAAAAAATGCAGCACAGTGATATCTAGCGCCAGCAGTAATCAAATGTTCTACCTTTGTTTTAAGAGGAACCAAAGAAGAGCTGAAAAGGGGGATGTGTAAACAGCAGGAGATATGCAAACAATGGATGTAATCCTGCACTCCTTAATCATGGCAGCAATCCATATTCACGTAGGTAACCCTATTGGTTTCAATAGACTCGCATCAGTAGGTGCTGTAGGACGATGCCCATATTTTTCAAGGAGATAACGGTATCTGTCTTACCTGGATGTTCTGGAAGGTAATTTTAGCAACACAGCTTTTAGTGGTGTGTTTGAATGCATTAAAGCGATCGTATTAAATTACACTTTACCAAATGTCTCTTTAGCTTCTGAAAGTATATAAGAGAGAAATGGAATAATGTGTTGGAGGTGTCAGTAAGACAGTGCAAACCCAATGTGTTTAATTATTAGAGATGTGCTCACAGTGGAGCAGCACTGCTTATCCCGCTGGCTGTGATTGTAGGCTGTTTTGGTACATGCACTTTGCTTCCTTTAGGTTAGGATACACTTCATCACGAGGCCGCTGTGACACCTCCTATCTCACAAAGTACACGTGGGGCTCCATAAAAGCAATGTTGGTGAACGTTGCTCACCTTTCTGTTACAAAAGTACATGGGCTTTGTGGTAATGCTCTGCGAATATTTTCATTGCTGTTTACAGTGTCTAATCTTGCCAAAACAATGCCTGCAGTTCTGCCTTGGGGAGGACACAGTTGTCTAAACATTGTGGTTGTGCTCCCCTTGTCTTCAACCCACATTGGTGCTTCTGTGCTTTCCCCCACAAGACCTGCCCTGCAATCAGGGATGGGGCTGGGAGGACCTGTGAGCCCTTCCTTTGGGAGCACACCTATTAATGAGGGGAAACTAATTACGTAAAAGCTTTCAGGACAGTGGGGTTGAGAAGTGTAAATAGTCATGAAGCTCTGTGCCCCAGCCTGCACTCTCTGCTGCCAGTGGTTGCAGTGTGGCTAAGAATGTTATCCTACAACCAGTGTGGTCACTCCTGAGGTATGATGCTCTGCAAATATTCTCGTCTGTACCCTGAATGGACTGAAACAGAAATGAAACAAATATGTAACGGATGATGTTTCCAGCTGATATGCAGAGCACAAGGGAAGCTGTTATTAAGTACCTGTTGGCTTTTTGTTGGTTGCATTGAGATGTCAAAAATGAATTGATTCTTTTCTATTTAGCTTCATTCCACAGCACAGCATGTGGTTTTGATATTTTGTATTTGCAAATTAGGTACAGTATGCTCTTAGTATCTATAGGTATACTACTATAGGTATTAAATAGGTATTATAAACACCTATTTGCACACAGATGTCATGCAGAAGTTCAGTACTTGGGCTCAATGTCTGTGGAGGGCTGAAGGCATTTTTTTAAAATCAGAAATAACGTTTGTGGTGATTCAGTACGGTCAGTGTTTCTCCTTTGTGAATAGAAGTCAGGTATAGTAAGAGGCATTTTCTGTAATCCCTGCCATGCCACTCATGCTTTCTTTCAGCAGAGGATACCCTTTCTCCTTGCTTCCCACCCAGGACAGGGTGAGTGCTCCCTGTTATTTCCCAGGGTTACAAGCTCCATGTGAGCAGAGCAGTGGTTGTTCACATTGCAGATGATGGTACGAACAGAAAGAAAAAGTTCTCTGCAGTTTGGCAGCATTCCCTCTGTGTCAGATGGATATTTCTGCTCTTTGTGAGTGGGGACACAGAGGCAGAACATCACAGCCCAGCTGCAAGCATTGCTGAGGTTCCTGCAGATCCAAGCAGTATGCAGAAGCTTTAAAGGGCAGGCAGAGGAAATGTTCTAGCTGTTGTTTTGCAGCTGGCTGGGAGCTGATGGCAGAGAAAGCAGAAAGACCAGAAAAACCAGCATGTGGCCTGCACCATGTGCAGGTTCAGCAAAGCTGGGAAGGCGGCCTGGGAAAGACCAGTGCTGGCTACAACACCTACTTTACCAGTCCCTCAGGTCCGAGCCCCATAACAAACTGGGTTTGCTGTTTCCTTGGGACTTGGGTTAGTGGCATGCAGGACCTTGGGGACAGCAGCACCATGCATGGGACTGCAGAGCCTTCCCTGGTGGAAGGGTAGCACAGCCCCTGCAGATGTTCAGTTTGATCCTTATCAAATGTCCAAACCAATGCAACTACCCTAATGATTGGCTTATAGCTGACTAGTAGTTTCCAAGTGGAAAAGCTGAGCTGGTAAGACTATACATATTAAATGGGACAACAGCATAGATAAAACTACAGTGCTTACCAACTGTAGAAGGTATTTACTTATCCTCCATCTGTTCCATTGCAGTAAACTTAGTTCTGTGACTGAAGCAGAACTGGAGGAGCAGCAGCACTTTGTGGTCCAGTCCAACCCAAGCTGATATCTCCCCTGGGCATGTTTCAGGGCTGTTTTTTTCATACAACATTGGTATGGTTTCACATGGCAGTTCTGTCTCTGTCTCTCCAGAGAGGGAGAAGTGGGCAGAGGACAACCATAATCAAAGCCATGTGTGTGGTCCCCAGCCCAAACCTGCCTCAGATTACAATCAACGATGTGTAACCTGCATTAATCACAGTCATGTGCAATGGTGTAACGCGTCAGTCCCGCTTCCCATGGCATGCAGAATTAATGAGGTGAAAGACTCATCCTCAGCTGCATAGTTCTTGGGGAAAGTGTGTTTCTTCCTCCCAGCGGGCTAATCAGTTAAGGAATTAGCCAGGCTCCTGAGCAGTTTCTGTTTTGTGTGCACCCAGTTGTGACACCTGGTGGTGTCCGAGCCAGACTGGATTTATTAAGCAGCAGAGCAAGCGGGGGGCAAGAGAAGAGAGCTGCAAAGTCCTTCCTGCTTGAGTGCGAGTGATGAACTCATTGCAAGCTATAGAAAGGGAAGTTCTGAACCTGGATGTCAACCTTGATGTGCTTAAATGACAACTACAAAAGGTCATGCTTTGAAAACTTTTTATTCCACAGCCTTCAAGAAGGCATACGAGCTTGTCTGTCGTACGCGTCGCAGCGTTGTGCTGTGAGTGCAATGAGCTGGAAGAGTGTGTTCATTTTCACTCATTAGTTGACAGTGGTGCTTTTCAAAATGCTCTCTAGCGTTATCAGCAGTCAATGATGGTATGCTTTCAAAGGTTAAACTATTTGATTTTTCTTCTAATTTGCTTATGCTCAGAGAAGCTGTATGAGGAGCATTATTAGTCTCCCTCTAACCATTACAGTAATGAATGGCTGCTGGAAACCATTTGATGTTTCCACGGTTTGAGGCATCAGTGGCCCCGGAGAGAGAAATATGTTATCTTTCCACTAAGTCTTCAGTTGTTCCCTAAGTTGATGAAAGAGTTAATCTATTACTGGCAAGACACTGCAGTTGTGAGTGAATCTTAAAAAACCTTTTTAGTTGCAGTCAAAATCAAGCAATTGGCCTGAATTCCTCAGTGCAATACCATGGTGTTCTTCTGTAGCAACTGCTTTGTCATTTTCAGTGCTTTCCCATCTCTCATTCTGCATCTCTCAGGGCATTTCAGAGAATTACAGTTACCATCCTCACTTCTGGCAGGTCTGGCACACGGGAGCCCACCAGGTGTAACCAGCAGGGGAAATCCTACACAACTACAGCAATCACAGAATTGTGGAATGGCCTGGGTTGAAAAGGACCACAATGATCATCAAGTTCCAACCCTCTGCTGTGTGCAGGTCACCAACCAGCAGCCCAGGCTGCCCAGAGCCACATCCAGCCTGGCCTTGAGTGCAGAGAGCACTACTGCTGTTGAACTTTATTCCATTCCCCACAAGGGGTACACTGCCTTCTGCTAAGTGTGGTATCCTGACTTGTTCTCACATTACCATTAATAATTGGGGTCCTGCATAGGGATGTATCACCATTTATAATATGTCTTTTTTCCTTGTGTTTAACCCTTTTCTGCTGATCAGAACATCAGTGTAGGCTTTGTAAGGAACAGATAAGGTAATGGTGCAAAGCAGACATAATAAACAGTGACAGAATTGCCAGTTATTTTGGCAGTCTTTTGAAAGATGAAGAGAGAGACCTGACAGCGGCCTATCAGTATCTAAAGCGAGGATGTAAGAAAGAAGGGGAGAGATACTTTAGTAGGGTCTATCGTGATAGGGGAAATGGCTTCAAAGTGAAAGAGGGGAGTTTTGGATTGGATATGAGAAAAAGTTGTTTGCAATAAGGGTAGTGAGGCACTGCATGAGCTGCCCAGAGAGGTGGTGGTCCCCATCCCTGCAGACACCAAAGGTCAGGAGATGGGCTCTGAGCACCGATGGAGCTGTGGGTGTCCCTATGCACTGCAGGGGGTTGGACCAGAGGGCCTTTAGAGATCCCTTCTAACTCAAACCATTCCATGATTCTATAAATTGTATCATGAGAAAATGATACAGTTTCCCTTGTATCTGTAGGATGGCCCTGGGTAAAAAAGGGGGGACAGAAAAGTTTTTAATGCCAGAAGCCTGAGCAGTAGGTCAGGATAGCTGCACTTCTCATGGGTAGCATGGAGCATCTCTTGGGCTGTGTAAAATAAAGCACCACGCACTGCTTTGCACTAAGGAGCCCACTGTTACCATGCCAGCATCTCCTCCTCTCTCAGAGCCCAGCAGCATCACACCATGCAGCTGCTCTGAATGTTATCAGTGAGCTTTTACCTGGGCTGCCAGGATGCACCAGAAGGGTTGATACTGCTTTTCACATCTTACCTAACAGCTGACAAACAGTTCTCGATTTGTGTGGCTGTGAATGAGACCCTTTGAAGGAAAGGGGATCTGGTGAGTCCTACCCAACTGATAGAAACAACACCAAGGATGTGTAACACCAGGGAGATATCAGGCTTTATCAGACAAAGTCAAGGAGATGAGGAACAGTGTCCTGTGGCAGCTAATCAGCCCTCTTTCCCGAACTTCACCTGGATGGAAGAGCTCTTTTGTGTAGCTGGGGCTATTTTTTCCATCTATATGCCTTTATGGATTTATTTCTCCACATTAGTATCATGCTTTGGCAGGCAAAGTTCTCAGAATACTTTCTGCATAGTCAGTTTTTGTTAACAGATTGCTTTCCGGGCTGAATTGTTCTGAAAGCAAGGTTTAATCATTAACTACATGGCTGATTTTTGCTTTGCTAAAATGTGGTTCAAGTGTCATTCTGCTCATGTGACTGAGTGAATGAAAATATGACACTCACTGAAATGCAGGCAGGCCATCACCTTTGTTAATAATACCTGAGTATAACGAAACCACCTGAGAACCAGTCTGCAGTGAGGGACAGAGAAACCTGCAACACGTAGTACAGCATTTCCAAGCACCATTTAAAAAAAGACTTAGAGCAAAAAGATTTCATTCCATTTCCTGTATCTAGAATTGGATATGTATAATACAGTGTATTATACGCTCATGCTGGGTGTGATGTGCCATTGAGTGCACTGGATCTGTCTCCCATACAATCCTTTCCATATAGGATATAATAGCTGTGGGGAGATACGGAACTTAATGGGAGAAAAGAAAAAGCTGCATACCAGAACGGACACAGCAAATTGCTAACTGCTGCTTCAGAAGATTTAGAGGGTTGCTATGGTTTCTGCTGAAACCTTCCAGCCGCAGAGCAGCCTCTTGCAAGCAGTGCTGCACGGAGGTGTAAGGAAACACACTGCACGTGCAGCCACGGCGTGCCGAGGCAGAGCCCAGCACAGCGGTGGGTGCCAGCTGCCTCCCTCCCCGTCCTCTCCTTGGAACTCAATGGGCGTAATGAACATTGAGAACTGCCCAGAGCTACGGGCCTTCGCTTGGTGAAAAGTTCAGCGCACGGCAGGGGGCTGCGAAAACACCCAAACTGCTGTTTTCCTGTCGTGTTCTCCTCTTTTTCTTATCTCGCGTTTCTGGATTTCTTAACGCTGAAATTTTTAGGACAGGCGCTGCGTGCTGCTGCTTTTTTCCCTTCTTCACCCGCACAGTGCCTAGAACAACAGCTCATGACCTAGTTCTGTCTTTTAATTGCTGCTGCAATATGAATTTTAATTCCAGCTAGGGTCCAGATGTATTGAGGATATGGAGCACGTGTCAGAGCTGGTGCCATTTATCTTGTAGGCCAGTGTTTCTCAACCCTTTGAATTCAAGGAGCCCTTAACCTTTTTGAAAAATTCTTAAACCAGCATCGTGTATTTCACCATTGTCTGGTGATGAGAAATTGAGATAACAACTGCTAATCTAAATGCTAATATGTATTTTCTTTTACAGCTTTGTTTTTCTGTTCCTTAGCTTTCCATTAAAAAAATCAATGCAGATGAACATAAGCACTGGTCTCATATCCTTCAGTGCCCAAGAGAACCTGGTGACAGGTACTGGCAATTGCTAGGAACCCACCTTATAGATAGGGAACCCATCTTATAGGTACTTAATATTTGTTGGCATCTGTCTTAACCATTTCTAATGACTTTTGGACAGAAGAGTGGATCAGTTCTGCAGGATTTTTGATATCACAGAGATCATAACTTCATGAACAAGGTAATAATTTAGCGTGCTCGAAAGGAGTACTTTTAGGAACAATTTCAACTTTATTCACTTAAAGGATCTCAGCTTTTATTTACTTCTCTGTGTTTTAGAACAAACACTGGCTGCACTTCGTGCTTTCTAAATATCCCACAGATTTCTTCTATCAGCTGACATTTAGCTGTTGTGCTTAGTGAAGATTTCTCTCCTCTCCTCCACTGAGATGTGTAAAGAAGGCAAGTTATCAATATGCCTTCCACAGATTGCTCCAGAAAAGGCTCAATTTTAATCATCAGTGATTGCAGCTTATGACAGATGCAGGAATCCTTTGGGAGGAAAAAAATGCACATATGAAAACATATGCTGTTTTATGTTAGATTTTATCTTGAAATGCTGGGATACACTGTATTCAATCATCACATAACTTTAATTGTTCCTATTAAGGAAACTGCAAAATGGAAAAATAACAGCAGCTTCTGATGTATGTCTAAGGATGCCTGACCCAAAACCTGCACATAGCAGGCATAGAGGAGCATTTATTTGCATTATGCCAGTGGATGTAAAATGTGGAGAAGGAGACTAACTGATACCTAGGAGAGGCAGAAGAGGAGCAAAAGGCTCAAACAAGCACTGAAAACATGGCTGGGAGAAGCCCAAGGACAGGTACTGCATGCACACGTCTGGGCTGAGCATCACTTTTGAGGTGATACAGGAAAGAGAGTCCTTGCCTTCATCATCACAGTACCCCCTTAACCCACATCCACCTGCCAGACACTGATGTTCTCTGTCTGCTGCCAAGCAATGTTTTAAAAGAAGCACAGCCACTTCAAACTGTTGCCAGTGGTGTACTGTAGGCATGATGTAGTGCAACTCATTCTCCTAGTGGATGTAACATTGCTGCCATATATTATTAGTGATATTTGATGTACAATGCAGCTATATTTAATTAGCCAACTAAAATGCATTTCCTGCCAAGTGGGTGGTGAGCAGGAAGGGAAATGTCTTATATCAGAGTGAATAAAAAAAGCAGATAATACAATTTAAGACAGAAATTTAGTACATTAATCCTTGAGATCCCCTCAAAAGCTGTGGTATCGTGTAGCTGAGCTCTCAGAATACAAACCAGCCATCTAGCTGTAAAAGAAATCCCTCTAAAAGGAAACAATAATGATATCATGTTTTAGAACAGCAAATTCAAATTAACCTAAAATTTAAGATTTAAGATAACACAAAGCCTCTGTTAGTATTATATTTAAGAAGAATGTTCCTCACACAATGGGACAGAGCCTTGCCTTTAGCATCACATTCAGCCACTCTGCAAATTATCCCTGGCACTTCCCTGCCTGCACCAACTCCTTGATGCCCACCTTCACAGTGGCAGTGACTGCTGGTTAAGTAAGGTTTGATTTTCTCTCTGTGAAAGCTTGAGACCACATTTGCTGGCCAGAAGTCCGTGCCAATTCCTTGAATTCCTCTGTGTGGTTGATGGCAATTTCTATGCCACCATGCTTCACAAACCTGAATCTCCTTCAGCATCATGCAGAGCCCTTCCCTAGTAGTTCCTCACAGTAGCTCTCAAGTACTTCTCTCCGGTGGGATGTGGAGGCTTTCTTGGTTATTGGATGTGGGAGGAAGATGTGGCAACACAAGCTAAACATCACTGCAGTCCCCTATTTCTCTTGCCTATAGGAATTTATAAGGGCTTGTAAATGGGTCTGTGAGCCCTCCTCCATAAAACTAGAGAGGCTTCTCTTCCTTAGCTCATCAACAGGCTGTGGGAAGGGCCTCTATTTGGGTCTGGCACAGATGCAAAAGTATGGGACCACAGTTCCTAGTCAGGGCATATCTGAATCCAAAATAGTCCCTGAGAAAGTGGCACTGCCCCAAGTTGAGGATGTCGAATGCAGGCTGGCAGGCTGGGGCAGAGCGGTTTTGGTGGCTCTTTTCTTGCAAGAAAACTTCTGCAGCTGCCTACATTACACAGAATGGAGCATGAAGTCCTATCCCAGGAGAGAGGAAAGCAAGGAAAGGACAAAGTGAGGAGTGGGCTTGTCCTTTATCCAGGGTAAGACTGCCCTTCCAAACATCCCGGCTGATAGGTGGTCACAGCAGGGTACTGCATAACGACTTGGCCTTAATCACATGTGTTCATGCTGCTCTGCCTCTGCCTTGCATCTAAATTCTCTTTTATTACTTCTAATGTTGCTTCCCTTCCCCTTTGTACTCCTCATGTAGCAGCAGTGTTTTAGCTTGTTTTCAGAACCCAGCAATAATATTTCCTGAGACGATTCATTTCTTTAATTTGTTGTTGTTCTGGTGCCCAGCACTTCCTGTACATGCAGAGCTCCCCCCGGACTCGAGAGCCTCTCTGCAGTACATGCATCTTCAACAGTTTATTTTAATCAGGGCTACTGGAATTCTGTAATACTTCAGGCCAATTTCTACAGTAAATTGAGCGCATTCAGCACAACCAAGTGCAGCCAGCGATCAGTCAGAACTGCCAACAGTTTCACACCTTCACTACAGAATCCTTGCTTGACTCCATGTTCCTGGAAACCCATTTTTGCCGTCACTGTTTCCAGCAGGAATCTCTCAGTTGCTAGGGGATGGCATTTTTTACGCACTTCCACATGAAATGTTTTTAGCTTGTAGTGGAGATTTACCCATCCAGTATTCTGGTTAATATTTTCTCTATTAAAATGGAAGGACCAGAGTGCAGCGAGAAGCAAATCTCAAGAGGTGTGGAGGCCAGGTTTGATACAGGCACTATCCAGGCATTCAGAGTATGACTTGAGTCTGTGCTGCATTTATTTGAAGCTCTGACAATTACAGGCTGTCACAGGAGACTTCCACTTCTACTCCTGACTCAATTACCAAGTCTTATGCTTCTTGTAATATTACCATTGCTGTAAATAAAGTCAAATTCATTCTCTGTTTTCTTGGCTCTTCTAAGGAAAAAAGAAGTGTCTGACTTCTAGCAACTAGCATCAGACTGAACCCAAGCCTCCAAGGACCTCTTGGTTGCTTGAGAACTAAATATGCTTTTAGAAAATTTGTGGTTATCAATGCACTGAGTTTAAAAAGCAAAATCTCCTTTATTTAGTGTTCATTCCCAAATTCTCACTACATCACCTAGCACATGTACTCAAACAATTTAGATACCTTTAAAAGTTACAGACGAGCATCCACAGTAAATGCAGTGCTTAAGCATACGTCCACATAAGATTATGTGGAATGTTACCGTGCTTTCCATAATGCATTCTTTTTTGCATGCAGTCTAGCACTTGTCTTCCTTTTTGGCTGTTACTGCATGCTAAAAAGATGTTTACATTAAGCTGCTCGTGACTCCTGGTCTTTTTCTTAAGTGATTGGTTGATTGCAGCTCAATAACATTTGAGTAGTTCAAATTAGTTTTTGCAGTTCATGTTTGTAGTGATCTGAGCCTGTCTATATACAACTTCTGAATTGGGTCCAATTCCAGGACTCATTAAGAATGCACGTGTCAGGCAGGCCCCAATTCCAGTGTAAATGCTTGCTTTCTCTCACTGTCTCCCTTTCCAGCTGGGACTGCAAAAGCTGACTGCAGAAAGAGCAGCTACAGGGGATCATCCTTGGAGGTGCTTTCCTAGTGAATGAAAGCCTGCTAAGCCTGGGATTCCCAGACTGTGAAGTGCACACCATAGTGCTATTAGAATATTTCAAGGGTTGCCCTCCTGAATCTGTATCTTGTCCTTACCACATCCCTATGGTTTTACCAGTAAGCACCTCCCAGCTCAGCTGAGCTTCCCTGTCTCAGGCACTTGCCCTGACCAGCTGTAAGGCATCAGAGTTCATACAAAAAGAGGCAGGACTGGGTTTCCTATCTTGATGTCAGGTGGGTTTCAAAGACTGAAGTGCAGGAGTGGAGGTAAGAAGGTCGTGGGTAGGAGTGTGTAGTTTCCATGTAGGTACGCGCATGCCTCTGAGTCACAGAGCCTATATCTTCTTTTATTGAGCTCTCCTTGGTTGATAATGCAATGTTTGTCGACAAGGTGGAATCCTCATAGAATAAGCATGGTTTTCCAAACCAGGATGTATTTGGTGTTACAAGAGTTGGTGCCACTGGTGTGGGTTTTACAGCAGCAGCCCAGGCATTCCATTCTGCTGCTCTAGATTCTTATTTTACTTAATACTTCACTACTTTTTGTAGTGCAAAATGTGTGAGTAATCCTTGGAGCAAAGGCTTCCTTTCAGCAGTGGATCTCCTTCTCTACTCCTTTATATTCTTTCTTTTGCCCTACAAACCTTGTGTTGCTTTAGCTGGCCCACCTTCCAGCCTGGCTGTGGGTTTGTTCTGGGAATTGGGAAAACCTACTTTTGAAGCTCAGGTCAAGAGTCCATCTGCTGTTTGTTTAGCCCCTTTAATGAATCATTTACTTTAAAACAGAGAAATTAGATGAAGCACCAGGCACAATGGTGTGGCTTTGAGCTGTGGATCCATGGATGCAGCTCACAGGTCAGGTAGGGCTAGAAACTGGGGGAAATGCTTCAGCATGGCACTGGGGTTTAAAATTGAGGTGTGGTGGTGAGCGGGAGCTGTACAAAAGGACCGCTGCTTTGTAAAGATGAATCTTCTAAGGCAGTGGCTCTACACAGACATCCAACTCTGCTATGTGCTGCTAGGTGCCAAAATAGGCCAAGATCCACCAAAATTCAAATAGAAAATGCTGTATTTATATGGAGATTTCACCCAGGTTTTGCTGCTTCACGGTAGGTGCTAGTGGGGGAGAGGTGAAGTCTGTGGGCAAGCAGGGCTATCACTGATGGCTCATACTAGGAGGGCTCATTAACTCCACAGTGCCATTTGTGAAGATGAAGAGTCTTCTTTTCACAGTGTGGAAATTTTAACTGTGCCCCGGCTAAAGATTACCTTAACCTGCTATAAATTGAGCTGTTTCGCTAATTGGTTTCTTGGTTCATTAACCAAATTGCGTGTATGAGGGAAATGGAAAACGCTCGGAATGAATTTCCCTTGCAATTCTTAATTTAAATGGTGAATAATAATCACATGTTGAACAAAATATGTTATGTGAGTTGCAGCAATGGAGTTAATTTTGTTACTTTGAGATGTTTTGCCACCCATGAAGCTTCCTGGGAAGATGATCGTCAGCATTCTCATTCTCCATTGTGTGACACCAGGAAGTCACTACAGCATAACGTAGTTATGTCCAATTTCATACAGAAGCACTTTGTCATGGCCAGTTCCTCCTCATATATTGTTAAAAGTAATGAGATAACAGAGATAAACAGTAATAAACTTAAAAAGTCAGCTCTACTGCAATGAGTGCTAGTTCTGTATTTCCACCCTCAGCACTGAAGTAACGAAAACAGGATATGTCCTTGCTTTACTCTTTCCAATGCAGTGCACACAGCTAAAAATCAAAGATTAACTCTGAGCAGCTAAAGTGAACAAATCCTACTAATTCATCAAAGCAAACACTGCAGAATTTAATCTCTTTTATGAATTTTCTGCCATTGATTGTTATGGCATGGTTGGGGCACGGGAGGTCATTTGTGAGCACTGAATTGCTAGTTTTGTGACAGTGAAAAAAGAGAGCTAAAAGAAAGGTTACATTATAGAAGATGCTAGAAGCAATTTTTGGAAGACAAATGTGTATCATCTAAATTAATGACAGTAAACCTCCAATTAGCTGAATGTTGATGCAGAATTACAGCTTTATTAGGTAAATACATGTTTTCTCAAGCCAAAGGGTTGAGTAAGAAAATATTTAGCTTGCAAACTGTAATAGGGTTATAGGTAGATGAACATTTTCTGTGACTCGGGGCATGGTGACCTCACTGCTGACAAATCTGACAATAACTGCATTACTGCTTCCAAGCAGCCATACAGACAGTGCCATTTATGACCCTGTTCTCTGAAGTATCCCTTCTTTATAGGGGAGGGAAAAATCCTGACTGTGCTGCTTTGTTTTTCAACAAACAGCTTAGCTTTTGTGTTAGAACAGAGGTTTCTTCTTTGGCTCAGTTTAAGAAGTTTTGGCACAAACATTTAAGGTGGGACTACTAAACTTGTTTTATTTAGTTTGCTTTATTGAATACCTCTGCAAATGTATGTCAAAGCTGCCCTTGTTCCTTTTGCAGTTTAGGCATACTAAAATACTTGAATTATGGAGTTATTAGGGCAATTTACTCCATGGAAATGTTGAAATTTTCATGCAGATTGCTTTGATGTGGAAGGTGGGGCAGTCTCTCAAACGCATCCTCCCGCAGTAAAGCGCTGCATTTGCTGGCATTCATGAATACTTGCAGTTTACCTTTGGCTGTGTGTAGGAGTCTGAAGTCATTATGACCTTGAATATTAGCAAGGAAAAGATCTCGCTTGAAAACCAACCAACAAAAAAGCCACTTTGGCATTTTCCCTTAAGGTCTTCTCCACTTCCTATGCTGGAGCATAGGAACTATAGGGCTCTACAGTTCAGCCCCTCAGTCCCTTGAATATTTCTCAATGTCCATAGCCACTCTTACGGAGGCACAGTGATGGGAACATACCCATTGCTAGGTCAGATTCAGTTACATCATGATCCTAATTCTGGCCAAAAAACCGAGTGCAGAGAATACCGCATTCTTCCTGGCAAACCATCCTGGCTTCTTCAGCCAGGGATCTTCCTGAGCTTGGAGCAGGCTCTCCACAGTCTTGATTAATGCCAAGGCTGGACTTACCCTCCATAAACTCGCCTAATTGCTTTTTGGAATTTGTGCTCTATAACATTGGGTTTGTGTCATTTAGGTTCACAATTTACTTGTGCTGTGCAGAAAAAAACATCTTCCAGCATTCATGTTAAACAGTCTGCCCAGTAGTTTGGCCACCCAGGACTCTCCCCAAGCATCTTTTGGAAGCAGTTTGTGATTTTTTTTTTATTATCTTTGGTTTTAGATCTCAATCATATCATGCTTTTACTGGCAAATCCCAACTTATTAGTCTCTCAAGGTTTTTCAGCAGTGGACCCTTTCCTGGGCCTTTCTGGGTCAGTGTTGTTCTTAATATACTTCTGTATATTATGCAGAAGTATACATTAGATAGTATAATATACTTTAGCATGGAAATTGAGTTGAAGGAGTTGTTGAGGTACATTTTGTTTTTTTTTTATGTTGCTTACTATGTGTTTTCCTTGTTCTTGGCTCTGCTCCTTTGTCAGCCTGGTCTTCTGCCATTTCTCTATAATTCATACTGTGTTGTTTTTTTTTTCATAGTGTCCTCTGATGTATCTTTACCCCATCATATTTCTGGGATGGCCATGGTATCATTACCCTCCTACCGCCCTTTGTAAAAAATAAACATTATTCAGTTCTTCTATACCAATTAGAACTTGCAAAATATTGCTTGGGTTGCTATTTTTATGCTGCACGTATAAATGCATTCTTACTTGTGTTGACTATTCTTTGCAATTTTTTTTTGTTTTGAACCTATGGAATTCAGTGACACATCTTCGCTTCGTGTGCACTTCCTTGTCAGGTGCCACTGTGTCAAACTGCCTTTCTGCTGCCATCTGTCACATAGATAGCAGAATGTTGGCTGGGAAATTCAACCTGTGACACTGTGGGCCGAGATAATAACATAGGAGGTATTACTTTTGGTGCAACCCTTGTGTACACATCAATTTTCTGCAGGTTTTCCTTGGAGGAGGAGGGAAGGGTGGGCATTCAGGGAATGGAGACTCTCACCTTCAGGGGCGTTAGTTGTGCTGCTCTGTTCTAGTGTGAATGGAGCCATGTGTTCCTTGCAGGCCTGCTTGGTCACGGAAGTTTTCTCAGTAAAGCTTTCATCTTTCTTCTGCATTTCCCTGCACAGGGACTGCTCTGTTGGGGAGGGATTAGTTTTATTATTGTTTTTTGTTTAATGAAGGCTTTTGTCCCACTGTACTCCATGATCTCCCATCCTGTCTCTCAGATCACTCTTGTTCTGAAGGCTCTGAGTTGTATTTTCAACCCACGTAACCAAAGACAAATAGCTATATATGTTTCTTGACCCAGATCAGAAGCTAGACACCAACCTGCCTTTTCCTTAATTCGTTTTTTCCTTGCTTCGATCCCCACTGATGTTTATTTTACATTTATAGAAATCTCCGAGACATTTAGCAAAGGCTTTGGATATAAGGTGAATTCCGAAATCCATAGCTTCTCTTCATAACGTGGTTTTCAACTGAAATCCTCTTGAAAGGTCACTTGGAGTCTTGAAATACTTGAGCATTTAGATTGTAGTTGATTTTTCTAATGGTGATTGACTAGCCAGCAGGCTCTTCTACTGGAAACAGAATAAGTGTATTTTGTTTTGCTTCTTTTTTTTTCTTCTAAAACGCACTGGAATTCACTCAGAGGGTGGTGAGGCATTGGCACAGGTTGCCCAAGGAGGCTGTGGATGCCCCATCCCTGCAGGCATTCAAGGCCAGGCTGGATGTGGCTCTGGGCAGCCTGGGCTGCTGGTTGGTGACCTGCACACAGCAGGGGGTTGGAACTGGATGAGCATTGGGGTCCTTTTCAACCCAGGCCATTCTGTGATTCTATAAAATTCTGTAGTATTGGTGCTGGTACAGCTGCAGTATGTACAGATGGGTGCTCACGGAAATGACAAGTGCATGAGGCAACAGTTTAGAAATGTTGTGCATGGAAGAAATCACTTTGTATGCGTGCATTGTAGTTAAAAGAAAACTCTGTATGTAAATGTTTGATGACTGATTCATTTTCACAGAAGATGGGCATGGCAGCATTTAAGTTACAATAGCTGTGTGCATCCCCAGTGTCATCCTGTGTGACTTTATCGTTGGCAGCTTGTTTGTATGGTGCTTTCAAGAGAACGGGCTTGCTCATCATACTAATTACATGGTTTTTAGTTGTGCAGTTGACTGTGGACGTGTTGTATGGGATAATTAATTCATAGCTTGAGTCTTGGTTTGATATCCTTTCACCAAATCTGGCTGAAATAAGGGTTGCCCAATTCATGTTTCTACAGGTAATCCTAAATAACACATAGTTTTACAGGCATTTTATGATAGATTAAAACACTGAATTGACTTGGGGTGGGGGAGAATGGGAAAGTACCATGTAGCCAAATTCTTCAGTATTTTTCTTATTTCAGCATTCATCTGTCTGTGTGTGTGTTTGATGCAGCTCTAATTAGTCTCCTTTAAGCAGCATGATGAAGTGTGTAAATTTTCACGTGTCATCTTGGTTACTGTTTTCTCTTTGAAATCAGTATGTCTCTTCTGCTCTGCTTTTAGCTTGTCCTTAAAATACTTTTCCATTTAGCTTCCAGGCTTTAATGATCCAGCTTTGCATTGAAAAAATGCAGAGTATTCAGTTATGGTAGGAAAATATTAATATCAGGTGGTGACTCTTTTGGGGGGAGAAGATGGATCACATAAATAAAGCAGTTAAAGCTCAAGTTAACTTCAGGTTTTTGGTTTCTCCAGTACAAAGGGCTAAGTCTCTTCATAAGAACGGACAATCAGAAGCACTTTTGGGAACTCGGAGGCAAAAATAAAACAGCTCTGTGTACCCTTATTTGAAACATTCAGAGTCTGGTTTTTGTAATGAGTGACTTTAAAGAAAAAGCAAATTCTGTGTCTTTTCTGGAAGAGAATTAGCTTTATCTAAGGCAATCAGCGTTTATTATAATTCCTGCATTTGCAGAAGCAGATTTTAAGAAACCTACTATTTTGAACTTTTTGGTGTTGGCCACAATTAAATAAAGCCTTTTCCTTTGAAGAACATCTAATGGTTCTTTTTATGTTTGTATTAAATATTCTGTGGTACTGTGTAGTTTGGTACCATCTTCTACTTGGCAGCCGCACAGTAGCTGTTTACTCACTGTCTTCTGATTAATTCTCTTGCTATTCCAGCATGTAATATACCTCATTTGTTTAGAGAAAGGGAATACATTTCATATTTAAAAACCCTTTTACTGCAGTTACTGCATCTTTGCAGATTTAATTAGGTCTCAGTCCCTTCCAAATCATGCAAGTCAAAGGTCCTGTCTTACTTGTCCCTGGGGCATCGTTACAAAATGTCCCCAGATGGAGTCTAGTTTCTAACTGATGACTTTACCATATAGGGGCTAATTATTTCTAATCTTACACATTGATGGGACTGTATTTTATGTCTCTGAACCACTGGAACTGTTAACTGCCAAATTATCCTCCACTGTAATATGCGGGTTATGTCTCCATAAAACGGACTGACTTCACAAATGACAATCCCTTCCTACCAGGCTCTTGCATTTTGAGCCGTAATTATTTCTGGCACACAGTTCCATCTGATGAGCCCTTGCTAATCTACATTATTATTTGGGATAACCGTTAGTGCCTGGCTGCAGGCACAGGCCTAGGCTCTGCTCTATGGGGCAGCCGCATGGCTGTGCTCAGCCCAGGCTCCCACTGTTGCCTTTCATTTTTATGAGCAATAACCTCCACTGGGTCTTTAAAAGAAATGACTCAACACTTTCACCTTCTGGAAGGGAAAACCTGTATTTTGAAGTCTATAACGCATGAAGGTGTCGGAAGCCTAATCTAGTATAAGCTGTCTTCAGTCAGCCCTCTTAAGCATCGGGAAAGAGAAATGAATATCTAAAAAGCACCAAATAACTACAATTGCACTTGGATTTCATGGCTGTGTGTGATAGAGGTCAGTAACATGAAGCTGTTTATCTCATCACAGAAAAGCAGTGCCTGTTATCAGAACTTGCTGTAGGCGAAGGTATTGGAAACTCATTTAAGTGACCCGCTCCATTACGACTTCACTTTGCACATGTGCGATTCCTGCCCTGCTTCTCTCTGTCGCTTCTGCCCCAGCCCATCGAGCTGCTTTTGGGGTTGGCTCTGCAGAGCAACAGAGCATGAAACGATGATAATTTGGGTTTAGTATCTTCCAAACCTTAATCCAGTAACAGCAAATCAGAAGCTGCGTTAGGAAAGCAGGGGCCCTGGAAGATTGGACTTTGGAAATTTTGGACCTCTGTCTCAGTTGGTTTCAGGGAAGTCAATAACACCTTATTGATTTAGAAATGACTTTTTAGAACAACAGAGAGCTAAATGACAGTGCTGTGTGAAGGGGAGTGAGCCTTGCAAAACCTGGCATTACCCCAGGGCTGCCACCTCCAGAGGCATTGACTGGTAACCAAGATATGGAGGCATCAGTGCTCAGCTTGGGGGCTTAGTAAAGGAAGATTGAAATGCAAAACCCCACCATAAAAATGTGGGTTGATAAACTTTGCTTAAATGCTGAATGAAGTAGATAATTCTGTACTTATATACCTATTAGCAATACTATTATGGCCAATGTGTTAATACCAATATTACTGTAACTAATGCAGTAATACATTTAGAGCAATAAGATAGTACTAAATCACTGTGACAGATACTAGACTGACCTTCCAAAATAATCCTTTCAGTCTAGAATATGAGCAACATCCTTGCCCTTTTATTTCAGATAATATAAAATCACTTGCTGATATTTTTGTTCATTTTCATGATAGATCACTGTCACCCCACGAATCATCCCAACAATACATTTATTCATTTTTAACTTCTTTAAAAGAAGTTCAATATCCAGAAAGCCTGTGATTTGACTTAAGTGTGCTGAGATGTTTAACCCAAATGAATATGAACTTGAGCATGCAGTTGTCTGCTGCTCCAGGTACCTCTGCAGTGCATTCACGTGTAGTGTTGGTATGTGCTCTAGGTTTGCAATTAACAGAATATATCAAGCAATGTGCAATTGCTTGATATATGTGCAGTGTCCTGAATTTCCTTTTTCTTGTATTTGAACTTAGTGTTTTGAGCAATTAAAGCAGGACATGAATCTCGTAATGATCTAATGTTGGATTCAGTTGGTAGGATTTCAATAATACTTTGTAATTACTTTGTAAATACTTCAGTTGTAAGAATGGGGCTTTTATTCCCAGTTCTCCTGAATAATGCAGCACTCTCTAGAATCAATACCTGTGTATACACATCTGTTTATCATTCTCACTAACCAAATTACATGAATGGATCATGGTGAACAAACCACAACATCTTTAAGCTCCAACAGGAGAATAGATGTCTGTGGCTTAAAACAAATGGTGCTGGTTTGCAACCCTGCTCGTGTCCTCATTGCAGGGCTGCTGTCAGTGTGCTCTCATCACAAATTCATGCGTGCCCTAGCAAAGGGTAAACTGTCCTCTGTTTTTCCTTTGGACTAAAAAGTCAAATCAAGATGACTTTTTTGAGTAGAAATGAAAAAATGTCTAATGCAAACAGCTGAATAATAGCTTAAACCACTCCCTGCCCAGTAAAACAGTGGAAAGCAGTAGAAGTAACATCAAATAACCCAATAAGGACATCTACCCTAACCTGTCAGCCCGCAACATTAAGAAATAAAGATTATGTTGTTGTGCTGTCAGGAAGGGGAACAGAGGGCACATGCTTCTTGGAGAAGCGAAATCTTTCATTTCTAGGAAGGGGTATAGTATGGTCTGGTTAAAAGTGAAGTACTTCACTCTCATGTCTACCTGCAGTGGTTCTGTAGTGTCTGGACAAAGGGCAGAGAAGTCTGAGAGTTGTATTTTCTAAAGGATTCAGATACCAGGTAGAAGGTACCCATATTAACTGAGTCCACGTGACTGGCAGTGAGTAGCCCGTGGGCACAGTGTGTGTGCAAGTCCTTCACTAGAAGGTCATGTTAATAGTTGCAGCTTACTAGAGGAAAGTACAGACTGTTCCAAAGGTGTTTGTTTTTTTTCTCTAGTGCTTTCACTTAGGGTTAGAGAAGGCAAGGATGGAGAGTCATGCTGCATGGTGTGATGGCTCCACAGGGAACTAGCACAAAACAAAGCATGGAGGCCCTGAAATACCAATGATGTGATGACCACAGCAGTCATAGACTCTTATGTGGAGTCTTATGTCTAACCCAAATTTCCAGTCTCCCCAGTAGAAAATTCCACCCAAATCTCTCCTTTGCCAGGGTGTATGGGCTTGTAATGGCTCTCTGCCTGAGGATGAATCTCCCCCATTGCACAGAGGTGCTTGCTCTTGGTCTGAGGTAGGGCAACACATGGTACACAAGAGCCATCCAAACTGAGCATTGCGCTGAGCGAAGGGTGTATCCTGCATGGGAGCTCTTAGCATCCCTTTTGCTAATGCTCTTTAATGTCCTGTAGCTCATTCTGCAGCTTCTAGTGGGAGAGTTTAATGGTAGCTAATGCTGGAGAGAATGATAGTGGTGACCAAGAGGTTTTTGAAAGCATATTCAGCACAGTCTGTCTTCTGTAACTGCTGAATGTGAAGAGACTCTGGGGATCAATTCTCATCCCAGAGCACCCGGCAGAAAGACTGCAATTGAGAGGGGCCAGGATTTGGCTGGGGAGCTGTGATGGATGCAGAGTGCTGCTGAATTACGTAATGGCTTATGCACTGGCTGTGGATCAGAGTTGCTGAACAGAGCAACTGTAGGACAAACAAAGTGGTGATGGTAATCATCCATAACAACTTAATTCTGCCCTTGTTAGATGGTTTCTTCAATGTTTTGTTATACTGGCCTAAGCTGTTCAGTTATTGCTTCGGACCACATTGTTCCAGGTATCCTCTGCAGTAAAATGTAGGTTTCCAATGCTGTGTCTATCATGGGAAGACAGCTACTCCAGCTATGCTACGTGACTTTAAACAGGGCAGATGTTGTACGTGATTATGTCTAAGGTGCAGCAGTGCTGAGGTCAAACAGCTGCAGTATCATTAGGTCAGTCTTCAGAATTTCACTTCATGGTTTTGAAAGTTCTCTCAGATTCCATAATCTCTGCATGAGCTTTCTGTATTGTTGGTTTGTTGGTTTGTTTTTTTTGTTTTTTTTTTTTTTTTATTTAAGAGGATGGAAATGAAAAGATGAAATTGAAAATACAGGCTACAGCAAAGAAGTGGTTTTGTGAGGAACAGAGCTGATGAAGGCCATGAGTCAATACTCTGAGTCTCCCTTTGGTGCTGCTCTTTCCTCCCTGCTTCTTCCTCATATCCCATTTTATCTGTTCCCAGTGCTTGTCTGCTGCTCCTGGACAGGATCTGTGTTCCCTCTGGCACTGTGGGTAACATCAGTGGCCAGTAGGAAAGTTTGTCAGTCAGTTGTGAGTCAAAGAGAGGAGAACCAATGCGCTTCTCTCTGGGGTGGCCTCTTGTTTCCACAAAATCATTTCATCTGTTTATTTACTTACTTTTACAGTGAGATAAGTTATTGACCCTCCTGTTACACTGGTTGAAGCAGCCCATGAGATTCAAAGTCTGAGGTTGGACAGATGGAAGGACTGAACGTAAATCAAGTTTGTTCTGAAAATCAAGTTAAAACTGGATCCAAGTAGAGGGTACAGTAGAGAAATGTTTTGTTTTGTCAGCTTTATTTATTTTTCTGTTACTTTCAATTTATTCATGGGTAGTAATTTAGGATAAAAGACAGGTCTTCTAAAACATAGGGACAAATTTCATGCGAGCATAATTCTGCCTTGCTATCCAGATACGTATTTATGGATGTAGGTATGTGAATGACTTTATTCATAGGAGTAGCTCCTGGGAGACAACTACTGTGAATATAACTACTCGCATTTTGAAATACTTCCCAGATTGGTTTTGCATCAAAAGGTGTTGGGGAGTTCATGTGCGTGTTGTGAATGTAACACCACAGAGCAGGGAAATTGCTGCAAATAAAGCAAAATGCATTTTCTTACCCATCTGTTGCAGATCTGATGTTGCTGAACAGAATAATTTGGTGGAAAAGCTTTTAGTTGTGCACAAAAAAAAAAAAAAAAAAGACATATACAAACAACCAGGAGTTTTGGGTTGTTGCTAGGCAGCAGGTTATTTCTACTTGGGAAAGCCACTGGGTCTGGCTGGGCTGCTGTGGCTTTGGGTCCGTGGGTGCTGGTGGATCCCAGTCCCACGTGTTCTCATTCAGGTGATGTCTGCTGCCAAAAGAGAGCCTGAAAACTCTTAATGTCATTACTTGCCAACTGGTACTTAGGAGACACTAAAAGTTAAGGTTAAATTCTGCACCGTCCATTTTTTTAACTGAAAGACTTTCTTTTATTAAAAAAAAAACAACAATTATCAATTATCAGTTCTGCTGAACCTAGCAATGCCCTGTTTTCTCTTCCAACGTGTTTCTGTTTGAATCTCTAGAATGATCTGTGTTTCTAAACCTGCTGCAGGGGAACTCAAAAAGGTGATGTTCATGGTCGAACAAAGCACGAAAGCATGGTAAAAACACTCTGTAAACAAAGATTTGTTTTACTGTCCCCTCAAAAGGTAAATGTAGGTATTATCTCACCAACTGGAAAGTTTTATGTGGTAGAATAATTACCACGTTCAGTTGTGTGACGCATGGTTAGTGCTGAGGCAAGGCAATGGCGGCTGAAAACCGTGGGAGCTGTGTGCTCTTAAATTATGTAAAATAAAACTATTTGCTTCATCACTGAGCTAGAGCCTTGGAAATCTAATGTTTTAGGCTTTGCACTTATTTAAATCGTAGCTATTGTGGTTTTCATCCTCTGAGCACTGAATTTTTCTTTTAGTTCTAGCCTACTGCATCCAGTATAATCAAGCAGTTTCTGATGTCTGCAATCACATCAGTTAATGCGAATGACTTTCCAGAAAGAAATAATATCTCAAGTATTATACGAAACTGAATGCTTCTATTATACAAAAGTAACATGAAATGTCTGTATTAAATCTGGCATGACTGGTGCTGGAACTGAGTTTAGTTCCATTGTACAAACCTTTTAGTGTCAAATTTGGCTCGTGCAAACATCCTGTATTTTTTTGTTGTTGTTGTTTTGGTTTTGTTTTGGAAACAGAATTGGACTAATATAGATGTGTATTGGAATCAATTATCTTGATATCTTGACAAAAGTATCTGTACCAACAGCATCTATCACCACTGTATTAAGAGTATTAACAGGAAAGAAAATCAATAAAGCAAAATAACCCGCAGCAAGGATATATATAAAGTCACCAAATGCATGCATAGCAGATAGTGCGCAGGTTTTCTGTTGCCAACTTTACAGTTTCTTATCTTAAAGTCATGCTCTCACAAAAGCAGGTGAGATGTAAGAAATATTGAATTACCTCTAGCTCCTATTGTGCATAAGATGCTTTAGGCAAATGCTTATAATTGCTACCAGTTCTGAGTAACACCAGTGGAATTTTTATTTAGAAGACTCATTTATGCCTTGTAAAATTTTGCGTATGCTATGACCTCTACATGAATACACATAATAATGCTGGAATAACTGCTCATAAATACACTTTTTGGCTACAATACTGCTTTTCTTTTGTTTGCTTATGCGTAGTATTTGTTATGTTTACAGTCACTGAAGGATTTTTTGGCTGTCTTAAACATTCTTGTGCCTTCACAAACAGACGTGGTCACTAAAATATGGATGCCTTGATAAAACACTGGGAAAGGGACTTTGAGAATGGTAGAGGGTCCCTTCTAGTACCTCTTTCTGTATGAAATGTTTCTATTACTTACACCTTATACTGACATGCCAAATAACGGTACAACAGATTCTGTGGGAAGACTTTTCTTGGGTGGGGGGAAGCAATCAAACCACGGTTCTGACAACAAACCAAAGTTGTCATCACCCTTACGTGTTGCTAGTGCTTCCTCATGGCTCTTACCTCATTTTGGGGGTAGAGCACCTTGTACTGGAATCAGACTTGAAAGGATTTCTAGTAGAGTGTCTTCATCTCCTAAGAGGGTCGGTTGGTTGTTTTGCTTTGTGTAATCCTCTTTGGAAAACTTGTTCAAATTATATGAAGTATCCACTTCACAGAATCCCAGTGAAACATATGGACAGCATCGCTTTTCTTTTAGCAGTGCACAGAAAGACCTGTCTGCCAGTCATCAGAGTGGGAAGCCATGGAGCTTTTAGGACTTTGCTTCTTATTTAACCAGCACTGGGGAGCTCAGTGACTCACTGTATCCGAGGTTCTTCCTTATGCTCCCACAGGAATGAATATCTGTGACGTTTATGACATTTCTTCCATTTCTGCAATGAAAGTACTGAAGAAAAATAATGGAAGAGTATGATTTCGCTATTATGTGATATTATCCTTCATCATCATCCAATCCAATTCTCCGTGCCTTAAATATCCCCCCTCTAATAACTTCCCTTTGAGCTTCCCCATTCTATTCCTACTGTATTTTATAAAGATCTCTGAAGAGCTCCAGTAGGGAGCTCCAATGCCAGACCATCTTACTTAGACCGAAGAAGTGGTATCGACGTCAGTTTAAATCTTCATGTGTGCTCCCATTTGAGTCTTTGGCCTGAGTTATGCCCACGCAGCTGGGCTTCAGCAGGTCTGCTGCTTCCAGGAACTGACATTTGTTAGTGTAAGTTTGTGCTGCCAAGAGAAACCTAGAAATGCTTTTATCCCTGTACAACTGAAAATTAAAACTGCCTCTCCCTGCCCCCTCCCCCCCTCCCCCCCCCAAAAATACCCCACAACCAACAAATAGATACAAAACAAACAAAAAATCTTGGTGGAGCAGGCCAAAACAGAAATGAGAAAGTAAAGAACCTGCTTCGTTAGCTCTGTGTGTGTGTTTGTGTGATGGATATGCTGGGGGAGATTCCTCACTTTATTAGGTGAAGATAAAGAGTAATAGCAGCTTATAATGAAAACAAGATATTTTTCTCTTATGCATAGGTGTCAAGATATAATTCCTGTGCTCTTTCTAGCCCCCTGATGAGCACCTTGCTTCTAATGGCATGGATAATGAGAGATTTACGACTTCTGGCTTTTTGATAGCAGACCAGAACTCATTTGTCCGTTCCGTGGTGGATCCTGTAATCATCTCTGCAGGCAGTCAGCTACAGCTTCAAGGTGTGCAAGCAGGGAAAGATAATTCAGTTAACAAATCTCATGATGCTACTTCTAATAGAAGACAATCCATCCTGACATCTTAAAAAAATATTTCTCTATTTTGTTTACATGATGAATCCTGTTCAAACCAAAATGATTTCAGGCATTACTTAGTCTGATTTGAAAACCTTCCCAGCGCAGCTACCTTAAAATACTGTTATCTTTGTACAGCTGCATTAAAACACTTTCTTTTGTGGCAATGTACTTGTTTGTATTGGCTTTGGCTTTTTTCACTGCAAGAAAGATTTCAAGAAAAGAGCTGGCAGCGCCTTTCTCTCCCTTTAAATCTCTATTGCATTTTGACCCCCATTGTAAGTAGGTGCCTGGTACTTGTAAGAAGAGTGCAGCAAAAATACTGTAGTGGGACTGATGTACTCTCCCTCTGCCATTCTCTCTTGATGGGTGAGTACAGCGTGGTTTCTAGCTTTGTTTGAGCTTTCAGGGTGGCAACACGTGCTCCTTAAGTATCTTCACTTAGGAAGAAATTGCTGTCTGTTCTTACATGAAGGTAGCAGAATGTCAAATCCTGAGGAGATGAAGATGAGGTGTATTTTTATGAGAATACGTGAAGGAAGTAAAATCCATGTGTGGCTACGAGGTCACCTTCCTTCCCATCCATGCCTGCACCCCATCTTCACTGGTGTGCTGCCCTTAGACCATCAACAACACAACACCTCACCTCCTCCTAGGTCTTAACATCACTTCTGAAGTCTTAGAATAGTATCCCTACAGGATGGCGTGACTGTGCCCTTGCCAGCACCTTCTGGAGACACATCACGCTGACCACTTAAAAGCAAGCTCAACGTCCTCCAGCAGATCCCCTGTAAATCAATTTAATATCAGCAGGGACATAAGTACAATGAGGGATTTTCAGCACTTATCCATCTCTCCTTTTAGTGCTGTGCCTGTGAGCTGTAGCTTGGTTGTTGGAGATTTATTTTAGAGTTGACATCTCTCTGCAATTTTATGATATTGTTTCTTTATGACACATGAAGAAGACCAGGAGAAGCGGATTTGGTTCTGGTGTTTATTCTGACTTGGCTTTCATCTTAGGCATTTCTATAATGTCTGGATAGTTTTTCTGGATGACTCACTTCAGATTTCAGGAAGTGAATAATGATCTCTTCCAGCCCTTATGGAGAGGGAAAGCAGTGAATCTTTAATGATGACTTTGTTTTCCTCGTGGCTTCCTCAGGTATCTGAATTAAATAACCCATAGAAAAATTCAAATAAATACAGCGTTTTAAACAGAAGGAAGTATAAATAAATGCCTTCAAGTTGGTTTTAACAATATGGTTTATCTGAAGATAACTTAATGTAGGAATAATATGTATCAGGAAAAAAAAAAATAGGCTTAAAAATGTTTTAAGTTATGCTGAAGACGTTGTATTAAGTGAGTGATTGCTCTTGTGCTTGGCCCTACAGTCAAGTCACCAATGTCCTTTAGCTCCCAGTCCTGAGGGGGAAATCTGAGTCTCTTTGGGTGACTGCTGGACCTAGGAGGAAGCCCAAGACTCCTAGGAGGTCTTTTAGAAGATGTGATAAAGATCTAGAAAAACAATCATTTTTCAGTTCTCCCCTTCTTGCACCACTGTGTATGTTCTGCAGAGCTGTTTTATGGCATTTTGAGGGAAGTTCAAGGAGTTCATTTTGAGGTGATGCTGGTGGCACAGACGGGACCTCAGACGTGATCAGCATGAGTCTTTGAGCAGAGCAGAAGAGATCAGAAGTGCTGACATGAGTTTGAAATTTGTCAGCATATGAGTAGTAAATGAATAAAATATGCAACTCTCATGACAAAAACCAGAGAGGAGGCCAGGACCAGCGCTCTAAAGTGATTCCAGCCCTTTGTGGTGTCACACCGGCTGCCACCAAAGGCCACCCCAGCACGGCAGCCTGCAGGATCTCCAGCAAGGACCTGAAACAGTGGCAAAATGGTGTTATATGTTGCTTGTTTTCATGTATGTCTTGAACTTCGTGCAATATCATTTTTGGCTGCAGACCAGAATGTCTTGTGTGTCCTAAATAATCGCAGTGCACTATTTTTCACCAGCACCCTCACCTTTGCAATTTATCTGCAAGCTGAGCTCTGAGTACATATTTTCTGAATCATTATCTGAGCTGGCTGCCAGTTGGCCTGAGGCAGACATCCAGGCACTCGAGACTGGGAGAATTGGTTCCAGCTGCACTCTGTAATTAGGAAAACCCTGGTCTGTAGCCGGATGTCCAGATGCCTTGCCAAGGAGTATATCATTAGGTTCAACAAAGAGTATTGGGGGCAGGGGACTGAAAACAGCGAGGGTGCAACAGGACAAAGTTTATATGCCAGTGTTTGCTCCTTTGTTTCTAATCACATCTCTCGTTTGTAAGCTGGAGAGGTGGGTCGCAGTGGGAAGGGGAGGTTAAGCAAATCCTCAGGATTTCAGCTCAGAAATAAGTTTCTTATGCTCCCCGCAAAGATGGAAAGTATTTGAAATGCTGTTTCTTTTATGCTTTTGCATCAAGGAAAGACTGAACTTTGCGTTCTTTGTGCAACAAGAGTTACAGTGCAATATGTTTTGTCAGCAACGAGAATTTGCATGAACATTCTGCTTGGGACACAGCTAAACCCTTGTGCTCCCCAAAGAGTTGTCATTACAAACATAGATTCAAGCTCTTTTGTAAGAGTTTGTTTTGTTTGTTGATGTTAGTTAACAAATGTAAAGCTTCTAAGATGATAATATTGGGAAAATGACTGGACCTTTTACCACCACTACCACTTATTTAGTCTCTTTCAGCAATCAGATTGAGTGACTCACCAAAAATCTGAGAATTTTGAAGGAACAGAATATCTGTAGTAATATGAGAATATTATTGCACAGCATAGGGTACACAAGGCAATGTGAAACTCCCCTCTGGATGATTTAGCAAAGAAAATACATACTTCCTTCACATCTCCAGAAGCATCTACTCTTTTGAAGTTAAGCAAGAATTAACTAATATATTTCAAAATGTCTCAGTGAAATTGGAAGGTCTTACCTAGAGATTATCACAGGAGTTTACTTTAAGAATAATTTACAGATTACACATAATAAACTGTTGTGGACTTTGATGACTTGTTCTTGTTGGACCCTGTAGAATTCAGTAATTTCTCTTCTGCTGAAAATACAGTTGAATGAACTTCACGAAAGACCATCTGGCAAAACATGGCTTTCTGGGTCTGATTTATCTCCAGCCAACCTTTTTGAGCTCTTTGCACACTAGTTGACGTTCACAAGTTGATGTTCTCCTGTTGTAGCTTCACAGCTCCATTTGAGACAACTGCGGTTTTCTTACCGTAAAGTGTTTGAGGAAAACGGTTGATAGCAAAGTTTTTGCTTTAATTACATCTTTTTTTTGCTTTAATTATGTTATGCTTTGTTTCTGAAAACTCTAAATTCCCTGATGTCTTGCCTTAACTCAATCCAACAATTTCTTCCTTATCCTTCTCTGCAAGTTATTTCCTATTTAGTTGGTTAAAAGTCGACATTATGAATGTATCCTCATGTATTCACCTGGGTGCTGATATGCTGGCTGTTCTCTTTCCATAGAGCCCACCTAGCAGTTACCATCTCTGCTGCAGCACCTCCTTTTCACCATGCATCTCAACCACGAGGAGCAGGCTCTGATGGTGTCTCTCTCATCTGTTTTGCCAGCAGTTACTGTGATCTTGTTCACTGCATTTTCATCTGTTTAAACTGTGTTATTTCTTTGTGAAAATAAGTAAAAGGGCACTGAGCCCTCCATTCCAGCTACTTTCTGGATTCCTTTTTTTCCCCTTTCTGTGGCCAATGACTCCAGATATTTTCTCTGTTCCTCGGGACTTTCTGTGGCTCAAGGAGAAGGGCAAACCTCTTTTTTTTATTTTCCTACCAGCTATATGTACATACAGTGGCATTGGTGTTTTGGAGCTGTATCGGTGCAGTACTCCTTTAGTGAAGGAGAAAGTTCATCAATCAACCTGTTCTGTGATTGCTGTCCCATGGTGAGACTTCAGGACAGAGCTGACGTGTTCCCCCTCTTTCGTTTCTACTCTTTATAATGTCACAAAATTTCAGTTCAAATAGAGAATTTTTGGAAATTAACCTCCAGAGGTTGTGTTTATTACCATATGGGAAGTAATATCATTTCTAATTAACGACTGACAGCCAATGGAATGCACCATTGCAGTGTCCCGGATTCTGTGTTACGTGGTAATTAATTTTTGTAAAAAGGGTAAAAAGAAGCTTAGAGATTGATATCATAGGTAGGATAGCATCACTGAACTGGAAATGGCGTAACGGTATTTGTGAGTATTATTCAAAATTACTGCAGTTCTTTAAATGTTAAGACAACTCAGCCCAGAATAGAGGAGTCTTACAGCATCCAGCCCATGAACGTGATTGTTTGTGCTCTCAGGTTCTGCAGATCAGGCAGAAGGGAAGTTTGTTGAAGCCAATTCCCATCTCCCCTACTTATCCCACACAGGTGAACCAGTGGCTGAGAGATACAAGCTGTGCTCAGACCTGTACAGGTTGTGCAGCTGTCCCCAAATGTGTCTGCAGAGCATCCTGGCAGTGCCCAAACTCCTCTCCTGAGAACGGGGGAAATGTGATCCTTCCTATAGCCAGCTCCCAGGGCAGGCAGATCACTTACCAGAACACTCTCCCTCCTGCTTGCACTCTGCTTAAAGCCACACTTTATCATCCATCTCTTCCAGGACGCCGGTGATAACATTTCTTTCCCTGTGTTTGTTTCCTAGGAGCAGCATGGAAGCAGTGGGGTGGTAACAGGACATGCACAGACCAACAGCAGGAGAGTGCTGTGGAGAGAAAACCAAGCTTTGCAGAGGTAGGATGAGTAAATAATAGGTAGATCAGCAGAAGGCATTTAGATTTAAAAACAGATGCTGGATGCTGAACAGTGTGTTTAGGCTTGATTTTTGTTTCCCTGTGCTCAGCTTACATAGCCAAAAAGCCAAATAAAATGATGGCTAAAGAGGCTGTGAGTCAGTGTGCTGTTGTTGGGGGGAAAAAAAAACCAACACGTTTTGTTGGGGGAAAAAAAAGTAATAAAGACCTCCCAGGGGTTTAAATCAAGTAGTATCCCAATTACCAGTGCTCTGTCTCCAATGTTCCCAGGATAATGCCTGAGGTTTTCTGTTCACCACAATTACTTGGTGTAAGTGCATGCTTTTTCTGCAAGATGCAGTGAGGCTTGAAAACTCCCAAAGAACATAGAATCGGTTGATCAAACCTTAAAGATTCACTTCTCTGCCAAAGGTTGGGAGGAGGGAAGAGTATGTTTACTCAAGCAGCAAAAGAAGTGAATTACCTAAAATTTGTATCCGAAGCTAATAGAGATAAGTTTTGACGTGTTTTTGGACTCTTGCATGAAGTTTCCATCTGTACAGCCCTTAACAGAATAAATAAATGTCATATCAGCTGCTACAGCAAGTGATGCCTCCACAGAATAAAGTGTATCGAGGAACCTTCTTCAGGGCTCGTAAAAATCTCAGGGAAGTCGAGAGTTTTAGAAGTCATGCGAAGGTCTTAAACCTATAGGTAGAAGTAAATGCAGTGCAGAAAACGTAAGGCAAATGTTTTTGCAAAGAAGGAAGAAAATGCCTTCCCTGGGGCTGTGAAATTATTGAATTGTCAAAACCACAGGCAGCTGGTTTAAAAATTGATAAAATTTACCTGACGTTTCACCTCGTTAATAAACTCTTGATCCAGCTCTACTTATTTGGGTTCCCAAAACAGCCTTCCCAAGAGCTACAAAAGGAGCCATTATTCTGTGTTATTTCCATGCACAAGGGATGGGAGCTCAGTTATGGTTTTTCCCTTGGGCTTCAGAGCAGGGTGAAATACTGGTTAAGCACTGGCATTGATTAGCAGATGATATGGATGCCGAGAGCTGACTGAGATGAATGCACAATAAGCAGGAGCAGTACAGGCTAGCAAATAGGACCTAAACTCTAAATTAAATTGAATGAACTTTCATTACAGAGCAAATCCTCTGATTTTGCATGACAATTCAGTGGGGTTTTTATCTGTTAGGATAGCAAAATCTAGGAACCTGGGGCAGAAGCAATCTAATCAGCCAGTTTAGAGCAGCAAAGAGATGCCTTACTGCATATCACCTGTGACGAGCTTTGTGGATGATAAGAGCTGGAGATTTTCAACTCGGGTTTACTCCCTGTTAAATAGCTTTAACGTAAAAGCACTACTTTTATCCCATCAAATGAAGCAGCATATGGTCTGTCAAGATGCTTACTGCCATGCTCAGAAACATGAATGTGGGCCACAGTCAGTCCGACTTAGACAGTGTGGTTTTGCATTTGATGAGCAAGAAGGAACTGATGAATTAAAATCGTGCCTGTAGCACTTGTAGGAAATAATACCACCTTAATCAGAGGGAACATGGGGAAGTTTTTCCATGCTTCTTTTTACCAGTCAGGTCATAAAGCATCAATGACAAATGCCCATGTACTCCCTACAGCACATGATGGCACACACGTGAACCTTCAGGCTAATGATCTGTAACTCACTTGAATGCATTTAAAACCCTAGCAGGCCATAATGACAAGAGCAGACTTCAAAATTGCCAATGCCTTCAATGGGTCAATTTTTTAAAAACGAAGCCACCCCAAATCCCAATTGCAGCAATGGGTTAAATACTGCAATTAATAGTATAGGATACACGTTTTTAATTCAAGTATATTTTTAGGCTGGATAAAATATTTACTGGAGCCTCCCTGGCAATTCAGAGCGGACTCTAAGAATGCGTGCTTTAAGATGGAGGGGGAAGTAATATGAATAGAAATTTAACAAGAGATCTTGAACAAAACTGTGTTGTGTGATAGATGAAAAACAGTTACATATGTTATGATAGAATATGTTGATAATCTGAATCTTTTCATTTTCAGGAATCTCTGTCATCAACAAATAGAAAATTGATTTCACCAATAGTCATTTCACAGATGATTGATGAGACTAAACTGCAAGAAAATCGGTCTGCTTTGCTGATGCAGGCTGTGACCCCCCAGCCCAGCGCGTGGCACACAAAGCAATCTTTGACTAAGGATGGTTCAGTAAACATTAACAGCACATTTGCTGTACTTGCCAGCCGATTAGAAATTCAATCATCCTTAAGTGATACCACCTCTCCATCAGGCTGTCCCATCGCAGATGGAAAACAGTGTCAAAAGCAGAAGGGTTTTGCCTCCATAACCATTACAGCCCGGCGTGTCACTGCGGGCTCCAACCATCCAACCTGGGGACCCAGGGCTGTGCTGGAGCCCCATGCTGTGTCCCCCACCTTGAGTGAGATCTCTGCTGCCCTCCACCACCGACTTTCACCTGACCAAGCAAACCCCAAAGTCACTCCATCACGGGTTTCTGATTGTTGCTCAAAATTAAGTAGAGAGCTGCGTGAGAGGTTTTTCAGCCTCAGAAATGGGGAGAACGGTGTGGGTCTTCAAAGCAGCGATGGGAGAGAGAAAGTACCGCCTTCATTCACCTCATCTGTCCGCCTTCAGGTTTCTCAGCAGTGTCCAAATCCCATCTATTACATAGACAAGTCACTCAACGTGTGCCTTGACCGACCTCGAATTAAATGCCAAAAAATTTATAGATCAGCGCTGTCCTTCACTATAAATTGTAGTTCGTCTAGATTAACAGCAGATGGAGTAGATGGTATAGGTAATGGAGAGTCAATAGAGAAGATGCTTCAGATAAAGCTCCTGAGAGAAAACAAGGCTCCACGCAGAACAAACAGGAGTGCACGTTTAACAGAACGTAATGTAATTAATAAACAGACAACAAATGAAGGCTATTTGGTTACTAAATGCCCTTTGACAAGAGTCTGTGCCTTTGAACTTCCAGCATCTGGGCATGCACCCAAAGGACCTAACAGCACAACACCAACAAAGCAAGATGATGATAAGCAGTCTGGCAGCTATCGCACTACATTTTCTCTCCATCTTTCTAATTCAAGTGGTGAGGCAGGTAAGTCATTTCCATAAGCCTCAGTCTGGTGGAGCAGCAATTCAGGCTGGAACAGACCCACCACACTGATTATACGTGAGCAGATAACAGTAATCTTTGCTTCTGCAAAGGCATGCTTAGTCAGAACACAACACAGACATTCACAATCTCAGGACTGCTGTGAATATATCTGCCATGCTAGTGATGCGTGCTGCTCACCAGGTGACAGAGAAAACTTTGCCTGTCTTCACAACCTCTGTTTTAACCTTTTGTAAGTGTAACTTATTTTTCTCTCAGCAACATGCAAGTGTTTAGCCCCAAAAATAATTCTTTCTTTGCAGAAGGGCTGAATTTCATGATGTGAGATTAAGAATGAGATGGCTCCACTGAGCTTGATTTTGTGCTCCTTATAACTGAAAATGATCAGATTTATTATTTAGAAAGGCCACAGTAATAAACCTTGGCCTCTATAAGCAAAGTGAATGTTTTGCAAAGCTTTAGCACATTTGTTCCAAATATCTCCAAGCGTTTTGCAAACTCAGTATTTTCTTCACAACATTGCTCTCGGGAAAGTGGCCGTGGGGATTGCTCTGTGCCCAGAATGGTGTAGCTTCCACTGCACTGGGCTGCAGCAGCTATGTAACAGTGCAGTTGAATAACCACAGCTGAGTTTATTGACTCACCAGGAAGGCAGCGTGGATGGGAAGAATGTCAGTGAGAGAGTCTGGTTATTGCCAAATGTGCTAAGGTTAGAACTTACCTCCCTTATATCCTGTGACCTTGGGCTATGTTTAATTGCAATTACCTTGTACTTACAAGTTTCTTTTTGATTTGAGGGCGCATGTATGACATAAGCTGTTTCCTAAGCTTGTACCTTCATCTTCCCAGTTTGTAATTGGGGAAGAAAAAAAAACAAAACAAAGAGAATGATGAGGAACTGCACGCTCTCTGATGGGTGAGAGCAAGGTGCAAAACATGTCCTGCTCCATCCCTCTGTACCTTGCTGTTATTTCTGCACTCGCTTCTCTTGCAGATATCAAGGCACAAATGGTGAGAAGACACTGCTTTACTCAGTCCTGCTTTACCACTAAGAAAACTATCAGCAGGGCCAGGGTCTTCCACAGAGATGCTTCATTGTGTAGTAGCCTAATTTAAAATAACAGTGCCTTCCTGAGATTTTTCATAGGCAGTGTTATGTATTCAGGGCTTAATTCAGTGGCATCCAAGGACTTTGTGTTACGTCACAAAAAACAAGGGTTAGAATAGTATTGAGGTTTCACATGGGCTTGGCAATGCAGTGGTGGCCATGAAAGGATGACTTTTACTAGAAGTAATTAGAAAGTGAAACAGGAGTTTGCTCATGGTTCCCTAGTTCTACTGGAAAAAGGAAGTAAGTGAGGTAACTGGCTGAGAAATATTGCTTTTTTTAAAGCAACTTCCACCATTTGTATGCACAAGAATACAGGTGTTAAGAAACATGGGAAGTGTTACCTTTTTAACTGCTTCCACCATTTGTATCAGCAATAATGTAGAATGTAAAGATATATATTTCTCTTGATCAGATCTCTTGTAATGTATAAGAAGGTGTTTATCTGCTTACTACCACTTTCCTGTGTGACATGTCATAATAAGCCAGTATAATGCTAAAAAACAGCAGTCTTTCTCACCAGGATCCCAAAAGTAATAAGCTCTTGCATAGCTGTCAGCCATTAAATGTGACATATCATAAGAAACCCAGTTCAATTCACAAGGCATCTACATTGCTCGTTAAAATGAAAGGCAATTGATATGACTTTAACCTGGGAGAAAATGAAAGACAATGTTTGCCATATTCCAAAATCTATTCGAAATCTGTTCCAAAATCTACAAAGTGAGGGACAGAAGGGATCTATTGGATCCAGTGTTCCATTGTAGTGCAAATCTGGTACAGTCCTACAACCTGTCACATTTGCTTGTTTGTTGGCTTTTTTTTTTTTCCTGGACTAGTTTTAAGTATTGAGAGAAACAAAAGCTATAATGGGGCCCTTGCCTTCCTGTTCTGTGCTGTGGAACTTCTGCATATTCAGCTTAACACTGCAAGACCTGTATTGCACGATGATGCTTTATGACTACAGTGAAGTAACATCAGCAAAGTCCTTTATACCACTACAGATTCCCAACTCTTTCTATACATTTTTCCTCCAGTATGTACTAGCTCATATCTATTTGTATTAAGGTCTATCGTATGCTTATGCAATTAAATATCTGTGAAATGAAATACTTAAGAAGAAAGAAAATTGGAAAAGAAGAGGCAACAAACAACTTTTGACACCATGTTAATACTTTGATGTCATTATCTTGTGGATGAAGGAACTGCAGAGAGCTCTTTGTCACATTTCTGGTGACCCAGAAAGTTGAGTTTATATTAGTGCGCAGCTGTAGGCAACGGACTGCTGCCAGCAGAAATAAAAGCAGTAATAATATCACCATGGCCAAAGAATGGAACAGTTGCATTCAAGGCTAAACTTTTCTATATGAAGTCTGCAAATGTAGTTTTAAGAATATATAGGCTGTCTTGCCATTACCTGTGGAGGGATGGGTACCCATGTACTTCTGTTTTACAGGGCCCAGCTTTGCTCTTTCCTATGGGGCCGGTTGAGTCGTGGCCTTTTTGCTGTGCCTTTTCTTAATTTTTTTTATGTGACTTCACTAAAGCAACGGTGACTCTTATGGTATTACTCATACCATTTCATGTTCTAATCCAAGCACTCTGGACTTGGCTTTACATGGCTCTTATGTATGGCCTCTAATCCAAGGCCATACTTTCAGTAGGAGATTGAGCCAGATAATCTCCAGAGGTATACATTTCCACAGTTTGCCACATATGAAAAGGATATTTTAGGCATATTAAGAAATGTAAATCTTGGGCTTTGCTCATAGATGGTAGTTATGCTTAGAAATCCAACAGTCCTGGTCTCAGTTAACATTCAAAGCCATGTCTCATGCTATGTCATCCCAAGGACTGATTATGGCTCTGTGATTTCACCACTATGGATTGTATCTTCTATTGGCTCCATTGCTTTGGATACTTTGCTTCTGGCAAGAAATTGGACTGTAAGTGCTGGAAAATCCGTATTTTGTGTGAAGTCAGTCTTCAGATGTGGAAAGACATGCAGTCATAAGATGCGATTGCATTCACTTTTAGCGAGGGGTCAAGATGTAAATCTTTTGGGCAGCTTAAGGAACGCGTACATACTAATGTGAAATGTCCCCAGTAACAGCCACAAGAGCCACCTCAGAGAGATACAGCTGAGCAAAAGCCTTGGCCAGGCTCTGTGAGGTCCACGTCACAGGCAGTCAATGTGGATCTGCCAGCCTTCGGTCGCAGCTTTTAACAAGCTGTCAGAACTTGCTAACGCTGCTTTTAGGTCATTGTGGCAATTCCCTTTACTGTTTGCAGTTGATGTCTCCTAAATACAAGGTTAGTTAAAAATGAAAAGATTAGTCTTGTTTCTGTGAAAGGCATGAATGCTTTTAATCTTAATTTCTTACCCATCCTTCATGAAGAACGTGCTCCACGTGAATATCTACTTCTCTATTCATCTTTTACAGTCTTTTAGCTACTTGACGATGGGCTGAATTATTAAAAGGGGGCAAAGAGAAGGAAAAAGAACACATTTAAATACATTTTGACCTCTTGATTAGATAAAATCGTCACTTTACTATGTAAGATTATGAAATCCAACATCCAAATTTATCTGTTTAAGCTTAGATCAAACATCTTGATGCCTAAGCACCTTTACAAACCTCAGCTTTGTTATTTCTGCTAGCACTTCAACTCTTATAATGTCTGCACCTGCGTTTTTTCTTCTGTTGGCATGCCCAAGGCTGCTGTGCAGAGCTATTAAGGAGGAATAGCTGTGGTGGAGATAAATTTAAATCCAATGGAGTTGCTGTGCACTGCCCTGGCTGTCGCACCCTATGCTGAGATGTCAAAGACATGGAGGATACAGCACTCATCACCTATGGAAGTTACCCCAAAGTAGGGAAGTGAGGATTATGATGTAGTCACGAGTCGCTGTTTGGAGGTGAATGTGATGCAATGGGGTGTTACGACAGCAGCACTAAGTGCTGGGCACGGGGGGCTCTCGGAGGAGCTAATCGTAACAGGGGTCTCACAGGGGCTGCACTACCAGCATCTGTTCTGCTGAATTTGGAAATGGAGTAGTGGTGACAGATAGCACTCAAGATGGAGAAAACACATTTAAATCAGTGAATGAGACAAAAGTGAGAGCTACTATTGTATTGCAAGGTAGTTGTTTGTATTTTTTCACCAAACTGACCAAGAGGTGACTTGAAAGTATAATTTACTTAATTAAAGCAATACGAGGCAATGGATGGGTAAACTGAGATGGGATCTGGCATTTTGCATTGTTGAAGGGCCCAGGTGGTTATAAAGTTTTCCTTCCTTCTTAAGTAGGAGTTTTATTAACGATTACTGAAGCCAGCAGCATATATGCCAAGGAGGAAGTAACTAAATTTTAATCAGTTTCAAGAGCTTCTTTAAACTTTTTGTATTGTGTCCATGTCTATCTGTGTGCATGTACATATATACCTTTATTGGAGTGAAATTAGAACAGTGGGTACTGTGGGATTTCAATGTGATACTGCCTGCAAAATAATGTTTTAGTTTGAAAAATACATTGAAATCCTCAGGTATTTGAGATATTTGAATATTGGGAAAATATTTGGAGGTCACCATTAAAGTAATATTCACTCACAGTAATCAGAATGGATTAATGTAAGCAGTCTTAAAACTAAAGACTATTAGAAGTATTTACTTTCAATTATTAAATATTAATTGAAATGCTGTGATGAATGAATTCAGCCTACCTAGTGTTCTCACCCGACCTTCTGCTTATAAGCAAGTTAGCATACAATAGCCTAGAATATGAGATTAGTATGCATGCACATGTATATATGTATTATATATATAAAACAGGATATAATTAGATGAAAGCTGTTCCGTACAGTGTGGAATTTATTGTATAGAAAGTTGAGGAGCTATACAGATGATGCTAATTGATTCTTCAGCCTGAGAATATGCTCAGCAGTAGTGACGGTAAGGGCAGGAGAAACGTGAAATATGGCACAGCAGATTTTACTTTGGCACACACCTGCTAAACACGAGGAGTCCGATTTTTGGCTGATGTCAACCAATAGAAAAAGCTGCCTTCAGAGGAACTACGCTGATTTACATCAGCCGAGAATCTGGCCAGGGACATTACTGACTTGGCATTATGGACACAGCAGCTGGTGCTGACTTGTTAAGAACAAAGGACCACATGCCAAAAAGCCCATTAGAAGGGGCTCCTTTGATGTTTCACTTCATCTGGTATACATTTAAAACGGTGGAGGTTGTCAATTTTCTTTAGTCTAGACGTTCTGTGTCATTGGATCTGTGTCGCACTGCAATGTGACCTTAGCATGCTGTATCAGATGCTGAGAAATTGAGGACTCGGTCAGTTCCATGAGGAATTGGCAGTCCTCAGTTACCAGTGAGTGCAGAAGGTGCACTGAGCCTTGTATGCAGCCCCCAGCCTGTGTAATGGGCAAATAGCAGCTGCCTCTTCTTACCTTAGAGATTCTTTATTCGTGTTTAGGAGGATGTACTCCTAATTATAGTACCTGAGTATGCACCCCTATATTCATCTCCAGTCCTTGTTTCAAGCATCAGTTGCCCTTTCATCTGTTGCGACAAAAGGAGGGGTGGTGAGGCTTGTTGAGTCTGGGAGGAAAAGCAGTGGAACAGTAGGTGGGTATTCCTCCTTGTTCTGCTATTTAGAGTAACTCCAGTATTCAGAGGAGTGGTGGGCCTTCTGTCCCGTTGCATGGAAACGTAGCTGATGTTGGAGACACGGACCATAGATGCAAGCAAGAGGGCAAGATGAGGCTCAGAGCTGTGTAAGCCCAAGCTGCCCTAGGCTTGCATTCAGTGCCAGAACTGACACTTCAGTGGTGGTTCATTAGACATCACAGTGACTGTGATTAGAGTGCTTACAGTTTTCTATGGAGCAAATTATTCTTTATTTTTTTTTCTCTGTGGTTTTAGTCAACATGTAGCCATTGTGTTTTGGAAGTAGTTGTTTTTTGTTCTTGTGGCTCTTATTTTATTGTGGTTTCTCCACCCTACTTGTTTGAATGCGTGAGCGTAAGTTAATTTGACAGGAGTTGAAGGAGCTGCCCACCTTCAGGAAGCATGTCTTTTGCTGATTAAAGGCTCAGTTTTATATTATGGGGGGTATCAGTCAACCTATTGGACAGAAATGACATCATTTCCCTTGAAAACAGAAGGACATCTGCCCTATTAATGATATTATGAACAGAATTTCCAGAGATGAGAATGATAAATTAACATTATTTTCCCAAAGGCAATCGCACTGTTTGCTGATAACCCAAATTAAAGTTAAGCTCTCCTCGTTTGGGTATATGAAAGTTAAAGATTTGATTTTTCCCCACTGTTGCGGGTAGACAGGAAGGAATCATTTCTGACTTTGAGCTGTCACAGTTGGTGAAGGCATGAGACAATTTGAAGTGAAAGAATTTAGAGTGGGCAAGTCCCTTGTCAGTGCTCAGGACAGCCAACAGAGGTCTGGATACTAAAAGCATTAAAAATAATGATTTATTTTTAAAAAGAGGCAGGCTACATGGATTCAGTGACTGCATTACACCGCTGGAGTAAAGGACCTAATTTTCCTCCTCTTCACGCTTGTTTTAAAGTAGGTGCAACTCTTCTGCAGTCTGCAAAATGAATGCTTGGCTCAAACTGGCTGTGGTAAATTATCAGAAAGAGCTGAACAACTAGGTGTCTTTGACATGATGAGAATACCAAGTGGTTGATACATTTCTCACCCTGCAAATCACCATTTAAACATTGTGAATCAGCCTGAGTATATTTCTTTAAAGTGACAGTGCAACAGATTGCTTTTGGAGTCACTACAATGCAGTCAATACGATCACATGATAGCTTCTAAGATGACATCCTTGAAATCCAAATGCGGATGTCTGCCTCTGAGAATTCCTTGTGTGGGTTTTTCAGAGAACGTCTCCTAAGTACAGCAGCAAATTTTGAAGCATTTTCAATAAGTGGCTCCCCTGATTATTAACAGTGTGAACAGAGATCCTCTCCATCTAAGGACCGGTTGTCTGGAAGTGTTTAGTGTAGCATGGCCAAAAAGACATGACAAGAATAATGATGATTCATTGCACGAGTATAAAATCTAAGATTGATTCTCTTCAGTGAGAAAACAATTATCAGGTTCTTGACTAAACTCCAAATTATGAGTGATTTAATGAAAAGGGAACATTTTTCTTTTAATCCTGTCCCAGCACATAGGAAGCAAAGGGGGAAAATGCTAACAAAGTGTACAAGCACTGTTCTCAGCCAGCTGGGTATTGGTAACGCACTGGTGCAACGGTTGAATAAAAAAAATGTGGGTGGATTATTTCCTGGCCACTAAAATATTCTGCAGCAATCGCACACTCTCATGATTCACAGTGTAAGATGATCCCCTGCAGGTGCCAGGCAGGAACGTTTCCTTTTGGCTGCTGTAGTCATTACAAATTACGCTCTTGTTCCACCAAGCTTCTCCGCGCGCCGTAGGAATCGGTGCGTCACATCCTGTCCTAAACACCACACTGCTGTGTATTAGCTCTGCATTTAAAGTGGCGTCCCCTTACTTGATGCTGAGAGTGAAGATCGGTGGAATGTTTGTAAAGTGTGTTCAGAAAATAATTTGGAGGTCACTGGTGAGGGACTTCTTGCTAGGTGCCATTGATGAACTGCATTTTGGGATTCCTTTCTGTGAAGCCAAGTGTTACACTGCACTAATTTTGCCAATAGCCTTCTGTAAACAAGGTGCTGCTTGATATCAGGAGACTCTTCTTACTTTGAATTGATTATAGATTGGAAGCCTAACAGCTCTTAGGCATGTTTGATGCACTTTCTCTTCTAAGTGATTACGACTTTCTGAAATCAAATATTGATTTCTGCAAAAACAGGAAGTATCTTCTGAGAAATGTATCACAGCTGTCAAAACTATTTTAAAAATCCAAAGGAAATAACTAGAAGACAGTCATAGAACCTTAGAATCACAAAGTTGGAAAAGAGCTCCAAGTGCATATAATCCAACTGTCCACCTACAACCTGCTAAACCATGTCCCGTAGTACCACATCTAAGCATTTCATAGAGTCAGGGAATGGTTTGTGTTGGAAGGGACATTTAAGATCACCTAGTTCCAACCCCCTGCTATAGGCAGGGACACCTCCCTCTAGACCAGGTTGCTCGAAGTCCCATGCAGCCTGGCCTTGAAATTTCTTGAACACCTCCAGGGACAGTGACTACACCACCTCTATGGGCAGCCTGTTACCTTCCCTGACCATTATTTCAGAGGAAAAAGTTTTCCTAATAGCCAACCTGAACCTCCCCTGGTGTAACTTGAGGCCAATCCCCCTCTTCCTCTTGCTGTTACCTGGGAGAAGAGGTCAACCCTCACCTCGCCACAACCTCCTTTCAGGGAGTTGTAGAGAGCAAGATGGTGTTCCCTGAGCATCCCGTTCTCCAGACTAAACAATCCTACTTGAAGCAACTGAGAACCTTGTTTGTTAGTGATAATTTTTTAATCTAGCCTTTTAGCTACTGATATAGCTGAGATAATGAAGCCTCATCCCAGTTGGATAGGGCTGTTTGAAGATACGTTACTGCAAGTACAGTGATGTTAACAGAGAATGACAGTGTGACTGATCCTCTTTGGTTCAAACTTGCAAAGTTGTCTTGACTTTGGGTCTTGACAGTTCTGGTATTGCTGCTGGTATTGAGGACAAGGGCCAGCCCTGTTTTTCAGGATCCAGCATCAGATCACTATTTAATGGGAAATCCAAGACCTCGTTAAGTGCATTTTGATTAGGGAGCATGGGCACAGCTACAATTTTGTCAGGATTTTTTGCAACTCAGTTTCCATGAATGTTAATGCTGAGCGGTCCTGACACTGCCTCTTGCAAACAAGTCACTTAACAAACATCATAAGGCAGTTTGGGACAGAGGTCTCACTGCTGGTCAGCAGAAATTTTAGTCAAAATATCTGAATTTCTAGCATTCTTTGCTGTCTGCATCTTGTTGACTTATTAAAAGTGATGTCCCTTCCTCGGCAGTGATCTGAACGATAAATTATTCTCCCTATCCTCCGTGCCTTGACAAACACTGAAATAACTAATAATACTGTCATTCCTCTCACTGTTTCCATTTTTCTGTGTTACGAGCCTGTTGAAATGATGCAGTCTGTTTACTTATATCTGAGATCGTACAACTTAGCAATGGTAATACTTGATACATGGCAGGAATTGAGTCATCAGTCCTTGTCATTGGGAGTCTTGGTTTGGATTTTGGTTTATTGCTTGTACAGCCCATTCAACCCTGGAACTCTCTCTTAGAAATGGTATAAGCTTCTTCTATTTAAGATACAGTAATTGCTTCTGCTTTCTGCTTGGGTTGTTGGCACTGTCAGCTCCCATCACAGGGGTCAGGGATTTCTCAGCAGCCCAGGGGTGTGGGGATTTTATTAATAAAAAAGAAAAAAAAACCAGTAGGTGGTCTATAATGTAGAGCTTGCCGGTGGTGGTGATGTCTGAGCTCATTAAGGACGGTAGGGAATCATCACTGAGTCTCCTTTGGCAACCACCTCTTGTCAGGCTTGCTTGGTGGTCATGGAGGGTTTGTGGCGTCGTGCATCTGCTAAAATGAGCTCTGGCCATTTCAAATAAGTATTTTGTCATGAACTGTTAAAAATCCACACTGAAATACTAGGACGAGTGTTATATGAAAGTATGAAAAGCTGCTTTATCCTGCTGTAATGTGAAAGGAGAAAAAAGTACGCAGTAACAATGGAAAAGTGTGTTTGCCTGAATTGACAATGCTTCCAAGGAAAGGCAAGTTCAACCTGCTGTAATACGAGGTCACTTCCTGTGAGTGAAACCCCCTGAAGGGAGGAAAACGTAAAGAGATACTGTACAGTAAAACAATATGCTCATTTTATTCAGAGGTCAAGGATTCTTCAAAAATACAAATAAGAAAGCAAAAAACCCTACCCTTGGTTTTACAGAATATTTTTTAACTCTGATATCATACGGTTTTCACGAAGTCGTCTAAGAATTGAACCGTTGCCTCTTTGTTTCTTGCATGGAGGCAAAAATGACTTTTCTCCAAATGCAGTCCTTATTTGATTCCGCTTTCTCCTATAAACAGCTGAACTTTTTGAACTAGGATGTGTATTCAGAGCTTTACTAACGGAATCATTCTGCTTTCCCTTCCTTCAAGTTCTGTTCTCTTGTATCTCCCACAGCATTATGCTTGCATGTCTTTGTTCATCAGTTTTAAAGCCTTTCTTCGGTTGGGATAATAGAAAAAACATATATTGCTAGTCATCCAGTTGCAATTCTAGCTATCCTCAGAGGGGAAGATATATTTCCAGTTTGCTGTGTGGGGATTTAGATATATGATTCCAGATAGTCTTAATGAGAGTAACAGCCCTAATTCCCCACACAGTATATTAAAAACGGATCCTGAATGTACAGAGTGAAATTCTGTGATCTTACCTTTCAGTACCTTTGCCTTTTTCTTTTTTGCTTTTTCCTGAGTATCATTTGCTTCTGGGTTTGTTAGTTTAGGTAATTGACAGCTGCTTTGAGGAGGGGGAGTTGGTCCTTGGAGCCCGTGTCTGTGTTGCTTTGCTGTGTTTTCCTGGGAATTGAGGGCACCTGGGTGCACCTTTTGAACTGGAAGGTTAATTCAAGAGAGAGCTAGAGAAAAGGTTTTACCAAACTGGCTTTGTTATTTATCTGATTATCTTCAATGTCAAACAAGAGCGAGCCGCACTTTTTCTGATTGCCTTAATTAACCACAAAAAACCTACTGTGAATCTAATAATGATTAAGATTTAGTTGTTGTATTTGTACAAGATCTAAGGTAGACTATTTTCATTCAGAAAGTGATATGTTTTTATAGCAGAATATCTTAAGGAATCTTTTAAAATTCCTTTTTAGACATCCTTTGGTTACCACAAAATGCTCAGAAGGAGCCATCACCTCTGTGTGATTTCTGACCACGTTCCTGTTTCTGTTCATACCTGCATTTCCTTTCCTAATCTGAGTCTTTGCTGAGAATCCCCAGGCCTTGAGGGCAGAGTGCCACTGGTGGCGTTTCCTTTGGCAGGGAAGGGGTGCAGTGCAGAAGAGAAGGCTGCCTGCACTTGCACTGTATGTAAGAAAATTCCTGGGACTTAATTCCCTGTTCCTGAAAGTTACAGAGCTTGCACTCGGCAGCCAACATGCGCAAGCAGCTAGTCTGGTAGTTAGGGATAAATGACAGACGAGCACTCCAGGCAAAACCAAGTTTTGCTCAAATCTATGTTCTGAGATGTTACATAGGAGAGATGGCCAGCTTTTGTCCCTCCTCTGTTTTTTGGCACCTTGCAGCCCATGCTTGCTGTCCCAGCAATCCACCCTGGCATTTTGGATAGTGGTGCCCAGCAGCAGCAAATGGCCAATGCAGGGAACACAGCCATGCTTACTGAACAGCCTCACAGTCTCAGTGAAGAAGCTGTCTGGGTTCACAGCACACACATTTGTTGTACAGACCGTTGCTAGATATGAAAGCAAACGATCTCCTACTGCGATGCTGTTTTGGATGAGTAGAAACACTTTTCTGCTTCCCACTTTTTTTTCCTTCTCCTCTCTGCGTTCTGCTGGCCAATAAACAATTTTAATTTAAAAGATGATTTAAAGAGATAATCTGTTTTCCATTCAAGTTCTTTCTGTGGTTCAGCTGCCCTCTCCACCCCCCTGTTTCTGGTATCTTGGCTGCCTTTGTGAAAAGACTTCCTTCTCTGCTGCTCTGCAGTTACTTAATGCTACCTGCTGCTTTCTTCATCTTCTCCTCGTGCTGGCTGCTTCTACCTCTTGCCACAAATGCTCCTTGGTGCCCATCACACCATTAATCTGTCTCAATGTCTTTTCCCTCTGTATGTCACGAAACATTTGCAGAAGCACAGTTTGTAACTGCAGGTACAGGGTCAGTCAGGGGATGGGAGAAGAAAGCGCTGCGTATGTGTGAGCTCCAGCTGAGGGTCTGTACGGAGCTGAGTGCTTTGGGTTTGTTGTATTGACATCAAAACTATTTTCATCTGAGAGAAGAGAGATGAGGTTTGACAGAAGAGAAGGCAAATAGTTGCAAAGTGTGAAAAGCAAGGAGAAAAAAATCAGTTACACCAGAGAGGAGATCTTAGATGCTAGATTGGAGTCTGGGAGATGGGTGTGCTCTTCCTCGCTTTGACCAGATTTTCTGTTTGGCTGTGAAATTGATTAGGATGGAATTCATTTAATTAGAAAAAAGTTAATTTTTCTGCCCATGCTGATCTTCTGAGATCCCCCACTAGAGACTCCCTTGAGAAGTTGGCTCTTCCCTGTACTGGCAGTTGAGTTGACAGAAGGAAATGTAAAATTACATTAAACACTTTTCTGATCTTCATGGTGAGGGAAAGGACTAGCTGCTTACCACAATGTCTTTGATTTTCCCCAAAATGCAGGAAGACAAGAATGAAGTATGAATTATTCAGACCATTGCAATATGTAGGAAACTTTGTGGCAAAGATTATTTATTATCTATTAGAATTAGATTTAAGGATAGAGAAGTGGTTTGAAAACACCCTGCGTCTCACTAGCAGGATTTAATATTGCTTAATAAGGAATGGTCTAACATAATGTGCCATTTCATCACTTTTCATGGGATGGATGAGAGAGAGGACAAAGATAGAAGTAATCTTCCTTCACTAAAAAAATTCACTAATTTTTTAATAACTATCAGTCATTTCCTCCTGCATAAATCTTCAAGTCTCCAGCCAGCCTGTGATTAGGACAGACCATAAGCAATTTTTGCACAGCATTAAAAAACAAGAGCACTTATGCTGTGCACAGTTGTGTGGGTGCTGACCATTTGGGGACCTCTGGGAGTACTCTATAAGAACACAGAACAGTTCCCATCTGCTGGTTTTTTTTTGTCTTCCTCCCACTTGTTGATCCTGCTGCCCTTTCCAAGCTGTCCCCAATTCTTTGCATTTCCTTTCCTGAATTCTGTTTTTTTCTCCTATTCTGGACACTTCTGTGTGTTCATGTGCCCATGCTTTCAGTTTTCTGGAGTTCTGCTGGCAGTAGTGGTGGTCTGTTGGAATCATCTTTTAGGGTATGTGTAGAGCTTACCTGATGAGTTCTGTTGCTTTAGGCATGGCAGAGTCCTGCAGTTGTAGCTGCCGTTCAACATCATTCTCATCAAACAGCAGGAGAAAGCATGTCTTGTACAATTTGGACCTTTCTGCTGCTAGTTTCTGCCATGGCTTTGTACAGAGGTAGGAAGTGGACTCAGACTTGTGGGATAGGGGTGGTGCTTATGAGGCAGCCACCACATTATGGAGACCTTGAAACGCTTGGACCTTTGCTCTCCTCACAGCCACACCTGGGCCCATAGTTTTAATTCTGACCAGGTATAACAAAGCTAAAATCTCTCTGTCCAGTGAATAAGAGACAAGAGAAAGTCATATGTCATATGTTTGTATTAGAAATGCCTTCACTCCTTCCACACCACCCCTTAGAGTGAATATATATTGCTTAGAATAGCAGCTTAGTTTTATGAAGTATCTCTGATTATTTCGATCATGTTTTGTTAATGTTTTGTTGCAGTACAGCTGCGTGGCAGTCACAACAATGTTTGTATCAGTTACAACTTCTAAAATACATGCCTGAAAACCGTTTTGCTGGAAATAAAAATGATGAGGAACAGAAGGCTGAAAATAATAATGTTCCCATGCTATACATCTTTTTTTCTTGTTTTTCACAGGAAAGCAAATGATGTCTGGAAGCCAGAAGAAGCAGTGCACCATGAGCAGGAGAAGCAAAACAGCCTCTGCCTCTTTTCTGGGTACAACACTGGGAAAAGCAAAAGCAGCCACAGCTGACACTGATGGCTCACCAAAAAAGAGCGATCCCTCCAAGGGCACCTCTGCATCCAAAGAGATCCAAGCCCAGGGCGTCCTGAAACCAAAAATGTCCATCTCCAACTGTACGTGCAATATAAAAGCTTCTTCAAGAGTCCTCTTAGAAGAAAAAGTTCACAGGCAAAACCAGCTCCTAAAAAGTAAGGTACAAATCCTACTGTGGTTTTTAGGAATATGGTTTCAATAATAAGATGAGATCAGTCTCAAAGAAAAAAAAAGTGAAATAATGGAAAGTCAGTCCATTTTTGTCCAGCTTTAAGTACTAAGTATGAGTCATCTAGCAAGAGATCACATCAACTAATCAAACTGTATACATTGCTATGGTTAATAGAAAACAAAATGAAAATGAGAAAGATGGGTTTACTTTGTGAGGAGATTCAAGAAAATCCCGAGAAAATGTTACGACTGCTGTGTCAATCATTCTCAGCCCAATGAAGAAACACTATGAGGTTATTTTACAACCTTGTTCGGTTTTACTTCTGCAATCTCCTTTTCTTTTTCCTGTGATACGACAGCCTGAACTATCTGGGACACAGTCATAGCATGAAATGTCTTGTTTGGAGAGATTTTCATGGAAACAAAAAGGTTTCACGATTGCTTATCAGCAAGGTTCCAGCACTTAAAACATACTTTCTTCGAATTCAGCACTATGTGGATGTCTTCTTGTGTTTATTCAAAGAGCTAAAATGGAGATGGCACAGGAAGTTGAATTCATGCATGGAGTTTTGCAGAAGACAACTGGTTATAGGCAGCAGGTTATAGGTAGATTTGTGTTGGTGGTGGTGGCAGTGGTTGTTTCGTAGTCAGGTAGGGAAACCATTTTCATTACTGACTATAAAGCTACTAAACGTAACACCTATTCAGGTGAGAGCAGCTCTTGCTCTGCTTTTGGTGCCAGAAATTAAACCGTGCCATTTCATTAGCTGGAAATGTCTTTGTTTTATGAAAATGAAGCATCCACTCAGATCTGTTAAAATTAATTGACACCTCTGAAAACTAGACTCACTGAGGAGCTTAATTTTCATGCCACAGGTTTCAACTTTTTTTTGGTCCAAAATGAGTTATGCTAAGAAGAACAATATTAGAGAGGAAGAGCAGCTCAAGCTTTTATAAGGCGGATGTACCCCAAACAGATTATTTTAACTTCTCTTTTTTCTAAGTACAATATAATATGTACAATATGTCATAAAGAGGAAAATACTTTAAGCTTATTGTAACCAAAAATTGAAATAAAACAGTAATGGGCTTTATTCCCAGATGTTTAGTTCTAGAAATCAAATTATTTGGCAAGGAAGAAGTACTTCAGTGTGACTTCTCAAAATAGTGCATATGGACCTGAAGTTAATTTGTTATTTTTGATTATGTCTAATTCTGTCACTTTTTTTAAACGTATCAACTGTCTGATTTTTGAGTTCATTCCCTCTTTCGACCCTAACTTGTGCAGAAAATATCAGTTGTAGAGCAATAAAGCATAATTCTAGGAGTGGAAAATCAATGTTTTTCTCGATTCGGGACTTTGCGAATTGACAGCTTTCATAATAATGTGCTATAATGCATATTAAGCCCTGGTTTATTAGTTTTCTTCATGGAGTCATTCCACCAGCTAATGAAAATGTAGAAGTGATAGAAAGCAAACCATATTATCAGCAAAGTAAAAACAAGAGTAGGGTTTATGAAATCCTCAGTACGGCCCAAGAAAAATGTTATGTGATTAAGGCCCATAACAATACGTTATTTCATGCAGTCTGTGCAATAAATTGAAGTAAACTGTGAGCTGCAGAGGGATGTCTTCTGCTTTCTGTGATGTAACTGTGCTTAGAAGCGTCTTGCTTTCGGGAGGTGGCTACCAGCAAACGGAGCTGAGCATCAGAGCGCTGTCATTACACCTCTGTGCCATGTCTGGCTTAATGTGAAAGATACTCTGGGTGTCACAGGGCAGCGAGTAGCACCCATGATTAGATTTGATCTATTCTGCTTAATGAGGCCTATTAATAATACCTCGGCATTCTTATTTCTGAAATTGCCCTCTCTGTCTAATGAGGTGGAGAATTCAATAAAAAATTAACCGCGCGCTCTTAATGAACTTTTAAATCTCTTGAAGGTGATTGCCAGTCCCGTGGTTCAAGTGGCAAAATGGAGAAGGAGGAGGAGCAGGCGCAAGCCAGCCGGGAAGCCCTGTCCTCAGCCTGCTGGCCAGGTGGCCCTTATGGGACACACAGCGTGCTCGTGGAGCCAGGTGTTGGCTCCGAGCCTGAGAAGGGTTCACCAGCCCCACTGACACTGCAGGTAAAACACCCGTTTGTTGGTGGTGTTAATGTGGGCTTTGAGAGATTTCTTTTTTCCAGGATGATTGTTGCTTCCTGGGAACTGGCTGTGGGTAGAAGTTGGCATTTCCTTCACTGTTCTCCTTTCGGGTGAATTTTGGTCACTTTCATTAGTTGCTGAGACTAGTTGGGGCTGCCTTACTCATGGCTAGGATCCAGGATTGCACCAAGCCCCAGCAGCAGACCTGCTTTCCTCCTGGTCCAGTGCAAGTTGCAGATAAACCTTTGTTCTTGGTCTCTGTACTGAGACATTCCCAAACTTTGACTGGAAAACACGATCCTTCTGGATCATCCACAGGAGTATCTGCATGATAACCTAAGTAAATGGAAAAGTTTGTGAACAGACAGTGACAAGCTACTTCAGGCATGTGGTGAGACAAAGAAATAGGCAAAATATCAAGAACTTGAACACGGATAGCATAAAAGTAATTTGAAACCTCTCGGATAAGTCTTCTAAAAGTGTTCTTTTTCCCCAGAAATTTTCTCCTTTACCTGACGAGGAAAGGTACATGACAGAGCACCTTTCTTACAATGAAAGGGAGCAAAGGCAGATAGGAAGGCAGTTTGTGAGCTTTTGTACAGACAAGGGATGATATTCCTTGGCAATCTCTTACGGGACCCAGCTAGATGAATACCACAACTTTTTTCTTCCTTTTTCTAAAACAAAGCGGTTTCTCTGTTTTATTTAGGAAGCACTAGAAATCCATAAGCCTCACTTCATTTCCCGTTCGCAAGAAAGGCTGAAGAAACTGGAACATATGGTGCAGCAGAGGAAAGCCCAGCAGAGTGATGCACCAGTGAGCTCACCCCGCAAGCTTTCCTCAGCATCCACTTCAAACAAAAAAAAGCAATACACTGTTCCTGACCCACTCAGCGGTAAGTTGTGTTGTGACCAGTTAATGGGTCTGGAGCTGCTCTTCAAACCTTGACTCGTGTCTAATATTTCGGTATTGATGGGAACAGACGTGAAACCCGCTGCTCCTATTTCCACTGTCAGTCGTGATGCTCAGAGAATGAGGTCTCTGAATTGTAAGGATAGGGTTAGTGGGCAGGTGTTATCTCTGGTCCATGGCAGCCTTCCTTGGCCAGGTTTTGTCATTACCACAAACAGTTGTGTTCTTCAGCATGATACGAGTTGCTACTTGTAGAGAAGCATCACTTCTCTACATTTAGGACATTTTGTACCTATCACAGCTCACAGAAAGGCTGGAGTGGGGAGTCTCAGGTAGGAGGACGGGTGGTGTTTGGGTCTTAGCAGCATCGTGTGTAGTCTCACCACTTGACACGTGAAGCCCTCACCAGTGAGCTGGTGAAGGTGGGTTTGTCTGCCCAGCAGCTGGATGCAAGGCATAAATTGATGCATCTAAACTCTGCAACATCCTAATGATTAGGCTGTTTTATTGCCCTCAATATCCAGGAGCTCCCTTACAACAGCATCCCTGCAAATCTTACCTAAGCACAACATGGTAAACAAATCACACACTTTTTTTTTTTTTTCTTATTAATTGCCATCTGGATTTTCCTTAATTCAGTTAACTAATTAAAAAAAAAAGGCTATTTAAATTACTTTTTGGATTTAAACTTGTGGCTCTTTACAGCCATGTTATTCTACTGAACAATAAAACATCTGAAAACATTAAATAGCCATATTACAGTTAAGGTTGTCTTCATCTCTTCTTCTGACAAAGCATGATCAAGCAAAAATCCCCCTGAGTGATCGAAAAGATGATGATAGGCAAATGATTTGCAATGACTGGTAACACCTGCCAAGTCTCTCAATAAGGAGGTGATGGAATTCCACAACTTCGTGGTCATTAAGACTACACCAGCTCTGCTTGTGCGCCTCAAAACTATTTTATTTCCCTTGGCATGCTTTATATTGGGGAATAGTATTTTCTATCACTACATGTATGCTGTTTGATGTCATGTGATGGAACCTATGTTACATACATAATGGGATTTATAGTAAGAGCTAAATAAGCACATGTAAACAAAGCAAAGAAGATGAAGTACCTTTTAAAGAGTTGATAAAATTCATTCAGCACTTCAGTTATCCAAGGTAATTACTTTGGATTCGAATGGCTCAGGGATGCACTGCTCAGCTGCAGTCAGTTTGGGGCTCTGTGCCAGCCCAACTGAGCTCCCTCACTGGGAAGAGTTGTCATTCTGCTCAGAAGTGGCACATATCTCTTTCTTTGGTTGTCGACTTAAAAAGCCCCCCCAAACCGCTCTGTAAACACTTGGTGATACAAGAAGTTGAAAGGTTAAACCTCTTTCTTCTTAAATGATGATTAATTTTTATGCTTGTTTAATGAGCAATAAAAGCATAAGATTGAAATATGTTCATTAATCACTCAAGTAAATTACTATTTCCCTCTCTTAGTGGTTGGTCATTAAAGATAAATTTGTCTAAAGAGAATCTTTAGTTTCCATAACTCATTTGCCTTCACGTAGCCAAGTGTAATTTCCTATTTGTAAGATCTTAATATTTTTGTAATGACAGAAGTGTCACAAGTCTGTTGTTGGAGTATAACTGTAATTAATGCTGTAAATCCTAGATTGCTGATAAAGCACAACTGTGTGGGCTGCAGTTCAGAGGGCTGTGTAGGAGTGTTCAGAGCATATTTAATTTGCTCTGAGTCCTGACAATTGGTATTTTAGGACTTCTCCTTGTGGATGCTATTGTGCAGAAGGATTAGTATCATTAATGAGTCCCAGAGTATGGGATCTTTGTTTAGTACAGATGTTCCTGAATGTTTTGGCCATGCTCCCTCTCACAGAAGAGCCAAGGGATTCCCCTGTGTGCTCACCAAGGGTGCTGGCTGCATGTGTCCTGCTGATGTCTCTGATGATGAGACAGTCTGTCCCACTGGGGTCATGGCCCTTACGTTTCCTTCTGCCTGTCCTGCAGGTAGAAAGGAGGAGAAGTTGTCATTTGTTGTCATCATTATTCTGTATTATCTGAAAGGCTATTTTAGCATGTAAAATGTGCCTTTAAAGCAATGAAAATTAAATAATAATAATTTAAAAAAGGAGAATGAAGCTATAGTTCAGATAACAAATGCAAATCCAGTTTGGTTGAGAAGTGGACAGCAAAATCCTGGCGACTTGAAGATGCCTTTTCACATATAACCTGGAGCAAGGGAGGCTGTGGGTGCAAGCAGCCATGTCACTCCTGGAATGTCACCTCCAGCCCTGTTCCAGTGCTTAAACTGGATCAGAGCTGATCTATCAAGCGCTTCATTTCCTTTTATTGTTTAAAACTAGGATTCCCTCTTTGGGTTTTCATTACATCGAATGGCTGCTCCAGCTCATCAAGCACAGCTGTGATCAGGAGGCAAGGTGGGAGATGGTGAGAGAGCAGCATCACCTCCCTTGCTGCCAGCTTCTTATTTTTATGGCTCTGCTGGTACCCAGCCCTTCCCAAAGCATGCTCACAGGCTGCTTGTGTACCACACCTGCAGCAACAACACCAAACTGGCCGAGCAAAGGCAACGTGGCAGCATACATCCCTGTCTATGGCACTGTTTCATAGGTAGCTTTTATGCCTGAGAGCCTGGGGTTTGTGTAGGGCACAAAGCACCTGGAAAAGGACAAATATCATCCTATATCTGGTAGATAGCCTGTAGATCCAAACACACAGTCCTGAATGCCATATCCATCTCTGGGTACGCTGCTTGTAAATTGGTTGTGGTGCAGGAGCAGCTGTGACACCAGACCAAGCTGGGGACACAGGTTGGTGGCTGTGACGTAGGTGGTGTTACTGCAGCCCAAGCAGCTGTTAGATGTCAGCATCTTAGAAGTCATAGGATTTGGGTACCAAACACTTCTGAGCATGCAGGACAGTGGCTTTGCCACCTCCTCACAGCCCCGGTATTTCAGCTGGTACTATTGCTGATGTTCCTCCCTCCTGCTCATCTGAAAAGTCCTGCCAAATCCAGCCCACCTGCAGGCATCTTTGTCTCAAAAGCAATCTGCTCTTTTACAGTTTGGAAACACCATTTGAAATTAAGAACCCAGGAGGGTAAAATGATGACCTGGAAATGTGCTTAAGTACACAGTGCAGTACTGATGGCAGCCCCAGGCCTCAGGGTGTGATCCTGTGGTTGCTTCTTTTCCATCTGATAGCTTCCTCTTTTCTCTTGTCTCTGGGATGTGTGGAGAGGTCTTTATGGCTTTGAGGGCTCGCTGCCAGCACACCCTCCTGCATTTTCCAGAGATCTTTTTCATAACGGTTTGTTGTCTGAGGAGTGTAATTTCCACTGAACCCATTGGAGTGGCCCCAAGCACTGATTGTAGGCACATTAGTGGCTGGGCAGGAGGAGCATTTCTGAGTACCTTCAAGGCGCTCACAGAGCAGCACACTGCAGCATACACACCACAAGCATCATCAGTAACATCAGTTATCCCGTTCATTTTCCACCCCTGGAAGACATTCGCTGGCCTACTTCCCCATATGCAGTCTATGCAGAAAGCAGTCAAGGTGGGACTGCCCCATCAGACAGCAGCCAGCTCTTACTTGGGTGTAAATGGGGGTGGAACTGCAGCCTGAGATGTTTCTCTTTTGCACTTTGTAAAGTCATCGCTGTTTTGCTTAATCTCTCCAAAATCAATTTGTTTTTTCACTCCTGACTTGCATCTTTTATATCAATGTCACCCAAAGCAAAGAGCCATGACCATCAGAAATATTTTTCTGATAGATTGTTCCATCAGCCTAAACGTCTTTATTAATAACATGAAATTATTAGATATCCAGTGTTTTGGCAGTGTTGTTACAACTTAGAGTTTCTTGAAGGAGAAAGAGCTGGCATTCAGCTTCATTTCCATATAAATACCAACATCTGTGCAGCTTGCATTTACCTTCTCATCCTCAAAAAAACTCTGAAATCCAAGTTGTTTACCATTTTTAACTGTAATTCATGAACAAGACTTTACAAAATGCTGAAGGTAATCTTAGAAAAACAGAAATATTTATCCCACAGAAGACATTACCGTCACAAGAGCGCTTTGAAGGCAGAGAACCTGCAACTCTTGTGCTAGCCTTTGTGCTGGGTAATGTGTACTGCTACATTTCAAGTGTGCTAATTAGTCCAAGATAGACTACTCTACTGTTGACTATGTCGAACAAATTAGAGATCCCACTGTGACGAACTGAATAGAAACAATGTTCAAATAACTGGATTTAAATCTCAAAAACTGTAATGTAATTACTTCAGTGACAGGACTACCAGCTGTTTATAGGCCTTTAAATCTGCATAATGAACAGCCTTCTGATCTTAGAGTACACAAGCACTTTCAGAGGTTTAAAAAATTTTCTCAGGCATGTATGGGTTTTTTCATACCTTCCATTTTGCTTTCCTTTGGGAGTGTGATGGTTGGTTGGAAATGGCATCATAAGTGGAAAGCCAACCCCTACTGATGTGCCTGCTGTGTTTCTTTGGATTTGCATCCAGTATTATTCCAAATCCTGTATCTTTAGTAATGTATTGGAAACAAGTTTATACCTCCTTACCCATGCTTCTAAACCTTTTTAAGTAGCCTTACTGTAATGGCAGAAGCCTGGAGGGCAAGGATTGCTATTTGTGTTTTCAAAGTGCTGGATTCACAAGCAGCTCTGCACCAGGGAGGTTATTATTTGGACTGCATATTCAGTGGGGAGAGAAGATGGCAACTGGAGAACATGCCCTAAGTGTGCAGCTAGCAATTCCTGCAGCTGTAAAAGTCCATCCTTGTGGCCTTTAGATGCCGTTGGTGGCTGATGAAATGTTTGCATCCACCTGCACAATTCTGCTTGCGTATGACTTCAGGTTTGCCATTTCTCAGGTTTCTTTTCCCTGTCAATATTCATAGCTGGCAGTAGCACTGCTGATCCTGTTGGCACCTGGCCACTTGGTTAAGGCTGACAGTTCTGAATAAAGATTAAGCTGCAGTCGGTAATTGAATTAGGAAGAGGAATGACCTATTTTTATGATATTATTATTCATCATATTGATTGTGGCAGTGCCTGTGAGTCACATAGACCCAGGCAGCACCTTGCAGGGCACTGGCTTTGGGGGACGTAGGACCCTCTGTGACAGCAGGGAAGGATGTAGGTGCAGGGAGTGGGGCATGTCCCCTCTGTGCCCTCATCCTTTGTGAACGGTGGGGAGAGAGCCAGCATCTGTGCAAGGTGATAGTAACAGGAGAGGAGGAGGGAAGGGGATGGGAGAGCTCAGGGAGATGAGCAAAAAGGGCAATTATAAGTAAGACTGAGGTCAGAAGCCTTTCAAAGTATGTTAGATCACATTGCCAATTAGTATCGAGTAGAGGAAGTCCAGGCAGCTCTTCAGAAAGCTTTTCAGGCAGATAAAAGCCCTTTTTTGTGGATTTCCGGAGCTGCTTGCAATAGGGGGAGCATCTGAGAGAGGCCCCTCTGCAGAAGGGGTCCACCTCCCGAGGTGTGGTGTCAAGGAAGGTGGAGATAAATTGGGAAGTCTTTCAATACGAAGTTTTCTGTGAGGATAATTACAGCGTTGAAACGACGCGCATTGTAGCGGGTGACTTACAAAGTTCAGTCAGTTTGCTGGGGGATAATTTCATTAAGGTCCTGAAGTAGCCAAATTGAAAAGTGAATTTTCAATGATGGATTTTTTAATCGAGGAGCAAAAGGTCAGATTTGATCCATGATTAGAAACTGAAACTAAAGAAATCAAGATTGAGAAGCTGTTGCAAGTTTTACCAAAGATGAAATAAACCTTTTGATCAGTTTACGTAGATCTGTCATGTTTTCTTCACTAATAATGTGGCTTTCTTTAAGGAAACTGTGAGCTCTTCAGTGCTATATGCTTTAGTCAAACAAGAATGAATGAACGAATCAGGAAAGCCAAGTAAGATGCTAATTAATTAATTTTTTTTCTGAAGTAGTCTTGATAGCTATAGTGTAGGTCAGACACAGAGAGTTGGAAAACCCACAAACCACCTGCCTGTGGCTCCTCTTGGGAGAAGGACCATTGTTCAGCTTCAGCATTTCACGGAGATGAGCAGAAAGTCCAGGCACTCTTGCCATCAAACCTTTAACTAATGGCTTATTGCATTTTCTTATAGCAAAAACTCATCTGTTGACTGCAGATGAAGTCATTTATTGCCTGAAGTCATTGACATGCAACGTGCAAAACTGCCTACATCTCTGGGTGTGGGTACTAGTTCATTTCTCTGGATGAATTCACTGCCAAATGCTATAGGCATGCTGAGCTGAATGTCACCTTGGCATTTATCTTAGACTCAAGGTTAATTTATTTCTTTGTGGACTGTTGATGTGAGAAGCAGTGTTAGAAAAAAAAAATCCTAAAGTATCTTAGAACTTCTCTGGGCAAATGGGTTTTGTGGTGACTGATTTTTTTAGTTGAGTGAAAATCAGCTCAAGTAGAGAATCATCATTATCATTGCCTGGCTTTTCAGGAACTGGCAACACATCCTCAAAGGATATGTTCTAGCTCCTAACACCTTGAGAATTCACATTTATATTAGGGGAGATATATATACATATATGTTCTGATGGGCAGAGTTTAGCCCTTGATAAAATTCGTCACTCTTAATAACTTCCAAGCAGGTTTGTTGCTCATCCTGTCTGTGGTGCAGTTTAGTATGAGTTAAAATATATTACACTGTTGACCTATTTAATTTCATTTACAACTTGCTGAAGTAGCTTCTTTCTCCTGCTCTGGAGACCTTGCAGACCATTGTTGCACGTTGCATCATTGGTGTAAATGCTGGAAGCTCACTGTCTTGACAGGGTTTGACTAAAACACCAGTGAAATGTTTCATGCCCATCTGTCTGTACTGTTATTCTTTCTTAAGACTGTGTTGCATCACTGGAAATACCAAATATCTGTTTTGAAAGCCCTTCTTGTTCATCTTTCAGCACAGTTTTCTCCAAAAGCAATACAGGGCTATGAGATCTGATAAGGAACTTTGATAAAATGCAACCTAGAAGGCTGTGAAGTTGGGGAATTTTCGACTTTAAGTCCAACTTGGGCCTTCATTCAATAAGAAGGAAGTTAATTCAGATCTTCATGGTGTTCTTGGGAGGTTATTATAGCTTGGAATCTGTGCTGCTCCTCCAGATGGAAATATGTGTTCAGTATTGAATGTAAAAACAGCAGACACATTTAAACATTGGTTAATTTTCTCATTTAAAACATTTTTATTGATTTTTCAGTTAATTCTAGAATTCTTATCCTAAAATCCCTCGAGGTTTAGCACTGATTTTTTTCTTGTAGGTGATTTTTTTCTATTATATAGAGACCTGAGAGTGAGCGAGGAGATACCACACAAACATTTACATGTGTGTAAACTTACCTATGTCTAAACTTTCTGATTCTGTACTGCTTCACAAAGGGTATATTTATAACCAAGGTAGATTGATAATTTTTCTCGGAGGCTTTTCCCCATATTCCCTTTTTAATCTTGCTTTTGAAACCTTTGACATAGCCACGCATGGAGTTCCCATCCAAATTGCAGACAGAGAAGAGTCTGACGCCTTTCAGATCCATTTCTGTATCATCTGGAGAGTGTTAGACTCAAAGTGCTAATGTGTCATTAACAGCTTTTATTCAGGAAAAAAAAAAAAAAAAGGAGAAAAATAATAAATAATACCCATAGCAGCTTTTTTTTTTTTTTTTTTCCTGGAAATCATAGAATCATAGGATGGCTTGGGTTGGAAGGACCTCAAAGATCATCCAGTTCCAACTCCCTGCCGTGATCCTATGCCATTGTCTGGGTTAGAGGATGCCTTGGGGAAGGGATGCGTCCTGCAATCCTGAGCTGCCAAATGAGGTTTGCAGCCTCGAGCAGCAGGGCACCATGCTGGGATCCACACTGGTCCCAGTAAGCTGGTGCCACCGGGTCCCTGCTGCCCCACCAGGTCTGTCTGGGTCACAGCAACAATCTGCTCCTCTGTGTCTAAGGATTATTTGAGCATCCAAGTGTTCATTCCTTTTAAATGAATGAGCATAAAAATGAGCATAAAAACACTACTAAACAAAAGGCAAATTGTATTTTCCCAGTCAGTCGAGCATGTTGCTCGTGTCTACTGAGATGCAGTATTAGTGACTAACAGCAGATAACCACCACGTGGAGGAAAGGCAGTCCCAGTCCTCCTTCAAAATTCGTATCCTAAAAACGGTGCTGGAACAGAATAGAGGCTGCTGCACATCTCCCTTTTATTTTTGCTGAGATGCAGCAGCATTCTCCGAGGGCACGCGGCCGTTTTCCTGAGCAAGGCGGTAATCCGAGCACAGCTTTGCCTCTGGGTGTAGCCCCATCCCCTGCTTGAGGCTGTTTGGTTGCTAGGACAACTTCCATAAATATCCCCGAAACATTTGGTGTCTTCAGCAGCGGGGAAGCAGACCTGCTGGGGAAGGGGGCTTTTTTGGGTAGCGGTGGCTGGCTTTGCTCTGGGCCAGCGTCTGCACCGGGCAGCTCTGGAACAAATTATTCTCTGTATTTATTTCCTTGCCTTGATTATTGTATTTTGTCTCTTCAGTGAGATGGCAGAAAGAGGCCGACGTGGTGCCTGCTGTGATATATATTATGTCTTCTAAACTTCCTTGGCAAATGGAAGTGCTTAAAGCTTTGCACACATATTTATCTTATACATATGTTCTGCAGAGGCACTTGCAAATACCTTTGCCTCTCGGCTTACCAAGACTTGCAGGGCACCGTACCCTGTCCTCTGTGTTTGTGTCCTTCCCAGGCATGCCTTCCCATTCAGAGACCATTTTAGCAAAGATGCTAAAATTACCTATTCCTGGGACCCACCGACTATGAAGATCAGTAATAATTTCCCATGCTGATTGGAATTATCTCAGATACCCTCATAGCTGATCAGCAAAAAGTAATACAATTTTCTTCCTCTTAGTGCTTGGCATAATTACACACCGCCCCGCAAACTAAGTGTAAATTGAAATGGAAATGCTCGTGCCTGGCCAGCTTCCTGGCAGACATCAGCAGGGGATATGGTTTGCTGGATGCATGCAGTTGCCTGTCTGGGTCCTTTGGTAGGCTGCTGCCTGGCTGAACATCAGTGTACACTGCTGCATGTGGCAATGACAGAAGTTGTATGCATTTAAAATAAAGGAACAGTGCTGGTTGCTGTGGGCTTATCCGTCCTTCCCCTTCCACAGGGCAGTCCTGGGATCCAATTCAGCTCCAGATGTAGTTTTTCAGCCTTTCCACCAACTTACAGAGATGCGGATCTGAGCTTAAACCAAGAGAAGTCTAATCAGGAATTTCAGATCATGACTGAGTGAGATGTGAGGCTTAAAATTTCAGAAAACACAGGTTCCTCTAATTAACTTTGTTTTCCCTCTGCCAGATAACCTCTTCAAACCAAAGGAAAGATTCATTCCGGAGAAGGAGATGCACATGAGATCCAAAAGGTACAAACCACTGGAGTTCAGTCTTCAATCCTATTCTCTGCTGCCTCACACTGGAGGCCAGGTTAGGAGGGCTAGCATGCAGGCCACATTCTGTTTTGAACCGTGTTGCTGTAAACCAAATGCACTGAGCCCATTAGAAGCTTCCCCAGAATTGAGATGCTGCATGGAGGTAACCCATCTCATCTTATTCCTTAGTCCAAAATGAGCAATGTTTTTCAAAAAGTCAGATTTTTGTAACATTATCATCAATAATTTATTATACTTGTTCTGTGTCACGGATCTACTTTGGGTACTTGGAGATACTTGGTAATGCCAAGAATTGCGTTGGAGAGATTTACCAGTTACTTGCAAGTCCAGGGGATGATGTGTGAAGTTAACCTTCTAACTTCATTCCAGGATTTATGACAATTTACCTGAAGTAAAAAAGAAGCAAGAGGAAAAACAGAAGCGGATAATCATCCAGAGCAACAGAATGCGCGTGGAGATCTTTAAAAAGGTAACGATGCACAGTGCGGGTCCATAAGCTTTATTTGCTGCTTTACAGGATGAATGTCTGACCGTTGATTGTAAATCATACAATCTTAGAATGGCTTGGGTTGGAAGGGACTTAAAGGATAATCCAGCTCCAACGCTCCTGCCACATGCAGGGCCACCATATCCATATCTAATACTACACCAGGCTGCCCAGGGCCCCATGCAACCTGGCCTTGAACAAGGAATGGGGCGTCCACAGCCTCTCTGGGCAGCCTGGGCCAGCTCCTCACCACTCTTACAGTAAAGAATTTCCTTCTGATACCCAACCTAAAATCTCCCTCCTTCAACTATGATGAGGTAAAGTTCTCGGCCACCAAGCCTTGCTGTTTTGCAGTGGTTAGCATGGTAGTCTTTCTGTCTAGCAAAGCCCACAGCCCTGCAGCAGTGCTCCCATAGGGGCAGGTTCTTGGGAGGGGTCCATGAAGCTCTGGGGTACCTGTGCTAGCATGTGCAAACCCCAAGAGCTGATGGTCTTGTTCTTAGCATTAGGTTCTGCTTAAGATGTAGCATTAACAGCTGAGCCTCATGCACCTAAGGCGTTTAGTTTTAAAAAATGAGTAATTTATCCTAGCAGAAATCTACCTGAGCACAATTAATCTAGGTGCAGATCTGAGGCACTGCCAGGTGATCCTGCACCATGCCATGCACACCTAATGGCTTTTCCTTGTTGAAGTGCTGTGTGCTCCTCCGTGTAACCACGCTGCTCCTGCCCGAGATGGAAAAGCTATCAGTGCTTTCATTTTGTGAGTAACGTAGCTGGTAGATCTGAGCTGATAGATCTGAGGAGTCTTGTGCCACCTCACAGCATCACTGAAGGTTCCTACTTCACCTCATGATTTTTAACTCCATCTTAAGGCTGTTTTTCTTTCCTTCCCAGCAATTACTGGACCAGCTCCTTCAAAGGAAAACCGAATGACAAAGGATTCTCTTGCCTATCACCGTAATTGGATCTCCAATGCTTTTGACTGTTAGATAAGCCATAAAACTTGCTGTTATCTTAATTACGTGAAGGTATTTTTCTTATCTTTGGCGCCTTATATAAAAAGAAAGATCATTTATATTTCAATTGAAATTTTAAGGCAACTTTCAAGTAAGCAAGGCAGTCTAAAAAAAGGCACAGCTGTTTCAGAGCATCAACTTATGGTCAGTGTACCCAGAGGAAATAATTTTAAGAATTTTTAATGCAAATACCAAATTACAGTGGTGTTATTTATCTTAATCTGTTTCAAAGTATACATCTCTGTAGCAATAGAGCTGGGTTTAAAAGACCTGAGGAGCTTATTTCTCTGAAGTATTCTATTAATTGATTTCCTGTGAGTTAAATCCTTGAACTAAAGAAAAACGAATATCATTATTTGTTATGTTTAGAAACTAGCTGAAATAGCATTACCACATAATCATAGCAGCAGCAGTTTCACATTAATACTTAACATACCAAAAGGGACCAATCTTGGAGCTCTCTGAAGGACTCTACTCCTGTTTATGTAGTGCATTCGCATAGCAAGTTTACCTGTTAAAAAGCAATATTTAAAATTTCGGTCTTAACTCTTTTATTTGTGTTTTTCAATTTAATATGTATTTTACTTCACTTTTGCAAGCATTAAGTATTTATAGAAATGGCATATTAAGAAGCCGTGCCAAGAAGTATGTTTGCATCAAAACTGCAGAACTAAAACCATCTGCAATGTTTCCTTCAAAAATATTTAAATCTTTATTTGTACATTTTGGAAGTAAAAACAACCAGCTTAAAACCAATGGAATTTATTTATGGAATAAAATATGAATATAATATTTATCCAACTGTTGTGTTTTTATTTGGTACTGTTAAAAATAACACAATTATTGAAAGTGCTCGAGAAGTCACGCCTTTGTCTGCCACAAATCCTATGCTAAAAAATCATTGCAAGCGTTAACCTCTGTTGCACAAACACTCCATAGAGTGTGTTCAAATGAGGCTGGAAGTTGGCCTTTGCTATCTGTGCTTTATTTTGCTAATCCAGCCCAAGATGCAAGGTCAGCTTTTCTGGAAGAGCGATGTTTGTGAGCGGAGCGCTGGCTGCCCCGATGGCCTCCAGCTGCATGACTTGTGCTGGCCCCCCAGGATCCTCTCTAATGCATTGCTTTTCCTCTTTGTGTTTCAGCTTCCTGGTTTGTAAGGTGGCATTAATGATGTTATTTTTGCTAACGGAGAAGATATTTATTGAATAAATGTACTGCATACCAGATAGATATTTTTAAGTACACAACAGTTGGTTCAGTACATTTCAAGAGGACACACGAGGTAAGGCAGTGCTTGCTATGAGAGAGGAACTGCCAGAGCTCATCCCCAGAGTAAGTCTTCAACCAAGCCAGTAGTGCAGTACTGGGGACTGAAGTCAGGGCTGGACCACACATGGCTCCAAGCTGAGGAACTTGCAAAAGGAACTGCAAAAAGGACGTCCCTCAGGGTCCTCAGCTCAGCTGCATGCTGGGTCTGCTCCCCTCTGGGTTCACCGATCCCTCTGCTGCTCTCCAGGAGGAGCACATGGCCTGCCTCAGACAGGAGGGCCTCCACCACACAGCGATGGGTTTTAGTAGTGTGTGCACCAACACATGTAACCTCCTAGCCTGGACCAGAAGGATGCTTCCACCTTTCTTCCAGTTAGAGCTCACATTCCAGTTTGTGCCCAGTGCCACCTCTCACCAAACAGAGGAGCTCATCCTTGTTAGAAAGGCATGACTCCAAGTCCTGGTGTGGAAACAAAGCATGTGATGGCCGAGGGGTGATGGCTCAGCCTGCTTTCTGCTCCTCAGCGCCCCATCAGCATGCTGCCTGGGGCAGGACACCTCTCAAGGCACTTGGTTTCCTGTCATCTCTGCTGACCATCCTCAGGATGGTACCACGTTGGCTTGCTGCATCTTCACGCTCCCTGGCTCATTGGTTTCTCCACCTTCTTGCCATCTAAAAGCAGGTATGCTGTTCACAAAATCTTCTGGCTTTGTAGAATGGTATTTTGAAATGTTTTCATTTTTCTTCAAATGCAGTTTTATTCATGACAAATACGTAGCAATGTGAGGTGGAAGTTTTCTCCTACGAATAAGCTTAGGGGTATATCCAGTGAGCAAAATGCTTGACACAAATCTCTGTCTGGGAATGCTTTATGTGATACGAAACCTTCACTTCCAAGTAGGAGAAGTGATCTCTGTTGTAAACTTAATTTCTCTTTCTGGGCCTTAGAAAAGAAAGTATCTGATAACATATCCAGAAAACAATCCTGGCTCTCATTTCAGCTCTACAGTCAAGTCATTGTAATAGAAAATAGATTATACAGGAAAATATTACTTCAGAAAAACATGAGCCTCACAGGCTTAGCCCAGTACAAGTAGGCACCAACTTAATAAACCGTAGAGCTAGGGACAAAATTGGCATAATTTTGCTTTGGACTTGCAGGCATTTCAAAATAAAGAATGCATTCACCACTGGATAGCATGCTGTACAGACAGCTCCCAGCCTGTGCTGGAGATCACCCGTGCTGAGTGCTGGAATTCTCCTTCTCTTTGGATGCAGTTTCTCTGGCTGTTGGCACACACTCCACACACTGCAGGAGGGGCATGTTTTCCTGTGGGTACAACTGCACAAGGATTAGCACTGGTTTTGGTAGGCACTGCTGCTTGTTCCTCGGCCCCTTGGTGAGTTGTTTTCTCGCTCCTGGTGTGTGTGTGAGTGCAGAACAGCATTTGATGAGTGTTGCTAACGGTGAGATGGTTTGGGGGTGCTCAGGCTCACCAACTCAGCTTTCTCCTTCACAAGGCTGTAGATAGAGTTAGGTTGAAGGCTTGGGATAAGCTAAAGTTTTGCACTGATAAAAATGGAGCCCACACCTGTGGAACAAAAGCTGTTTTGGGTGTGCAAGGCACAGCAATAGTTTACATGTTGGCATCATTAATTTCATCTGCCAGGAATCACAGAATCATAGAATCACCAAGGTTGGAAACGACCACCAGTATCATCCAGTCCAACCACCCACCTGCCACCAACAGAACACATCCTTAGGGGCTGAAAGTCATTGCAATGTAAAGTGATGACAGTTACAATATTCTGGGGATTTATCTTACACCCAAATATTTTCCTGTGTACGTGTGTGCAAACCAATAGTTGCTTCTCCAAATGTACTCAGCTGGTCAGATAGGAGAGGGGTAAGATTTGCTTGGAGTTTTGTTACTTAGGATCTGAGATTGGCCATGTCAGTGTAATGCTTTTTGTGAGAGGGCTGATTTACTAGGAAAACAGCGCAGGAAAGCAGGGATAAAATTTCTGGCAACTCTTTCTGGAGGAATCCATTCCCAATACATCTTTCACAGCACAAGCTTCATGGCCAAAAATACCCCATCTTGCTTCTTCTGCAGAGATGTTTGCTCCTTTGACTTCGGGAGCAGAAATGCCTGTGTGCTTAATGGGTGGCTGATTGTCTTTCCAGGAGCACTGACTGGTCTCTTGTTCACTGGCAGAGCATGGGGTTGTTCCATAGGGTTATATCTCATACATCTTCAGCCTGTGTAGTTTATTTCTCAGTGTGCTTCTTGCTGAGCAGGGCTGTGGGTTGGATGCTGGGGAGATGCCCTCCTCGTGTTCCCCTGCTGCCATCCCCATTGCACAGCATCAGGCAGTGGGGCTGTGAGGTCCCAGCATTCCCAATTTGCAAACTTCTTAATAAAGGACAATTAGAGAAGCGGTGCCACAAATTAAATGCAAGAAGGACACCACAGCATAAGAAAAATTAGGATAAAATAAGGCACTGGAATATACTGCAGGTAGAGGAAGTCAGTATAGGGATGAAAATACTTCTCACACTGCTTTGACATACCTTCCACAGAGATCAAAAATGACAGCAATCCCTTCCCCAGGTCCTTGCTCAGAGAGGAGCCCACACTGCTTGCTGAGCAGTGCTGTCTGCCTGCTGGTGGGGGCATGGTGTGAGTTTGCCTCTGGAAGTGAAACTTGTTTCCCAACTGAGCTAACTGGGAGTGTTTGGGGAGGTCCTGTTTTTTCCTCTAACAGTCTGTTTGGTTACGACAGACCTGCCAAAAGCAGCACGCCAAATGAAAACACATTTCTATGTTGGAAATAAAAAGCATTCTAATTTTTTTAATTTTTTTTTTTTTTTTTTTTTTATCAGGCATCTTATCCTAGTTCTCCTTGGCTCCTTCCCAAAGCTGTAGGAGGTAGAATTACTTACTATCCATTTTAGATGACCCACAGAACAAGATAATGAGGTGTATCATCTCTCTGGCAGCTGCAGAATGATTGAAAAAAGAGAAGAAACTGCACAAATGTGCTCACAGAACACACAATTACATAAAACTAGTAAATAGGAAAAGTAGAATAAAGTGCTTGAGGTTCACATTGTGTAGATAGGAGTAGGAAAGAGATTCCCTAATTGGAGAGAGTTTTTTAGGAACCGGTCACAGTGATATATTTGTGGGCTTTGTTCTGACTACTTTTACCTTCTGTAGTATCCTACAAAGGCTAGAGGGTCATTAACATAGAATGATAGGAAGATCCTCATGCAAACGCACATTACACGTAGCTATGTGTGGTTCTAGAGTAACTACAGGTCTGCATGTTGCTTTAGAAACCCCAAATAGGAAATGACAGTGTCTGTTAGATGTGTTTTAGCTTCATCTTCTCGCTTGGGCTGTCTGATAAAACACTATCTAACATGCTTGAAAAGGAGAAGCTTTTGCAGTTCATGAAGCTGTTCCTGAGAAACGTGGAGATTTCCCATTCTATCTGATGTTTTTGTGCTTTCTAGAGCTTCTGGTTCCCTAAGAGAAGGGAGGTCCTCGTATCTCCTTCTGGGATGACATGATGAGTACTAGGTGGGATGGGGCCCTGGATCTGGTGTGAGACTCAGTGGTTGTCAGCACTGCCCACAGTGGGGGTTGGAACTGGATGATCTTTGAGGTCCCTTCCAACCCAAGTAATGATATGGCTCTATGATTTAGTAAAGTTTGTGATCAAACCTGAGTTGGACTCAGTGATCCTTATGAGTCCCTTCCAACTCGGGATATTGTATGTCTCTCATGGGATTGGTGTCTTCCTGAACTCAATCCCATGCTTATCTGGTAGTGGGTCTCAGGGCCAGTTCACTCAGCAATCATTTCAATGAATTATAATGTGTAACTGTGGCCAGGGAGTTCAAACAACACAACAACAACAAACACACACATACTGGGAACAGCTTTTACAACCAGGATATCCTCTGAAGCTGTGTCACTGCAGAATGTGGCTGAATGACAGGTTGGGATCTGGGGGGATGGAACGATGAGGAAAGGATGCTCTGCTCCGTGGATCCATGCTGAGTTTAAGGTTTGTCATGGCAGCAAGGCAGTGACAACAGAGCAGCCTGCCCTGAGCACCTGTGCTGTCTTCAGCCCTGCAGTGATGTCCCAGAGAGGGAATTCCCCATTATTCTGCAATCTGATTTACAGAGAGATTCACCACACATTAGATCCACGTGGGTTCTTTGTGACTAATGTTACTGCAGTGAATACCAGAGGCATTGGTAATGAATGCCCACTTACTGCAAAGTGTCACCAAGTATATACTTAACTTGTAATGCTACTGGGAGCACATATATAATTTTTGTGTTTGTTATTATGGAAAAAGATAACTTTGAGGGCTCGTTGGTCTAAATTTAATTATGTAATGGCATAAGCTAAACTGCATGAAAGATATATAATTATGGGCTGGCTGTTCCATTTAATACTATTAGCTGATGTTCCAAAACCAACATTTGCTTCTATTTGTTTTAGTTCTGAGATTTCACTCCCTGTGTTTGTGAGCTGAAGCAAGTAGAAGTTTTGCATCAGGATGTAACAATCAGAGAATCACTCTTCCATTCCTAAAAAATATGAGATTAGGAGCTAATTGATTTCACTCTGCCGGGATGCATACCTCAGTACTTTTTAATGATTTATCTCTGATTTCCCATTAGAAACACTTCTTTCTTTAAAAACATCCAAAAATACACTGTCCTTCTCATTTACTGCCCCAGCATTTATGATGATGGATGTTGCATTGTTTTGTGGCTAGACAGGAATGCTAAAAATATATGACTTCATAATTTTGGTCTGAGTTGAATACTGTCCTCTTGTGAGACGTGTAAAAATCTGTGGGATTCTTTTCCTTTTGTTTTCAGGGAGACACTGAAATCTGTAGCAATGGATCAAAGCGTTTGTTCTCCGAGTCTGGTCTGGAGTCAGAAAAAACTTATTTAGCAAGATGTTGTATTTAAAGGGTTTGTAGCTCAGGAAACCATCCTGCTCCCAGTCTGCTCTGTCTGATACAAGGATCCAGGCTGGATGTGGCTCTGGGCAGCCTGGTCTGGTGGTTGGCAACCCAGCACATAGCAGGGGGGTTGAAACTAGATGATCACTGTGGTCCTTTTCAACCCAGGCCATTCTGTGATTCTATGATCCCACTGCAGAGCCGACACTTCTCACTGCAACTGCTAAAATGAGTAGCAAAGCTTAAAATGATGCTTCTTGCACCATGGAAAAAGCAGGGAGCTGTCTGGCTCCTCTGGGAGAGGACGCAGGGTGCCAAAGATGCAAGGCTACATCCCTCTGCTTTGGGCTTTGTGGAGTATGGTCACCACAGCCCGCAATGGTGCTGGGCAGGAACGTGGCTGCACCCCAAGGACACACAGTGCTTTGGGGCTGCACGGCCACACCGGAGCCTGGCTCTGATTCATGGAGATGAGAGGAGGGACACGCGGAGGCTCTGCGGCTGAGGGGGGCTGCTCTCAGAGCTCTGTGTTTGCATGACCGAGGGTTTATGCTACAGGAAAAGAATGTAACGAGGGAGAGCATGAGGTTTGGGTCTTTGTGTTTTAACTGCCGAAGAATTCAGGGGGTTGCTGTTGCTGTGGTGAAGGTCCTGTATTCTTGGAGCGGTGGGTTTCTTTGTTTGCCCTTGCATGAGCTCCTCATGGCTTTTTCACCCTTGGCCCTGTTACAGCAGGCTGCAACAGGCTGTGTAGTTTCCCTATAAAGCTATAGAGAGCTTAATCAGCACTACAGCTGACTCTCCTCCCCTGCTTTGCTGGAGAGAAGAAGCTATTTTTCAACACGGTGTTGCAGAGGAATGGGAAAGGGCAGGAGGGTGATGTGCTCATGCCCCAGCCTCTGTCCCTCCTGTGATACTTGAATATCAATCCCATTATGGCTTTAGTTGGAAGGGACCTTAAAGCTCATCCACTTCCCACGCCTGCTGTGGGCTGGCTGCCCAGCTCAGGCTGCACAGAACCCATCTGTGGCCATGAGCACCTCCAGGGGTGGACACCACAGCTCTGGGCAGCAGTGTCAGCACCTCACTGACCTCCCAGTGAAAAATTTCCACCTGGCATTTAACCTAAATCTCCCTTCTTTTCATTTAAATCCATTCCCCTGTGCCCAATTGCTGTCGGACTGTGTAGGGTACTGGTCCCCATCCTGCTTGTAAGCTCCTTTCAAGTACTGGAAGGCGGCTATGAGGTCTCCACAGAGCCTCCACTTACCCAGGTTGAACACTCCCAGCTCCCTCGGCCTTTCTCCATAGAAGGATATAATTTTATAATGCTTTATCATTCAGGCAAGGTGAGACATGGTTTAGTGTCTTTGTTATCTAAAAAGAAATGTACTTGAAAACCTTTCAGCTCAGGGGCTCTGCAGTGAATGATGTGATGCAGTGGCACAGCTGTCCTGGGAGCAGGGGGATCACCAACCTGGAGGTGTTCCTGAGCCATGGGGATGTGGCACTGAGGGATGTGAGCAGTGAGCATGGTGGGGGCGAACTGGGGTTGGGGTTGGGGATCTGAGAGGTCTTTTCTAGCCTTAATGATTCTGTGATTCTATGAATTCAGCATTACAATCTGTCCATGGGATGCAACCATCCTTGGCTCCCTACAAGGGCTCTGCTCCTTCCAGTGCTCCCAAGGACATCTCATAAAGAAGCAAGCTCCACTCAACCTAACTCAACTTTGTAAGCATTTCTTGCATATGTGCAACCAAGGAGACTCTGCGTGGAATTAGGGACACCAGCTGGGTGCTGGAGATTGGGGTACGGGGCAGTGATAGCAGTGGGGTACTGGGGTGGTTCTGCCTCTGCTCAGAGGTCAGAGCAATGGTGGGTGAATTCAGCATCATGGGACTTTTGGGACAGGACGTGGACAAGGCTGTGAGCAAAGCAGGGAGCTGCAAAGGGGAAGGAAGGGAGGGGCATATCTATTGATAGCACAGGGGTAAGCTTGCTGAGCTTGCACTGCATATCATGGGCTTAACACCTCGCTTCAGGCACTCTGCACAGCCTGAGGCCTCATGACAGCCCAGCAGGGTGTGCACACTCAGTGAGATATGCAGAATGGAAACTTGCCCTCATAGACCAGGAAATCTAGAGAATGCAACTTCTCCCATCCAGATCCATGTAACAGAGCAAGTATTTCACCCCAGAGCCACAGAGTGGATGGATGCTATTCCTGGGAGTGTGCTGTTCCAGCAGTGGGACAGGTCTGCAGCAGAGCTCTGTGGTGAAGGGTCATGCCATAACACGCTCCATCTCCGCCTGTTAATTACAGAGTGCTGCAATCTGCCCCTGCAGTCACTGTTCAGCAGGATCTAGATTCTGCAGAGAGTTAATGAAGTGAGGGAGGGCTGGAGACACAAAGTCTCAGCGGCTGGCGGGGGGACAAGCGGCTTTCAAAGGGAAAAGGAATTTTTGTTTTGTTTTGTTTTGTTTACAGTACGAAGCAAAAACTTCAGCCTGGAGGCCCCAAAAATGCAGATCCCTGTGGCTAAGCCCAGGCAAATCTTCGTGCCTTTTGGCACGTATGGGAACAGATAGGCTCGCATTTCTGGATAGCACTTGATACTGCAGTTACAGTGAGGTGTCCTGGATATCCAAAAGGAGATGAGTCTACAGCAGCAACTAACTCCTTCTCCAAACTCTTTCTGCCAATGGGAGTTGATGCTTCCTTCAGTGCACCTCCTGGTGTCTGCACTAACCCTCATGTTATGCTGTTTCCAGGGAAGTTATTCCGTACCTGTCTTTTCCATATGTCTCTCTTCTGAACTGACCTTTCCAGGGCCGTGTGAACAAGAGCTTCTGCATGAACGAGTAATTTGATGACCAGAGTCCAAGCTAACTGCCTGCATCCTGATACAGTCAGATGTGAGCTGTTAAAAATCAAGTGGACTTTTTACATGGATTCATTTTTCACATGTAGATGCAGGCTGAACATAAAGCTCCTCCGAGCTGCCCTTTCCAAGTGGCACAGCAGCAGTGGGGAGGAAAAGGCCCTCTCAGATCCCCAAGTCCAACCCCAACCCATCCCTCTGTGCCCATCATCGTGTTGCTCAGTGCCACATCTCCACAGTTCCTGGATGCCTCCAGGGATGGTGACCCCATGCTCCCTGGGCAGTTTGTTTCAGTGCCTTTCAGAGACGAAATTGTTCCTGATATCCAACCAGGGGGAAGTGAAGGAGGAATAAAGGGAAACGATGCAGTTGGGAGTAGAAGCCTTAAGGCTGAGAGGCAACAGCTGCAGTGTGTGCCACCCTCTGCTTGTCCTAACAGAGGGAAATGGCTGTGAGTTTGGTGATGGGATGTAAAGACAGAGCGAAAAGATCTCTGAGCTGTTCACACCCTGCTGCTACAGCGGGACAGCGCTAAGCCAGCAACGAGGGGAGTGCATGTGGGAAAGAATGGTTACACAGGGTTGAAGTGAAGGAAAAATAAATACGGTAAAGGAAAATACGTACAGTCAGGAAGACAAGGAGGGGGAAAAAAAAAAAAAAGATGAAGAAAAGAAGAAAAATGTTTAAGCAGTAAAAAGACAAAGGTAAATAGGAGCTGGGAAGCGGCGCCCCCCCGGCGACGCTGAGAACAAAGCTGCAGGAGGCAGGGAGCGACCTGCTGGCTGGGGCTGTGCCCCTTTGAAGCAGCCCCACAACCTGGATGCAATTTTCATTTCCTGCAGGGAAACTCGCCCTTGTTCTTCGGAAGGGGATAAGCCAAGCCTCGTAAAACTAATTGTTGGAGGTGGTTTGACATGAGAAAGGAAAAGTCAAGGCTCGGCCTCTCCTGGGTGCAGAGCGGTGAAGCAGGGGCACTGCAGGTTAATTTCACTTTTCCCTGTTGGGTTGGTTTTGTTTTGTGTTTTACAGAAGGGTTCTGAGAAGGCTGTGAACATTACTGTTGTTCGCCAGAGCCATTGCAGTTTGGTAGGGTTCCTTTCAGGCTGTTGCTCATCAAACATTTGGGGCCCTTTTGTGATGAACTATCAGCGTATCAACTCGAACCCCATGAAATTAGTGCAGTAGGATGCAAGGAAGGGTTCCTTCCTTGTTATGATTTGGAGGAGGAACTGGATAATATCTGCTTCATTCATGCTGGTGAATGACCAAGATGTAATTGGCTCCGCGTTTCCCTGTTAGTGAATATTGGTATTCAAAATAAAGATACTGCCACTTCAGTGAAAAGCCATGTGGGATTACCAGAACTTCATTTAAAAGCCCTTGGTTCTCTCTGATAGTTTTTTTTGTTTTGTTTTGTTTTTTTGGTTTTTTTTTTCTTTAAATGGAGGAAAAGGCTTTCAAAGCATAAGAATGACTTGGTGGCTTTCCTGCCACTTTTCTGCAAGTCTGTGCTGTATGGATGATGCATCTCCTTATAAGAGGGGCAGTGGAGATCGTTAGTTTCTACTGTAAGGGATGAAACCATGCTGAGCCTAGCTGCTAAAATGGAATTGATAATGGTGAAGCAGGGATCATTTTGCAGTTAGGGGCTTAAAGCTGTACATAAAATCACAGAATCACTAAAGCTGGAAAAGATCCCCAAGTCCAACCCATGCTCGCTGCCCATGTCCCTACATGGAACTATAGGGCCATCAGGGTTGGAAAGACCTCTCAGATCTCCAATAACCCATACCATCATAGAAACACAGAATCATAGTCACAGAATGCCCTGGGTTGAAAAGGACCACAGTGATCATTGAGTTCCAACTCCCTGCTGTGTGCAGGTCACCAACCAGCAGCCCAGGCTGCCCAGAGCCACATCCAGCCTGGCCTTGAATGCCTGCAGGGATGGGGCATCCACAGCCTCCTTGGGCAACCTGTGCCAGTGCCTCACCACCCTCTGGCTGAAAAACTTCCTCCTCATATCCAACCTAAACCTCCCATGCCCATTGTCCACATCCCTCAGTGCCACATCCCAATGGATCTGGAACATCTCCATCCTCCCCATTCCCTGGGCAGCTGTGCCAGTGCCTCATTGCTCTTTTGGAGAAGAAATTGTTCCTGTTATGTTCCTTATATCCAATCTGAACCCCTCTTTGTACCAGTTGTTTAATGTAGAAGGAATACGGGATCAACAGGCAGAAATCAACATCAACACCCAAACCTCGAGAAAACTGACCCAAAAATAAAACTGCACTATAAAGTTCCGTGTTGGTCTGCAGGACTGAGAACTTTCTGCTCCTCTGCAGCAGCATGCAGTGTGTGGGCACTCCATGTGCTTTGGTGACACACCAAGGATTAGATGATCCCCGTTATATTTTGCTCCGAGTTGGTAACGATCACGTGAAGGAGGAAGATTTGAACAAATGTATCTGGCAGCTCTGCGTGTGTGTTGCTGGGTACTTAAAGCACAGCGCTGGGGGAATGGGGGAAGCCGGGCAGCTGCGGTGCGGTGCGGGGGGGCGGTGCCAGCAGCGTGCGGGGCTCAGCTGTTCGGTGCGGGGAGCGCAGCCCAGCCCGGCCGGTCGGTTCGTTTGGTCAACAGAATTAGCCTTGCCAAAAAAAAATATAAATAAATAAATAGAGAGAGGGGGACTCTTTAAACGGAGGGAAAAAAAAAAAAAAAAAAAAGCACCAAACTTTTTTTTTTTTTTTTTTCCTAAGAAAGCAGAGCCCAACTCATCAGCGGCTGATGCAGGAGCAGGAGGGGTTTGGAGTTAACTGCATGCAGGAAATCTCTCACATCCTGAGTCCCGGCTCGCTCCTCTCTGTAACTGTATATGATGGGGCTGTTCTCCAGCCCCAGCTGATGAAAGTTTGTCTCCCTCAGTCCAGGCTAAGATGTCAAAGCGTCTCCGTGCGGAGCGGCAGCGCTCCCCCGCTCCGCGCCCCTCCGTGCTGCTGCTGAGCCTCAGCGCGCTGCTCCTAGCATCACCCCGAGCGCGAGGTAAGTCCCCGAGATCCGCAGGCGGACGCGGAGAGGGTTTGCAGCCCTTCCTCAGCCCCAGCTCCATTTCCAGGCGCCGCTCCCCGTCCCGGAGCCCCGCGGTGCCGGGCGCTGTGCGTGCGGAACTCCCGCGTTCCCCCCCCCCAACTTCGCTCCCCGTTCCGCTCCCCGGGCCCCGGGCAGGGGGTGGGGAAAGGCAGAACAGCGAACGGGTTTGGGTTCGGTGCTTCCCAGCCCAGCGCCGGGGCAGGAGCTGCCCTACTGGTGGGATTTGGCTTCATCCCGTGTGAGCACGGCCGGGAGCGGGGCTGCGGCTGCTGGGAGACCTGCGTGGGTCGCAGCCCCGTCCTCCTCCTGCCGTTCAGCCGCAGCTGACAGTGCAGATTTCTTGTGGCAGAGAGAAGGGGAGAGATCCTCTCGTAAATGCACGGAGCAGCGCTTAGCTGTGCGTGGGTCTCTGAGTGTTGCTCCAAACTTTTGTTCTTTGTAACTTTAAGCTCTGTAAATGTTTGGTTGTCTCCACGTTTATGCACGGTGACTTTCCCCGGGACTGTGTTTGCTAGGGGAAGGATATGGGGATGCTTCAGCCTGAAATCCCAGGGTGGGCAGAGGAAGTTAATGCATTTAATTGATTACTTAAGATGAGAGGTGATGGCCTAATGCTGCTCCGGGAGGGTGTCAGGTCGGGTATTAGGAATAATTTCTTCTCCAAAAGAACAGTGAGGCATTGGAACAGCTGCCTGGGGAGCAGGGAGGTCATCATCCCTGGAGGTGCTCAGGAGCAGAGATCCGGCACTGAGGGATGTAGGCAGTGATGGGGATGGGCTAGGGTTGGGGATCCTAGAAGTCTTTTCTAATCTTCATGATTATGTGATTCTATGATTTATGTTATGGATTAACAGGATGAGAAGCTTTGCTTTGCCTTGGTGTGGAACTGAACTTCTGTTCAGCGCTTGTATTTCTCACCTTGCACCAAAGCAGTTTGTTGCAGGGTGCAGCTGGCTGTGCCTGGGAGCTTTGGGGTGGGCTGCTTCGTGTACTCACAACAATGGAGATATGAGCATACCCCAAATGGGTGACCCTGCAGTGAAATTAAAGGGAAATTAAGGAGGTGGGTGGCTTGGGTCTAACACTGAGATTGGATCTAGCACTGAGATGAGAGAGAGAAATGATGAGTGGTGTGGAAACCCTATGACCTGCATTATGGGATTCCTAAAGAGCTGAGTTTCTAAGGTTGCATTTGCACTGATGCTCTCTGGGAAGTGTCCATCTGTTTTGCGTCCTGATGGCAGGTGTTGAGCAGCAGTGGTGTCCAATGACTGTTGCAGCTCGGCTGGATTTAGGCATCCTCTCCCTTCATAACTTTTCTTCTTTCTTCTTTTTTTTTTTCCCCCTTGTGGAAGTAGAGAACTGCTTCAGCCTCACTGCTTTCTTGGTGGCAGAGGTGCTGAAAGCCATAGCCACCTGCTGGGCCCAGCAGGGCTGCCTGGTGACAAACAGTGCCCTTGGCTGTGCTGGCTCACATCCCCCTGGGCACCTGGCAGCCCTGCACATCTGCTTCAGCTGCCCCGAACCCAGTGTTTGCACTGTGCAGTGCTGCCAGGACATCCCCCATCCCTTTTTTATCCTCCTTCTTCTGCCAACGTGGCACTCCTAGGCACTTTGCTAAGAGCAGCACCCCTGCGATGGTTATATCCCTCGAGATGAGCCCGCACAAAAGACTGCTTCCCGGCCATTAAGCTGCTAATTATCTCTCTCTCTCGTTGCCTACACCTGCAAATCTTCAGACAAAAGATCTCCCCAGCTTTGACCAGCACTTGCCTGAACTTGTCCATCTGTGTCCTTTAGACAAAGGATTTCTTAACCCTTGACCAGGACTTGTCCATCAGTGCTCCTCAGCGAGCTTGGAGACAAAGGTGCAAAAGAAGTCCCTTACAAATAGTGATAAGACAAGCGTCTCCCTTGTGAAATGCCTCCAAAATCAGTTTTGAGATGTGATTGTTGGAAAAGCAAGAGGCACAAGTCCCGTGGGGCTGCCCTGGTGGCCATTCCAATCTCGGATAGAAATTACTGGGTTACAGCTAGAAAAATTAGAGTAGCCTCGCCTTTCAGAGTGAATTCCTTTTCCAATTATTCCAGCTTCACAATTGTGTTTTCCAGCTGCCAAAATTGCCAGCTCGTGGTTATTGCCTCGAGTGTCCTTGTGGACAGCATGGAGAGCTAACTGCAGTGTTGGCCTCGGCAAGACAGCAAAGCTGATTCTGCTTTGTTATCCTGATGGAGGGTATCTAGAAGGATAAGATCTAATCTCATAGGTTTAGTCAGATGCCTAAATTTCAATCTCTGTATAAGCTTTTGCAGAATCGAGGTCTTTGTGTATCTGCAGGCAGTGGAAGAGATGGTGTATGAAGGCAAACTCCACATCAGTGCATGTTGGGAAGCCTCCTAAATCTCTTTAAGGTATTGGGTATTAGCTGGCAGAGCAGCGGGAAAAGAGAAAATCCTAAAATTGCAATCCAAAATTCTTTACCTTCCATTAAAATAACTTTTCTGCCAGATTTCTTGTATTTTTGCTGCTGATCTCAACCGCGTTGACCGTAGCAGGAACAAATTACAGAGGTATCTTTCCCTGTCTCTCACTTCAGGGCTGATCTCTCCCACATACTTTGAGCTCATTTCAAACGCTGTCTTTTTTCACACTGTCCAAGCGTGTGCGGCAGATATTTATGGTCTGTGTATAATCACCTCCTTGTCTGACGATTATCCCTATCTGCTCCCCTGCAGACAGCCTGGCACGGGCTGCCCTGCCCGCAGGGCTCCGTAGATCCCTGCCAAAATACACCAGCTGAGGACATTATGCCCACTCTTCCCATCGTGTTCGCATCATTAGCTCTCCGCTCCCTGGCGAGCCGCCGGCTTGCTGCTGATGTTTTCTCACCTCTTGCTTTCCTTGAGATTTTTGGGAAGGTCGCCATCCAGACGCACCGAGCATCCCCAACCTCACGGCTCCATTTTGGGCTGCTTTCCATGTTTATCTGTTGCTTCCACTGTCAGCTGCCAGCGATGCTTTTGATCATGAAATTCTGTTTTTAAAAAACTGAATTCATGTGAGAGCCGATTTGGTCCTCCAACCAGCCTTGGTCAGACCTCTCACATCCTAATCCTGACAGATTTATCACTGTGCTCTTAACACATCTCATGCTGCCAGTGCACTTTCCCAGAGCCCAGCTGGGTTTCCTTTTGTCAGTATTCAAGTGCACAACATTTTACAGTGCCCATGGCCTAAGTCACATCTGCAGAGGCTGCTCTTAGCCCCTGTATAGCGTCCAGGGCAACTCTATGGCAAACTGAAACACGTGGCTTGGATTGGTGTGCTGTAGGGCTGCTGCTGGTTATGGAGGGGACAGTGCAGTACGGAGGACAATCCCTGTTGTTTCTGGAGGAACAAAACACAGCAGCAGAGCTGGACTAGGTGAGAAGCTGTGGGTGCCCTATCCCTGGAGGAGTTCAAGGCCAGGCTGGATGGGACCTTGGGTGGCCTGATCTGCTGGGGGGCGACTCTGCCCGTTGCTGGAGGGTTGGAATTGGGCGATCTCTGAGGTTCCTTCCAACCCAAGCCATCCGATGGTCTTGGGTTCCTGCCAAGCCAAAGGCTTCTGTGATTTTCTGGTCTGTATTAAATCCATACCCTTTGATAAAAGGATCACATAATAACCGAGGAGAAGTGGTGTTTTTCAGTAGACTCCCGATCCTGGAGGCTTTGTTTATCCCCAGGGTGATTTTGGTGACCATCAGAAGGAACTGGTGATGTTTGTAACTCTGACCAGTCTTATATCTATCACTGTCGTCATCTCAAAATAATGCTTTTATGCCTTTTTTTGGTATTTTATTTTCTTACCTGCATTTTTATGCTTGTGATTGTCTTTCATGGTGTGTCAGCTGGCGAAGTTACTATTAGGAGATCCATTACTGAGCTGAGTGCTAACATTATCAGGAGAAGCCTTGTCTAATTATGATATTAAACTGCAGAGTCACCTTAATGTCTGTGAATTCACACCTGGCTCCAGGCAGTGGTACAGCAGCACCACAAATACTGGAGGTGCACGAAGGGTTTGAGTTAGCAGTATGCAGCCAAAGTATGTGCAAAGCTTTTTCTTAAGGAAAAGACATAAAATCTTGTTATTTGACTGTTGTATAAGCTGTGAAGAGCATGCATTCTCCTATCAGTAGTGGCATGACTTAAGCAGCCCTACGGACACGTAACACCCACTAACTTGGGGCATGTGCCCCCAGGCATTTGGGCTCCTAGGATTTTTCATTCTTGCACTGATTTTTACCTGTCTTTTTTGCTGCTGGACAATCTTTTTCCCCTTTCACTAGCAGTGGGAGAGGCCTAATGTTGCTTGCTGAAAAGAATATACTCAGCATTGGGTATTTAGTGTCACTCAGGAGTTCAAGAACGCATTGATACCAAATGTTGTGTTGGCATTTGGTGCTTCAGAAGTGACCTGACCAGCTGCATCACCTAATCAGAAATGCTTATTCCTCTATTAAATCCCTTTGTGTTGCTTAATTAATAGTTTTGGTTTTTTTTATGCTGCATATAAACACCACTGCTGTTGCTAACAAGATGAGAAGTGTTGGGTTGGAGTGGGTCATCTGCCACATGATGGATGTCACAAAGTCATCAGTTGGATGAACATGTCCTTTCTTATCCCAAAGCAATGACTCTATGATTTAACAAGTTTATTCTGCAATTTTGGTTAAAAGAAGTAGCATTGGTGCTCACGAATCCAGTGTAGTAGCATTTGTCAGATAAGTAAACTGAAAAACTTTCTGACAGTGGTGAAAGTTGGCTGTTTTCTTGCTTCTGCATGTTCTCTAATTTTGAAAATAGATGATTAGGAGAAAGTGATAGACTTCATGCATGACAGATATTTCCTGAATACATCAGAACATGAACACTACCAAATTCAAGTGTTATGGGGTTTTGTTTTGATGTAGCCACATAAAAAAAGAAAATTACTTCTGAGCTTCATCGTAATGCTCCATTAAATGTGGTGAGCACATAGGCATGGCCACACGTGGAGCTGGGCATCAGCAGTATCTGCATCTGGCAGTGCTGTCTGTATGCACCAATGCACTTTGTCATGGGGTGAAGAGCCTCAGTTCCATCAGCAGAGGAGGGCAATTCAGCCCAGAGATAAATGGGCTGCGTGGATCTGGTTCCTTTGTGCAGCCTGGTGTTAGCTTAACCTCTGGGGCTATTCGTGAACCCTGCCTGAAAGGATCTGAGGGCTTGCTGGTGCTGGTGGCATGGAAAGGTATCCTGGATGTTCTCCCTGCCCTGAGGAAACAATAAAAATAAATGTTCATTATTCCCAAAGGTGTCAAAGTTGTCAGTGATGGACCTATCCAGTGCCAATGGCATTTGTCACAAGGCTGCACGTGTGGACCAGAGCAGGTTAGCTGGCCTCAAAAGCATTAAGCAACTCTCAGTTCTCATGGTTCTTTCTATTGTTTGAAAGGTGGATGATAAAATTCAGTGATAGCTCAATATGGGTGCATTTCATTTTTCTTTGTCCTGCATTGTATAATGCACGGAGCAGGTATTTCCCTTACAAACAAAAAATGATGATGGATACGAGCTCCCCAGCTCAGTAGCCCCTTTACCAGAAAAGAACCACAGATGGTTTCCTGTGAACATTTACCTAAATTAGCACTGAAATTTGCTTCAGCTGGGTTTGCTCTGCTTTCAGTGCCATTTCTCAGGGAACATCTGAATGAGCGATTTGTGTGCATGTGATGGGCAAAACCGAAACTCCCACTCAGTAACTTTATTCACTGGTGATTGTATATTGTATGCAGGAAAGAACACTCCTCAATACGGTTACACTAAGGATTCCTTGTGTTCAGTGGGGGAGGCTATTAAATCATTGGAAAGAAAGGATTGTCCGGTACCTTCTAAAAGACTGAGAGGAAATTGTATATTGGGGAGTAATTTTGAACTTAATTCAATGGCAAGCAGTCTTTCTTTGGAAGGGAGCAGCTGGATAGGAATGCTGGACCTGGATTTTTTTGCAACGATGTGGACTCATCACTGAGAAGTGAATATGTTTTCTTTGATATCAGAGCTCTGTGGCTTGGTTGCATCTGTTCTCGTAAAGCACAGGTTATTATTTCTCTACCTGAATAGGTGATACTTTAGGCACTGTCTCTCTGATGCTGAAGGGTGCAAGGCTGAGTTTGTAACTGGAGTGAGAATCTCTGGGACTGGGATCCTTTGGGGAAGGGGCAGCAGATCAGGAAGAAGATGATGTGTCCCAGTAGTGCCTGTGCCAGGAGGGTGTTGAGTTCAGATAGAGCATCCTTCATTGTGGCATCCTGGAGATACCTGTTGGAAAAGCAGGGTGCAACCCTTAGTATTTTTTACCTCTTGTTAGTCCTTTCCTGTTTGTTTTTATCAGAGAGGATGACCAGGTCATTTTTAATGGTGTGCATCATGACTTGGAAACGAAGTGCACTTAAGATGGGATTTCCAGTAAGAGGACAAAAGTTCTCCAAAGCCATTATCATCAAACAATCATTGTGGATTATATTGCTTCCTTTTCAAAGCTGCTTTGGGTCTGAATCTGGCATTTATGATTTGCCCTTTGCTGCAAACACTCATTGCTGGGCTCTTCCATGGGGACCTCTGGTTCCCACCCATCACCAGGTGTGCCAAAATGCCCTCTAGGTCAGTGATTCTCTGGCGTATATTTCCCAAATTTCAAAATATTCTCTTCTAGAAAAAGAAAAAATACAGTTCTTTCTTCAGACTGATCCGAATAGTAATTCTTCAGTCAAACAAAATAACATCTCAAATGAGACTGGACAGCTGTTTCCCAAATAAAGTATATGGATATATTCTACACGCAGCAATGAAGCTTGGTTTTCACCATCTGAAATGCCCTGCAGTCTCTCTGCCCCCTCCTGCAGTCAATTGCAAACGTTGTTCTCGAAACCCCGTTTGTCACGTTTTTTTTTTGGAGAACAGGGAAGACATTGAGATATATTGGCTTCTCTCCTTGAGTGCATTTCAATATGTATTTTGTGTAACGAGAACCCAAATCCTCCTCACATTATTTCTGCTTTAATCACACTATGCTCTCCCAAGATTGCTGTAATCTCATTTGCATCAGCTGGAGTGACTGTGGGTGATGAGCAGTATTTCATCTGCAAACAGAGGAGAGCAATATTGGGTGCACACCTGGGAAGGAACTGCCTGTCCTGGCTTTGTTACAGCTGAGAGTGGTGCAGCATCCCGATTTGGGGAGCAGACATTCAAAAATTAGAATGAACAAAAGCTATTTCTAAGCTTTTCTTGAGGACCTGTCAAGTGTGATCGTTCCCTTTTAATTTTCCAGCAAATGGCTTTTTGACATGTGCTAACTCCAGAGGAGCGCGATGCTGCCGAGTGCAGCAGACATCATTTTGTATTTTAGCCATGACATTGCTGTATATGAGAACTGAAAAGTTATATAGATATTACACCAATATATAAACCATGTGTGTTAGAAAGACAAGTTCAGTTCTGAAATATTTGACTTAGCTATGCTTTTCACTTTCAATTCGTGCCAAACATGTGCTGGAATGACTGATGGAGTCATACGGTTCCCCGAATAAAGCACTTTATTGTGCACAGACTTAGAGCCTCCCAACAGTTGTATTACAGAAGCTTGAAGATTAAGATGATCCAACTGCTTAGGGGGTATGTTCCACAATGAACATTTTGTTTTTCCCTTTTTATTTTCCCCATCTCTCTCTCTTTTTTGCCTTCAAATGTGTCATTGGTTTGCTCAGCTGGTGGCACGGCGTTGCTGACTGTGCTGCCAAGCAGCAAGTGTCCTTCTCTTGGAAATGCTCACTGCTCTGTCCAGGTTAAAACACTGCCCTGATGGCTTTCCCCAGTTTATAGGATGTCATGGGGGAGGGGGCTGCTTCCTGTTGCACATCAGGCAGAATGGGGTTTAGGAAGGGAATAGCTCCTGGAAGAACAAGCGATGACAGGAGACAGTTCTTCAATTTATAAAGCTGGAGTATGAAAAAGCATGTTTGTGGTGCTGTGTGTTAGAGGGATCAGTGTGTCTCAAGCTCCTATTTCTCAGCTGAGCTGTGGGTGCGAAGGATCAGGTGTGCACAGCATGGGCACTCTGCACAGCTGCACCCAACCAGCCGGACACAGAGTGTTAGATACAGAAAGAGCTCTGCACCTCGAGCGCTGCATGCAGGTTTGGGTCCCTCATTACAAGAAAGGCATTGAGATCCTGGAGCATGTCCAGAGAAGGACAGCGAAGCTGGTGAGGAGTCTGGAGCACAAGGCTTATGAGGAGCGGCTAAGGGAGCTAGGATTGTTCAGCCTGAAGAAGAGGAGGCTCAGGGTAGGCATTACTGCTCTATGCAACTCCTGAAGGGCAGTTGTAGCAAGGTGGGGGTCAACATCTTCTCCTGTGTGACCAGCTGTAGTGGAAATGCTGAGTCACAGCCTGAAGCAGTGATTGAGCACCTGGTGGAAGGCAGGGCCAACCCGGGAGAGCTCAGGTGCAGCTGATTGACCAGAAGGGCTGGAGCCAGGATCCACCTCTTCCCAGACCTCATTTAAGGGCTGGCAGTGGAGGCATGAGTATTTTGCTGGAGATTCTTCCTACCTGAAATCTTTTAAAGGTAAACAGCTTTTTTTCCTTTGTTTTTGTGTCTACAGCTGCTGTGTTTGGGTACGTCCTCACTTTCTCCAGCCTGGGGCTGTGCCACCCTACTTCATTGCTGTGCTTTCCATCATGTTATAGAGTTACACCAGCAATATAATGAGAGGTCCCTCCAGAGGAGGTTCAGGTTGGATACTAGGAAAAACTTCTCTGAAATAGGGGTCGGGCCCTGGAATGGGCTGCCCGGGGAGTTATGGAGTCACCAACCCTGGAGGTGTTCAAGGAACATTTAGATGTTGTACTGAGGGACGTGGTTTAGTGGGAAATACTGGTGGTAGGTGGATGGCTGGACTGGATGGTCTTGGAGGTTTTCTCCAACCTTGATGGTTTTATGATTCTTTGAACAGAACATTAAATTTGGAAATGTCTCAAGTCCTCTAGCTGCTGCCTGTCTTCAGATTCATTGAAGACCTCTGCTTACTTCTGATGTTCCAAAGATTTGGTGAACAAGGAGTAATTTTGCAAAGTGGAGGAGAGGTCAGGGCTCATGCCCAGGGAGGTGTATGGAATGTGTGCTGAAAGTGCCTTGTGTTCACATGCTGGAGGTCTTGGGTTTGGGAGTCAGGGTGGAGTTAAAAAACAAGAGAAACTTAGTGTGTCATTATATGGCTTTAAAAAAAAAAAATAACCTGTTTTTTCAAGGCAGGCTGTGGAAGGAGCAGTCTTACCAGACTTTGTGAAGAGAATTGATGTACTGCCTAGATGTGCAAAGATTAGGGTAAAAAGTCATCTGTGGCTCTGAACTAAGACAAGCTTTACAGTGGGGGATGAGGCTTATATTTTATGCTCAGCCAACCCTTGCCCATCCTTTGTGTTCACGCACAGATGAGGGCAGAAGCTGGCACACTGTGCAGCCCTTTCTGAAGCTAAGTGCTGTTAGCAGTGTGATGGGAAGGAATTAGTCTGGTGGGACTTCTGATTTTTGGTTCTTGTTTTTATGGACATGTTTAGTGTTGAATCTGAGAAAAACAGTTGACTTTTAAGGCAAATTACTCCTTCTCATGCCCCATGCAAATCTTCCTTTCTTTAACCTTTGCGCACTGGTGTTCACAGTATGTTTTATTTTGCAGCACTCCCATATTTATCATTATACATTAGTCTAATTTGACTTACTGTTATATTAATGAGCCACTGTTTATTACAATTCCCATTTCAAATGGTGCAGCCACCATTCTTAAGGATGATGTCAGCAAAAAAACTGTGATCTGTGCCTGGACAATGTTTGGCTTCAGTAATGTGGTTTGTTGGTTGTTTTTTTTTTTCCCCCTCTGGCTGTTACTTGATTTTTGTGGTAGAGAATATGAGGGGTGGGAGTGGGAAAGAGTGGGGCTGCAGGTGGACCCCACATGGCATTGGGATGGGTGATGATGGTGATGAGGATGTGGGGTCCCTTGGGTGTCCCTGGAGCCTTGAGGGCATTGTGTGGGAGTGACAGGGGTGAGAAGCATAGGTGGTGTTCCCAATGCCTGCACAGGAAAGAGGCAGAGTGCCACGATTTGGCTTTGTAAACCTGTATAGGTGAAGAGATGGATGATGGATATGAACTGGCTCAGCCATCTATTGCAGTGTGCTGTGCATGAGCAATGTGAGCTGGGCTCTGTGCTATGCCAGGCAACTCTCTCTCCTTTCCATCAGCTCATCTCATCCAGTCCTGCCTGCGCTGGGGAGCACTCGTCTCTTTGTTTATCATAAGGAGAAATACACTGTGCGGCCTGACTAAAAGCTTATTAATTTTAAGTAGAGGGGAATCTGAAGTGCGTCTGGGCTTTTTCAGGAGGCAGTGGCCCTTAAACTGAGATGTCACATCACGTGCGTGGAGTTTTGCACACAGCTTGAGGGAACTGAAATGCAAAGGAAAAGATGACAACTCTTTCAAGTGCTTGGCCAACAAGTCCTTGCACGATAACGTGCAAAGAGGAGTTGTAGATATAGATTGCAGATGAAAAATATCTAAGAAGCACAAAAGTGTCTGACAGATAACATCTTCTCATCTTGCTATTTGTACAAACTGTCTTTTGTATTATTGAGAAGAAGAATGAGGGGCAATACGCAATCTTATGGCTGCTTCAGAATCAAAAGCACTACCTTCAGTACAGGCTAAAAATAGGGATCAGATTGATGCAGTGGTGAAGTTTTCCATGTGAACAAGGGAGAGACAAGCGTGCATCAAGAGGAGCCATGTGGAATTTCACTGGAGTGGAAAATGAGTATTTGAGTCAGAAGGTGCGAGTGACACAAGAGATAGGAAACCTGGCTCCAATAAAAGTGCCTGGCAATATCGATGGCCTGGTTTTCTTCCCCTCTAATGACATGTTACAGAAATCTAAATTCTCTAATTTCAATTATTACGCTGTTTATGCTGTTGTAATACCAAGAGTCCCTGTAGAGAGACGGCCTCATTATTAATGTAACTCAAACAATTCTAATGGCTGCGGCTTCAAAGAAATCATAGTGAAAATGTATAGAAGTGACAAAGGGTGGCAGAGGAAAAGTCAGCGTGTCTGTGTCTGTAATATCTATGGCACTGGGAGTTTGTAGGAAGGGACCAAGGTGATGGAAACCCTCCATTAGCACAGAGGAGCATTGGGCTCCTCTCCTGGGAAGCCCTTTGGAGCGGGCTGCACTGGTGCTCTGAGCCCATAAGCAGCAGAGCAATGGAGGTGTGTTTTATTCAGTCATTGTGCAGGAAACTGGATGAAGTGTCCCTCACTGGGATAAATGGTGATTTCCACTTGGCCCAGGGCAAGGGCTGTGTGATTGCCTTCAACCCTGCAGAGCTGCCAGCAGCCCTCTCACCTGCATGGAAGCCCAAACCACTGCTCAGATTCAGGGCTGCTCTGGGGCTGCACTTAAGTTTATTCTATTTTTTTCTGCATGTCCACATCTATCTCTTTTTTTTTTCTTTTTTTTTTTTTCTTTTTTTAAGCCTGTCTTGTTGGGACTCTTCTCCTTTGTCTGATTTTTGTGTCTTTCTCTATCCAAGACTTGTGTGTCTGGGTCCTGTTGTTGACAGCATCTCAAAGGACAGTTGGGAACTGAGCAAATGTGCAGTGCTGGGCACATGCTGGAGTGCTTTTTGGGAGAGAGGCCACATCACCTGGCCGCATTGTTTTCTCTATCTGTGCAGAAAGCTGTGATTTTTATCACCTGCAGTAATTTAAACAAAAACAGCATCCAGACAAGCAGCAAAACATTTGACTAAAGGAGAGAATCCAGACAGAAATTGATCTCGGATTTTATAAATCTATGGCTTCAGAAGATTTTGCAAGCCCTAAAGCATGTCTGTTCTGTTTCCCCCAAATAAATTATGCTTCCCAATAAAGATATTACTGTCGCCCATAAACCTGTCTTGATGTCTGTCTCCAGACTATCAACACTTGCAGGCAACGTGCATTTTCCACTGTGCAGATAAATAAGCATGTGTGTAAGATTAAATTTGCTCATTGTAACCTTATTCTTCATGCACCAGAAGCATCACTCTGTCGTGTAAGTGTTCCCAAATAGTAGAAGTAGGAGGGGCAATACTAAACCATACTTTGTGTAGACATGATTCACTTTTCACGTGGTATTTTCATCACAGTTACACTTGTTAGCCCATGCCATGTAAGGAGGGAGTAATAGATCTGTGTGTCTGTGAATGCTGTCTCCCCTCTCCCCTTTTTTTGTCTGTTTTGGGTGGTGCTGTGATGTTAATGACTTACGGAGTTAATAGGAAAGGCAACTTGCACGTGTAGAATAGCAGAAGACTGAAGCCTCCTGATATCTAGCTGCAGCCCATGGCGTAGGGCTGTGTGGAAGTGATGCAGACAGTGTGTCTGTGGAAGGAGAATTGTGCTCATAGGGGTTCTTAAAGCCTCGGCTGCACAGAGCTTGCAGAGTGCAAATCCTGTAAAATAATGGAAGAGCCTGAGTCATTGGATTCATAGAGCTGAGACTGCTCCAGTGAGCCAAGAAAGGAAAAAGAAATCAGGGCTAGGGCCAAGCTTTTCTCATTTCTCTGAGAGATGCTTCATAAATTTGTGCTCTGTGAGGGAGCTTCATGGCTGATCATCAGAATAAAGGGCTGTGATGATCTGTGCTGTCCAGATAGATATAATTAGTAATAATTAGGCCCTCCTGGGCTGGTGAGGTGATATCCTCTACCCCTCTGTGAGGTGAACCTAATCTGCAGGGTTTGGATTATCACTCCTGTGCTGGCATTGCATCCTGCTAAGTGCCTATCAATAAGCTCTGCTGGAACAGGGGAAGAACCCTCTCTCTGCATGGACATTCTTCATCCTCGGGATCTGAGTGCTCCAGAGGGCTCAGAGTGTTGGTAGGGCAAGTGTGATAAACCCTACCAGCCTTCCAACTTTCTTGTGGCTCCTGCAAACCATCCTTGTCTTCTCAAGATTCATGCTCAGTACCATTTCTAGATCCTGTATTATGGTTTATTTCTTTTAGGCCCCTTTGCTCTGACAGGCATGATGCCATTAGTATGCTTACTGAGAGGAGAAACAGTTGATATATGTTGTATGCAAATAGCTTTTTGGTATTATAGTACGGGCTGAAGTCATCTGACGTGTAGAAGTAGGGAATTGTTTCAGAGAGAATTTATATTCTCTTCCAGAATATATTTTTCCTAATGTGAATCTGCATCCTTGATGTTGTGGGATTCTTGATATTTCATGATCTCCTGCCTGTCTGTATAGAAACACTGAAGCTATGAGGACAAGTGAATACTTAAGTCTTTTGCTGTACACAGCTCAGACTTGTTGAAATGGAGTGCAACCACACCTTGCCACATTTAGTGGAGTAAGATGACACATGAAAAAGTGTTTAGGGGGTAATGAAGTACCTAGGATTAAAACAGTTAATCTGTCATGTGCAATCAACCTGGAATATTTGGGCACCTGTAACAGGCTTGTTCCCTCTGTGCTCAGTGGCTCAGACTTGCAAAGCATGTAGACCAGGCAACTCTACTGAAATGGGAAAGACACAGGGAAAGTCTGGGATTGTTATCTGTTCTTTGGAGCTTGTGTTGTGCCACAGCCAGGTCTGTTTATTCTAGAGGAAGTATGTCACCAGTTACACCCCACATATGCTTTCCTCCTTTCAGCCACTGCTGCTGTAGGTTGGATCCAATATGCTTGTGTCTGGGAAGAACAAGGAAAAGAGGAACCAAGGGACTGAAATAAATGAGACTGACTTCTTACCTTAATTACTGAAAAAATAGTCCTGATAAAGTCTTATCTCCCTTAAATCCCTGCAGCTTGCTTACTGTCTTAGTGATGACACTGAAATGACAGTTTCATTGCATTTCCCCTGCTGTCACCTTCAATGAAAAGAAAAAGTGAAGTGCTAATATGTTTATTAAAGTAGTGCTTTAAATAGCTGGTGCCAATAACTCTTTATATTTTTGAGTCAGATGTTGAGTCCCAGCTCCCTTGTCTTTGTGCTCTGTCTTTACTCCTTATCTTGTTCTGTCTTTGTGCAGTGTTGAACACCATTCCGAGGGCCCTTGACAGCAATACTGAAGTTCTAGTTAAAGCAGAAAGTAATATATGAGCATCTTCATAAATAAAAGCAACTTTTCTATATCTCAAAGTGTAGGAACCAAAATCTTCTGTATAGTTTTAAAGCTGCATTTCAGATGCTGTGTGGCTTGGTTTGCTGTTCCCTCAGCAGCAACTCTATGGCTTTTCTGTGCAGTCTTTGCACAGGACATATGATTGAAAATGGTAACCATCTCCAATCTTGTCTCTCTGAACCCCAGCTCTCCTACAACATTGTGTAGGTTTGGACAATAGCTGCATGAAAGCATGATGTTTTAATGTCTAATGCTTTTCCTGAATTATCCCCTTTTTGAAATGGACTTCCAGGTCCCTTAAATAACAACTTTCAGGTTTTTGCACCTTGCTCCCTCCTAACATGAAGTGCTTCTCCCTCTCCTAGGTCAGAATGTGGACAGCAAGTTGGAGTCCTTGAGACAGCAGATGCTGAAGGACCAGTCCAAGGACTATGAGATAACAGTTCCCTTCCTTTTGAATGGAGAACAGTGGAGACCAGCAAACAGCACTCATTCCAAGGTTAGTCTTTGTGTGGCTGTTATTTTGTTCCAAGGTATTCAGCTGGAAGGGGAAATGAAGTGTGTACTTCATTGTAGCTGTTGTAAGTATATATATTTTAGTAGAGGGTCTGCAGCGTATGATTTTTTACTTTCCTAAGCCGAGAAATTGAATGTTACTGTAAAGTAGTATTCTTATTTCTGATGGCAGAAGTGGAAGGGTAGCAGTGCTTTTAATGAAGTTAACATACATGGCTTCATTGACAGACTCTGATAAGCTTTTCTCCTCCTTTTCCTCAGCCACTGGCTGATGAAATAGGAAGCTGTTTTGAGGAGAAGAGGCCTGCTTTCTGTCTCCAAAGCTTCAGACTCTAAGACAAGCTGCTGCTGCCTTTGTTATCACCAAAGATGTCATGAGAGTCTCTTTCCTGACCTTTCTAACCCAGATTTTTAGGTACAGTGTTGTTCCGGTTTCTTTTTAACGTTGTTCTTTTAATCATCAGTGTAAGCAGAGGAAAGTTAAACTTTTTAATTGTGGAAATACTAAAACACACAGATAGTAACCATGAAAACAGCTCCAGTTGCCCGTTAGAAGTGCCTTTCTTTGCTGCATTGGGAAGGTGTTTGGTGGAGAAGTCCTCCTTGGCTACTGCTTTGTGTCGGGCAGCTGACTGACAGAAATAGATATGAGAAGAGATTTCAGAACAACAGACCTGACATTCAGATAGATTGTCTGGGTGAAAAAGTTGCTTTCATGCTCCTTTTCCCCCCTCCTAAATTGGAGAGAAAGGCCAGTCCTCAGTCTGCGTATCTGCAGTGATGAAAGGGATATCATTGTGGGTGTATAATGGCTTATCTTAGAGAGATAACACAGATGGCTTGGTCCTAGATGTATGCAACTCTATTTTTAGGTCATTTAATTAGGAACAGGCGTTCTCCATACAGAGTTCTTTCAGCGACTCGTTGTAGCTCTCTGAAGGAGTTACAACAGAGTATCTTTACGTGAGTAATGATAATATGATTTATATCATTAATTTGTTTCCCAGAATTGCCTTCAGTTTAAGATGAACATTAGAAAAGATTTGTGGTTTGGTAGAAAGATCCACGTGCTGTATCAGCACTTTTTTTTTTCTTCTTTGAATACTTCTTTTCCATGGAAACTGTTATAAATTAAATACATGAAAGTGCAGATCAGGCTGTGGGAAGAACAACAGCATTAAACTGGTGGAGGAGAAGAGTAATGAATAGCTTGTCACATAAATATTGATCAAAAGCACAAAAGCCAAATACTGTTGTGTTCGATGGTTAAATAGGACCTATTGTTCCTCAGCTTATTTCGAAGTGTTCCTCTATTTTAATTTAATTTTAATGCAGTAAAAAAAGAAGTACCAAGTACTTTGTACTCGTAACCAGGGGAATGGTATTTCAATAGAATATATAGGAAAATAAATAATGTAGTGGTTATAAAAATGCCAAAGTATTAAAGTTATTTGTGTATGGATAATTGCCTCTCAATGAAAGCCCCATTCTACAGTCCTCTGATCATAAATACTCTTTCTTAACAATTAGTCCCTCAGAAACCACACTGGTATTTAACGTGGCGTACCCTTCCATTCCTATCCTGAGGATAAAAACATCCTTTTATTTACCCCAGAAGAGTCACAGTGCTATCTGCTGGAATATCTCCTTCAGAGCCTGTCATGAATTATTATTAAGCTAATGACTTTCTTCTTGAGGGCCACCTATGCTGTGCACAATAGAAGCAAAATGCCCGGCCATGTTTCTGCTGACAGCAGTCCTGCTGATCGCTCACACAGTCGCCATCCTGCTCACTAGGGCTCCTGAAAGGCAAGGGAAAAATTTTACTTAGCTGAAACCTACTTTTATTGTAGTACACTTAGGGCATAATGTTTGAAGGACTTAAAAGATAATGTCTGTGTTACACACTGGAGCAGGTTGCCCAAGGAGGCTGTGGATGCCCCATCCTTGGAGGCATTCAAGGCCAGGCTGGATGTGCCTCTGGGCAGCCTGGTCTGCTGGTTGGTGACCTGCACATAGCAGGGGGTTGGAGCTAGATCAAACCCAGGCCGTTCTATGATTCTATGATATATGCTTAACATATATATTAACTATGGAAATGAGTGTAGGTTTTCTTTATTCATCAAGTTGATGATTCTTAACTCCTCTCTTGGCATCTTCTGCTGAATTTGGAAAAAGCTTTTCAGCTGAACTATTTGAGTGGTGCTCGGTCCCATTCTTTCATTAACTGGATATAATATTTTGTTGCTAATCCTGCACACACTGCTAAAATTAGTGGCTGCTAATTTGAGTACCCAGTTGTTGCTACTTGGGACTACTGATGAGTAACTCTATTGTTGGCTATCTGATGGCAAAATCGGGACGCTGAAGTCTGCAAGGTCTGTATGTCCTTTCAAACAATAGCTGCCCCATATTCTATGCAGATGTGATTTCCTTGTTTGAGGCTTTGTGTGCATTATAGAAGGTGTTGATAGGTCTTTATACTTAATGGCTAGTTCCAGTTCCCTTTCCATTTCTCTTTATTTCTGTCACTTGTTCATAGTTCTGCATTTGGTGTCAACTCTTTTCATGGTGCTTGATCTGAACCCAAAGAGTTGGGTTCTACTTTTCTTAATTTTTTTCCACGTTTGGAACAGTGTTTTAAAAAATTGTATATTATTCAAATACAGGAAAAAGACTCTTTTCTCCACTTGTTCCCTGCTGAATATTTTTCTTCAAACTTGGCTTGAGACTTAAAAACCAAGCCAAGTTTGATGAGACTTGGGTAAGTGATGTTTTAGTACACAGAACACTGTAGGGAAGATTTTCAGAGGACCATCTGTTTGGCTTCAGTTTTTATCCTTGCACTCTGTTAGGGACACACACTGGTTAATGTGTGCCAGATCCCTGCATCACAGGAACTGAAGGTCAGGTAATGCTGCTGCCTTAGTGTGGTCTTTGGAGCGCATTCCTTGTGTAGGCACAAGTGTTAGGTGGGTGTTCAGGGTTTCTTGGCTTCCCTTCTGCATTTGAAAGGTTTGAACGATGGGGAAACCCTGCTGGGTACCTGATCTTCCAGGGCAGATGTAAGATGGTTGTAATGCTTGGGTGCATCATCGTGTGACATTGCCCTGAGCTGGTGTTCATTCTCATGGACTCGCATCTCATCAGTGAACTTGGCTCTTTCCTCTAATTGGAGCTTGGTCCAGAACTTAAAATGCATGGATTTTCTGGGAAATTGAAGGGTTTTTGTGCAGATACAATGAATTATGCAGGTAAAAGTAGAGTCTTGAGGTCGTGCTAAATGAGCACAGATTTTTCTTTCCTTGGTCTGGTGGCACCCATCACTCAAGTGCAGTTCTGTTTTTTCTCTGGTGGTGGCCATGCAGCATCCGTAATGTCATCACCAGCACCTGCAAGGGCTCAAATATGACCACAGGCTGAGCATCTTATGGTATTCAGTCATCTGAGGTTTCCAAAAGCTTACAAGAAAGTGTACAAGAGTACAACTCTCCCTGCTGGGTGATGCTCTGTCTTTTCGGTGCTCGTGCATGTAACTTTGATTTTGGACTTCGTGTTCATCTGAGTGCAATATTAGACTGTTCAATACACATGTATGCTCTGATCAGGATATGATTGCAATTCATTTAGTTTTGAGTGTAAATCTGAGTGTAGCTGAACCTGGGCAGGTATTGAAGGACCTAGAGCCATGCAGTGCGGAGCTGTGTATGGTTTCTGAAAAGCCGTATACAAAACTTGAAAGCCCTAAAGTCCATCAGGTTGCTTTGAGTTTGCAGCTTGTCAGTCCAGGCTGCTTTTGAATGATGCGTAAGGCATCACATCATTAAGCTTGGGTCATGCAAAGGGGAAAATGAGCAAATTTTGCTCTGTAACTTCTTAAAAATAATAAGTGGGTGTGACTCAGTTTCCTTCCTTTGGCTGCTGTAAGTCAGGTTTGCAAATTGTAATCTTAAAGAAATGCTTTCAAAAAAAATGGAGGAAGATGAGAAGACAGAGATCCTTGTTTTGTAGCAGTGCTCTTTGTGTTATGTTATGCTTTGAATATTAACTCTAGCAAAGAAATTCAAAGCTGAAGCTGAAGGCCATCTATAAATATATACTTTGAGCATATTTCTTCTGTTTTTTAACTGTATGGCTGTCATAGCTCAAAGGATTCTGCATGTGAAGTGGCAGAATATTACCATTTTTACTGCTTAGCATGCACTGTGTCCCATTGAGCTTTCAGAGCAGCAGCTTTTCTGCCTGCCTTGTTCATGAAGCATTGTGCTATGGATTGCTCTCATAATCATCAAAAGTCTGATTATTGGTATTGTCATTTTGGACACTGCTTGCTTGAATCTCATGTGAAAGTCTCCACTGTCTTCAAAGGCATTGAGTCCTCAGACAGCTGTTAGTCATGTTTATGGTTCTTGAGATTTATCAGATGTTGCACTGATTCTTTTCAAATTTTTTTTTTCATGACTGCATGGTAAGGACCTGACCCAACATCTACGGAAAGGTTTTATGGCCGTTGAAACGAACAATAATTGGAAGGAACAAGAAGAAACTTTGAATTAAAAACAAAAAAAAAACAAACACAAAAAGAAAAAAAACAAGAGAATTGTGCTGAAGATTCGAGAATCTACTGAAAACTGCCAAGCAATGATGAGCCTTACCCATTAGTTCCCACCTTTTGTGCTTACAGGACTGCATTTTGCCTTGCGAACTAACGAGGCAGGTCTGCTGGTACAGCCATAGAATTATAGAATGGCTTGGGTTAGAGCAGACCTTGATCATCCAGTTCCAAGTCCCTGCTGTGGAAAGTGTTGCCACCCAACCTGGCCTTGTGCATCTCCAAGGATGGTGCATCCACAGCCCCTTTGGGCAGCCTGTACCAGCCCCATCACCCCGAGCTCTGTGTGTGCACTGCCCCTGGTGTTGCTATGAGGTTACCCAGCAGAATACCCCAGTGTAGAGGGATTTCCCCTCTTGCTGCATCTCACAAGTTTGCTTGTGGCTCATGCACAGTGTTTGATGCATGAAGCACAGCCAAGAGGCCTGCATGTCGGATCAGTAATGTAGTACTCAGGCTTTTCAAGAGCAGGCCCATTCAAGTTTATTTCATAACTGGCATAGCCTTCGTGCAAGTGATAATTGTTTATATTCCCTCCAACAGAGCCTCCTGCTGTTCTTTTTCATTTGAAATAATTACCAAAGTTTAGACTTCCAGACAATTGTATTAAGGGGAATCATACAGCGCTGCTTAAACAAGGCTTTGAAGGCTGAGAGGACAGCTTTCAGAGCTCTTTTACATAGTTGTTTTACATATCTTAAGAGAGAGAGGCATAAACAGAATTTATAGTGCTCTCCATAATTTTATGACTCATGAGTACCGAATACAAGAGGCAGTGCTGTGCATGCTGCTAGGGCTGTGTCATCAGCTGGGAATGCAGCTTGGCACAGCCAGCCACAGCAGTGTGAGACACTGCACTGATCCTCAGTGAAGTTCTCCAGGAGATCTGCCCCTGAGCTTCTAATTAGTAACCTGGCAGTCATTAATTCAACAGCCAGTAAACAATCTGTTATTTCTTTGGCTTTTTATTGTACGTACAGCCCTGCGTTGTAGGGCCACTGTGAGGATTAATTAGTTCAGAAATGCGCCATTTATTTAATAACTCCTCCATGTTTGTTTAATTCAGGAGTGAGGTGTGGGATGGAAATGCCCACGTTCTCCCCAGCCCTGAGCGATCGAATCAGCTTAGTGCTGCCCCTCTCCATTTGCTTTGTGCAGGATGGGTTCTTGCGAAGGGAAACGCATCCTCTTAGCCAGACCTCTCTCATCTTCAGCCAGTCGTTCCTTCTGATCATTTCATTTAAGAAATTAAAAACAAAATGCCAGGAGACGCATCCTGTTTCTGGGGACTTGCTTGATCTCTACTGCAGCCGCGAGTCTGGTGAATTCCTGGAGCTGGGACCACCAATAAGAACATCGTGTTGCTGATTGAGTAAGGGAAATTCTTTCCTCTGTCTGCACTGAATCAGTGCCCTAGTTTCAACGAGATACACCAGTGTTCATTTCCTGCCTGAGACGCCTGGGCATCCTGGGACGTGTTAAGCAATTGGGATTCGTCCCAGAAAATGGTCCATTTCATTTTTAGCTTAAGTGATACAGTGTGTGAAGTTCTGTGGGGATAGTTCAATCGCAAGATAAATAGCAGATAGCATGGAGGGAGACTGCAATACAGAGAAAACCTGGAGCTTTTTATTAACCGTCTGCCCCACCCCAACCCCCTCGGCATTTTGGAGCCTTCTGTAGGGTGAAATTCCCTTCCATGAGACTGCATCACACTGGGCTGTCGGGAGGGATTTTGTCATATTTGGCCAGTGAGGATCGCTGTGATGTAATGGCCCTGGGTGAGCTGTCTCCCATACCAGCCCAGCTCCACTGCCAGCAATTGTGTGCCATGGGCTCTGCAGAAGCGTTTTCCTTGCTTGCTGCACATGGCCCACCAGCAATGAGGTAGTGTCTCAGATCAGGGCTTGAGGAATCTGCCTCCATAAGGTGATGGGGCTGAGGTTCTTGCATAGGAATTTTTTTGGGGGGGAAGACAACTAATAGAAAGGTTTTGATCTTAATGGTGCAGTAACCCTTTAAAGTGGTGCTGAAATCAAAAGTTAAGTCCTTGCAATTAAGCAGTAGAATGCCAGTTTTGTGAAGTGCTTGTACTGAGGCACTTTCATATTGAATTAATTTAGCTTATACTTGGCTATTTCGTTCTCTCTTGCAACAGATCTTGTGAGCGTAAGGTATGAATTTCAGTGTTGGAGTAAAACAATGCTTTACTTTCCAGCTATGAACACGTGATCGTCCTTTTACAGGAAAAAGGAGAATCTCCCTTGTTCTCAGCACTCGCTGCAATTGCCTTGAGTAGAGCTGAATGCAGTGCAATCCCTGCAGCAGACCCGCAGAACGGGGCCCTCTGGGTGGTGGCAGTGGGATTTGAGGTCTTTCCAAGGACTAAAGGGAACTGCCATGGAAAATAAGAACCATTGGCACACACTGTGATGGAGACCCTTATCTTGTGGAGCTGAAGTAAATTGAATTGTCCTCAATGTACGTATATTTTAGGGATGAAGAGGTAAATGTAGCTGGTAGATCCACAAAGTCCCATTGTTACAAGCTTGGTGCTTTTGTTGTTGAATTATAATTCTATTTGAATGTGATTTATCTCAAGCCCTGGGTGATTTACTTTTTCTATGGGGAATTTCTCATTCCTCAGAATTGTAACAAAAAAAATCATAGAGGTAATGTGCAGCTTAAAGTTTGATAAGAAAAATATAATTAGAATTGATAATAAGCCTTTTTTTAAAGGTGGTCATAGTATCTTGACAGTGAAAAGGATTTTAAGTGTTGCCATTTTTCAGGAGAAAGAATGACTTCCAAAAATCCTACCAATTATTTCTGAAAAGCGCATATAGTTGAGGTAAAAAATTATCTGTGTCATTTTGAGAGTATAGAGAGAGAGAGTCATTTTGGGTAGCAGAAAGTTTGTATTTTGCTTCTATCCTGAGGAAGTTGTGTCCCTTTTGTGCTTTTTTTTCCTCGAGGACACAGTTTCCAAGTATTATTGAGCCATCAAAGCTTAATTTAAGAAAACAATTGCGATTTATGGCACGGTGGAGTGATGAAGCTCAGCAAGATAGGAGACAAAATGCTTGTGTTGATGTTTGTGGATGCCTTTCAATTTGCATGATGCATGCAGGGTGCCACCAGGGTCTGTAGATGTATTACTAGTCTTGAGTTCATCCCTGTCCCACAAGAATGTGCTTGTGATGTTTCTGGTCAGTGTAATGTCAAGTCTACTGGTGATACTGGTGGCACAGGAGCATTTGTTTGCCCAACCAGTAGAGCATCTAGATGCTCAATAGTGATTTAGGGGGATGTTGAGTCTGGGGAGAGGTCTTGTCACCACTCTTGTTTCACAGCAAAGCAAAATGCACTGAGCTCAGATGAGTTCTGCACCTCCACATTTGTGATGGACCTTCCCTTCACTGCCCTAGGTCCCAGAATGCAAGTCTGTTGTTTCTTCTGAGGTCTGAACTGTGCTCAGAGAATTGTGTCTTCTGTCTTAGGGTCAGTGTTTCTGCAGAATGAACTCATTCCCTCTCCAACTCTGGCCATCTCCCTCCACCAGAAGCTACTGGGCGGCTCCTTGGCAGGCATCTTCTTTCCCTTTGCTCTCCCCATTGACTACATCCTTTATAGAGCTCTTGAGCAATGCAGTGCTGAAATGGCTTTTTTGGGGTGAACCTGCCAAAGCCTTCCTGGCAGCCATCGCCCTCTGCAGTGCTTAACCTCCTCCTGGTGCTCAAAAATGGTGTCTTGAAATCGAAGCCCATATATAATTTGGATATTCGGGAGAAGGATATTCATAACCTGAGCCTGCTTAGCTGTGCACAGGAGCAAACGTTTTATGTCAAAGCTGCTGTTGAGCTAGGGGAGGATCAGGTCTTCATTGAGATGCCTAATTTTTGCATGCTGGTGGATGCTATTTTCCGGTACACTTCATTTGTGTGAGTGTTGGAGATGGCAGGCTCTTTCAGGCAGCAATCTTGGATGAAATCCTATACTGGTGTCTCTCAGATGACATTATTTACTTCAGTTTCACCCATTCCATCATCTTTCCCTAGATGTTTTCACATTAAGTACATCTTGTACTGAAAAAGAGACGCTGCTAAAGGAGGTCTGCTTCGACTCCTGGCAAATGACGATGAGACAAAAGCTCAGAGATGTGTTAATGTAAACAGCCGTAGTATCCCTGCCCCAAAAAGGGCCGTTTCCTTGGCAGATACTGCATCTGCCTTTTTTAAGTGAGAAGGGAGTTGCTGGAAATGAATCTGTTGCGGGAAAAGCCAATAAGAGGAACTGTGTAATTTTGTCCTCAGTTGCTTCTAGAATATTGCTGTTTTAGCACTGCACGCTCCCTCCAGCCCACGCTGGTGTGGTCAGGGTACATTTTCAGCAAAAGGAAAGAAGAAGTGGGATTCCTAAACCGAGTATCTCCAACAGAAAGTGCCTTTCTTTTGGTTGCAACAGACAGAAACATTGTTTAAACCAGACTTTTTTGGCATTTACTGGCATTACTAGGAAAGAGTTGGCGAGAAAAGTTGGCAGGAGGAGATGAGTTGGATAAGCTTTAAAGATTTTTTTTTTCTATAAAATGAATATCCAGAAGCTGTGTAAATGTATTTTTCTTAACTTTAAAAGGCATATAGAGGGACAGCATGCACTCTTTTTTGACTGAAATAGCATCTACGCTGTCTGTGCCCTCCAATTCCTATTCTCTCAATTAAAAAGATGAGAAAAAAGAAAGAAAAGACAAAACACCTCAGGAAATCCCTAGAATGTTTATTCGGGAACAGACCAGCCTGTTACAGTCATTAGCTTGCAAAGGTATTTCTGCTGTAGTCAGAGGGCAAAGTGAATTTTAACCTTTTATTGCCAAGCATTGTCATGTTTGGTAGAGAAGGAGTTATTGAGATACATCAAGACCTATAAATTACTGTAAATTAAGTGAGCGACATACATAAGAAAGAAAACAGAATCACCAAAGCACTTCCCTTAGAGAGGAATTTGAATCAATTTAAGTGCTTGTAATGGAATACAAAGTTCTGTTGCTTACTTTCCTGAGTACCTCTTTACTACTTTAACATTTTTGATTGTAAAAGGCCATAATTGCAACAGAAAAAGATATTTCAAAACATTGACCTCCATTTTTATTGTAAGCTTTAGTGCAGAATTGCTTACAGACGTGGTATGTTGATTATAAAAGGAAGAAAGGGAGTAGTGCTGGACTGGTTTAAGCTCTGATCTGTGAGAGCCCTCCAAGCACAAGTGGTTGTTTCCCAGGATCCCCATAGGAGGAGAAAGGAAAAGAAAATGCTGCTTGATGGAGACAAAGCCTCAAGAGCCTGGGAAAAGCATGAATTGCAGAGGGCAACTTCAAGATATGGATAGAACATTTCCTTTTTCTCTTTTTCTTTTTTTTTTTTTTAAGGATGGAAACCTAAATTGCTTGCTTTGTACAGTCAAGCATCTCTCCTTTTATTGCCTTGCCCTTTTACATCTATAAAATGGGAATAAAGTTTAATCCAAGTCATGGGACATCAATTTGATTTTAGTAATGGCCTTTTCAGATTAAAAATATTATTTGCATTCATACTTGCACACTGTACGACTTTTAGGGAGCAAGGATTTGCTGTTCTGGGGGAGAGATGAATGTCTTGCACGTGTGGATAAATCACGCGTGTGCTGTCAGGGCAAGGGAACAAATATTTTCAGGACTGTATTTTTCAAAGAATGAAAGAGGAGGAGCGTTTGCAATGCTGAGGACAAGGGTTTCAGTGTTACAGTCTTGGAGGCAGTTTAAGAGCAGCTTGTAAGAGCTATGAAGAACATTAATTGGAATTTTTACAGTGTATGATGAGCTCCATAAATCAGTCCAAGTCCCCTTTAGCACGATCACCTTTCTTTGATGGAAGTGACACTGACATGAAAACACTTTATTTTAAGGAACGTTTGAGAAATGGCTTTTTAGAGTATTATGTATTTTTCTTTCACATGCACACTTTTAGTGCTCTCAAACGTACAATTTAATAATCGAGCATCAATTTATTTTTAAAACAAGACTTATTAGTTGTAATACACTTCTGTATTTTGCTAGCTAATTTAGAAGGAAACTTCAGTGATTGACACCAACTCCCATTTCAGCCTTTGCCTTTGAATCATAGAATCATAGAATCACCCGGGTTGGAAGGGACCCCAAGGATCATGTAGTTCCAACCCCCCTGCCTAGCAGGGCCACCAAACATCCACATTCAGATCAGGTTGCCCAGGACCCCGTCCAACCTGGCCTTAAACACGTCCAAGGACGGGGCATCCACAACCTCCCTGGGCAGCCCGTTCCAGGGCCTAACCACTCTCCTAGTAAAGAACTTCCCCCTAACATCTAACCTAAATCTTCCCTCCTTCAACTTAAAACCATTTCCCCTAGTCCTGCTGTTGTCAGCCCTTTTGAAGAGTTTACTCCCCTCCTGGGTGTAGGTTCCCTTCAGGTATTGATAGGCTGCAATGAGGTCACCCCGCAGCCTTCTCTTCTCCAGGCTGAACAAGCCCAACTCCCTCAGCCTGTCCTCATAGGGGAGGTGCTCCAGCCCCCTGATCATCTTAGTCGCCCTCCTCTGGACCCTTTCCAAAATCTCAATGTCTTTCTTGTACTGAGGGCTCCACACCTGGACACAGTACTCCAGGTGGGGCCTCACAAGAGCTGAGTAGAGAGGGACAATCACCTCCCTGTCCCTGCTGGCCACCCCTCTCCTGATGGAGCCCAGGATCCCATTTGCCTTTCGAGCTGCCAGAGCGCACTGCTGGCTCATATTCAGTCTCTCGTCCATCAGGACCCCCAGGTCCTTCTCTGCCGAGCTGCTCTCAAGGACCACTCCTCCCAGCCTGTACAGGTGCCTGGGGTTCTTCCGGCCCAAATGCAAAACCCTGCACTTTGCCGTGTTGAACCTCATCAGGTTCACCCGAGCCCAGCCCTCCAGCCTGTCAAGGTCCCTCTGAATGGCATCCCTTCCTTCCACCGTATCAACCGCACCACTCAGCTTGGTGTCGTCAGCAAACTTGCTGAGGGTGCACTCAATTCCCTCATCGATGTCATTAATAAAGATGTTAAAGAGCACCGGTCCCAAGACAGACCCTTGGGGGACACCACTTGTTACCGGCCTCCACCTGGACATAGAGCCATTGACCATCCAGTGTTTAGCAATTTCTCCAAACCTGTGCGTTTGAGATAGGAGAGAATGACAGATGGATTTGGTTGTTCCTTTAAAGGGGATTTCTCACTGCATTACTGAATTTCGTATCATAGAATCACTGAAAGGCCTGGGTTGAAAAGGACCACAGTGATCATCCAGCTTCAACCTCCCTGCCACGGGCAGGCTTGCCAGCCACCAGACCAGGCAGCCCAGAGCCACATGGATATTTCCTGGTACTGATATATATATATATATATATTTTCATATACACATGCATATACATGTATACAGATGACCTCTATCTAGATTTGTCTCAGGATTCAACTGTCCAATCATAATTTGAGTGGTTTTTGTGACTTTTATGTGGGGATAAGTGCCTGGGTTGGATCACAGTAAGATTATTGAAATCAAGGTGTAAAATCAAGTAGTTGACAGAGACAATAGATACCACGGAGTGCAAAGCCTGTCAGCGTTTCTGCTTTGTTAGGACGTGTTATTGAGCAGGAATTGCATTCAGTATCCAAGCTCTTGTCGGTGTGTCCTTGTTACATTGCCAATGGCATGAGCTTCATCTATGTAGACAAAGTTGTTCTAATTTTAGGATTAGGCTGTGGGGAGAAAAAAAAAATAGTGTGCTATAAAAAAAAAAGTGTTCAATCATTGGAAGTGTCACTGATATCTGTAAATCAGAGGAGGAGTCCAGTTTGCTTACAGCCTTCAATGACAGTGTTGGCGTGGGGTTGTTTTGTGTGAATTCCTAAATTAGCCATCACAGTCAAGCCAAGCGGTTTGGAAACGTGATGGTACACTTCTATTGCTACTTCAGCAGCCACCACGTCCTTTGATATCTGTACATTCCACACTTCTGCACTTTGGATGTGTGTTTTCCTGTCATGACACGGGCAGTTTCAAAAGTTCTTCAGGAGCAATAGTGAAATCTCTTGTGCTGTGTTCCGTTGGTGAGCTGGTTGGAACCTGCCAGTCCACTGTAAGTAAGATGTTTGTTCAGAATAAAATCAAGTCTTATGGGCATTTATTGCCATCTTTACTGATCTTGCACAAAACCATTTCCTGCATCTCTGGGAACGTGCAGAAATTTGATTCTTCATTTTTAGAGAGCTTTATTTTGTCTGTTGGTGCAATGTCACCATCACAGACTTGATATGGGGAGAAGTAATAGCTTGTCCCACGTATTTAGCCCAAGGTAATGTTTGTATGTATATATTTAGCCTAAGATAACATTTGTACAGGTATTCCCATCTGTGAATTTTGATTTGGACACCAAAATTTGAGTTGTTTGGGGGGCAGCTGATATACTTTCATGATCCAGTTTGTGGTGAAATGTGGACTTCTTTAAAGAGTTTCTTTTTGAAAGTAAATAACGCTTTGTGAGGGAGCAAGGCAGCAGCCCTCATCTTGGGGCTCAGGAGGCAGGCGAGGGCATCCCAGTGAGTTGCACATCTGAGCTCCTCTCTGAAAGTCATCAGTCTACCGACAAGTGACTGTTTTCACGTAAGCTTTGTGACACAGCCTGGCAACCCACCTCCCCTGGTCAGCTCAGGGAATTGGCGCTGTTGAGGAAACCCTGCTGAGCCCTTTTCAACTTACACGTTACTGAGCCTGGGTGGCACATTCCAAAAAGATGCACTGTATTTTTAAACTCACCAGAAGACTTTATCGTGCTCCTGTGCCCCAAAGTCCTGTTCTAAACACTCTGTGTTTGCTGACACTTTGCAATACAGTGCAGAGGTACCCCTATCTACAAACACTTGCTGTTTATAGAGACACTAATGAACCTTTTCAGAAGCTCTCCTCACTGCCTTCTGCTTGTAGGAGTTAGGAATACAAAAACCAGATCTGGTGCGATATATTATGTTTAAACAGTGGTCTTTTAAGATATTTTTTTTTAAGGAATATAATGGAGCAGTAATTTAGGTGCATACTTCAGAGAAAGTTTGGACTTCGTGCTTTCTGTGGGGAAAAAACTGCTGAGTGTCTGAAGAGGGGCTGGTGAGATGTGCTATCCATTACTAGTCTGGTGGCTGGTGAACTTGTAAGTGCAGTTGGGAGGCTGTGGATGTGAGTGTCTCGGAGACCTTCAATGCATTGAATCCATCAAATCTCACAGGAGAGGAGACTGCAGCCCTGGAGACTTGTACGTGTTTCATACTAGATCCTCGTTGAATAGCTACTGGGAAGGAGAGGAGTTATTAAAATACGTGACTGCAGGGAGCAATAAAGCGAAAGGGATTTGCTTAAAGATCATCATTTGTCCTTTTATTTAAGTTGTCAGTCAGTAAGGGTACATTATTACCTTTTTTCATATTGTGCAATGCAGTTGATGAGAGCTTGCTATTTATTTATTTATTTATTTTTTAGTAAGAGTGATAAGGAGAATAAGTAAAGAATGCATGTAAAAATTTCATGGAGTGTAAGGCTGCCAGCAGCCACCACAAGCCTCTCCTTCCCCGGGGAAGACCCTGTGGTCCATCAGCTCTGGAGCATCCTGTTGGCTGCTGCTGAGCTCACTCTGGTTTGTCATGTTGTTCCTTTGAAAGTTAAGGCTACTGGTTATACAAACTAGCCTTCTGTGAATTAATGTCTCTATAGCTTCTACTGCTGTGTTATATGTAGTCTGGGGCAGTTCTCTTCACGAGTGAGATAGGTCACCTGGGGGACTGCTGGATGGAGTGCAGGGAATGGCTGGAAAGCATGGCCTGTGGTGAGGAGCAGAGAACTGGGATGTCAGTGTAGATGGGAAGAGGCTGGGCAAGACATGATGAATCTTCAAGTATGAAAAGGCTGCAGGAAAGTCAGAGGCAGTAATCAGTTACAATGGCACTGTTAGATATGCTCCTTGTCTGGCAGCAATGAGAAGAATGGCCTTACAAGGCAGCAAGTAAGAGCTCAGTAACGAAGATAATGAGAAAAGGATGTATGTACGTACATACAGTGAGGAAGGGAAGCTTTGAAGTCTCTCAGATTGCACTTGGTTTTCGGAAACACCAGAAAAACAGCTGCTGATGAGAGAGGTGTAGCTGGTCCTGACACACAGAAGGGATATCTTAGTTCCCTTAAGACGCATTTTCTATGGTTCAGTGTGAAGCAGAAATCATTCTTTCTCCTTTATCAAAACCTGCCTTGTGTGTTTTTAGCATCTTGAGTTTTCAATAAGATTTGGGTATTTTTAGTTTTTAGATGCACGAAGCTTTACAGAGAAGACTTTCAACTTCTTGCTTATGATGAGGACTTTGTCAACATCATTGACTTTTCTTTGTTGGCTTTTCTTTCTCTTCCAATTATTAGTTTAGTACAGCTTAGAACACAATCCTAAATAATATGCAGACAACTAAAACATTAATTACAGTGCTGTCTGAACTGGTTGAAGAAAGAATGTTCCAGCAGAAGTGAGCCTTTTGTTCTTGTTTTTTCGTTAGCTCGAGGATGCACATTCAAATCACCAAAGTGGGTCAGGATGCCAAGGAGGTTGGATTATTTATGACCCAAGGAGTTTGATGTAGGGACAAATTAGTTAGGGCCCTGGTAGAACTTGTTATGTTTTGCCTTGTGCTTCAGAGCTCCCTTGTAATCACGGATAAGGCAATTAGCCTCTCCATGCTGCAGTGGATCATCTTAAAATGGAAGTGGTGTTACATCTCAGTCTTGCAAATTGGTGCCGTCTTACACACGGCGAGATGCAGCAGTGATAGAAGCTGCTATAAACAAGACACTTAGAAAAAAAGTTGTATGCATCCCAAGGAAATCCTTTCTTTGAGGCGTTTTAGAGGTTCTGAAAAGAGATGGGTGAGACATTATACTGAGACAGGTTACAAAAGAACACAACGTTCATATCAACTGTTGGCTATGTCTTGCAGTAGCACTTCCTGATTGCCACTTTCCAAAGCACATGGTATAAAATACCATGAACAGAACTGGAAGGGAAAGATTTGTCTTTTGAAAGCTGGGTGAAGTCTCTTTTGTATATCTTTCTGTATTCTATAGAAAATGTGTTATGCAGAGATATTCAGGCTTCACCAGAGACCCTTCAATGGCTTTCTGGGAGTACAATGCCATAAACAATACTGAAGGGTGGGTGGCAGCAGCAGGCTCCTATCTGTATCATCTGTTACTCTGAGAAGCATCAAAACTTCAAAAGGTTTTCCGAAAGGGGGAAGGGAGGAGAGGATTTAACTGCAATGCATCATAAATAGACCAAATCCTGAGATGACAATTTCAACTGTTTACAATAAGCATTCAGTAACTCAAAACATGTGTCAAGCCCTTCTATTAAATCACATGGGTTGTGTTGCAGAGCTGTTTTAATTTTAATTAGCAGTGAACAGAGACATGGTGTTGGGTTTGGTTGGTTTTTGGTGTTTTTTTTTCTTTTTAGTAGGAGTGTTTCTGCAGGATGGACACCACCACCTCTTTGGGCAGCCCATGCAGTGCTTCCCTACCCTTAATTTTGAAGGATTTTTAAATCTAGTTTGTCCTTTTTGTTTTTTTTATCTCCACGTAGGATGGTTGGCTTGTCATTCAAAGTCTGATGGGAATGCCTCTATGTGTCTGAATTTTCCTTCAGAAGACTTAAAATCTACAGTGCTGATGAGAAGTCGGTATCATGTGGCATATTAATCAGGGTCATAGAATGGCTTGGGTTGGAAGGGACCTCAAGGATCATCAAGCCCCAATCCCGCTGACACATGTGGGTCCACCAACCTTCGTATCTGATATTAGATCCATCTAATAATCCATCTACTAACATCAGATCCATCTTGTACAGACACCAAAATGCTGTGTATTATGGCCCAACTCTGGGCACACGGATGTACTCAAATTTCTGTAGGGGTTTCATATTGGAAAGAAAATGCCTAAAACTGAAATAGGAAGCAGAGAATTTGAGGCTATCACCTTTAACCCTTGTTCAGTATGTTGTGTTTGCTGCAGATCTTTGTTGCATTTGCTCAAGCAAAACTGCATAATGTATAGGTGTCTGATAATCTTTGTTATTCTGTTACCTCTGTTAATTCACTAACTTTTGGGCAGGCTGGCAAAAGCAAAGCAGTAGTGATATAAAAAATGGAGTTACAAGAAGCGTTGTAAAAAAGTGCTTAAATGATATGTTAACATAGAGGCAACTGAAAGCTGTCCAGGAAGGAAACCGAAACCCTCCTGTCAGGATGAGTTGATCCGGTGGCCTGGATTTTGCACAGGCAGAGCTTCAGCTGAGCTCCTGTTACATGGAGAATCCAAGCAGCTTGCAGCTCACAGCTGCCCATCCTCCTCGCTTTCAGCTGCATTGACAACTGCTGCTTTCTCGCATCCTTACTTCAGCACTGCTCTCAGCTCCGTTTCCCCATGCATCCCATGGGCGTTCAGCTCCTGTGTCCACAGACCAGGCTGAAAAACGTTCCCATTCTTCTCTTTTGTTGCTTTGGTCTGTGTAATTACAGTGATCCATGAGAGCCTTCTGCAGAGTTTACTCTTTTCTTAGCTTTCCCACCCCGTGCAGTCAGTGCAGCGGGTGCAGGAGCCTTTCTGCCCGTGGCACAGCAGCTGACGGTGACAGCAAACTTCTCTGCACGCTTTTATCACATGTTGCAAATGCCTTTGAGATGTTTCTTTCTTTGTTATCTTCAAATGCTGCTTTATATTGATTTTTTTTTTTTTGCTTTTTTTCTCTGAGGGGCTGAAAATTCTGGCAGTAACCCTGAAGCCAAGTGAAATCATTGATTATCTGGTTTTGCCTCCTCTTCAGTTATTTACCTCATGCCCTTCAGTAGAGAGAGGGTGTGCTATTTCCAGATGATTTAGTGTAAAGGAGAGTTGTGCAGGGCTGCTATATCAATGCATATAACCTTGATTCAGGGGTTATTTTTTTAGACCTACAAGTTTATCTAATGCATCATAATGGAGTTTGCTCTAGAAATATCCTTCTATGGCTTTTCTTACTGAACCTATGAACAGTAATGAATGGAACAGATTTTCTGTAAGATCATTTAGCAATTGAAAATACTTAAGGATGTTCTCTAAGGGAGGAATTAGATGCATGTTCTGCATCCTGGCCGTCTACACCCTTCTAAGTATCCTAGATAGCCTCCTAGTTACTTCTTGAAATGTATTTTATAATTAATAGAAACGTTATGGTTGTAGTTTTTTATCTGTATATTAATGGTAACAGTGTTTTTGTCTTTGCCTTTGTAGCAAGAAATGCACTGCTTATCAACACTTTAAATCTCTGGGCTATCATTCAGAACAAAACATACATTTTTGTTCAAGGGTGTGCTTCTTAGATAGGTTTTCTGAGCTTTCCCTGTTACTTTACACCTTTTATTTTCTACAAGAATGCATATGTATAGAAGTGGCATCTGATAGTTAATTCTTTTTCTAATTACGTAGAAAAAATGTGAGATGCTGCACAGAGGTTGGCAATACTGTGTGCTTTACCAGGAAATCTTCAGATCCTTCTTTCTCTTAGGGCACATTCCAGGATGTAAAAATGATTAATGTGTCTTTGAAGTACGGCTTTGGAAAGTTTGTCAAGTTATCTTGAGTAGCCTGAGATTGGGGTGAAATCTCCCCTTCCATTAGTTTAAAAATTGTTAATATTTGATCTGTTCTCACATAACTCATTCATCATCTTCAAAAGATCATCAGAGACAAATTACTGTTTGAAAGAGTAGAAATCAGACACCAACCCCTCACTTCTGGTTCACATTCCAGTATCTGTGATGCAAAAGGGAACTTGAATCCAGAAGCACATCTGTGATTGCAATAACAAATTAGCGGAGAAGATTTAATCTGAGCCACATAATATGAAAAGATGTTTAGAGAGAGCAAAGCCTGAGTTAAGGGCCTTGGCATGGGCCGAGTGCAGTCTGATTGGAGGGGAGCAGGAGGAATCCGAAAGTGAGGAACAGCATGTGAATTAAGCCAAGTAATTAAGTGATTTAAGCATTAATGGGGCCAACCCTCTGAGTTCATTCAGAGAAGCAAAGTACGTATCAGTGCTTCTCTGGAGACTGCTGCATTGTCAGGCTTCTGTTTAGCCAGGATACACACACCTACCTGTGCTTGCGTTTAAATGACATTTTTCATTGTCTGAAACCACTTGTATCTTTTTGACTTTCAGTAGGATTCATTTACTTACCTTTACTCCAGAATCTTGAAATCAAATAAATTAATGAAAATGGAAAATCAGCACTCTTTCCTCATTAAGAACTGAGTGTTTCAAGGAATATGAAGGGATCTGATTTAGAGGAAGATGTTTGGAAAGCATGAAATGTGGCTTGAAGGAGATACATGTGCATTTAATATAACTCACTGAGCACAGCCAGATTTGTATTGACGGGAGACAAAAAGCATCTGAAACCCTCTTTCAGAGATAGAATAATTTATGGGTTTTCTCGGAGCACTCTCAGTTGAATTTCAGTTCAGTGAAATGGGTGGCTGTTGCACTTTGGTTTTTGGTTTTGGGCACAGTTACTACTGTACTTTGTTTTATTTTTTTCCATATGAGTTACCTGAACTGTGGAAATACAAGGAGGGATGTCTGTGCCCTTTGTTCCTTCCCCTCAGTGGTGTTGTATCTCTCTCGTATGAAAAAAAGAGAAAGCTCCATCCTGGGGCTGTTGCAGCTACAGCAGGCTGTTGGGATTCTGTGACATGGAAGGGATGCAAGGAGTGGTCAGGTAGCTCAGGTAATGTCCATGATGAGCAGGATTCAGAATGGACTTATAATCACAGGATCAACAAGGTTGGAGAAGACCTCCAAGACCCTCCAGTCCAACTATGCACCTATCCCCAGTATTTCCCTCTAAACCATGTCCCTCAGTACAACATCTAAATGTCTCTTGAACATCTCCAGGGATGGGGACTCCACCATCCCTGAGCAGCCCATTCCAGTGCCTGATAGCTCTTTCAGAGAAAAGAATTTTCTTAATATCCAACCTGAACTTCCCCTGGCACAATTTAAGGCCATTTCCTCTAGTCCTACCACTAGTTACATGGGAGAAGTGGCCAATCCCAACCTCAATGCAGTCTCATTTCAGATAGTTGTAGAGAGCTATGTCTCCCCTGAGCCTCTTTTCCAGACTGAAAAATCCCAGCTCCTCCTCATAGACCTTGTGCATCAGACCCCTCACCAGCTTCATTACCCTTCTCTGGACACACTCAAGGGCCTCTGCCTTTCTTATGAGGAGCCCAAAACTGAATCCAGTACCAGAGCTGAGTACGGAGGGATGATCACTTCCCTACTCCTGCTGGCCATGCTATTTCTGATACCAGCAAGGATACCATTGGCCTTCTTGGCCACCTGAGCTGACTTACTTTTCTATGAACTGAAACAGAGTTCTCTTGATCTGCTGTTTCTGCAACATCCACAAATCCATTGTGGCTGTGGCACCTATTTGTAATACAGCATCTCCTCTACTTTTGTCCTCCTCAGCGTGCCAGACAGCTCTTACAATGAAGAAACAACCTGGAGCTTGTATCATTTATCATCACAAACATAAAAGTAAATATCAAGTTAATTTTTTTCCCCACAAGCGGTAATAGACTCAAGTTGCATCAGGGGAGGTTCAGGTTGAATATAAGATAAAAATTTCTTCTCAGGAAGAGCACAGAAGCACTGGCACAGGCTGCCCAGGGAGGTGGAAGTGTTCCCATCCCTGGACGTGTTCAAGAACTGTGGAGATGTGACGTGATCACTGGATATTGTGGGCACGTGTTGCAATTGGAGTCGGGGATCCTAGAGGTCTTTGCCAACTGTAATGGTTCTGTGATTCTAAGGTTGCAGTAATTGCATGTGTAGATGTAGAAAGGAGATGTTTTAAGGCTTGCTGTTCTGCTCCAGCTCTAGTAAGGGCACCGTGGATGTGTGGGTGGTAAAATGGAGAGCTGCTAGATGGGAATACACATAGAGAGCATGTCAGGACAAAGGGAGCAAGGTGCATAAAATATGATTACAGTGGGAAGCTAGTTGACGTATAGTCTTTGACAGAGCCTGTGCTTGACCTTGATTTTTTGAGAAAGTTAAAAGACCTTGATGTTGTTATAAAGTAAAAGGAGGTCACATCCCTGTTGTTCTTACAGAGAGGAAGAATTTTACTTTTAAAACTCTGTAGTGGAGCAACCTACTAAACCCAAATCCACACGGCATAGTCCACAAAGAAGGTCACTTACATTTAGAATTGGCAAATATCAACAGCTGTTCATTCACATTATAATTACCCAAATTGCAAAGGACTGTTTGCAACATGTTCTGTTTAGTAACTCGGACTACCCAGACCCACAGCAATTGCTTTCTAGCTGCCAGCCCTATTAAGTTTTGTTTTGTAACAGTTTACTATAGAAAAGACATGTTTGTTTTCTCTGCGCAGCCTTCCACAAAGCATTGTTTAAGCAGCACATAATGTATTCCAACAATGAGGTACTTTCTGCTCCCATCTGTTTGATAGCAAAATGAACAGTTGTGATTCCTACGTACAGTGTAAATACTGTATAATGACTATGGGTTTACTTTGAGCAAAGTCCAGGTTATTTCATTCCTCCGCCAGGCTTTAGTCTTTTTTTGAGTTAGGGAAAGACTTCTGATCTTTTTCAGGTGCTAAGCCTACCTCTACCAGAACAACCCGTTGCTTCCCAGGGCTGAAGGTAAAAGCACAGTGGATACCAGCAGGATGGAGTGCCATAGAATCGTAGCATTGTTTGAGTTGGAAGGGACCTCCAAAGCCCTCACAGGAAGGTCAGCTGGGTCAGGGGCTCAGAGGCCTGTCTAGCTTGACCTTGGGTGCCTGCAGGGATGAGGTACTACCACCTCTGGGCAACTTATGCCACTGCATCACCACCCTTATCATAAAAATCTTGGGGGTCTACCCACCATCCCAGTGCTCTGAGTAGAAATTCCTCTGCTCCTTGAAGTTAGGTCAGCACCTGGATGATAACATTTGGTGGCTTCTGATAGCTATATGGAGATGGTTCTTCAGAGTCTGGGTGTGCAGCACTGCAGGGGGGTCTGGTTGGGATGCACGCAATAAACGAGGGCTGGCTAAGAGCAGATGCGCTTTTTATTTTTGTTTTTATTAGTTGTTCCTAATACAAAATTGAGTTCACAGTTTGGTGCAGTCATCTCCATTCAGTCAAAAACATATGTTGTTTCCTTTTCCTTTCTTCCTTCCTCTGTGAATCACGAGCCCAACGAATTGCCTGCTCCCAGATGCCGAGCAGACTCCTTGCAGGTCATCAGGCACGCAGGGAAGTGCAATAAATACACACTGCATGTTGGCTTGTGTTGGTCTGCATCCATCCTGCTGCAAAGATACAGGAAGGGCTTCAATCCCTCGCCTTGGCTGCTTTGTGCTACAGCGGGCGTCCTGCTCCCAAACCACATCCTGGAGCAGAGGATAACACAGCTTGCTCCCCATCGGCTCTTTGAAAAGTATTGGCAACACCAGCTCCGTTCTCATAATTCACTAAAGTTTGTTCTCTCAGTTTTGTTTTTAGGAATCTTTGAAAGGTTTTCTTTCTAAGTTTGCTCTGTGAAGAGAGCATCGGTTTTGACCTATTTTTAACCAATTTATTTCAGCAGATAATTGGATAACTGCTTTAAAAGCCAAAGCTGGCCTATTTACCCTGCTTGCTTAGATGTAGTTTTGTAGAAGGAGAGAAAGCATTTGACTTCTTTTTTTAATACATAAAGCTGTGTAGTGCCTGATCCCTACATCACTGGCTATATGCACCTAAATATGTTTTAGTGCAACTCCTGTGCCTGATAATGAAAATATGGTATAAATGTTGAACTCTGCTTTCACGCTTGGCTTTCTACTGACACCAAATAAATTCATAGCATAATGAGTCAGCCTCAAAAGATGCAGATTTCAAACTGGTTGTTTTGGATTTGCTCCTGGAATATTTGATCTGTAATGTTATGACATTTTGAACGTGTTTTAGTTAGTTTATTCTTTAATTTAAAAAAAAATGTAAATCAGGAATACTTCACAAAAGGACTGCAGCTAAACTTTAAGCAAGCTTTCCTTTTCCCAGAGCAGTCATTAAACCTGTATTGCTGCACAGAAACCAGGAAGCTGTGTGTTAGAGTTCTGTTGTTTTATTGATTTTGGTCTGGCACAATTAACTTCTCAGTTTCCTTTTTCTTGAGTGTTATTTGCTTGAATTTTTAACTCTGCATTGGAATCCTGGGACACCAGCAATGACCAGGAATCTGTTAATTTAGAAAGCTCTTCATGTTGGTTTGTAAGAAGTTTGTCAGATGTTGACAAGAACCTTGAGGCTGACTGTGAGAGGCAGTGCACCTAAACTTTTTTTTTTAATTGTTATTTTAATTGGTTTCTGTTTGTGAAAAGAAACTGATTTGTTTTGGGTCATTCCCAAAGTTGTAGTACTGTTCATGTTCTATGCACATCAAGTGAACTCCATGGTGAGATCCTCTAGAGAAGCCTGAGAGAATGCTTAGGAATGCCTGGAGAAAGGCACTGAGGCCTTATCCTGTCCTTGCCTTCACATGAGATGGCTTTTGCTGTGCCTTCTGGTGGCCAGCTGTGCACATGGAGCTGGCTGGCAGTGCAAGAAGCAACAGAAGAGTCATAGAATCATAGGATGGTTTGGGTTGGAAAGATCCTCAAAGACCATCTAGAAGGGGATGATAAAATTGGCCTGCCAGCAAGCAACAGGTTGATTTGCTCTGCAAGGAAGGAAAAATAAATAAATTGGGGGGGGGGGGGGGGGGGGGGAGGGAGGGGAAGGTTTTCTTTAGAAATCATGCCTTCCAGATAGAAGGATCTTACATCTGTTTGCATTGCCAGCATGAAAGCGAATAGTACAGTCTGTTTTCAAAGAGTAACTGTATTTTAATGTTGGGAACAAAGTTGGAGCTCTTTGGTTTTGTGCGTTACTGGAGTGGCTCAACCAATTTGTTAAGGGACTGTGATTCGTTGCTGCTCAGTTAAAAATAATCTGCAAACCCCTCTGCTCTCTGTGCTGCTACTTATGATATATAGCCACAGGGATACACGCTTGTCATTTGACAGTAAGGAAAGCACAGCTGAGATCACTGCCCTGAGGAACCTGCAAAAGAATATGAATTAAATGTTTAGACTTTTCATGTCTGCGTGAAATATCACTTGCTTTTGGAGGTGTTTACAAGAAACATAGCCTCTTGTGTTCACTTCTAAAGAAAAGCCAAAAGAAAGGAAGAAACCTTTATAGATTTAAAACCAGTGCATGCAATCTACTGTATTCTTTGCTGTTTGTAATTAGCTTAACTGTATATACTTTGTAGGCAGCTTGCATTGCAGCTTATTGGATTGAATTCCTGTTATCAGGGTAAGATCCCCCAGGTGGCTTTATTTCTTATAGATTTCCCAGCTTTTCCTTCCTTGCATATTACAGATAGTGGAGAAGTAATACCAGCTCCAGGATTTTGTTCCTATAAGCATACTTTGCTGCTTGTGGAGGCACAAGGCAGAATATCAGTGTGTGACAAATAATGGACAAAAACATATTTTCATGCAGTTAGTACAAAATGGTATAGAATTTATCCCTACTGGAAATAATGCACTCTTTCCTTGGTTATGAAATTTCTAATTCCTGATGCTAGCTATTCAGATACAAGTAAAGGCATCTAGGTTTCTGCAGAGTGTAACTATCTGATGCATCTCAAACGTCCATCATTTCCAGAGGTATGCCTATAACATATAACATAAACACTGTGTGTGTGTATGTGTGGTGGAATTTATCTTCTCAGAAACATAGGGGGTAAAATAAATGTGATCGTATTCTTGTATTAAATCTTGGTGCCTTTTGCACAGGTTAGAGCTCTATGAATTAAACAAATTTCCTCAGTTTTTCTCTGTGTAGAGTACTTAAACTATCACATCATCTACTCTCATGTGACATGTGTCAATGCAACAGTCTCCACTGGCCAATAGGTAATGTCTGCATGAATGAGCAATATAGTTAGCTTAAGTCTAAATGCGTGCTGAAGGCTCAGAAGTGCACTCAGGTTTCTCTGCCCTTTGAAGATGTCTCTTCAGTATTCATCTGTTTTCATAAACAAATGCTGATTTGCTTCTGCATCCAGCTGCCTTGTATAACATTGTGTTAAACCACCATCCATGACAACATTCATGGCACAGCCAAGCTGCTTTGGTGGAAGCTGGTCAGAACAAATCATGCTCACCTCTTACATCTTTAAAGGGCCTGGAGCATCTCCGGTATAAGGAAAGGCCAAGTAACCTGGTTCAACCTGGAGAAGATTGAGAGGGGATCCGATGAATGTTTATAAATATCTAAAGGGAGGTGGGATCAAATGGATGAAGCCAGGCTCTTCTCGGTGGTGTGTGGCTATAGGACAAGGATCAATGGCCTAAAACTTGAACATAGGAAGTTCTGTACTAACATGCAGAAGTATTTATTTATGGTAAGGGTGATGGAGCACTGGAAAAGGTTGCTCAGAGAGATTGCGGAGTCTCCTTCCATGGAAATATTCTGCAGCCTGTCTGTGTGACCTGTTGTAGGGAACTGCTTTGCAGGGGGATGGACTTGATGGTCTCTTGAGGTCCCTTCCGACTCTTGTGATTCTGTGAGAAGTTAGAAGGCATTTCTTTCCAATCTTGCCCATTTCAACCCATTTCAGTCTAGGAATGTCCCACCAGTGAGGAGTTGGGACAGTTCATGCAAACTGTCGCCTGACACATCACATAGGTCGGGCTATGGCCAACTTAATGGCACATGCAAAGTTGTCCCCGTTGTGAGGTTGGCTTTAGCATAGTTAGCAGCTGTTCTGGAGAGAGTGGAAAGCACCTTGCTGGATTAAATAAATCTGCCTGTTTCAATCTACCATGTAAGGACATTATTTAAAACTTTATTTGAAACCAGAGAAACAAAATAATCCCTTTTAGTTCTATTTCTTATGCTGATCCCTATTCTCGAATACTGGATTTGGACATCTGAGACAGCTAAAAATGCATTTGTCTTTCAAAATGAATTAATGCTTCTACTTTGAGTTCATTTACCTACTTTGTTTTTTCTTTAGGTAGTTCCTTTCATTTCTATCATTTGCTTGCTAGAATATTTTTTTTCTTCAATGTTGTATGTACTAGTTGAACTCGCATATCTTAATCCAATGAAAACCCATTATAGAGAGGAAGGTGTAAAATCATATGCACTACAATTGTCCACTTCATCAGTTTTCTCTCTCTGCAGATGTAATGAGAAATGACTCAAAATATTCTATCTCCATCTCAACAGTCAGTATCAAGGGAAAAGCTAACAGCGCTGCAGCATGATTGCAGTGCGTGCCAAATCCACAGCCCAAAGGAAGAGATGATCCAGCAGTGATTAAGACTTTTTCCTAGATTAATGTGCAGAAAAATATGCTCAGTGACAACTACTTTGAATTGAAATTCCAGAATGGGCATCCCACCAAGGTGAACAAATCTACTCCAAGTCCATTGCTACCAGTCTTTCGGGCATAAAAATTGAAATTTTTTTGGGTGGTTATTTTATCAACATTATTAGAAAGCAATCCATGAAAGCAATAAAAGTTCAAGACCTGCTGCTGAGATTCTGGGTTGATATTCATACTGATGCGATGAAACCTGAGAAGCCAAGGAAAAAACTTTACTGCTATTTTTGAGCTACTGTTCCTGTAACGCCTTGATGCCTTCACCAGAGGGAAGGTGCTTATCTGCTCACCAGTGTTTAGGCAGCATACCTTTAAAACACAGAGTCATAGAATATCCTGAATTAGTAGAGACCCATAAGGATCATCGAGTCCAACTCCCAGCTCTATAACAGTTTACATAGTGAGCAGAGAAAGACAAGAGAGTGAAAAATGGTCCATTTTGCAGAGGCGTGTTGGAAGAAAGTGGCAGAAAGGGTAAGCAAAGTGCAAAATAATCCACGGTGCAGCAACTCCAATCAGCTGGAAGTTGGCTGCTCCCACAGTGGAGTGTGGGTGCTCCAACAGGGGTAGAGCTGGATTGGGACACCATCACCAGGTGTCCCCAGAACATCCCTTCTCTTCTTTTTCTAACTGAAGATCTAGAGATGGATGTGAATGGAAGAGGGGTAGGAGCACTTAAAAGTATTTAAAAGCATGTGTTAATTAAACTACCTTCACTTCTGTGTATTGATTTGTGTTCTGTTGTGAGACAACAAGCAAACAGCTCTGATTCAAAACAGGCTACAGCCTCACGGGGCTCCAGTTGTTCAAGAAAGCATTTATCGTGTGCTTTGTCAGAGAGAGCTCTTGCTTGGCTTAGCTAAAAGTGCATCACACTGCATCATTAATTTATTTCAGCACGTTGAGTAAACATCACTCAGTGGCAATTCAAATCAACGTGCCCCTTAATAAGGAGCACATTAATAGGGCAAGTACCTTTATTTCTCCACTGATAAAATTTGGTGAGGACTGTGGAAGTAAATGCTATAAATAAGGGGGGGAAATGGCCAAAAGTCTTACTTTGATCATCCTGAAGTCTGCTCTGCCTCTTAGGATATCAAGGAGCAGTTTGTGTGCACTGATGAAATATGCCACCAAATACGTATCGCCAATGGGACAGGAGCAAATTGTAGTTAGAGTGGAAAGAACTAGAAAACACAAATCCGTAGGGAAATAAAGGTCAAAACATTTCTGATTATCCGTTATCATGTCAATATGATATTTTTTACGGTGTTAACCGTTAGGGTCTAAAGGGCCTGGTAAGGTTAATTTTAATTCACTTTTTTCCCCACTTGATAATTTCAAAGCAATCAGATGTAGGGTAAGTTTTGGTATCGACCCAGAAGTTGTTTTCTGTGATTCTCAAGGAAGTCATAACAAGTGGTTCTTGATAAAAGGTTCTAAGCAGAAGACTGTGTGCTCACAATATGCTTCTATTCATTATTCTAAACAGAAGATATAAAATAGCTTTCGAATATCAGTGTTTACAGTAATTCCCATTTCATCTTGCAACTCGGTTTTGAAAATACTGATTATAAGGAGAGAGTACTATGATGCCTCATGCGACTGGAAATGAGTTTTTAAGGTCTAGCAGCGAAAGTGGGCAAGAAGTTCACCAGAGCAGAAAAGAAAAAGGTAAGACAAAGATATTCATTCATTTCATTTCACAAAGGTATACCTTAGCAAGGCAAAAAATACTCTTTCTTGGATGATCATTTTTATTTCACATTAGAAATTTATCATTTTAATACAATTTTTGTGTTTCCAAATGCCACCAGAGCTGTCTGTAGTTTTTGCTTCATTCATGCTTATGACTAGCAGACAGAATTGGAATACATATAGTTACATCTCTTCCTGGGGGGCAAAAGAGAAAATGAACCGCTTGATTGAACACTATTTCTATGAGAAATAAGGGATCCAAACCTGGGTCTCAAGCAAAGCAGTCCAACATCCCAACCAGGGGCATTGTGCTGAAGTGTCAGCTTCAGGAATTCTCCAGGAGATACTTTTCATCCTGTAACAGGCTGCCTTATTCTGCAGCTCCTTTCTAACTTTACTATGTGGTAACAGCAATCGGCTGTAGAGTGAGTACCACTGAGAATTCATGAGGAAACATGGTTATCATTTACGTGCTAAAGAGGGCCTTCAACTGAAAGGAACCCTGCAATATCTTTATTATCTACTGTGTATTAATTGTATCCTACTCTCAAAACTCTATAGTGTGTATATCTTACAAGGTTTGGAACCAGTGCACTAATATTTAAGTGTTAATCGACATTGCCTCTAAATACTCATGCCAATAAATTACTCCCATGTGTTTTCTGCATGCCAAGCATCATCTGAAGCTTTTAGTTAGCATTCTAGTAGGATCTCATTGCTGTAAAGTTTACGGAGATGCAGAATTTCAATATTGTTTCTGTTTTGTGTGAGAGATGGTATTTCAGTCACAATCTGTGCTTAGGACTGGTTGGGCATTGGCACAGCTGCACAGGGAATGGTGGGATCACTGTCCCTGGAGGTGTTCTAGAGCCATGGGGACGTGGCACTGAGGGACGTGGTGGGGATAGGCTGGGGTTGGGCTTGGAGGTGTGAGAGATCTCCTCCAACCTTAATTGTTCTGTGATTCTATGACTAATAACACTTGAGAGCACCAGGGAGTTGTCAGCTATTTTTTACTGTAAAGAAAACTTACCATTTTGTTTAGTCTGTGATACTCCCCTCATAATTTCACTTTTTAATAAACATCCACAGTTTTTCAAACTGCTTTCAAACCCTGGCACTGCATGTGCGGGTGCTCCAGCAGCTGCACAGCCATGGCTCCATCACAGCACCACTGCAGCAATCGCAGATTCCAACCTATTTCTCAATAAATCAACTAAACACAATCCCCCTACAGATTAGACAGCCTTAGTTCTGCAACTGGCTGGCATAAATATTCAGAAAAGCATACTAAGCTTGCAGAGGAACAACTGATTTATTGAGCTACTGTAGAGTTTCAAAACAAGGAAATACTGTCTCGCAATCTAGTAAGTTTGTTTAATGAAATGTAAGTTAAGTGTAAACAGTCTTAACATGCTTGGGAGTGCAGACTTTTGGATTAAGGGTAACACATATGGTAAACTGTGCCTTGTTGTTTGGTGCATGAAGGGCCCGTGTAAGTGCATGCAGGCTTGGCCCCTCTGCCCCAAAAGAAGTGAATCCACCTTCAGACACCGGAGATGAAAAACAACTTGTGTGACAGTCAGAGTGCAGTGATAGGAAGACTGCACATGGTTGTGTTGGGGCTGGAAATGCAGTCCAGATGTCCTGACCCTGCCTCGCACGGTGTGAACTGGGATTTGTGTGTGCTCTGCTGCTGATGGCTTGTTTAGATCATTGCTTTGCATATCGTGTACGTGCAAGTACCTTGTGTGTTGTTTACAGTGATCCTGAATAATATTTTTAGCAGTACTTCTGATTGCTCCAACACCAATTCTTGTAGTTTTTACAGAATATGAATTATTCCTTCTGAAAAGTTATGCAGCACGTATTAAAATATGTAGGTGTTCACAGGGAGGAAGCAGTTCAGTACGACTGTGCTTGTTGTTTGCTTTCCAGGAGGGTCTCAGATCTGCGTCGCTTGTGGGGCCCTGCACACAATTATGTGACATACTGAGGAGGTTTGAGAGCCACCAGCTCCCAGCCTGGTCACTTAAACCAGAGATGGGCAGGTGAAATGCAAATCTGATTACCTCTGCCTTACTTTACAAAGGGTTACGGGAAGGTTGAGCATCACTAAGAGTTTATATCAGTGTTTAATCTCGGTGTGCTGTTACATGGAGAGGAAAAAAAAGAGACAATTCCCAACTGTATCAGATAGCTTGCGGAAATGGAGATGGGATGTGCATTTGGGCTCAGCCAGCTCTGTTTTCTTCTTGCAGAACCACCCGTCCTTGCTGCAGTTGGTGGTACAAGCTGAAGGGCAACGTCTGGTCATCCACCTGGAGAGGAATGAGTGAGTACCTCTGATGCATGTTCATTTTGCACTGGTATTTCTAGAGAGAGATTGTAATGCTTACACTGATGTTTTAAAATCAACCCCCAGCCAAGTTTGCTCCTTGTCCCTAACCTGAATGTTTTGCAGTTTGGGTTGTGTGCATTTGCATTCTGCTTAGAAAGCATGAACTGGTATTTGTGATTGCATTTAAGTGGGGCTGGAAACAAAAGTGCTGCTTCTCTGTGTTTTCTTTCTGATCATTGTTCTTATTTTGTTTGGATTTGTCCCCCTTTCCTGCAGTAGTAGGGCATTTTATTTACATTAATGTGGAAAATCCTACAACCTTCAGAATGTTTTTGAGAGCTCTACCTTCCTGGTGCTTCATGTGACCATGGTCACCTCCATGCAGTAACCATGGTTGTCTGCTTGGAAGCATGAGCCAAGTGGTGAGGCTTAACCTCTGCTGGACCATTAGGTGCGAGCTCAGTGGATTTGTTGGCAACGTGCTGTGGTGGGGTGGTTGCACTGCTCATGAAGCTCACAGTCACAGTTGAGCCTGAACACTTCATGGTGGGCTGTAAAAACTGCATCATCTTCCACGTGTTCTTAACAACTTCTGCTTGTGTCCTGAAGCTCTCAGAGGTAGATTCTGGGAGATGCTGCAGAGAGGGTCCAGTGGTACAGAACCATCCAGAAATGAAGCTGCTTCTCTTTGGAAGCACATGAGAAGCAGAACCAAAGTCACCGAACTCTTAGTTTACCATCTCGTTCCCTCAAGAGTCCATTGTGGGAATCCAGATCAGGACAGCTACATGTGACTCATCAATGAAGTATCAAAGATTATTCATGACATAGGGAAAATTTATCCTAAAATGTTAGTAAGGATCAATGTGTTTTCAGGAGGTTTCCCTCCTGGTGATGTTAAAACAGCAGAGGTGTTTTCTTACTGTAGTAGAAAGACCAAAGATTTAAGAGGTGCAGCATTAGGTGTCATGGAGGAGGAAACATGCATGTGAAAGCAAATGTAAATGCACTGCCTTGGGCTGTTGACTGCTATCCTCACTGCAAAACGGTGGGGCACCTCTCCAGAGTATTGACACAATGCAGAATGCTTTTTATTTCCAGACATTTGGAGAAACTCTAACATTACCCAGCAGGGATAGAATGAAGTTCACTTTATTATTCAACATTAGGACCAAACTGTGAGCTTCCTTAATGTTATTTTCAATATTTCTTTGTTGTTCATTTCCTATCCTTGAAGGGAACGTAGATCCCCAATGCATAAATTGCTCTGCTTCAGCAACTAAAAGAGGGTTTAATTCATTTAGTAAACAGGGATTTAACTTTATATTCTCTTAATCTTTGTCAAAGGGTGTGCCTTCCCTTAGGAATGTGAAGTATGCAGCAATTGAGGAAACTATTTGCATTCCATGTCAGCGATTAAAAGAACATAAAATTGCTAATATGGGCCTTGCTGAACATACCAAATTCTCTTGTACCTATAATAAATCAGATTTAGAAAATTGTAACATGCAGTCTCCATCTCTTTTAAAAGTAGAGGACGACAGGACTGTAAATTAGCTCTTATGAACATCTGTTAGACTAATCGGATTTGGAGATTTCTGAGCTCTACTTCAGAAATACAGTATTTCTGAATGGCTGTTTTCTAGTTTACCTATCTCTGTGGTGGGATGCCCCCCAGAAGGCTCGTTTCTAGAAGAGCTCTGTATGGTGATGCCAACACAAGGTTCAACATGCTATTGTAAGACACTGAGGTTAGCCTTGCCTGTGTTTGGGGTTTGTAGCATACAAGACAGCTTACAGATCCCAAACCACAGAAGCTGGTCATGGCTTTGCAGAATCATTATTCCCTTTTCTTCAGTTAGTATTACCGATCCCTGTTTTCAGGACAAATAATGGGCCGAGCACTGCAAAGCAAGGCAGGAGCTGTGTGCTGCAGCCTGCTCCATCTTCCTGACATCAGCACGAGCCATGCAGCTCAAATATCTTGAAAGCCACGATGATAAGTAATGGAGCAGCCACTGCTTTAAGTGCAAGTAGTGTGCTGAATGCAAACATATTTTCTTGAGCAGTTAGTGACAATGCATATGAAGCTCTGACACGTGTGCTGTTGTTTTACTGTAGTTTCATGTAAAGCATGTTATTCCTTGGAGGGTGGTAGGGGTGGAGGTGGATGAGACCCCTAATTACATTATTTCTGCATTGGATCATGCAAAAAAAAAAAAAAAAAAAAAGCCAATAACAAAAAACTGGATATGATTTTACATACTTAGTAGAAACAGCTGCTTTGAGTAGCCTTGACATTAAAATCCATTTATTGAAAACCTTAGAGATTTTCCAAACCTTCAGTTATATTTCAAAACATGATTCAGATGTATTAGGCAACCCCAAGTGAAGACTGATGTGTTAAACCATCTGTTATCTATGGAAATATTTAATATCAATTTGGTGTATGTCTGATTTTTAGACTCAGCAAGATGTGTTCATAGTTGTAGGGCAACATATTCGTTCTGGGAGGTTTGCTAGTGCCTAATTTCACAGCTTAAGGTTTGAAATCCTCTCAATGTTTTCCAGCTGTTAAGTTTACTTTTGCATTTATTCATTAAATAATCCAGTGATTAATGTTCAGGCACTGCACGTTTGTAATTGCAAAACCTAAATTATTTGCTTTGAATTAAGCTTGTCAATCGTAGAAAACCGACCAGCGAGTTGCAAGCACATTTCTTACCGTGATTTATTTGCAAAATATGATTGCACTCTTGAGAACCTTGAGCTCTGTAGTACCTTAACTGTTTTAGAAACACTTGTCTTATGGAGAGATTTCCAGAATCAGCAAGTCATCTATCAGCTGCAAAGCAAACCAGCCCTAGCAGCAGATGGCTGACTGGTGTGCAAAGCAGCCGTGATACCGACGTGCCTCTGTGGTGCAGGGCAGGGGAATGTCTGCTCAGAGCAATTCCTTTCAGGTTGGTGGCAGCATATGGGCCTTAGAAGAAAGTTGTCCTGATAGCGTGTAGGTGAAACAAAACCCCCATAAGATTAAATCTGAGTTGGAGAGGAGAACAGCACGCGACTACTGGCTGCTCTTCTGCAACTGGAAACGTTTTGCACTGTCAGAAGTGGGTCTGCTTGCAGCAAAGCACTTAAGTGTGCTTTTAACTTTAAACATATGAGTAATCCAGGTAAAGTCAGCGGAATTACTGATTTTCAAAATTAATTTCACGCTTTAATGATTTGCTGACAAAGGTCATAGTTATGGATGTCAAAGGAATATAACTTTGAACAGATGTTAGCGAGCTCTTCCAGAGCCACGTAGACTTGCCTGAAGGGCAAGGAGGAAAAGCTGAGATATGCAGAGGGTTTGCGAGAGGCAGCATGGAGGTGGGATGGGTTGGCTTCAGGGATGTCTGCTGCAGTGCATCCTTCAATGCATCCTGGTTCCTCCGGGTGGGAGGCAGCAGTGAGGTGAGCGCTGGGCTGGTGCTGTCAGAGCCCAGGGAACCCTCAGGTGGAACCCAAGGTATCTTCACTCACAGTGCTAAGCTGAGCTGTCTCCAGTCAGGCCGTTGTGTTCAGAAATGATTGCATTCCCTTTTGATTTAAAAAAGAAAAAGAAAGAAAGAGAGGGAAAAAAAAAATTCTCTGTTTTCTTCCTGCCTGACCTTTCTGAATAAGAACGCTGACTGGCACGCAAGTGACATTCTAGCTTCATTAATTTAGCTGGAAAACAACCCATTTCCACTGCCAAAGAAAATAGCTGACAAAATCTGTTAATGAATTGACTTGCTTATATACAATCAATGGCTACAAGTACGGATAGAGGAAGCAAAGCTAAACAAATATAACTAGAGAAGTAGGACGTCTCACAATGTACTGTCTGTGCTGTAACTTAGCCAAAAAACACTGACCCCTGACTGTGTTATCTGCAGACGTGGGGCCAGCAGTGTACTGCAGCACTTCAGTGCCTGCTGACAGTTGGGGATTCTTATTAATTGACAAAAATGTCAATTAATGCTTCTTCAATGGCAGTATCAATTTTTCCTATACGTCCCAGGACCAGCTTTCTCCACACCAAAATGCAAAGATTCAGGCACTGCAGCTCTGGTGATGTTGGCATTGAGCTGTGACACTAAGGGACAGGCAATTGGTATAGCTTTGTGGTGTAAGGGTGGCATAACAGTGGCACTGAAATGTTGAGATTTGCTCAGTTTTGAGCAGCGGCACGGGCTGGTTTCTGCAGTGGGAATCAGCGTTGTGTGGTTGGGGTGACCTTTTGCAGTGTGGTTTTTGAGCTGTATGTTACAGTGAAAGGGTTCAGATCCACCAGGGGAGAAATTATTGTTTTCTTGAGCTGTTTTTCCTCTCCTAATACAAATACACCAAAAGTAAGGAAAACATGAGATGTTTATATACTGATACAATACGCTGGAAGTAGAGAGAATGGAACTTGTATTCTTTGTTGTGGTTGAATGTCATCATCTCCAACATCACCAGCTTCTCTGACACGTCCCAGAAAACAGGGGCAGTGGTAACCACCCCTCTTTCTCACATGGAAAATTGAGACACAAGAAGTTCAGGATTTCTGCATTTATCACAGAATTATAGAGTTTGCTTGGACAGCATGCAGAGAGCAAGTCTGATGAGTAGGGCAGCTTCCTCTGTACATTTGCTTTCCTGACAATGGTAGTTTTCCAAGGCTGCGTCAGTTGACAGCTTTGAATCACGTTAACGCAAGGTTCTGCTTGTTCAGTGTCTGTCACTCAGAGGAACCTTAGATCTGCTCCTTCCAATTAAATATATAACAATAATAGGGAGGAAAACACCCTTGCTGGTGCCAAAAAAAAATTAATAAGAGTGCCTGTGTTAAATTTCATTCCCTAGATAGCAGCAGTAGAATGTGATATTTTCAGAACTGTTTTAATCTCCTCATGTACTGAAGCGTATGAGGATTTCAGCATTTCGTTCCAGCACTGCTCAACAGAGGCTGGGGTGGAAAGCTGGCAGGCAGAGGGCAGGAGGACCCGTGCTGCCTGCTGGAGGCAGCTCTGTCGTAATGGTACTGGAAACACAGGCAGAGTGTAATCATCTGTGACGGCAAAATAAATAATTAGGGGGGAGACGAGAGAAAACAGCTTTCTAAAAAGTCTGCCATCTCCCACTGACAGTCATCAGCCAGCCCATGTGGCACACGTTGTCCATTGCTGCCCGTGGAGCGATGGCCAATGCCAAGTTGCCTTGCCGGCTGGCAGGACAAACAGGGCTGTGTCCAGCTGGACCCAGGCTTTGCTCACAGAGCTCCCGGTGTTCCTCACACGTTTCTGCTATCTGCTGCTCAGGAAGGTTTTACACTGCTTTTGTTTCCTGGGTTTCTGTATTTGTTTCTAACAAGAGTAAGCAACGTGTCAATAGCAGCAAAGAGCAGATCGTTGTGTTCTACTGAGCAGCATCACATGGCCCATCATTACCCGGGATGTCTGATCTTCTTTACGCAACATGTGTTGTGAAAACCAAGAGGATTCTCCTGCTGTAAAATGTTTTTTTAAATGTTGCTTGGTCTCAGAAGGACAGGGAAGACTGGGGTTTGGAAGTGGGTGATCTTTGAGGTTCCTTCCAACGTAAGCCATGCTGTGAGTCTATGATTTTATGACTGTAACTGGGTTTTCAAGTCAAAATTGAGGCTGAGACTCCTCATGTTGAATTTCCTATTAGACATTTTTACTTTGATGCTCAGTCCCAGGTATCCAATGCCTTTGGATGAGTACAGGAATGTGACAGTATGTCTAATGTCTCAATAATTGGCTTTATTTTTGCATTTGGTGGCATTTTGCTGGCACACACTCAGTTCTTAGGATCTCAGCTTCTCCTGAAGGCTTTGCAGAGAGAAAGAAATAGTGTTTCTTTGCAAAATGTTATAGGGAAAGGTGCCAGCTACTTAAATCACTTGAAGTGTTCCCTGTTTCATGTATTTATTTTTAGAGGTTTAGTAAACACAGAGTACACTGCAGTACTTCACATGGATTCTTGGTGATTTCATGTTGTATGTAGAAATGAAGGGATCAAAGGAAACAATTCAGATTTGGGCTTCCTGGACTTCGACTGATCTCCAGTCTGTCCCAGCACTTTCTGCAGACCCTTGGGGTAATCTGCAGGGATTGTTTCTAGAAGCATTGATAGCTGCTCTCCATGTCTGTGTGGTTGCAGGAGTCCTTGAATATCCCAGGCTCTGCACCACCGTCATTGATTTCTCACCTGTTTGTGTTGCAGTCCTTGTAGGCAGCCGTCCCATCCCTGTGTTTGCCCTCCAGGTGTTAGCTGGTTAGTGGAGGAGACAGAATGGAGTTGCCAGGAGGGGATGAGCCATGTCCTGGCTGTGCATCTCCACATCAGTGCAAACTGGAAAAAAAAATGTGGTAAAAAAAAGTGCAAGTATTGGAGGGACTTCTTAGCGTTCTCTTTTTTTGCAGTAATTAAGGCTCATAGAGTCATAGAATCACCAAGGTTGGAAAGACCTACAAGAGCATCCAGTCCAACCGTCCACCTATCACCAATAGTTCTCACTACAGCATGTCCCTCAACATGACGTCTGAATGTTCCTTGAACGCCTTCAGGGTTGGTGACTCCAAATTTCCATCAACAGGACATGACAGAATTCAGCTTTCTGAGCTTTCCCTTTCTGCCCTGGGTGTAGGGGCAGGTATGGCATGCCTCGCCATAAAGCTATTTGAGTCCTCACTTCTCACACTACAAGGAAACAGGAGGGCTGGTGGGGAGGAGAACTGAGTGCCCCATGTTGGCAGGAGCTGTGGGGATGCTTGCTGGGGCAGCTCCGGCTCAGCCCCACTGATGTCATGGTTCTGTGGCACTTTCAGAGCGATGCCGGTGAGTCAGGCTGCAGGCATGTCTGCAGGGCCTCTGCACCGCCTGGCTTTCCTCTCTGTGAAAATAGAGGAGATTGGAGAAAAAAAAATGAGGGGGGGGGGGGGCGGAAAAAAAAGGAAGAAAAGGGAGAGAAAGAAAGGAAAAACTCAGACGCGAGGTATTTAAGGACAAGAATCTCCTGCATAGGGCTGGATTCAGAGAAGCAGATACTTTCCTGGACGCGAAAGCCCAGGCTCTTTCCAGAAAATGTCAGTTCCTTTCCAAGTGACAGCGCAGTTTCTCGGGGCAGCAGAGGACGGCTGAAAGCACCGTGGGGAACAGCTGCCCAGCTCAGTGCTGTGGGCAGCAGCAGGACGTGCAGCCCTGGCATTGCATTGCGTCCTGCTGAGCTGTGAGGGTTCACCTATTTGCATTCTGTAGGTGAAAAATGGTGTGCAAACACTGAGTATGGCTGTATCGGCCAAGAGGGATGATTCAAAAAGCAGAGCCTATATGAAGAGTCATACTGTGGAGGAAATACATATATGGAAACATGAGCTTGGCAATAGGAGGCTTCCCCCCCCCCTCCCCTTTGATGTCTAGCCTCAGTAATCCAGACAGATTCCTTCAAAATTTGGTCCAACTTATTTTTGTGCTTTTATCTTACTACCTGCTACTTGCTCGTTGAAGGAGCTGTGAAAAAATTCTGCATACCTGGCTGTGTGTAGAACTGTGCTTTTTGCATGCATAAGGTAACTTGAGTACACTGCAGCTCTCCCCCTAAATGGGACTGCACTTGGCAATTCACGCTTCCCGAGTCCTCTCGGGATGAGAGCAGAGCCTGCCTGTTCCTCCATCTGACCCACATATTTGCACTCTCTCAGTGTGGTTCAGTCCAGTAAAAGCACACTGCCCTCCTCCTATCTGATGCTCTTTTTTTTCCCTAGGGAAAAGAATAAAGAGTTATGTTCAGTTACAGTTCTACTTCAGGGTCAGTTTCAGTGCTGTCTCCATCGTGGTACGTATTTTATCAGACCAGAGCTCTGGAATCTGCACTTTTCTAGTGCTTGTGATGAAATGATCGTATCTGATTACAGTTTCTCTGTAATAAGGAGGGAAAGGAAGAAGCTTGCATCTCCAGCTTTCAGATCAAAATAAGTAAACTTTTGGCTTCAGAAAAGTTGTACGTGGCATTTATGAAGATGTTAAAGCATGCTGCCTTGTACAGCTTAATCAGAAAGGCATATATACAGCCCTCCGACTTCAGGGGATTGCTTGGATTTAGCTAGGAGAAGGATTTGATAGATATGAGCGTTATTTTTCTTTTAGATGGTCGAAAATAAAAACAGAATGGGAATTAGAGAATAGAAGTCGAGATATTTTTACAATTTGGCGTTTATTGCATCTGTGAGAACAATGGAAGTAACAGCACTCTGTACATTTAACACAGCTCCTCAAATACAGCCTAGAACGTTTCTCTGCTTTGCTCTGTGATATGTGGTTTACTGACAGGTCCTGCCTTTTCTTAGCACAAGTCCCTTTGTGCTCTCCATCTCTTCCAAGAGATTGGTAAAGCAAACTCTATTTCTCCCCTCCCCTCCCCCCCAAATCATTTATTCTTGCTATAATATACTACTAAGGCAGCAAATGCCTTATCAGTTTTGAAACAGCGATCTGGATAATTCTAAGCAGATGTCTTTCTCTAATCACATCAGTTATTTCTTGGTCAGTCTTGATTAGCTGATTCTTACATAATGAGAAAGTATAGTTAATGGCCACTTGTATGTAGGGTGAACATGCTGAAAAGAACAGCTTAGCCCCTTGAGAACAAGAGGCTGATGAGCCAGTAAATTCAAGCTACATGGAATGAGTCTTCATTATGAGTCATTAGAAAGGATGACGCTTTGGCTAACAGATGAAATATCTTTGATGAAGACCAGTTGTAAAAGCACAACTTAATAAATGTATTGGGGTGACTCATAAATTCAATGTACACATTTGTTTCTTTGCAGTACGTGTCAAGTCCGGTGCAACATCATTTCCTGTGTTAGATGTGTCCCCTGGCTGGATACAGGCCTTAAAAAAGACACTCTTACAATCTCTGGGTGAAAGATGACTGCACAATAACTTGGCAGAGGATTCAAAATGAAAATAAGAGTCTTCAGACCCACTGCATTTGTCTGGAGCATGGGCACATCTCCCGTTATAGACTGGCTGGTGAATGTTAGGTGTACCATAATTTGATTAGACTTGCAACTCATCTATTTAGAGGTTGGCCTGGACTGGAGGAAGCTACAGCAATTTAACTTGTTCCATGAATCCTTTGGGTAGCTTATGCAGTTTTAGATGAACAAATAAAAAATTAATTTAACATAGAATCATCTAGGTTGGAAAAGATTTTCAAGATTACCATTCCATCCTTCAGTGTGACCTACTGAATTCCAGTACTAAACCATGTCCCTTAGTTCCCCATTCATACTTCCAGGGATGGGGACTCCTCTTTGAGCAGCCCATTCCAACGCTGGAAACAGCAGGGATTCTAAGTGCCACACAGGAGGTGAGAAGCAGAACACATCTCCTATCCCGATATTAGCAACAACTCCATTCCATTCCCCAACATGTAGAGTAGATAATGCCACATTATTAGCCATGAGGTAGCGCTGGGGAAGCATCAGATGGCACTCAGAAATGGTTCCCAGAATATTTGAGGGGGAATGTGGAAGGAATTTTCTTTTCTTTGCTTTGTTTTGTTTTGTTTTGTTAAAGAAGTTGGTAGTTCTTAGTGCCTACTAAAAATTACAGCAGCCAAAAGCGTGGAGCTGCTATTTTCATTTTACTTTGGTTTAAGTTGAGTGCCATCTCTGTTAATAAAGGAATTGCAGCGTCTTTTAAAATCCTCATTGCTTTATTTAGTGATTGTAAATTGCAGCAAATCAATGTCTTTCAAAAGTGTTTGCAGGAATGCTGCTCAAGTACAAGCAGTTGACTTTTTTGAACTCAGAGGTGTGGTGATTTGGTATGACAATTTTATTGTAGAAAATAGTTCTTTGTAAGAGATTTTTATCCAGTTGCTCCTTTTTGATCTTCTTTAAGTAATAGGTCCTGTTATTTTCAAAAGAAAATACTTTTTGAATAAAAAAATTTAGAACAATGTCTTTAAAAATTGGAAGTGACAATTCCTTGAGAAAGGAGAGAGAGGGACACAGATGCCTGAATGAGAAGATAAGTTTATCTCGACAAGGTTTGCCTGAGCTGTTCTGCAAGAAATAAACATTTTCTGCTAGTTTAGCAATTCCTGGGAAGAAAACACAGACTCTCTCCATTGCCTGAGCAGCATCAGAGGCACTGCTTTATTTTTTGTTTTCCAGGAGGTATTTGTTTCATAGTAATTTAACTCAGATCAGTGATGCAGTCCCAAAGACTTGCTCTCCTTCTTGCTTTAAAGAGTGATGTTGCTGTAGACTCAGATTCTCATAAGAAGAAGAGGAGATTGTGTGCAGCACACTTTCCCCATCTGGCCATGTCCTGAGAGGGAGCAAACTGCCCCCACTGATGAGCCCCACTGCTTTGGGGTCCAGCACTGGGAGCCGTAAGGCCAGCGGCGAGTAAATAAATGGAGTAAGTGATGAATTCACTTAGTAGGAAAGGGTAGGGTAGAGAATAAATTGTTAAACAGATTAATGTGAATGTCTTTTATATTTTATAAACCTCCCAAGTCCCTGGTGTGCTGAGCCAGGTTTTGTTTATGTACATGGAAATGTGAAATCTTTTCCAGTCCCTGTGCAAATAACACAGAATTGGACTTCATTACCTCGGCTAATTTAACAAGTCCTATGGGGCTTTTTGTTACTCGGTAATAGAGGAGGAGCCTCGAAGCCCAGAACTGCTGCACCAGCACAATCTCTTTGAATGAAATAATCCTCCTTACTTTGTGAACTCCTGGTGAAGGGTTTGCCTGGGAGGCCGGAGTTCACAGCAAGCACAGATTGGGCCTTGGGGTCCTTTGGGGCCACCTGGAGCAGCAGATGGGAGCCCTGGTGGCCAGCTTCAGCCCAGGTGCCTGCTGCAGCGTCCTCTGATAGTGGCTTCCCAACACATATTTGGCAACATCCAGTTTTGGTGGAGCAAGGGGCTTTAATGAAGGATTTAGAGATCTTGTCTTGGGAACAAAAAGCCTTAATATTCTAAAACTTTTCTTTATCTCTTGTAACTAGTGGATAATGATGTGGCGCTGAGAAACGAAGCATTGCAAACTGCTGATATTTTTTCTGTTATGCCTGTTAAATAGAACTAATGCAAACATTGCATAAATATTTTAATAGCTCTTTAGTGTATTTCTTTGGAAAATGTTTGAAGAGCCACCTGATGTCAGACAGAGGCACTTCTTGTGTAAACCCCTGTTAATTCTCTTTTAATGGCTTTATTAACAGTATTTAATTGAATATTGATGCGTTTAGCAGCCCTTTAAGCAACCCGATTCATTGAAGTTTTACCCTCACGTATTGATGAGTTGCACAATGTTAAGAACGCTGATTAATTGCATCTTTGTTTAATTCTGTTTGAACTGTTTCAACATGAAAGGCAGAATGTAGGTACAGCAGGGCTCTCATTTTTGATGATCTTTCTGTATCTCATATTCATAGTTTGTACCATTTAATTTAACTCATTTTGATTCCCAATATGACCAGTTAGTGTATGTGTGTGATCTCACACTCACAGAGCCAGGGGGAGCCTAAATATTTTACTCTGTCTGATACGTTCTGTCTTTTATCTCTTCAGGCATGAATAATTTACTTGTTGGTACATCTTCAGAACTGAATCCTGTTCTGCAAAAGTACAGATGTTTTACTTGAAAACAGGAAGTATTGGAGGAATATTAGCTTTCTCCTTGGAAATTGTCCTTAGAATATCAGAAGTCTGCAGAGAGGTGGATGCCTTGTCTTGGCTTACTGGAAAGCTGCTTTTCTTGTTTACTGACAAGCTCTGCCACTACCACACACATTTAATCATAGCGTGGCTGCTCTTTTCATCTCAAATATTCTTCTTTGCTTCTTTATGCATTTTATAATGAAGTTCAAGCAGGGTAAAAGTCACTTCAGGAGTAAAGGAATTGTATCAGACAGTGCATTGTACTGAAAACACATCTCCAGGGTTTTGGCAGCATGGGATTTCCACATAGGCTTTTTGCAGTGGGGTGAATTTTATAGATTTCCCTGATATACACCAATGTTTTGATAAGACAGTTGGAGATGTAGTCATTTTATTCATTTCCTTATTCATGCTTACACCCATTCTCAGAGTTAGCTGAAGTCGTAGTATCCCTCTCACACGGTTTCACCAGGTAGGTTTTGAGCAGTCTGTCAGTGTTTGAGAGTTAAAAGAGAGGCTTCATCCTTACCTAGTCTCAGTTCAGCAGGAGAACATCCTCAGTTTTGGCAATAGAGCTGAAGGAGAAAATCTCTCTTTTGTTGGCTTTGCCATAATCCTCTTATTAAAAAAGGTATGGATTTTCGAAACGGGGAGACTATGGGGAGAGTTATCAACATGCAGAGCTGCATGTTTTGCAAGAGACTCAGATCCCAAGGTCTGATCCCAGCTCTATGGCTTCTGCTGTATTTCCTGAAGATCATCCAAGGGCAGGTATGTCTCTGAAAATTCAGCAAGTGATAGTGGAAATCTCCAAGAACTGCAGGTCCCTAAAATTTTGCATTACTGTTTTTCCTTCCTGCCTTCCTCCCTGCCTTCCTTACTTCTTTCCTTCCTTCCCTGTTTGTTTGTTGAGAAATCAGTGAGTTTTGGTCAGTGAGTTTGCATTCTACAACCTGAACTCTTCCTTCCCTTAAAAAGGAAATTAAATCTTAAACCTCAGAAGTTCTGTTGGGTGAAGGCAATGTCACCATGTGAGCCTTGGAAGTCAGAAGATCACGGATGCACTCAACCAGGCTGCTGAAATTTGCTTTGATTTTCACTCCCAGAGGCGTTCTAAGAACTGAATTTATTAAGAAAGGATTACTGCAATCCAGAGATAAGGAGAAATTAAGATAATAGCTCAGTCCAAACAAATGAGTAATGGTAAATATGTGATTGACAATACAACTAAAGGAGTGAAATGTGCACAACACAGCAGCAGAATTGTTTCACCACATAGGATGTAGAGTGCTCAGCTGGCGTTGGAGGCTGAGACTCTGTCTGTCCTGTTAGGAAGCTGTATCAGGAATAAGATATAAGGAAAACAACATGACGTGGCAGTGCCTAATTTAATATTGTACAGGAAGAATCAGGTCATAGGGGCACATTACTCATCTAAAGTCATTTTAGCTTGTAGATCTGTGATGGCATCAGCCACGGGAAACTCCTCTCTGTTCTCCATATTATTTTCAGTTTTCTGAATTGAAAAAAAAAAAAAGAAAAAAAAAAGTTTTTTAAAGAGAAGAGGTAGAAAGGTAGACAACATGTAGAAAATGGGAGAGAACAGGCTGGTCACAGGATAGATTCTTTGCTTTACAAAATCCATGGTAAAGAGAAAAGTACTGGAAAATATGTCATAACAGAAAGATAAAATGGGACTTAACAGCTTAATAGATTTCAAAATATGCTGATTCTGTAGAAATGTGTAATTTTTAACTTTCTCTTGGGTCGTAAAGAATTAATCTTATTGAAGCCAGGATGAACTGGCAGGTTTAGTTTCTTGACGCTTGTACAGAAGAGGAAGCAACTCTGTTTTCTATGGAAAAATAGAGACTAGAAACATAAGATTTAGAAGGAGAGGATTCTGTCAAATGGAGCATAGACAGGAACCTTTGCATCCACTAGCAACTGAGCAAAGACCTAATAACGATAAGGAGTCCAGTCATGGAAAAATTAGAAGCCTTCAAGCTTAGAAAGAATTTTAGGATGCAACATAATGTTAGCCACTAAGGCAGCCCGATTTGGAGCTTGGGTACATTGATGCTTTGTATTAGCTGCATGAATTCGGTTCAGAGGAGAATGAGAACTCCACTCAGGCACACTTTGAGAAGAGCTAATGTACTATTCAGATATTTTAGCAAAAGTCAATTCTAATTTATTTCTGTGTACTACTAATGTCATTCCATGAATCACTGCAAAATATATGGAGATGGGAATAATAAAAGAAGGTTAAATTAGAAAGGCCTAGTATTTTTCATATCTTGTCAGTTATGACATTTAATCTTAATTGTTTCTGAATTTGACTGATTTTCCAATTGCCTGAGTTTAGCAAGACTGTGTTGTTGCTAGGACACAGCTAATTCATGTGATACATCTATCATCAACCTAAAAGAAAACTTTTAAGGGCTGATTCTTACATTCACACTCACAAATATATTTTGAGCAGTGTTGTCCTAAATGCAGAAGGACCATAACACTCTTATTCTGAAATAAAGGCATCGAGAGACACTTAAGAAATGCTTCCTTTTTGAATCTTTCCAGTGGGTCAATAGGAATGAGGAGTGTGCCTGACCCTTAGCTATGATTTCTTTATCATTTTAATGTTCTCAGAGGTGAATTTCATTTGTCCTGTTTCTATTCTGTTGCATGCAAGAAGCATAATAGCACCATTTGTTTCTTCCACTGATTTGTCTTTCACTTTTGAGAATTACTCATTACTGTTTAAGAATGGTCACAGACACTCTTGGCTCTGTATTCCTGAATTTCTGTATCTCTGAAAGTCTTTTCTTGCATGAGGGAGTTCATTGCATGTGTTCACATGGACTCTGAACTATAAATGTAGTAATTTTATTCTATGTTACAGGTCCTAATTATATAGTGGTGATTTCCAAGGCCCACTTTTGTAAATGTTTCAATTGAGTCTGTGGTTTTCAGTGGGAAAAAAGGAAAGTTGAACGCCTGTGTCAGCAGCAGTGAGTTCGTTTCTGACTCCCCAATAAAGCTTATTTAATGATGTCAGAGTTACATTTATTATGAACTGATCAGACTTGTGACATCCTTGTCATATTTGATTCATATCCTGTAAGTACCCTGTAGCTCAGCAGGCAGCATGTGTTTGTCCTTATAATGCAAAACAGTAGGCAGTGAATGGCCTCAAGTCGCACCAGGGGAGATTCAGGATGGATGCTAGGAAAAGCTTCTCCAAAAGAGTGATCAGGCACTGGAATGGGCTCCCCAGGGGCTGGTGGAGAAACTGCCCTGGAGGTGTTCAAGAAATGTTTAAATATTGTGCTGAGGAACATCTTTTAGTGGGGTATATTGGTGACAGGTGGAAGGTTGGACTGGATGGTCTTGGAGGTCTTTTCCAGCCTTGGTGAAACTCTGACTGTACAAGTGCTTTGCTGTGATGCTAATGATGTTTAGCAAGCAGCATTCCAAATTATGGGCACTTTGAGGTCCGTCGCTGTACATTCACACTACAACTACAACCTGGCCACATGATAAATGAGCAAAATATGTAGGATAGCAGCATGGTCACAGGAGCGGAGCTGGGAAATCCCTTGGCTTCCAATTGCTCCGTCCTGCAAGCATTTCTGGAAAAATCCCTAAAAGCCTTTGTTTTTCTCTAGAGAAGATATTTCAAATCAAAATGCATAGCCATTCAGTCAGTTGTCATGAGTAGAAGAAAAAGGGGATAGCTGGGCAGTATCCTTGCTAAAAAATGAATCAAAGTACAGCTTACAGGACTCCAGAACAATCATGAATTTGAACAGAATGAGACACACGATTTTATTGAGGAAATGAGAGGGCCATCTAGAATAAGTTAGTATGTTTTGTGTCATGTTTTAATAGAGAATTTTATTCCAGAACTTCTAAAACTTTTCCTTTCTATCACCTGTTTTTGCATTGAAGCCCTATGTTTTGGTGTGGAGGTGCAGTGCAAGGCCAAGCCCATGACAGTAGCTGGAATTCCACTCATCCTTAGAGTTCATGAAAAACTATAAGGACTTTCAAATTTACAGTAGAAAGAGACAGTGACTGTTTTACTAGAGCCATTTAGGACTGTCATTTGCGTGAAATTAAAGATGTTCTATTATGAATTTATGTATGAAGCTCTGACAATCCACATCATTTTAGAGACGAAGATTTAGAATGTGATACCGGAATAACATTTGGTAGATATATTGCCAGATCAAAGTCTGCTGATATTAATGTGAAATCTCAGTTTTCTTTATCTTTTACAAGAGCCTTTTTTTCTTTTTTTTTCTTTTTTTCTTTTTTTTCCTGGAGCAGTCTTCAGTCATCAGTTCAGCAGGGTCTTAGAGTACCCTTTCGGAAGGGTGATGCACTGTTGTAGCACGCTTTGCTGCTGGATGCATTTAAAAGGTTTCTTCAAGTGGGCACTTTCAAGGTGAGATTTCAGCTGGAAAAAACAACTTCTCTATCCAGTGTGAAAGTTTGATATGTCAAAAGAACAGATAGACATTTGAAGATGTACAGAGAAGTTCTGTGCCTGAAGGGTGGAGTTGTATCTAAGAACATAATATAAATTCAGATGCCTTGAAAGAATGTAAGCAGTAATATTGTAAGCCAGAAAAAATACATGGATTATGTTCTACTACTAAAAAATGCTCATGTTATCACTCTTGGCTTGTGTTCCTGACTTAGCTTGGTTTCTGTATTAATTACTGAAAAATTTGGTTTTGTGCTCCCCAGAAGAATGCTTTATTATTACAAGTACAGCTGACATCTCGCAGCTGCCATCACTCTTTTTAACAAATTCCATCTTCTTATTTCTTCTCTGTTATAAGGTATGCTTCAGCTTGACACAATGACACTATATTACAGTCTTAGACAGCATGGCAGGGGCAGGCAAAGTGAGTAGTACAAGTTGGACAGAGCTGGAAAATAAGACCAATGAAGCCAGTAGAGAATATCTGTCATTGACATAATTTGGTGTAGGGCCATTGATTTTAACTGAGCAATGTTGATTTACAGTAGCTGGTAATCTCACGCAACACATATTAGAGAAAGTATATTAGAATGAACAGCTATAATTGCCCAGCATTCAACATTAACTAAATGATTAATTGCCCACCTTTGCATAGTAAATTTATAATCATGATATCCAAAGATGTCCATCATATCATGGTCTGTAGCCATGGTAGGCACTGTCCTACTAATTGCAGTATGAGTGCTTTCTTCATGCCTATGGCTGTTATTCTGGTCACATTTGAAGATTGTTGCATCGTGACATCACCAGAAAGAACATGTTTTAAACATCTAGTTTCACTCCTATAGCAATTAAAAACACAATAAATTATGGGGTGTTTACAGAACGTAACTATTGCTATAGTTATGGAATGTAAGTATAGTGAATGATTTCCAGAACATCTGGATGGACACGGGTAATGATACACATCTGTACACTTATCTGGGTGGAACTGTTCTTAATTTATGAGGAATACTGTATCTAGCAGGCCATTATCTAGATTGTTTCAACATAATATTTTTTATTATCTTATAAAGCTCTATTGATTTTGATAGCCAGTAACACGGGTTCTCCTTCATAACACAGAAGTAGATAAGTACAAATGTCTGCAGGTAGATCTGGTCATTTTTAGCCAGAAAACCTGCTGCTGATGGAGGGATCTAAGGTGGCAGTGGCAAAGCTTTGATGCCTTTTGCTGTTCTGTGGCACAAGAGAGTTGTATGACTTCTGGGCTTCTAGTTTGGAGGCTTTTGGTTTATTATAAGATTATGGGAATTTTTCAATCTGAGATGAACTGAAGTTACATGCACTCTTCTGTAGTCAGCATTTGTTACCAAATGATTCCTTGCAGTCATTCATTACTGTGGTTCTTTCACAATCTAGCATGTCATGTTTGTGAAGCAACAGCATACTTTATTTATTTGAGGAAAAAAATGTCAATATTAGGTCAGATACTCAGGATGTTGGGTGAACTTTTGTTGTCTCTGGTGAGGTACGTCTCAGGCTGCGTGGCCAGTAAGTGGTAACTCAGTCCTTCATACTATTGCATTTGAGTGGAGTCAAAGCACGTAAATATGTTGAGCTCCCTGAAAGCAAAGATACAATCTATCTGTAATACTTAATGAGGAAGTCTTAGTGCTGACTAGAAAATATTACTTTATCAATTTCAAATTATCTGGAGGTGATGCTTTAAAATATTTCTGCCACTAATGTTTTGTTTTTTCAACTTGTCTTAAACTTAACATTTCATAATTTAAGACCTCAGCTTGCAAGAAAAGGTGTGCACAAATTTGATTAGTATTCCAGTATGGATCAGTACTAATTATGTTTGTACAGGAAGAGAAGTCAAAATAAGCATTAAATTATTTTTGCATTTGTGTCCATGCAAGTCTTGTGTAGTACAATGACTGATTTCTTTGGGGGAAAATCTTTGAAGATAGTGTTGGTCAGTTCCCTGCAATCTGTCTAAGTCAAGCTTCTAATATCATTTTCAAACATGTTCCTTTGAAGAAAACACTTGACCTCATAAATCATCATATTTCACTGTCACAGTGATCATCCCCTTGATAATTAGCCAAGTTTATTCGATTTCAGGCATTCTGCTGTGCTATTTGTCATTTGTAGGAAGCTGGTACTTGGAAATGCAGATCCAGCAGGGGATTATGTGACCTCCAAGGCAGACCTGCAGTCCATGTCTGCCTGCTTTTTCTCCAGTGGCCTCTTCAGAAGTGAGCTTGGCGGAATGAGAAATCATACTGAGGGACCACGTGGAGACTGAGCAGGGAAAGCAGCCTACAGTGCAAAGTATGCTCAGCAAATCACAGCATTGGAGAGCCATCCTCGTGCTGGTTAAGTCTGTAATTAGAGTGATGACCATGGTGTGTGGCTCTATTGGAAGGACATAGGGAGTGACACTTCAGCAGCGTGACCAGCTGGGCTGGGGTGGACAACTTCCATAAAGGTTTTGAAAATAGGTGTCTAATCTCCATGACAGCTTTGTTATGGCTTAAGGACATTCAGCAGTTGCATGCGGATGCCAATCTAAAGTGGTTTGGATTCCACTGTCTTACTTTGTTCCCTCAGCTGAAGAATTTGTATAAGTTAGCTGGACTCTCGAGCATGAGAGAAGGCATAGCGTGAAAAAGGCTTGGAAGGAGACCCAGCTGTTTAGCAAGCAGTCCGAATCATCAGCTGTGAATCCTTTCGTTTGCCTACAGAGGAAATAATATCAGATTAATAAATGAAGCATTCAGGGTCTGGCTGAGAGGCGTGCAGGATTGAATAACACACATTCTAGGCAAAGGCAAACTCGGACTGTAAATGGAGCTAAGAAGCACTCCAAGTCTGAGCAGTGTGGGCTGTGTTATAACCTGATTTGGTCGAGGAATTAAGAACTGATCCTTTTAGGGACTGACACCGAACTGCTGGGGCTCTTCTGTGTCTTCCAGCAGCTTTTACACCTATGTGAGACATTGCATTGCACACTCAGAAACATTCATCTAAAACCCTCTCACCATAATGTGGGGCTCTTAATTTTTTTTAAAGGAAAAGTATTACAGCGAGATGGTGTGAAAGACTGGAACAGTAGCAGAGATGCAGTTGCTGTTTATTTGAAAGTATCAGTCAAGCTCTAATGCTGTAACATTCTACAGATTCTTTAAAAGTCCGGGGAGGGCAGTCAAACTGGCTTCCCTGTCTTCCTTGTGGAGATTCAGAATTATTCCTCTTTCTCTGGGGATCACAGGGAATCAGTGACAGAATACAAAGACAGTGCATGAGATTTTCCAGCGCTGACCTACTTCTTCTCTCATTAAAATCACTTTGAGTTTTGCCATGGACTTTTCAGGCAGAGTCAGGCCAATACTGTGTGCTAATGAAATTGCTTTCCAGAAAGCTACTCCAGTAGTTGTGTCCAACCATTCCCAGCTATGGGTTGCAATGTGATTTCAGAGGTACTGAGGAGCCTGTCAACGTTGTGAAACCTTTATTCTGACCTTGGATGGCTCAAATTTGCACCTGGAAGGCTGTGGTAGGAGGCACAAAGCACACAGAGGGCTCAGTTCAGAAGCATCCGCTTGTGCATTTGCCTCTGCGGTCTCCCTCTTTGGGTCTGGTGGAGGAAAAGCATAATGCAGAGGATCTGGGCAGAAAGACATAGTGAGGCTGCTCTGCTACAAACTGCCCTGCATGCTGGAGAGGGGTGGTGCATGAGACAGATAGTCTGGGGCTATTGACTACACTAAACATTTAAGTGGACTTTTTTTTTCTTTTCTTCTATAAATTCATTTGTAATTTCCACTATAGCTCAGTGTTTCACGCTATCTGGATGCTCAGCAGGGTGCTGCCATGGGACACAGGCATCACGAGAAAAGGTTTTTTGTTGAGTTCAATGCATACCTTCAGTAGGAGATTTACCTGGATCAGGTTCTTCCTTGAGTATCTAGAGGAAATGCTGAGTAAGCATAAGAGCCTGCATGGATGCAAGCCCCATTCTCTTAATATTAAAGGTAGAGACAGAGCCAGGGATTTGGTTTTGCTCTAAATGAACTCTGGAATAGAAAGCCGAGACCAAAAGAAAAACATAATATTAAGCTGTATGCTTTAAAGTTAATGAATAGTTACACTGTCTGGAACTCTATACAGGAAATCAAATCTCTGTTTCTTTTCGTCTTTTTATTCTTGGCGTTTTGGCATTTTTTTCTTGCACAATTTAGTAGTCAGAGGTCTATAAAAGGAAGACTTGTGCTTTCAGGTAATTTGGGGGGAGAAAATACCATTTTTCCAAAGGAAAAAAAGATTTTCTTTCCAAAAAATGTGATGAGCTAGTAGAAGCCTGTGAAAGCAGCAACAGTGTGCCCTCCAGTGACAGCAGCTGCTACAGCAGCACTGGTGACAGTCTCCTGCAAGTTCCCTGGGGACCTCTGTGCACAGGGAAGCTGGAGATCATAAGATGAATTAATCAAAAATACAAAGTTAATGCAGGCTAAGTGAAAATACCTACATTCCAATCGCACCACCCAGCCTCCCGTAGACAGTTTCATTCAGATGTGAAGTGCCCTTAATTTACTGTAATCTTCATACCCTTGGACTTTTGCAGTGCTGTTTTTGGCTTGTAGACTAAAATATAGCAGAAAAAATGTAGTTTCTGTAGGCATCAGTAGATGTCATTTGTAATTGCTTTATATACTTTGATGGATGGGAACAAGGAGCTTTGTGCTGTGTCGTACGGATGACCATGGTTTTGCACCCAGATCCCAGAAGGTGAACAACTGGTTTGGGGCAGGATGCTGGGACTGAGGGTGCTCAGGGTGCAGCCACTCACTTGCACTGGAGCTACTCCAAGAACTTCATCCTGAGTTGTGCGAGATGAGCTCAGCATGGAGAACCCAGCATTTCCACCTTCCTCAAGGCAAAGTGCATGCAGTGGGGGGGGAGGGGAAACAAAAAGGACCATTGCATCTGCACCTACCTGTGCAAGCTGCTGGAAGGAACCTGCTTCAGCAAAGAGTTGGATATGGTGATCTCTGGAGATCTCTTCATATGTACAATTCTGTGATTCTGTGCAATGCAGGTGTTGGTGCTATCATAGACAATGATATTGGTGGTTGCTGTATCACTTCTGTCCTGATGTTTGCCAATGGAGCATGAGTGTTTCTTCTGCAGTGTACTCACTTGGTTTTCTTTCCCGCATTGAGGCAGCATTGCAAGTGTCATTAGAAATCGTATTGCAAGTGTCGTTAGAAATATGTCTTCATTTAGGTTGTCAGCACTTGAGTGCCCTCAGGGCATTCCCAAAAGAAGGGCAGTCAAAAGGTGAATGGAGATGTATTGGTTTAAAACTGTTATGGCTTCAAAGTGAAAATCTTGTTCTGCGTGGAGGGGATATAACCACTGAGATGTTACTGAGAAGGTGGTCAGGCACTGGGAGAGGCTTCTCAGGGAGGTGATTGTTGCCCCAAACGTGTTCACGTGTTTGGACATTGCTCAGAGGTACGTAGCTTGAATCTTAGATTGCCTTGTGCAGAGTTAGGAGTTGCATTCACAGATCCTCGTGGGTCCTTTCCAGCTCAGAAGGCTGCAGCTGTATGATATGGCCAACCTTTGCAGTATTTACTCCAGTTATCTCCTCCAGTTCTCCTCCAAAAACTTTTTGCTCTGCAAGATGGGCAGGACAGAGGTGGCAGTTCTTTTCTACTTTATTTTCTACAGTGTGGGGCTTGGTGTAAGAGTCCCTTGCCAGTCGTTTCTCCTTTTCACATGCACATCTGTATGCAGAGAGAAAGAGAAATCCCAGAACAAACAGGAAACCAAGGAAAGAGAATGAAACCAAGAAAGCAGAACTAAGGGCAGTGCTTTCAAGAGTCATGTTCTGTTGATCTGGGTGATATGAACAGAGATTTATAGGGTTGTTTGAGCAAGAGTTGAATGGTGTGTCATCTCTCACTGCTGAATAATCACATTACACACAGTTTCTGTATCAAGCACATGAGGAGGGAAATCCTTTCTCTCCAGTGAAGTGAACTGATCATATGGAAAACAGATGGAGCTGAACTTGATGTGGATTTAATAAGATATTATTTGTAGAGACACTACCTTACACTGCAGTGGCACCATTTTGGAGTGGCACTCAAGTAGTCATGAGGGAAGAATCACCAGCCTTTTATTAGCGTTTCCTGGCTTGGCTTCTGCGTTACTTTTTCAGAGGGGAAAACTACAGAGTGACCTTAGCTTGCATAGATGTAAGCAGTTAGCTCTTGCATAAAAAAGAGATATTTTGATTTAATTAAAAAAAAAAAAAGATATTCTGATCAGATTTAAATGCACCAACCTCTTAATGTTTCCAGTGAGTGAAGCTGTTTTTATTTCTTGTCCTTATCTTTATGTGATTTTGAAGATAAGTACTTGGTTTACAGAGTGGAATAAACCATTGATGTTTACAAATAACAGGGTTCTTGTAAGCAAAACAGTTCTTAAGGAATTAAGTAATTTGACTTTCGAAGTATGTCTTACATTGTGCAAGTTCTCTTGGGTGCCTGTATTTTACCAACATTTTTATGGGAGATTTCAAGGATAAAGAGAGAACGCTCAGGCCCATTGACTGAGATTTTTAGGATCCTTAGTTTAAGTTTTTGTAGCATCCAGGAGAAAATTACTTTATGTGTACCACTTTTCCATTATCAAATTGGTTGATGCCTTCAGCACTTGGAACCCACTGAGCTCAGAGGAGCTTAGGTTGTGCTTATCTATACGTTCAATGCACCTCATGTCATGTAATTCTTAATTCAGATTCCTAATTTTGCAGTCTGACTCATAGCAGTTTTTCACTCCTTGTAATCTCACCGTGTTGAGGGCTCGAAAGTTTTTTGAGCTTTTTGAACTTTAGCCTAAAGTTGAAGGCTGGTCTCAAGGTGCATGGGTGAGGCCATAGGAATGGAGGCATTTGAATGCATCTGTAATAGAAGTGGATCTAAAATCTTTACGCTTTTTTAATAGGGAAAAATTTTGTTAGAGAAATGAACTTCTGCTTCAGCAGCGTTTCCAGAGTGAAAATATTAATATCTGTATTTGATCTAAATTGATTGAGCCACAGTACAGTTTTCTCATTTTAATTAAAAATAAAATAAAAATCACTGTAAATGGATGATAAAAGAAAAACATAAAACTAAAATTGTACCAGACATGATAGGGCTAGTAATTCCTGATTAGAAATCACTGCTGCAGTTGTTACTGCTGTAGATCAAATTTACAGCTGTCTGAAGGTGTTATATTTAGAACAGTTCATTTGGATGCCATTATCAAACTTTGAATACACCTCAGAGTTTTTTTTTCTTTTCTTCTTCCTAAACCTTATTTACAATCACCATGCTGAAGCAGTTGCTCTTTCTGCTTTCCTTGTCTCTTTCCTTCTTACAGTGTTAGGGCTGCAGAGTTTTTAAAGCAAATTTATTCATTACAGGGGAGGCCCATGCATAATATAGAGTTCATGCTATTTATCTAAGCCTGAAAAATAATTATGGAATTTGTGCATGAAGAAATAGAATTTACACATGTTAATAGGATGATATTGTTTACCCACCAGAAAAAAACTTGTTTGCCTAAGGCTAAAAAAAGTGTAGCATTTTGCAAGACTCGCTTATCAGAAGCCTAACACTAACCTTGTCTGGATCCCGTGGATTTGACTGCCAGCCATGCTCTTCTCCAAAAGAAAACAAAGTAAAAATAAAATCAGAGCCTTCGGTAAAACTTGTCTTCTTTTCAGCGGTTTCTGAGGTAAGCCCTCTCGTTCTGGCCTTTCAAATATTTGCAGAGATCTTTTCAAGAGGAGCTCATCCTCGTGGCTGTGCAGCTCAGCCAGCCTGGCAGTGCATCGAGCAGCTGCTTTGGTTTGATGGGGCTGTC